>NC_091060.1:35107243-35727070 GCF_000393655.2 Nicotiana sylvestris | reverse complement strand
TGCCCTTCATAGGGGAAACCTTCAGAAATACCCAATCATCTTCTTTGAACTCTAAATCTCTGCGACGCACATTCGAATAGGATTTTTGGCGACTCTGAGCAGTTTTTAATTGCCACATGATCCTAATTGCCATTACGAGCTTTCGGGTTTAGAGTGGAAATTTTCACGGGGCCTCACAACAATGCTCACACTGGATCCATACATTCAATACAAGATTCGTAAGAGATTGGAAAACCAGCCCCAATGTGTCAAAGTTCAAAGGAGTCTGAAGGATCGTAGGCATGGCTCACATTGGAGGTGGTAGGATCTTAAAGGACTAATGTCACGACCTAGATTTCCCACCCTCGGGAGTCATGATGACGCTTATTACTGAAAGCTAGGCAAGCCAAGCTTTTGAATTATTTACCTTTTTCCCATTTTTAATCCTTTAACAATTAAGAGCCAACATTATATAAACAACGGAAATTTAAAAGCGGAAGACTGAAACATAATATATTAATAAAGATGCCAGTACCAATTCATGCATAAACTACCCAAGACTGGTGTCACAACTTCATAGACTGTCTAGGAATTCTACAAGTAAAGGTCCGAAAGATTTATTACAACACTGTCTCTGAAATACGTAGAAGAAACAGGGTGAAAGGATGGAAGGAGATGCCAAGGCCTGTGGACGCCTGCAGGACTACCTCGAGTCGCCTGTTGGACTGAAGGCAGCAATCTCACTGCGATCCAAAAGCTATAGTACTAGGATCTGCACACAATGTAGAGTGTAGTATCAGCACAACCGACCCCATGTGCTGGTAAGTGTGTAGCCTAACCTCGGTGAAGTAGTGACGAGTCTAGGACTAGACTACCAAATAAACCTGTGCAATTAAATCATATATATCGGAGAGTAAAAGTAGAATTGTACAATTAAGGATGGGAGGGGGAAACATGTTACGGGGACATCGAATAATAACAGAAGAACAATAAATAAATATAAGGATCACCACAGTTCAATTGAATATAGGATGGGGGAATCATGATGCGGGGTACAACAAGTATCAACAGAAAACCAACAATTAAATGTAGAGAAACCATAACTCAGTTATCAATAAAAATAAAGAAATCAAGACAAGTGCACGGCATCACCCTTCGTGCTTTAACACTCTCTCACAAAAATAATGCACGACATCACCCTTCGTGCTTTAACACTCTTTCACAAAACAGTACACGGCATCACCCTTCGTGTTTTACACTCTTCCTCACCCAAGAAACAATCACAAAACTAATAGGGCAAGGGAATCAATAACATCAAAATAAAATCAAGTAACAATACAAAATCAGTAAATAAACGTAAAGGACAACATAACACAATTATTAGCGAGAATCAGTAAAAATCAAGGACAAGTGCACGACATCACCCTTCGTGCTTTTACCCTCGTCCTCACCATAAAATCAATATAAATGACACGAAATTGTGCATATTGCGGTACGACATCACCCTTCGTGCTTTACACTCTTCCTCACAAAATCATACGCAGCATCACCCTTTATGGTTTAACACAATCTTACCAAAACAATGCACGGCATCGCCCTTCGTGCTTTAACACTCTTCCTCACCCAAACAACAATCACAAAGCAATAAGGGCAAGGAAATCAACAAATTTACAATTAAATCCCGGCAAGGGAACAATATTACAACAGTCATATCCCGGCAAGGGAAACAATATCAACAGTAACATCCCGACAAGGGAGACAAAATTAAACAACAACATCTCGGCAAGGAAGACAATATCATAATCCTCTTTTCTTTTTCACCTTTACTTCACAACTCAATTCACAATTTGAGCCAATGCTTTATAAGGTTCAATTGTTAATTATATTTCCACAATTCATTTTACAACTTGAGCCAACGCTCTTCAATATTCAAATACCAATATTACTTCCACAAGCTTTGCTCAACAATAGAAATCATCACATAAGACATGAACAATACAAATGGAGTCACATTAATCATAGTATAAGACTCACGGGCATGCTTGACACCAACGTATAGATACTCGTCACCATGCCTATACGTCACACTCAACAAATGACACATAGAAAATAGGACACAACTCCTAATCCCTCAAGCTAAGGTTAGACCAAACACTTACCTCAAACTTCTACGACCAACTCAAGCCTTAAACACTGTTTTTCCTTTAGAATTCGCCTCCAAATAGCTCGTATCTAGTCCAAATTGATTTAACAATATCAATAAATGCCAAAGAATTCATACACAATGCTTAATTATAGGTTTTCTATCATTTTTCCCAAAAAGTCAAAAATCGACCCCGGGTCCGCTTGGTCAAAACTCGAGGTTCGTACCAAAACCCGATCACCCATTCATCCATGAGCCCGAATATGCAATTAGTTTCGAAATCTGACTCCAAAACAAGGTCTAAATTTCAATTAATCAAAAAGCTCTAACTCTACCCAAATTCCTAATTATCTACCATTAAGAACATGATTTAGGCCTAGAAATCTAATTGGTGTTAATGAAAATTGAAGAAAACAAATCTAAGAACACATACCTACAGTTTTGTGGTGAAATGCCCCTTAAAAAATCTCCCAAGTTTGAGTTTCAATGAATGAGTTATGAAAATTTGGAGAAAACCCGTTTTGTTACTGTTTTTAAAAAGACTGGACAGGTACTCTATGCATTCGTGTGCCTTTGGCCATGTTTGCATAGGCTTAATCCCCCTAGCCTATGCGTTCGCGAGCCAATGGCCGCGTTCGTACAGTGTTATGGCCAACCCATTTCCCAGCTCCCCCTTAGGTAGTGCGTTCGCATAGACTTAGACGCGTTCGCGTAGAGCAACATGCCCAAAGCTCTGCATTCGCGTCCCAGTCAGTGCATTTGCATAGTACACAAAATAGGCCCCCCTGAAACTACACTATGCGATCGCGGATCTACCTATGTGATCGCATAGCACAAAAACCAGCAAGCAGCAAAAACACTCGATTTTCTATGTCCAAAAATACTCCGACGCTTATCCGAAACTCACCCGAGCCCTCGGGGCTCCAAACCAAACATGTACTCAACCTCAAAAGCATCCTACGGACTTACTCGTGTGTTCAAATCGCCAAAATAACATCTTAAACAACGAATTTGGCATAGAAATCAAGGAAAATCTCAAAACTTCCAAAGTTTCAAATTTCACAAATATGGGTCCGAATCACATCAAATGACCTTCGTTTCTTACCAAATTTTACAGACACAACTCAAACATCATATTGAACCTGTACCGGGCTCCGGAACCAAAATACGAGCCCAATACCATAAATTTTAAATATTATCAAATTTCCAAAAACTCTTACATTTTCAGTAAAACAATTTCTTTCAAAAATTCATTTCTCGGGCTTGGGACCTTGGAATTCGATTCCGAGCATACGCCCAAGTCCTATATTTTCCTACGGACCTTCCGAGACCGTCAAATCACATGTCCGAGTCCGTTTACCTAAAATGTTGACCGAAGTCAACTTAAATTCAAATTTAAAGGCCAAATTAACATTTTCATCACATTTCCACATACAAGCGTTCCAGATATATGCTCGGACTGTGAACGCAAATGGAGGTGAAGAAAAAAGAGGTTTCTAAGGCCTCGGAACACAAAATTTACTCGTAAGTCAAGTGATGACCTTTTGGGTCATCACATCCTCCACCTTTAAAACAATCGTTCGTCCTCGAACGGACATAAGAAAGAAGTACTTGAGTCGGGGAAAATATGGGGATAACGGCTCCGCATATCAGACTCGGAATCCTAGGTCAATGCCTCAACAGGCTGACCTCTTCACTAAACACGAACAGAGGGGAAACTCTTTGATCTCAACTGATGGACCTGCCAGTCTAGAATAGCTACCGGCTCCTCCTCATATAACAAGTCCTGTCCAATTGGACAGTGCTGAAATCTAACACGTGGGATGGATCGCTGTGATACTTCCAGAGCATGGACACATGACATGCTGGATACACGGCTGATAAACTCGGCGGCAACGCAAGTCTATAAGCCACCTCTCCTACTCGATCAAGAATCTCAAATGGGCCAATGAACCTAGGGCTAAGCTTGCCATTCTTTCCAAATCTCATCACGCCCTTCATAGGCGACACTCGAAGCAACACTCGCTCACCAACCATGAATGCCACAACACGAACCTTACGGTCGGCGTAACTCTTTTGCCTGGACTGAGCTGTACGAAGCCTATCTTGAATAATCCTGACCTTGTCCAAGGAATCATGTACTAGATTCGTACCCAACAACCGAGCATCTCCCGGCTCAAACCGTCCAACCGGCGACCGACATCGCCTACCATATAAAGCCTCATAAGGAGCCATCTGGATGCTCGACTGGTAGCTATTGTTGTAGGCAAACTCTGCTAAAGGCAAAAATTAATCCCACGAGCCTCCAAAGTCAATGACACAAGCTTGGAGCATATCCTCCAAAATCTGAATAGTACGCTCGGACTGCTCGTCCGTCTGAGGGTGAAATGATGTGCTCAACTCGACCCGTGTGCCCAACTCACGCTGAACGACTCTCTAGAAATGCGAGGTAAATTGCATACCTCGATCGGAAATGATAGACACGGGAATACTATGAAGTTGAACAATCTCCCGGATATAGATCTCAGCTAACCTCTCAGATGAATAGGAGACTGCCACAGGAATTAAATGCGTTATAAACAATAACCCACACTTTATCAAACTTCCTCTGAGTCCGTGGGAGTCCAACAACGAAGTCCATAGTGATACGCTCCCACATCCACTCAGGAATCTCGATCTTCTGAAACAAACCACAAGGTCTCTGATGCTCATACTTTACCTGCTGACAATTCAAACACCGAGCCACATATGCAACAATATCCTTCTTCATCCTTCTACACCAATAATGCTGCCGCAAATCCTGATACATCTTAGCAGCGCCTGGATGAATAGAGTACCGAGAACTATGGGTCTCCTCTAATATTAACTCTCGAAGCTCATCCACATTATGCATACAAACTCTACCCTGCAACCTCAAAACTCCATCATCTCCCAATGTAACCTGTTTGGCACCACCGTGCTGCACCGTGTCCCTAAGGACACACAAATGAGGATCATCATACTGTCGATCTTGGATATGCTCCATTAGAGAGGAACGAGCGATTATGCAAGCTAACACATGGTTGGGCTCAGAAGGATCCAACCTCACGAACAGATTGGCCAAAGCCTGAACATCCAAAGCAACTAGTCTCTCACCGACCGGAATATACGCTAAACTGCCCATACTGGCTGACTTTCTACTCAAAGCATCGGCCACCACACTGGCCTTTCCTGGATGATATAAGATAGTGATATCATAGTCTTTCAATTTCTCCAACCACCTTCTCTGCCACAAATTTAGCCCCTTTTACTTGAACAAGTACTGCAGACTCTTGTGATCCGTGAACACCTCATATGACACGCCATAAAGATAATGCCTCCAAATCTTCAACGCATGAACAAGGGATGATAACTCCAAATCATGAACTGGATAATTCTTCTTACGAATCTTCAACTAACGCGAAGCATATGCAATAACCTTGCCATCCTGCATCAAAACCGCACCAAGTCCCATACGAGATGCATTACAATAAACTATATATGGCCCTGAACCTCTGGGCAATACCAACACTGGCGCCGTAGTCAAAGCTGTCTTAAGCTTCTGAAAGCTTCCTTCACACTCGTCTGACCACCTGAATTGGGCACCTTTCTGGGTCAACCTGGTCATCGGGGCTGCAATAAACGAAAACCCCTCCATAAACCGACGGTAATTGCCTGCCAAACCCAAGAAACACCAGATCTCTGTAGCTGATGCTGCTTTAGGCCAGTTCTTGACTGCCTCTATCTTCTTCGAATCTAACTGAAAACCCTTTGTTGATACAACATGACCCAAAAATGCAACTAAACTTAACCAGAACTCACACTTCGAAAACTTAGCATACAACTGACTATCTCTCAAATTCTGAAGAACCACTCCTAGATGCTGCTCATGCTCCTCCCGGCTACGGTAATAGATCAAAATATCATCAAGGAAGACTATCAAGAATGAATCCAAGTAAAGCCTGAACACTTGGTTTATCAAATCCATAAAAGTTGCTGGGGCATTTGTCAACCCAAATAACATCACCAAGAACTCATAATGGTCGTACCGAGTGCGGAAAGCTGTCTTAGGGACATCGGAAGCCCTAATCCTCAACTGATGGTAGCCAGATCTCAAGTCAACCTTCGAAAGTACCTTGGCACCATGAAGCTGATCAAACAAATCATCAACCCTCGGTAATGGATACTTATTCTTGATTGTAACCTTGTTCAACTGTCGGTAATCTATACACATTCTCATCGATCCATCCCTCTTCTTGACCAACAACACCGGTGCACCCCAAGGCGAGACACTAGGTCTAATGAAGCCTTCCTTAAGCAAGTCTTGCAACTACTCCTTCAACTCTTTCAACTCAGGCGGGGCCATACGATACGGCGGAATGGAAATAGGCTGAGTGCTCAGAGCCAAATCAATACAAAAGTCAATATCCCTGTCCGGTGGTATACCCAGTATGTCTGAAGGAAATACCTCAGGAAACTTACAAATAATAGGCACGGAATAAATAGAAGGGACCTCGTCACTAGAATCACGAACATATGTCAAATAAGCCAAACACCCCTTCTCGACCATACGTCGAGCCTTCATATATGAGATAACACTACGGGTAGAATGACCAGGAGTCCCTCTCCACTCTAAACGAGGAAAGATCGGCAAGGCTAAGGTGACAGTCTTGGCATGACAATCCAAGATAGTGTGGTATGGTGATAACCAATCCATCCCCAATATGACATCAAAATCAACCATGTCCAAAAGTAGCAAATCTACACAAGTCTCAAGACCCCCGATCACAACTATACATGAATGATGGACACGATCTACCTCAATAGAATCACCCACCGGTGTAGACACATATACAGTAGCACTCAAGGAATCACTAGGTATGACCAAATATGGTGCAAAATAAGATGACACATAGGAGTACGTAGATCCTGGATCAAAGAGAACTAAAGCATCTCTACTACAAACCAGAACAGTACCTGTGATTACTGCATCGGAAGCCTCATCTTCAGGTATGGCTGGAAGAGAATAACATCGGGCTAGGCCCCACCACTTTAAACTACATCTCTAGGACGTCTTGCTGATTGCTGGCCTCCACCTCTAGCGGCCTGCGCTCCACCTCTAACACCTCTACCTCCACCTCTAGCTGGCTGAATGAGTCCCTCAATGAACCTCATCACACTCTCTCTCTCTCTCTCAGTGGGAAGTATAAGAAGAGCATGACGGACCAAATCAATAAAACTATTCTCGTACAGAGTAACAATCATAGAACCAAGTTGGAGATGCTCAAACTTCTTTCGATAGATCTCTCTCTTATTGACAAGAAGAAACTTCCCCAAAAATAGCTGAGAAAATGGATCCCAAGTCAAAGCTAGTGACCCAACTGGTCTAGCCAAACAATAATCTCTCCAACAAGTCTTGGCGGATCTAGACAAGCGAAAGGTAGCAAAGTTGACCCCATTGGTCTCCACTATCCCCATGTTCCTGAGAACCTCATGACAACCATCTTAATAATCCTGGGGATCCTCAGAAGATGCACCGCTGAAAGTGGTAGTGAAGAGCTTGAAAAAACCTATCCAACCTCCACAAAGCCTCTGAACACGTAGCAGATCTATCACCGGTCTGTGTTGCTGTTCGACTGAAGAAGCGGTACGTGACCTCGCCATTCGTGAAAGGACAAGAGTATAGGTTTCTATTTAGCAGTGAGAGAACAAATCGTCCGACTGAGAAGAATAGAAGTGAAACTTTTCCTAACTTTGTAGCCTCTGGGGGATAAATACAAACATCTCTGTACCGATCCCTCAGACTCTACTAAGCTTGTCCGTGGACTGTGAGACCTAAGAAACCTAGAGCACTGATACCAACTTGTCACGACCCGGATTTTCCACCCTCGGGAGTCGTGATGGCGCCTACTTATGAAATCTAAGCAAGCCAACCTTTTGAATTATTGACCTTTTTCCCATTTTTAATCCTTTAATAATTAAGAGCCAACATTATATAAATATGTGGTAAAATAGTCATTCTGGATGTACTAAGTCAAAATCCCCAATGGTGCACGACCCCACGCTCGTCATCTAGCATGTGCGTCACCTCAATATAGCACAACAATGTGCAATCCAGGGTTTCACACCCTCAGGACAACATTTAAAATCACTACTCACCTCAATCCGGTCCAAACTCTAGCTCGCGATGCCGTTGCCCCTCGAATCGGCCTCAACTCACGTCAAATCTATCCAAAATCAGAATTACAACGTCAAAATACGCTAAGGGAACAAAACCCATGCGAAAATAATCAATTTACAACACAAATTCTGAAATTAGCAAAACCCGACCCCCAGGACTACGTCTCAGAATTTGATAAAATTTACATCAATAGATTCCTTATCTCCCCACGAGTTCATACATATCAAAAGTGCCAAAATCCTACCACAAATGGCCCCTCAAATCCTCAAGTCTAGGTCTCCAATATAAAGCCCTAGTTACCCCAATTTTTAACCCTTAAATTCCATAAATTATTGCTCTAATCCGTGAAATAATACCATAGGAATGATTATTAGACTCGAAAATCTTACCTCCAGATGATATCCCTTGATTCCCTCTTCAAAATCTTCCAAAAAGATCCAAAACCGACTTGAAATGGTGAAGACCAACTCAAAAGTCGTGAAGGATTTCTTTTATACCTTCTGGCACAGGAATTTCGCACATGTGGCCAATTTCCCACTTCTGCGGTACCACTTTTGCGGTCAATGAACCGTTTCTGTGATTTTTCACTTAAGCCACTCATCCTCCACATTTGCGATACCTAACCCGTACCTGCACCATCGCAGGTGCGGGTCCTCAATCGCTTCTGCAGTTCCTGCCAACCTTCCACTTTTCTGCTTCTGCGACTCCTTTCCGCATCTGCGGGGATCGCACCTGCGGCCTCCCAACCGCAGATGCGGTTATGACAGTATACTCCAACATCAGCTGCCATTTCAAACTTCCATTCTTTCCGTCAGCCACCCGAAATCACCCGAGGCCCTCTGGACCTCAACCAAAAGTACAAACAAGTCATATACCACCATCCAAACTTGTACCAATCTTCAAAACACCTCAAACAACATCGAATCAACCAAAACACATCAAATTCAAGCCTAAGCTTCCAAAATCTTCCGAATTACGCTTTTGATAAAAAAAGTATACCAAACCACATCCGAAAGACCTGAAATTTTGTACACGCATCCCAAATGACCCAACGGAACTACTGCAACTCTCTGAATTCCATTCCGACCCCAATATCAAAATCTCGCCTATCCACCAGAAAATGCCAATAATTTCAATTTCACTAATTCTAGCCTAAATCTACTCCGGACCTCCAAAACACATTCCGATCATGCGCCTTAGTATCAAATCACCCCCCAAAGATATCCGAACCCTCGAAACTCACATCCGAGGCCCCTTACATATAAGTCAGCATCGGTTGACTTTTCCAACTTATGCTTCCTCAAAAGAGACTAAGTGTCTCAACCCTCACCAAAACCTTTCCGAACCTGAGCCAACCAACCCAATAACACGTAGAACCGATAAACAAAGCAATAAGAAGCAGAAATGAATGAAACAGAGTGGTAACTCATGAGACAACTGGTCGGGTTGTCACATCCTCCCACTCATAAACATACGTTCGTCCTCGAATGAGTCAAGAAACATACCTGAAGCCTCAAACAGGTGAGGATATCTGCTCTGCATCTCTCTCTCGGTCTCCCAGGTAGCCTCCTCCCTGGGCCGACCTCTCTACTGCACCTTTACTGTAGCTCTCAACTTTCGAACCTGACACTCTAAAATAGTTGTTGGCTCCACATCATAAGTCAAATCACCATCTAACTGCATCGTGCTGAAATCTAGAACATGAGACGGATCCCCAATATACTTCTGGAGCATAGAAACATGAAATACCGGATGCACACTCGACAACCTGGGTGGTAAAGCAAGTTTATAAGCCACCTCCCCAATTCTCCGAAGCACCTCAAAAAACCCAATGAACTGAGGACTCAACTTACCCTTCTTCTCAAACCTCATGGGTGAAACCTTCAACAGAACCTTCTCATCAACTATGTAGAACACATCCTGAACCTTCCTGTCAGCATAACTCTTTTTTCTCGATTGCGCTATACGAAGCCTCTCCTGAATTACCTTTGTCACACCTCCTTTTTCCGCACCCGCGAGGGTGCAAGGGAGTTTTTCAAATTAAAGGACAATCGAGACGGGATTGGTTTATTTATTTCAGAGTCGCCACTTGGGAGATTTAGGGTGTCCCAAGTCACCAATTTTAATCCCGAATCGAGGAAAAGAATGACTCCATATTACAGTCTGCGTACCAGAAATCCGGATAAGGAATTCTGTTAACCCGGGAGAAGGTGTTAGGCATTCCCGAGTTCCGTGGTTCTAGCACGGTCGCTCAACTGTTATATTCGGCTTGATTATCTGATTTTATACAAATATGAACTTATGTGCAAATTTTATCTTTTAACCGCTTTATTATTATTGTTTTTAAAAAGAAATGTGAACATCGCTTAAAACACGTCTTTGGACTGCGTCACATGAAATGCACCCACAATCCGGAACACGTTTTATTTGATGTTTTGGGATTTGGATTCGGGTCGCATGAAATGCACACCCAGGCTTAAGAAAGTAAAATATTAAACACGCGCCTAAAGAGATTATCGCGTTATTATTTTGGGGAAGACCGTGAAATTCGCTAAACGGTCCTTCCGAATTCTAATTAAACCATACATTTTGTGAGGGCCCCGCAATCTATACGTTTTATTTGGCGAGGCTCGTCTCATTTTTATTTTTAAAGGATAAACCTACAATGACTATATTTTCTATTAAGTTCGTCTCTAAAATAAAAGAAAATCTCTTAATTATTTACATGCTGAAAAACGTAACTTATTAGTTATTAGTTTACGGCTAATGCGAATGGAAAATTGCGATCGAGTTTGTACAAAAAAAACTGCTTTCATTTTATATTCTGTTATTCAATAATACTAGAACATGAGATTGACCATAATATCAAAACAGATTAATTATTCTCCGATTAATTTAAACTAACATTATTAGATGAAGAAAGTATACATATGCAACCTCATTATTCATTAATCATTCAACTACATCTTTATACGAAGAAAGAAAAATTATATTCAACCACAAATCTAAACAGGAGGAATTCAACAGGAACAAAGCCTGATTAATATTTCATTTTTTGCTTCAAGCCGAGATTGTACAAATGTGTACCTGGAAACAGCAGTACAAGAACAAAAGAAGGAGAAGTCAACAGCAGTAATAACACAGCAACAGCAGATTCAGCAACACCGCAAACCAGTACAGTAGGAATAGCAGAAAACCCAGGAGACTATAAACGACTCCAAGTATAGAGAAGAAGTAAAAGGCAGGAAGGTTCTGACTATTTCAGATCTTAAGCGAGGCAATGAAGCAGTAACTATTCTTTTTCAACTTCAAAACTCTCCAAAATGAATTCTGCCCTTGTATATTCAGTGTATCCAGAATGTATATCGGGTGTATACTTCTCACTCCGCCCCCTCTTTTTTTCTTCTCTCTATCTAGTTTTTCCTCTCTTTTTTTCCACTTCTTCCTAAATTTTCTCTTCTATTTATAGCAAAATTTTCGAAATTTTCAGATTTGTTTTTTTATTATTTTATTATTTTTTTAATTAAAAGAAATCCCACTTACAAATTGCTTTTATTTTTTTAGAAAAAGAAATCCCACCTTTATTTACTTTTATTTTTAAAATTCCAACTTTAATTACTTTATCTTATTTAAAATCCCACTTTTTATTTTTTTAAAAGAGAATCTCACTTTATTTAACTTTTCTTTAAAAAACAAACCACTATCTTTTCTTTTTCTTTTAAAAATGCTACTTTCAATTACTTTAAATTTTTTAAATTTTCAGATACCTTTATATTTATTTTTTAATTCCAACCTTATTTTACTTTTAAATTTTTTAAAACTTTTTACTTTTTTAAAATTTTCTACATTCTTTTACTTTTTTTTATTTTTTTATTTTTTATTTTTTTAAAATCATTTCCGAAATTACTATATATATATATTTTTTAAAATAAAAATAATAAATAAAATAAAATATTTTCGGATTTTTTTTATATATAAAAAAAACAAAAAATAAAACTATTAATAGTGATAATTCACTTTTTATTTTTTATTTTTTTGGTTTTGTTTTGTGTTGGACAAAAATGAAGAAGGGGTGTTGGGTTAATGGAGCGGACCGGATCGACCCGGTTTGAAACGGACCGGGTCATGGGGAAAGTTGGGCAATTATTTGGGCCTGTGGTTTGAAATTGAAGAAGTGGCCCAATCCGATTTTTCTTTGTATTTTTGTTCTCTTTTCTTCTTTTATTTTTCTAAAACTAAATTATAAAAGTACTTAAATTATTATTAAGAACTAAATTAAGTTATAAAAGCGCAAATTAACTTTCAATAACAATTAACGCACAATTAAGTAATAATTAAGCATAAAATTGTTCATTTGGACATTAAATGCTAAAAATGCAAAAGATGCCTATTTTGTATTTTTTATTAATTTAACAAATAAACATGCATAGACAAACATACAAATAGTTACACAAAATATCACAAAAATTGTACACCAAGAAAAATTATTTTATTTTTGAATTTTTTGGGAGTAATTCTCATATAGGGTAAAAATCACTTGCTTACAACCTTTACCTTTTCTAAAGCATCCTGCACCAAGTAGGTCCCCAATAGCCTAGCCTCCCCCGGCTCGAACCAACCAAATGGAGATCTACACTGCCTCCCATACAAAGCCTCGAATGGAGCCATCTGAATACTCAACTGAGCTGTTGTTATAAGTAAACTTGGTTAGCCGATCCACAATCACCCAAATAACATCGAACTTCCTCAAAGTCTGTGGGAGCCCAACTACAAAGTCCATGGTGATCCGCTCCCACTTCCACTCTGGAATATCCATCTGCTGAAGCAAGCCACCCGATCTCTGATGCTCATATTTCACCTACTAACAATTGAGATACCGAGCTACAAATCCCACAATGTCCTTTTTCATTTTCCTCCACCAATAATGTTGTTTCAGATCTTGATACATCTTCGCGGATCATCATACTGGCGCTCTCTGATGCAATCATATAAGGAAGACCGAGAGATCACACAAGCGAAAACCCGACTAGGCTCCGAAATATCTAACCTCACGAACCGATTGGCCATGGCCTGAACATCAACTGCAAGAGGTCTCTCCCCAACTGGAATATATGCCAAACTCCCCATAAGCATAAGCAATAACTCTACCCTCATGCATCAATACACACCCAATACCAACTCTCGAAGCATCACAATACACAGTATATGAACCTAAAGTTGATGGCAAAACTAGTACTGGAGCTGTGGTCAAAGTTGTCTTGAGCTTCTAAAAGCTCTCCTTACACTCATCTGACCATACAAATGAAGCACCCTTCTGAGTTAACTTGGTCAAAGGCGATGCGATAAATGAGAATCCCTGAACAAATCGGCGATAATAGCCTACCAAACCAAGAAAGCTGCGAATCTCTATGGCTCAGGACGGTCTGGGCCAACTCTAAACCGCCTCTATCTTCTTCGGATCAACCTAAATACCCTCGCTGGACACCACGTGCCCCAAGAAAGCCACTGAACTAAGCCAAAACGCACACTTGGAGAATTTTGCATAAAACTTCTCCTCCCTTAATCTCTGCAACACAACTTTCAAATGCTCTGCGTGCTCCTCCTGACTACGTGAATATACCAGATATCATCAATGAATACTATGACAAACGAGTCGAGATAAGGCCGGAACACGCTGTTCATCAAATGCATGAACGCTGCTGGGGCATTGGTCATCCCAAAAGTCATCACCAAGAACTTATAATGACCATATCGGGTCCTAAAAGCCGTCTTAAGAATATCTGAGTCCCTGATCTTCAACTGGTGATAACCTGAACGGAGATCAATTTTGGAGAACACTCTCGCTCCCTGAAGCTGGTCGAATAAATCATCAATGTGAGGCAAATGATACTTGTTCTTAATTGGTACTTTTTTCGATTGTCGATAATCAATACACATCCTTATCGTGCCATCCTTTTTCTTCACAAATAGAACTGGCGCACCCCAAGGAGTCACACAGGTCGAATGAACCCCTTATCAAGGAGTTCCTGAAGTTGCTCCTTTAACTCCTTAAACTCCGCTGGTACCATACGATACGACAGAATAGAAATGGGCTGAGTGCCCGTCACCAAGTCAATACCAAAGTCGATATCCCTATCCCGTGGCATCCCTGGTAGGTCTGCAGAAAACACATCGGGAAAATCCCTTACAACTAGAACAAAATCAATATTGGGAGTCTCTGCACCGACATCCCTCAAAAATGCTAGATACGAAAGACATCCATTCCCAACCATACGCTGGGCCTTCAAAAATGAGATTACCCTACTGGGAACATAATCAGTCAAACCTCGTCATTCAATCCGTGGCACACCCGGTATAGCCAATGTCAGTGTCTTAGCATAATAGTCTAGAATAGCACGACATGGAGATAGCCAATCCATGCCTAAAATAACATTGAAATCCACCATACACAATAATAAAAGATCCACTCGGGTCTCTAGACCCCCAATAGTCACCACATACGACCGGTACATACGGTCTACAATAACAGTATCGCCCATCGGAGTAGATACATGAACAAGTGAAACGAGAGACTTACGGGGCATATCCAAATAACAAGCAAAGTATGATGACACATAAGAAAAGGTGGAACCGGGATCAAATAATACAGAAGCATCTCTATGGTAGACTGAGACAATACCTATAATAACAGCATCGGAAGCAATAGCATCAAGTCTAGCTGGAAATGCATAGAAATGGGTCTGACCGCCACCTGATCGACCTCCCCCTCTAGGGCGACCCCTAGCTGACTGACCTCCACCCTTAGCTGGCTGGGCGGGTGGTGGTGAAGTAACTAGTGCTAAAGCCGATGGTTGACTCCTCTATTGAGATGAACTCGCAACGCGACGAGGACAATGCCTCCACATATGACCCATCTCTCCACACTCATAGGACAAGTCCTTGTCCAACTGGACAGTGCTGAAATCTAACACATCGAATGGATCGTCGATGATACTTCCGAAGCATGGAGACATGAAATACTGGATGCACAACTGATAAACTCGGTGGTAACGCAAGTCTGTAAGCCACCTCTCCCACTCGATCAAGAATCTCAAACGGGCCAATGAACCTAGGGCTAAGCTTTCCCTTCTTTCCAAATCTCATAACGCCTTTCATAGGTGACACTCGAAGCAACACTCGCTCGCCAACTATGAATGCTACATCACAAACCTTACGGTTGGCATAACTCTTTTGTCTGGACTAAGCTATACGAAGCCTATCCTAAATAATCCTGACCTTGTCCAAGGCATCCAATACTAGATCAGTACCCAACAACCGAGCCTCTACCAGCTCAAACCATCCAACCGGCGACCGACATCGCCTACCATATAAAGCCTCAAAAGGAGCTATTTGGATGCTCGACTGGTTGCTATTATTGTAGGCAAACTCTGCAAAAGGCAAAAATTAATCTCATGAGCCTCCAAAGTTAATGACACAAGCTCGGAGCATATACTCCAAAACTGAATAGTACGCTCAGACTGCCCATCCGTCTGAGGATGAAATGTTGTGCTCAACTTGACCCGTGTGCCCAATTCATGCTGAACGACTCTCCAGAAATGCGAGGTAAACTGCGTACCTCGATCAGAAATGATAGACACGGGCATACCATGAAGATGAACAATCTCCCAGATATAGATCTCAGCTAACCTCTCAGAAGAATAGGAGACTGCTACAGGAATGAAATGCGCTGACTTGGTCAGCCTATCAACAATAACCCACACTGCATCGAACTTCCTCTGAGTCCGTGGGAGTACAACAATGAAGTCCATAGTGATACGCTCCCACTTCCAGTCAAGAATCTCGATCTTCTAAAACAAACCACCAGGTCTCTGATGCTCATACTTTACCTACTGACAATTCAAACACCGAGCCACAGATGCAACAATATCCTTATTCATCCTGCTCCACCAATAACGCTGCCGCAAATCCTGATACATCTAAGCGGCGCCCGGATGAATAGAGTACCGGGAACTATGGGCCTCCTCTAAAATCAACTCTCGAAGCTCATCCACATTAGGCACACAGACCCAACCCTATAACCTCAAAACTCCATCATCTCCCAATGTAACCTGCTTGGCACCACCGTGCTGCACCATGTCCCTAAGGACACACAAATAAGGATCATCATACTGCCGATCTCGGATAAGCTCCATTAGAGAAGAACGAGCGATTGTGCAAGCTAACACACGGCTGGGGTCAGAAACATCCAACCTCACGAACTGATTGGCCAAAGCATCGGCCACCACATTGGCCTTTCACGGATGATATAAGATAGTGATATCATAGTCTTTCAATAGCTCCAACCACCTTCTCTACCTCAAATTTAGCCCCTTTTGCTTGAACAAGTACTATAGACTCTTGTGATCCGTGAAAACCTCACATGACACGCCATATAGATAATGCCTCCAAACCTTCAACGCGTGAACAATGGCTGCTAACTCCAAATCATGAACTGGATAATTCTTCTCACGAATCTTCAACTGACGTGAAGCATATGCAATAACCTTGCCATCCTGCATCAATACTGCACCAAGTCCTATACGAGATGCAGCACAATAAATTGTATATGGCCCTGAACCTATAGGCAAAACCAACACTAGTGTCAGAGTCAAAGCTGTCTTGAGCTTCTAAAAGCTCTCCTCACACTCGTTCAACTACCTGAACTAGGCACCCTTCTGGGTCAACCTGGTCATAGGGGCTGCAATAGATGAAAACCCCTCCACAAACCGACGATAATAAATGGCCAAACCCAAGAAACTCCGGATCTCTATAGCCTATGCTGGTCTAGGCCAGTTCTTGACTGCCTCTATCTTCTTCAGATCTATCTGAATGCCCTCTGCTGATACAACATGACCCAAAAATGCAACTGAACTTAACCAGAACTCACACTTCGAAAACATAGCATACAACTGACTATCTCTCAAAGTTTGAAGAACCACTTCCAGATGATGCTCATGCTCCTCCCGGCTACGGGAATAGATCATAATATCATCAAGGAAGACTATCACAACGAATCCAAGTAAGGCATGAACACTCAGTTCATCAAATCTATAAAAGTTGTTGGGGCATTTGTCAAACCAAATGACATCACTAAGAACTCATAATGCCCGTACCGAGTGCAGAAAGCTATCTTAGGGACATCGAATGCCCTAATCCTCAACTGATGATACCCAGATCTCATGTTAATCTTTGAAAATACCTTGGCACCTTGAAGCAGATCAAACAAATCATCAATCATAAGCAATGGATACTTATTCTTGATTTTAACCTTGTTCAAATGCCAGTAATCTATACACATTCTCATCGATCCGTCCTTCTTCTTAACCAACAACACCGGCGCACCCCAAGGCGAGACACTAGGTCTAATGATATCTTTCTCAAGCAAGTCTTGCAACTGCTCCTTCAACTCTTTCAACTCAGACGGGGCCATACGATATGGCATAATGGAAATGGGCTGAGTGCCCGGAGCCAAATCAATGCAAAAGTCTATATCTCTGTTGGGTGGCATACCCTGTAGGTCTGAAGGAAATACCTCAGAAAACTCACGAACAACAGGCATAGAATTAATAGAAGGGACCTCGGCACTAGAATCACGAACATATGCCAAATAAGCCAAACACCCCTTCTCAACCATATGTCGAGCCTTCATATATAATATAACACTACGGGTCGAATGACCAGGAGTCCCTCTCCACTATAAACGAGGCAAGCCCGGCAAGGCTAAGGTCACAGTCTTGGCATGACAGTCCAAGATAGCGTGGTATGGTGATAACCAGTCCATCTCCAATATGACATCAAAATCAACCATGTCCAAAAGTAACAAATCTACACGAGTCTCAAGACCCCCGATCATAACTATACATGAACAATAGACACGATCTACCATAATAGAATCACCCACCGGTGTAGACACATATACAAGAGCATTCAAGGAATCACTAGGAATGACCAAATACGGTGCAAAATAAGATGATACATAGGAGTATGTAGATCGTGAATCAAAGAGACCTAAAGCATCTCTACTACAAACCAGAATAGTACCTGTGATAACTGCATCGGAAGCCTCAACCTCAGGTCTGGCTGGAAGAGCATAACATCGGGGCTAGGCCCCACCACTCTAAACTACATCTCTGGGACGTCCTGCTGCTTGCTGGCCTCCACCTCTAGCTGGCTGAGCGGGCCGAATGAGTCCCTCAATGAACCTCCTCACTCTCAGTGGGAAGTATAAGAAGAGCATGACGGGCCAAATCAATAAAACTATTCTCGTACTGAGTAACAGTCATAGAACCAAGTTGGAGATGCTCAAACTTCCTTCGATAGATCTCTCTCTTAATGACAGGAAGAAACTTCTCCAGAAATAGCTAGGAAAACTGATCCCAAGTCAAAGTTGGTGAACCAATTGGTCTAGCCAAACAATAATCTCTCCAACAAGTCTTGGCTGATCCAGACAAGCGAAAGGTAGCAAAGTTGACCCCATTGGTCTCCACTATTCCCATGTTCCTTCAAAACCTCATGACAGCCATCTTAATAATCCTGGGGATCCTTAGAAGATGCACTACTGAAAATGGTAGTGAAGAGCTTGGTGAAACCTATCCAACCTCCACAAAGCCTCCAAAGACGTAGATGATTTATCACCGGTCTGTGTTGTTGTTCGGCTGAAGAAGTGGTACATGACCTCGCCATTCGTGAAAGGACAAGAGTATAGGTTTCTATTTAGCAGTGAGAGAACAAATTGCACGACAGAGAAGAATAGAAGTGAAACTTTTTCTAACTCTGTAGCCTCTGGGGGATAAATACAGACATCTCTGTACCGATCCCTCAGACTCTACAAAGCTTGTCTGTGAATTGTGAGACCTAAGTAACCTAGAGCTCTAATACCAACTTTTCACGACCCGAACTTCCCACCCTCGGGAGTCATGATGGCGCCTACTAGTGAAATCTAGGCAAGCTAACCTTTTGAATTATTTACATTTTTCCCATTTTTAATCCTTTAACAATTAAGAGCCAACATTATATATATAGCAGAAATTTAAAAGCGGAAGCCTGAAACGTAATATAATAATAAAGATGCCACTACCAATTCATACATAAACTACCCAAGACTGGTGTCACAACTTTGCAGACTGTCTAAGAAGGCTACAGATAAAGGTCCAAAAGATTTATTACAACAATGTCTCTGAAATACGTAGAAGAAAAAGGGTGAAAGGATGGAAGGAGATGCCAAGGCATGCGGACGCCTGTAGGACTACCTCGAGTCGCATGTTGGACTGAAGGCAGTAATCTCACTGCGATACAAAAGCTACAGCACTGGGATCTGCACACAGTGCATAGTGTAGTATCAGCACAACCGACCCCATGTGCTAGTAAGTGCCTAGCCTAACCTAAGTAATGATGAGGCTAGGACCAGACTATCAAATAAACCTGTACAGTTAAATCTTATACAACGGATAATAAAAGTAGAAATGTACAATCAAGGATGGGAAGGGGAAACATGTTCTAGGGACATGGAATAATAATAGAAGAACAATAAATAAATATAAGGATCACCACAGTTCAATTAAAGATAGGATGGGGGAATCATGATGCGGGGTATAACAAGTATCAACAGAAAACCAACAATTAAATGTAGAGAAATTATAACTCAGTTATCAATAAAAATCAGGAAATCAAGACAAGTGCAGGGCATCACCCTTCATGCTTTAACACTCTCTCACAAAAACAATGCACGACATCACCCTTTGTGATTTAACACTCTCTCACCAAAACAGTACATGACATCACCCTTCGTGCTTTACACTCTTCCTCACCCAAGCAACAATCACAAAAGAAATAGGGCAAGAGAATCAATAACATCAAAATAAAATCAATGACAAGTGCACGACATCACCCTTTGTGCTTTTATCCAAGTCCTTACCATAAAATCAATATAAACGACACAGAATTGTACATCATGCGGCACGGCATCACCCTTCGTGCTTTTACACTCTTCCTTACAAAATCATACATGGCATCACCTTTTGTGCTTTTACACTCTTTTACCAAAACAATGCACGTCATCACCCTTCGTGCTTTAACACTCTTCCTCACCCAAACAACAATTACAAAGCAATAAGGGCAAGGAAATCAACAAATTTACAATTAAATCCCGGCAATAGAACAATTGTACAACAGTCATATCCCGCCAAGGGAAACAATATCAACAATAACATCCCGGCAAGGGAGACAACATTAAACAACAACATCCCGGCAAGGGAGACAATATCATAATCTTATTTTGTTTTTCACCTTTACTTCACAAATCAATTCACAATTTAAAACAATGCTCTATAAGGTTCAATTGTCAATTATACTTCTACAATTCATTTTACAACTTGAGCCAACGCTCTTTAAATTCAAATACCAATATTACTTCCACAAGCTTTGCTCAACAATAGAAATCATCACATAAGACATGAACAATACAAACGGAGGCACATTAATCATAGTATAAGACTCATGGGCATGCTTAACACCAATGTATAGATGCTCATCACCATGCCTATATGTCGTACTCAACAAATAACTCATAGCAAATAGGACACAACTCCTAATCCCTCCAGCTAAGATTAGACCAAACACTTACCTCAAACTTCCACGGCCAACTCAAGCCTCAAACACTGCTTTTCCTTTAGAATTCGCCTCCAAATAACTCTTATCTAGTCCAAATTGGTTTAACAACATCAATAAATGCTAAATAATTCATACACAATGCTTAATTATAGGTTTTCTATCATTTTTTCCCCAAAACGTCAAAAATTGACCCCGGGCCCGCTTTGTCAAAACTCGAGGTTCGTACCAAAACCCGATCTCCCATTCATCCACGATCCCGAATATGTAATTAGTTTCGAAATCCGACCCCAAAACGAGGTCTAAATTCCAATTAATCAAAAAGCCCTAACTCTACCCAAATTCCTAATTTTCTACCCTTAAGAACATGATTTAGGCCTAAAAATCTATTAGGTTTTAATGGAAATTGAAGAAAACAAGTCTAAGAACACATACCTATGGTTTTGTGGTGAAACCCCCCTTAAAGAATTGCCCAAGTTTGAGTTTCAATGAAAGAGTTATGAAATTTTGGAGAAAACCCGTTTTGTTACTATTTTTAAAAAGACTGGACAGATACTCTATGCGTTCGTGTGCCTTTGGCCGCGTTTGCATAGGCTTAATCCCCTTGGCCTACGTGCTCGCGAGGCATTGGTCGCGTTCGCACAGTGTTATGGCCAACCCATTCCCCAGCTCCCCCTTAGGCAGTGCGTTCGCGTAGACTTAGACGCATTCGTATAGAGCAACATACCCAAAGCTCTACGTTTGCGTCTCAGTCAGTGCATACACATAGTACACAAAATAGGGCCCCGGGACACTACGCTATGCGATCGTGGACCTACCTATGCGATCGCATAGCACAAAAACCTGGACACAAGCAAAAAGTAAAAACACAAGATTTTCTAAGTCCAAAAACACTCTGACGCCTATCAAAAACTCACCCGAGCCCCCGGGGCTCCAAACAAAATATGTACACAACCTCAAAAGCATACTATGGACTTACTCGTGCGATCAAATCGCCAAATAAAACCTTAAACAACAAATTTGGCATAGAAATCAAGGAAAAATCTCAAAACTTCCAAGAGCATGCCGGGCCAAATCTCTAGCTGGCTAAGCGGGCTGAACGAGTCCCTTAATGAACCTCCTCACTTTATCTCTCTCAGTGGGAAGTATAAGAAGAGCATGACGGGACAAATCAATAAACCTCTAGCTGGCTGAGCGGGCTGAACAAGTACCTCAATAAACCTTCGCACTCTCTCTCTCTCTCTCTCTCTCTCTCTCTCTCTCTCTCTCTCTCAGTAGGAAGTATAAGAAGAGCATGACGGGCCAAATCAATAAACCTGATATCGTACTGAATAACAGTCATAGAGCCCTACTGGAGACGCTTAAACTGCCTCCGATAGATCTCTCTCTGAGTGACAGGAAGAAACTTCTACAGAAATAGCTAAGAAAATTGATCCCAAGTCAAAGCTGGTGACCCAACTAGTCTAGCCAAATAATAATCTCTCCAACAAGTCTTGGCGGATCCAGACAAGAGAAAGGTAGCAAAGTCAACCCCATTGGTCTCCACTATCCCCATGTTTCTGAGAACCTCATGACAACCATCTTAATAATCTTAGGGATCCTCAGAAGATGGACCGCTGAAAGTGGTAGTGAAGAGCTTGGTGAAACCTATCCAACCTCCACAAAGCCTCCGAAGACGTAGCTGATCTATCATCGGTCTGTGCTGCTGTTCGGCTCAAGAAGCGGTACGTGACCTCGCCATTCGTGAAAAGACAAGAGTAGAGGTTGTGCGTGGCGATTTCCTCCGAGATAGCTGGCATATCTACATGGCTAAAAGCAAACAAGTCTGTGTTAGTAGTTAACAATTGAAAAAATTTACCTGGTTCATGGAGCTTGCTGCTGATGTAAGCTTTCTTGCTGTGGTCGTGGCTATCTAATTGGACGGGGTTGAGGTCTTCTGTGTCGATTTGGCGGCTTCAACCATATTGGGGTCTCTAATGACGTCCTCACTCTCACCACATATCGACCTCGACCTTGTTGATTGTTATGCCTCTTTTTCTTTGTCATTCGCTTGTTGGGTGACTGTGTAGTCTAGAGCGATGCGGTATCATTCCCGGGATGTGCGTTGTTCCCCTCGTATACTTAATATTCCCCATGGAGTTGGGAATTTGATAACTTGGTACAAGCTGGAGGGGATGGCTCTCATGGTGTGTATCCAAGGTCGCCCTATTATGGCGTTGTATGCTGTGACTTGATCCATGATATGGAATATGGTTTCCATCCGGCCAGGACGGGGAGGGTGATCTCATCGGATGTTCACTCGACTGCATTGTTAAAACCTGTTAGCGTGATGAAGCGTGGTACTATCTTGTCCTCAAGTTTCATTTGTGCAAGTACTCGAGGGTGGATAATGCATGCGCCACTTCAATCGTCTACCATAATGCGTCTGACATCGGTATCTAAAATTTTTAAAGTGATAACAAGGGCAGCATAGTGAAGGAAAGCCAAACTGTTGGTATCCGACTTATCGAAGATGATACTTTCTTCGAGTTCATCATACCGTTCATGGGTGATTGACCGTTTGAGCTTGTGGGTTGTAGTGAATTTCACACTGTTGATAGAAGCATCGTTGCCGCCGCTAATGATCATGTGGATAGGGTAGTCGGCGAGGGCGATTTCGATGGTCCTTGGTGTTGTTCACGTCCTCTAGAAAAATTGGTCCTTCCCCGATCGCTCAATAACTCTTTGAGATGTCCCTTTCGTAGCATGTCTGGTAAGTCCCTGCTCTTGATCTATATGGGCCCTCTTCGTGACAGGAAGAGGATGCAATGGCGGTTCTGACATACGGTAGATGTCGTTCTATGTTGGGTCGTGGATCTGCAGGGTCCCTGCTGATATTATTTCTTCGGTCTTTTCTAGTTTGGCTTGTACCCAGGTCAGCCGATGAGTCGGCCCATTGAGGCCGTCCTTGTCTGATTGGACTTTGGCACAATGCGTGTTGTGTATTTCATCCCAAGTCATTGGGGGTACTTCATAAACCTACTTAAAAACTTTCTTGTTGCCCTCGAACCATTTCTGCTTAGCCCATTGTGGAAAACTGCGACAGCCATCCCTTCTGATACATTCGGTAAGGTCATTCTTACTCGATTGAATCGGGCGAGAAAGTCCCTCAATCCCTCTCCCGGAGACTGTTTAATAGTGAATATGTCGTTTGCCCTTGCCTTGCCTTCTTGGCCCGGCCGTTACAAACTTTTCAGTTATTTTTTCGAATGTTTCAATACAGAATACGATGTTAATGCTCCTCCAGTGAGGGTCTCGCTGAATATTTTCAACAAGATGGAGGATACTTGTTCCTTGGTGAGGTTATTGCCTTTCACGGTGGTGACGTAGTGAGTCACATGGTCTTCGGGGTCGGTTGTGTCGTCGTATATTTTCAGGTAATGTGGCATTTTAAAGGTTTTTGGTATAGCATGTGAGGCGGCGTCATCACTGTATGGCTGCTCAACGAACCGACCAGCATCTGTCTTTGGCAAGGCTTTGGGGCACCCGGTATCTTATCGACCCTTTCCTGGTATTTTCTCATTTGGTCCCGAAGTACCTTGTTCTCATTTTCTATTTCCTCCATCCTTTTCAAAATGGTTATGAGAGTGTCGTCACCTGCATTGTTAACAACATTATGAGTAATATATGTCGTTCTAGGAGGAAGAGGAAGTTGATCAAGTTGCTCGTCTGCTGGTGGTATGACGTAGGTCCTAGCGCTTTCTGTAACCGCGTCCCGAATGGGCTTATGGAGGACGCTGGTTAGCAGGTCAGTTAGCCAAGCCTCAAGGAGCTTTTTTACTGGTGGGGGCACCTCCTCTATCATGGATGTGCCCTTACCATGAGATTTCGTGATGCTATAATTAGGAGGGGTGATCCGCCTTGCCGTGGGGAGGCATTGGGTGTCGCCTCCTCATCCACTGCTTCAGAGCTCTCATTGATGATGCTTATGAGGTTGGTTGGGAGGTCGCTCATTATTCTTGCTCTTTCTTCTTTGTAGATTTAGAGGAAACTAAAAATTACTAGGAAATCCCCATAGACAGCGCCAAATTGTTTGACAAAAAAATGTCAACTTTCGGTTAAACTATTATATCTTATGTAATATGGTTAAACATAGTTAATGTTAATATCTCTAGATATAGATCTTGAAAGCACGGATAACGTAGGACTGAGTTAGGGGGAGGCTGAAAATAACACACATTAAATATTCAAATAGGTATGAGCAGTAATTGAGGAGTAACTAGCAATAAATAACAATAAATGGAATTTAAGTAAATAGGAGGAGTGTTTCACCGAATAAAGAATGAATTAGATGATTGTTCCTCCTAACAATGATGAGTGATGGACAAATCCTAGAATGTTTGAACTATTCTTGGATCTAATTGAAAAGTATAGAATAGTGTAAGTGAGAATATTGATGAAAAGGTAAAGTTCGTATCTTTGCTAAAGAGAGAGAATCTTCTTCTGAAAAGTGTTCTTATCAATTAAATATTACATGCCCTACACCTTGTCTCTTCTTCTATTTATACGAGACATGTCCTTAACAAACCCTAATAGTACAAGTGCAGAGAATATAGTGAATATTCTCTTTAATATCCTATTTTAAAAACTAGCTGTCACTGTTCCGTTAACGGTACTCGGCCTCGATCATTGTGGGAATCTCGACCACGATTCTCGCTTCTTCCTGGTCGACCTCGACTAACTCTGTCCTTAATTCTATATTACCCTGACTTTCTGGGGAAGATTTTGACCAATACAGTAAATATATAAACTACCTTTTGATTTGAATTCACTTATGCTCACTCGTTTGCACTATTTCTTATGTGGTTACAACAAAAAAAGTAGTACATGATATTCCATGAGTAGAAGATATGGTACAATTGGCTTGCAGTCGCACTTCCAATATGTGCATTAGAATATGGTAGGATTGTGTTAGTTGTGCAAAGTATAGTACTTGCATAATCCCTTAGTGAAACTACATGATATACATGTATAATATTTAACAAATACTGGACAAACTCCGAGCCATTTTAAATAACAATAACAATATACTCAATATAATCCTACAATTGAATTTGAAGAGGGTGAAATATATGGAATCCTTATTCTTATCTTGTGTAACGTGGAAACGTGATTTCAAATAGACCCTCCAAGAGTTGTGGATAAGCCTCAAACCTAAGTCAACTATTACTGTGTATAACTTCAATTTCCAGCCACAATTTTGGTAGATAAGCCCCAAACATAAGTCAATTATTACTGTGTATAACTTCTATTCCAGCCACAAGTTTTCCAATGTCTCCAAAGCAGTTGGACCACTAAGAAACAGCATCAATATCACATCCAAAATAATTTCAGTCAGATTGCTACAACAGCTATTTTGCCATAAATGCACAGTGAAGATGTCACTTTATTAATTGCTCCAGTCGTTTATGCTTACCTGGTTTGGTGAAATGGGAAACTCCGCCCATATGAGAAAGTATTGTTTGTCCTCAGTGCAGATAAAGACTAAGAATTTACAAAAGATGGACGCAAGTGGAGCCCGAATTTGAAGTTTATCTGTTTATACTCACAATCGGACTCATAATTAGTTTGAGTTATTGGGTTCACAATTAAATATGTATATATATTTAATAAATTTATATTGGATCTAAGGAAAAGATCTTAGGTTAATCCGATTTTTTTAAAGTGACTTTTAATTTTTTATATAGTGTTTTTAATACAGTATACCTTTTTTTTTTTTGATTTATAAAGAGATGGTTGCTATTGAGTAGTCACAATATTTGGATTTTTCTCGTACCCACAGCAGACTGAAAGTCAAGATTTCTAATCTCAAAATGGTCAGAGTTTAAAACGAAACATGAAAATAGACCATTACATCAGGACCAGTCTTTCTTGGTCCTGCTAGTGAATTCCAGCCCACATAGTGTTCCTCGTGGCTGAAAAATAGGAAAAAATTTAAAAATAGTCAAATTTATAGGTGGTCATTTAAAAATAGCCACAGTTTTAAAAGTTATCAAAATTTAGCCATTTTTCATGTTAAAATAAATCTGAACGAAAATACTGTTCAAAATTCGGAAAAATACTCCAGCATAATATACTGGAGCCAGCAAAGTATACCAATCCAGCATAAGATACTGGAAGTTCATACACAGATGCACTAAACTCCAGTATATTATGTTGAACCGGTCTCTGTTGCAGCAAAATAGTGGCTATTTTTCATTGACTTGGCAAACACTGACTATTTTTGAATGACCAGTCCGAAAACTGGCTAGATCGTGCTATTTTAACTGAAAAATACCATGTACCCATGGGAGAAATTCAAAAATAGCCAGATTTACAACTGGTCGTTCAAAAATACCCCAGTTTCAAAAGTAATCGAAATTTAGCCACTTTTTATGTAAATATAAATCTGAGCGAAAACACTGTTTCAAATCCGAAAAATACGCCAGTATATTATACTGGAGTTCCAGCAAAATATGCTTGAACTCCAGCATATTATACTGGAGTTTCAGGATAAGTATGCTTGAACTCCAGCATAATATGATGGAGTTCCAGCATAAGTACACTAGAACTCCAGCATAATATACCAGAGTTCCAGCAAGTATAATTGTCTAGTATAATATACTGGAGTTTGGAGCACCGGTGCTCCAGTCTCCAATATATTATATTGGAATTAGCAAAGTATACCGGTCCAGCATAATATGTTGGAGTTCATATACAGGTGCACCGAACTCCAGTATATTATGCTGGACCGATCTCTGTTCCATCAAAATAGTGGCTATTTTTCATTGACTTCGTAAACGTTAACTATTTTTGAATGACCAGTCCGAAAACTTGTTATACCGTGCTAATTTTACCGTACCCATTTATGCTTTTAGCCCAGCTTGATAAAATGTGATATCCATTAGCCTAGTGCTTTCAACCAGTGTTTTAAAAGACGCTTTCTCGGCGACTCAATTAGTGGCAAGCAAAGTCTTCAATGGTCCCAATTAGTGGCAACCCATTTATGTCTCTCTCAAAGTCTTCAATGGTCCCAAAGGGTCTGAACCCATGTCCGTGGTTCACCCTACACTGAACATGCACACTCATTTCATCTCAATTTCACACAATCACTTTTACTACATGACAAGTACATCGATCTGTTTGTTTCTTCTACTTTGTTTTCTTGTTTTACATTTGGTGTCCGATATTTATTTTAGAATTCAACTAATCTGGATTAGCGCCGGAATATCTCACATTGGGGTAAAGCATTCCCTATTAAAGCGTCTTTATGATTAGGGTTTGAATTCAATATCTCTGATTAAAGATGGAGGAATATTTATCACACTACCACAAGGTGATGGTTTCTTCTATTTGTTTCATTACATTTATTCTCCTATGAACCACGGCTGCTTTTTTCTGGAACAAAGTTCCCACCTGTCTTAACAATAAATGGTTGGATCTATTTTTAATTTCATTCATTTTACAACTCTTGACTCTCTCTCTATATATAGACCGGTTATTTGTGTAGAAATTCCTAAAGAAAAGTTTGAAAAAACGAAAAGCCCAAAAATTGGACTACATTAGGAAGAAATTTTATCATGTCATTCATTAAGATTAGCAAGATGGTGGGCTGGTGTCTTGATGGAATGTTGGAGAATAAAGCCATGCACACGACGTAACCATATATATGTCGTTGTTTAATTGAATTGGTTTTAAAATCCTTTAACTTCTAATAAGTATTTGCTACTAGTTAAATTGATGTTATTAGTGTTGCATGAATAACAAGAAGATAATCATAAAGTTCACAAAAGAAATTATTGTCCAACTTAACCATCCGCTATTAAAGTTTACTTATTATCCGACTAGTCTATCACAAATAACTCAGGCAGCTAATGTCTCAATCAAGTTTAGGTAAGATACTTATCTCAAGCAAGTTAAATCAATACTCTAAGAAGCCCTTCCCACGTGAACCAATCTCCGAACGGTTCGAATCTAGCCAGAATAACTTAATAATATCAGTAGAAGCCACAGAAAACAAGCCTAAACAATAAAGCTAAGATCTTGATTCTATTACGCAAAGGCAACCCAAAAAGTCAACTACGTACTCGCACCCCGGAACCCAATAAAACTCACAAATTCCGAACACTCATTCCAATACGAGTCCAAATGTATGTGTTTCACCCAAATTCAACCTCGAATCGACCCTCAAACCATCAATTTACACTCTTCAATATCATAGTCCAAAGACTCCTAAATTTCACCTTCAATTCATATAAATTAAGTATAATAATCTATGAGTAATCAATATCTAACACCAAAAATAAGTAAGGATTACTTACCCCTTCAATTGTAATGAAAAGCACTTTACCCCTTCAATTGTAATGAAAAGCACTCCAAAAATCTCCTACAACCGAGCTCCACAACTCCAAAAATGAGAAATAAGCAAAACCCTTCAAAATTATATTCTACCCAGCTAATCCACATATGCGGAACCTTTTCCGTATCAGCAGCTCAACTTCTGCAGAGAAGCTCCCTCACTTGCATCCCACTTAACATCCCGACCTATCGCATTTGCGATCACCTGACCGTTTTTGCGCAAATGCTTTTGTGATTTACTCCTCGCATGTGCGATCACGCTTCTGCCCAAACCATCCGCATTTGCGATCTTCTTATCCTTCAGTCCAGCTTCGCTTCTGTAACCACAAGCTCGCGTTTGCGGAGTCGCATCTGCGATCAACCCTCCATAGATGCGGAAGCACCAGAATCAGAAATTCTTCAACAATGAAACATACCCAAAATAATACGAAATCAACCCGAAACACACTCGAGGACCCCAAGGAACGTCCAAACATACTAACGAATCCCAAAATATGATACGGTCCTACTTGAGGCTCAAATTGTGCAAAACAACATCAAAACTACGAATAGTCAATCAAGACCAATCTCTTAAGTTCATAAACTTCGTAATTCGAACCAAGCATCTGATTCAAGCCTAACCAATCCATAATCCAATCAAACCTCACACATAATCCATGAATGACAAAACAAAAATACTCTAACTTTTAGAACAACAATTCAAACCTGATAGCATTGAAGTCAACTTCGGGTCAAATTTATGAACTTTCCAAACCTTCAAATTATTAACTTTCATCAATTCAAGCCAAAACCTTCTAGAAACATCCCAATATAAATGCGTAAATACGACTAAGTCCAAAATCACCATCCGAACTTAACGAAACCATCAAAACTCTGATCCGAGGTCTAATACACAAAAGACAAACTTGATCAACTTTTCTAACTTAAAGCTTCTAAAATGAGAATCATTCTTCCAAATCAATCCCAAACCGCTCGAAAACCAAAACCAACCATACACGCAAGTCATAATACATCATATGAATCTATTCAAGACCTCAAACAATAGAACAGAATGCAAATGCTCAAAATGACCGGTCGGGTCGTTATAGTTGAAAACTTCTATTGAGGTATGGCTTGATTCACCTGTTGGTTATTTAAATTTAAGGATATTTAGTTGTCCTCCGTATTCTCATATGAAGGATGACAAACTTAGCCAACGGCAATGAAGTAATTATTTTAGGGTATGCAATTAGAGTGAAATGCTATAGATCATAGTACACATATTAAAAGATTCCATAATTAATTATTAGTGGGGATAAGATATTTAATAAATCATCTTCACTAGATAGTCAAATAGAGAAGGCAATAACAAAAATAGATCTTGATGTCAGTGACCACATAGAGCTAGAAATTACATTCCAATAGCTCAGCCTAGTAGTTCAGAAGTATAGAAAGTAAAGGAGTACAAAATATTGATCAAGATGATAATGTTGATGCACAAGTAGTTATTAGGCTCAATCAGCCCACAAATACTCTTAACATGATGTGATATTGTCCGATTTGGGTCAAGCTGCACGATTTTGTCCTAAAAGGCCTCACACAATTTCTTATACCTTATATGTAAGCTTTCAAAATTTTCAGCTACCAATATGGGACTTTGTTCCCACATCTAACAATATAGTAATTCCTTCGAACTAAGTTTCACTTGGCATACTACCACGATTCACAGGTCTCCCCCCTCGACCCAAATTTTACGTGGTTATTACTACAATTCACGAGTCAATTTTCGAGATTCATTGAGTGCCACCTACATTATCAGAGTATTTGTACCCAATTTTTCCCTCATATATTTTAAAATGCATATATACTTTCAAAATAGTGCATGAGTATCAATCAATATTTTTTCATAATTTTTTGTAATTTTTAAAAGGATTTTAATTAATTTATTTTAGCATTTTATTATCCAAATAATTACTAATTGCATCACAAATAGTTTCATGATAATTTTATTGCTTAATTTTATCATTTATATTTATACTAAGCTTTAATTATTTCATGAATAGCCATATGTATATGTTAGGATTATAATTGCAATAACTTTGCAATAAGACCCCATGTGTGCAAAATTACCTTATTTCACAAGAAAATAACCTTTTTATTTTTATAATACTAAGTAATTATTTTAAATTATTTTTATGTACAAATGATATTTTTATCGTTTATAAATTATTTTATAAAATTATTTTATTAAGTTAATTAGGTATTTAAATAATAGCCCCTTTTCCTTAATCATTTTTTTAGACCTAACCAATTACACCAGCCCAATTACTTAAAATCCTAGCCCAAATTACCACCCATCCCAATAAACTAACCCAATTGTGATGACCCAAAAGGTCATCACTTATTTTAAAACGAAACTTCCGTGTTCTGAGACCTTGAAAACTTCATTTAGAGTCATCTTGATTTGCGTGCGCAATCCGGGCGCGTATCCAGAAAGCTTAAATATGATTTTTTTGTGAAAAATGATAAGTTTTGATTGTAAAATGAATAAATTTGACTTCGGTCAATATTTTGGGTAAACGGACCTGGATCCGTGATTTGGAGATCCCGGAGGGTCCGTAGGAAAATATGAGACTTGGGCGTATGCCCGGAATCAAATTCCGAGGTCCCGAGCCCGAGAAATAAATTTTTAAAGGAAATTATTTTCTGAAATTTTTTAAGGAAATTTGAAATGAAGTTTGATTAGAAAGAGATGGTATCGGGCCCGTATTTTGGTTTCGGCGCCCGGTACAGGTCTTATGGTTTAAGTCATTTCGGTAAAGTTTGGTTGAAAACGGACGTCGTTTGACGTGATTCGGACCTAAATTGCTAAATTTGATACTTGATGAAGTTGGAGAAAAAGTTCTTGATTTTGAGGTTTGATTCATTGTTATTGTGGTTATTTTGGCGATTTGATCGCACAGATAAGTTCATATGATATTGTTGAGTTAGTACGTGTGTTTGGTTAGGAGCCCCGAGGGCTCGAGTGTGTTTCGGATGTGTTTCGGCAAGTTTTGAACTTAGGAAAAAGTTGCAGATCTTTGAAGCCAGGTCTCACGGTCCGTGGTGGAAACTTCGCGGCCGCGGTGGAGACTCCGCGGCCGCGGTGGGGACTCCGCGACCGCGGTGGGATTTGTGTGGTCCGCGGTGAGCAAGGCCAAGCCTCCGTGGCCGCGCTCGATTTCTTGCGGTCTGCTGTGGAGCTCCGCGGCCGCAGTCCATTTTATGCAGTCCATGGTGGAGCTCTGCGGCCGCAATCCTTTTTATGCGGTCCGCGAAGAGGGTCTGAGATGAGTATATTTAAACGGACTTTTCAGTTATTTTTCACTTTTCAATACCCCAAAAACATAAGAGGCGATTTTTCAAATAAACTTTCTTCTCCAAATCAATTGTAAGTCATTTTAAACTAGTTTTCTTCAATCATTAACATATTTTAACATGATTTCAACTTCAAATAAATTATTTTCATGGGGGAAATTGGGTGTTTTGGGTAGAACCTAGATTTTCACAAAAATGGGGATTTGAACCTCGATTTGAGGTCCGATTTTAAAACAAATTACATATTTGAGCTCGTAGGGGAGGGTAAACGGGTTTTGGTCCGAATTTCGGGTTTGGACCAAGCGGGTCCGGGGTCGATTTTTGACTTTTTGGGGAAGTCTTTATAAAACCTACTTTCATGCATTAAAATTGATTCATTTAGCATTTATTGATATTGTTAAGCAAATTGTGGCTAGATACAAGCGAGTTGGTGGTGGAAATAAGAGGTAAAGTGGTAATTGAGGCTTGAATTGTATTTGTTGCATCGAGGTAAGTGTTTGGTCTGACCTTAGCTTGAGGGATTAGGAGTTGTGTCCTATTTGATATTTGCTTCTTGTCAAGTACGACGTATAGGCATGGTGACGAGTATCTATACGTTGGTGTCAAGCATGATCGTGGGTCTTATATTGTGATTTTCATGATTTTATTGTATTATTCATGCCTTGGTGAAGATTTCTAAATGTTGTATAACGTTTGTAGAAAGAATTGTGACCTATGAACATTGAGGAGCGTTGGCTCATGTTGTATAGTGAAATTGTGAAAGTATAAGTGATAATTGAACTTTTAGAGCTTTGGCTCGAGTTGTGAAAGTATAAGCGATAATCGAACCTCTAGAGCATTGGCTCGAGTTGGGAAGTGAATTGTGAAGTAAAATTGAGAAAGAAAAGAGATCCTTATGTTGTCACCCTTGCCGGGCTTTATTTGTTGTTCCCTTGCCGAGATTTAATTGTTTAATTGTTGTTCTCTTGCCGGGATTTAATTGGTGACTTGTTGTTCCCTTGCCGGAATTCTTATTGCAAAATTTCCTTTATTTCCTTACCCTATTGTTTGTGATTATTGTTTGGGTGAGGAAGAGAGTTAAAGCACGAAGGGTGATGCCGTGCATTGTTTGTTATTGTGAGGAAAGAGTGTAAAGCACGAAGGGTGATGCCGTGTCGCACGATGTACCATTCCGAGCCGATCTTATTGATTATATGGTGAGTAAAGAGAGTAAAAGCACGAAAGGTGATGCCGTGCACATTTTTATTATATGATTGCCTTGGTGAGGACGAGAGTAAAAGCACGAAGGGTGATGCCGTGCATTTATTGATTTCTGATTCTTTGTTGATATCCGAGTTATGTTGTTTCTTTCATTACTTGTTTTTATTTGATTTACTTTGAGGTTATAGATTCCCTTACCCTATTTGCATTGTGATTGTTGTTTGGGTGGGGAAGAGCGTAAAGCACAAAGGGTGATGCCGTGTATTATTTTGGTGAGAACGAGAGTAAAAGCACGAAGGGTGATGCCGTGCAAATTGTTGATTTTTGCTTCCTTGTTGATATTCTAGTTATGTTGTTTCTTTCTTTACTTGATGCCTTTCTATTCGGAACTATTATCTCCCCCACAACATGTTTCCCCCTCCCACATTGACTGGTTATTTCTGTATTTCTTTGCTGCTGTATATATATATATGAACTGCACAGGTTTATTTGGTAGTCTGGTCCTAGCCTCGTCACTACTTCGCTGAGGTTAGGCTAGACACTTACCAGCACATGGGGTCGGTTGTGCTGATACTACACTCTGCACTGTGTGCAGATCCAGTAGCAGCTTTCGGACAGTGGTTGGAGGGCTTCCTTCAGTCCATTCGGAGACCCAAGGTAGACCTGCAGGCGTCTGCAGGCCCTGGCGTCTCCCTCTATCTCTATTTCCTGTTTCATTTCCTTTGTTCAAAAATAATGTATTGTATTTTCTTCAGACCTTGTATGTAGTAACTCTTAGACAGTCTGTGACACTGTGACACCAGGTTTTGGGGTATTTGAGGTTTTTAAAAGTTGTAATAGACGTAGCCTTAAGAGATATAATTGTTGACTTCCGCTTATTTATTTAAAATTCCGCTTTTATCATATTATCGACTTGTGTTTGTTAAAAGAAGCAAAAATGAAAGTGCAGCAAGTAGTTAAGGTTTGGCTTGCCTAGCTTCCATTAGTATGCGCCATCACGACTCCCGAGGGTGGGAAATCCGGGTCGTTACACCAATACCCATAACCCAATTTTAATCCACCCAACCCCAGAATCAATCATGGCCATTGATCTCAAGAGATCAACGGTCCAGGACATTCTTTCCCTTTTTAATTTACCAAACCCCTAAATCCTACCTCATTTTACACAAACCGGCGCCCCTGAATCCTTATCTCCTCGCTTCTCTCTCAACCTCTCCCTAACCCCAGCCTGCCGTCGCTGGAAACCTTTTAACCCGTGAGGGTTCCCTTTGATTTTAGGCCACATCTGACCTCCTATTTCTATTGGCTATTCGATTTCCTTGTTGTTTGATGGGGTCTCGAAGAGATTCAACACAGACCTAGCTTCAACTCGTCATTTTTCTCGATGATGTTCATCTCTATGTTTATGAGTGCTAGTATCTTCATGTTCATGGCTTCAGATCTCTGGTTCAAATAAGGGTGGAAAGTGGATCGGTTAGGCCCGGGCCCGGCCCAGGCCTGCGAGCACATATGGGTAGTGGGCCTAAACGGGCCTACCCATTTAAGCTCGGGACTAGGGGGTTTGAGGCCCATTTGGGCCAGTTCAAAGAAAGTGCCCATTAGGACCGAGACCGTTTGGGCCCGAGATCGACTCCTAAGTGGGCCGGTCCTAACCGGTCCTAAACGGGCCCAACAACTATAATTTTTCAAAAAATTCTCTTTTAAAAATCTGATCGTTGGCTATTAAAAAAATAGCCATTATGGCTGCCAAAATGGCCATTAGCTATTTAACCGCCCCCAAACTTTTTTTAACCCCAAACGTTTTATAATTACACTTTTTCCCTATTTTCAACTATAAATATCCTATCATTCTTTCATTTTTCTTCACCAAATCATCAATCTCTCTAATTTTCTTCTAAAATTGGTTACTTTGTTGTTGCTACTTGTGTGAAAAATTGTGAAGTTGGTGAATTGAAGTATTCAAGTCTTCAACGATAATTAATTTCAACAAGTTGTTCGTCAATTCGGTAAATTCGTTTCAATTCTTTAGTTTTAATATTATATTTTTATTTGTTTTATTTAATTACTTTGTATAATTATAATTAAGATGGCATATTCCTTAAGAAAATGTTTAGTAAAAATAATGGAAAATCCAAGAGTGGTGAATCTAGTGACCAATCTATTCCTCCTCTAATTCCCCGGCCACCCCTACCCAAATCCCATACCCGCCCTCCACCTGCTCCTATTCTTGATAGTGATAATACTTTATTACAATTTACGGATAGTCAATATGTGCATAATGTTAGTGGTGGTGAACGCTTAGATGATGAATATATGAACAACCTTTATGGTAATCCAACTATAGATGAAGAAGATGAGCAGGAAATAGATTTAGATGAAATGCAACTGGATGATGATACACCCACTAGTCCTGTTGGTCAAGTTAACACAACTAATCCAAATGATGCCCGGTATGACCCCCCTGTTACTACCCCTACTTTTTCTAGACAACCTTCTAAACGGGCCGAAACATCTCTTGTTTGGCCATTTTTTATTCAAATAAGAGAAAAAATAAAGCTAAGTGTAAACTTGTGGCAAAGAGTTAGCCTTTAAATATGTTGATTGGGGGGGGAGGAGGGGGGACAGGAAGTTTGAGGAGACACATAATGATACACCCTCAAGATAAAGCTAAATTTTTTCAAATAAAAGCTGCGGCTAGAGGGGGGCAAGTCCAACTAGTCAGCCGACCCTAGTACGGGGTCAAATCAATTTTAACCGGGAATTAATACTGTTACCGGTGGTATTTTATATTATGACCCAAGAAAAGATAGGGAAGAATTGGCAAAAATGGTTACTGGTACGTGCTTACCCTATAGTTTTCCGTCTGACCCCCACTTTGTGCATTATATTAGAAGAGTTTTTAATCCTACTTATAAAGGATGGCCTCACACAACCGTAAAGAGCGATATTTATAAATATAAACATGAATATGAACAATATTTGCGCTATTTATTTACTCATATTAATTGTCACGACCCTAAACCCGGACCCGGTCGTGATGGTGCCTCTCATGAATACAAGGCCAGCCGACACTTCCGATTTCAGTTTTAAACAATTAACAATAAGAATTAAGTCTAAAACGTAATAAATAATCCAAAAGTAAGTAGTTAACATAACAATTTGCGGAAAATAAACCCAACACAGCCTGATACAGGGTTGTCACTAGTCATGAGCATCTACCAATTCTAACACAAGTTTGAAAAGTCTACAAAACTATTACAAAGTCACTAATAAGGGAAAAGAAATGAGATAAGGGGGAGAAACACGGGACTGCGGACGCCAAACAACTACCTCGTGAACTCCGAAGTCTGCTGGGAGCTCTCAACTCTCACTAGTAGGATCAACAATGCCTGAATCTGCACACGGGGTGCAGGGAGTAAAGTGAGTACTCCAACTCAGTGAGTAATAATCATAAATAAAGACTGAAAGCAAGAAATCACGTAAGGCACATTACAAGCTATAATGAAGCAGTAAAATCCAGTAAAATAGTGAATCAGTAATGATATGTAAAAAAATCTTCAGTTCAGTTTAAACTTCATAAAAAGCCTTTTTAACAATTAAGCAGGGAAATGACAGGCAATAATGAAGATAATCACATAAAGGTTCGCTTCTCGGGCACAATGTTAACAAATCCGCCCCTCGAGAAATATCTCAGAACAATACCAGCCCCTTGGGCTATATCTTATATCACAATGGGTACTCGCGCTCATTGGGAGTGTGCAGACTCCTGGAGGGGCCTCTTATGGCTCAAGCACAATATCAAGCCATCTTGTGGCATAATCACATAGGTTCTCAGTCTCATATCAACAAGCTACATCGTGGCGTACATATCTCAGGCCCTCGGCCTCATAATCATAATCAATATTTCCTCACAACATAGGCCCTCAACCTTACTCAGTCAAAATTCTCACAAGCCACTCGGACAATAGTAAATGACTCTCAGCCCAAAACATCATTTAAAAGATCATTAAGTGTTAAAACAGAGTAAACATGGTTGAGTTATGAAAACAGTGGAATATAGCATGAATGAGTTCAAGTATAAAGTCAAAATAGTGAGGAAATATCAATAAAAATCTCCTAAGGGTTCAAATAGCTGGTACGAGGCCTAAATATGGCATTCAGCCCAAAACATAATGATAGCAAATAGTTTTCAGTCAAATATGCAGTCAAACAGTCATTCGGGACGGACTAAGTCACAATCCCCAATAGTGCACGACCCCACGCTCGTCATCTAGCGTGTGCGTCACCCTAATATAGCATAACGATGTGAAATCCGATGTTTCATACCCTTACGACATCATTTACAATCATTACTCACCTCAATCCGGTGCAAACTCTAGCCCGCGATGCCTTTGCCCCTCGAATCGGCCTCCACTCGCGTCGAATCTTTCCAAAATTAGAACCACGACGTCAAAATATGCTAAGGGGATGAAGCCCAAGCGAAAATATTCAATTTAAAACATAAATTCCGAAATTACCAAAACTCGACCCCCGGGCCTACGTCTCGGATTTTGGTAAAAATCACATCAATGGATTCCTTATCACTCCCTGAGTACATTCATACCAAAAACATCAAAATCCAACCACAAATGACCCCTCAAATCCCAAACTCTAGGTCTCCAATTTCAAGCCTTAGTTCTTCAATTTTAGGCTTAATTTCCATGATTAATTAGGTAGACTTCACATTAGAATCGAGTTTTAAGTCTATGAATCTTACCTCCAAGTGATTTCCCTTGAATCCCTCTTCAATACTCTTCAAAAAGCTCTAAAAATGCTCAAAAATGGTGGAAATAAAATCCAAAATCGCGGACAAGACGACTATTTAAACATTCTGCCCAGGCCTTGTTTCCTTCTTCGCGAACGCGGTCAAAGCCTCACGTTCACGAAGCACCAATCAACTTTGATCAAAATTTCCTCTTGCGATCGCGACCTGCCCATCGCAAATGCAATGCTTCCTCAGACAACTCTTCGCGAACGCACCCCCTCTCTCGCGAACGCGATGAATAACTCGACCTCCAAACCAGCTGACAAATTGCCTCTACGCGAACGCGGAGCTTCCCTCGCAATGCGATGCTCGATCACTCAACCCTTCACGAACGCAGAGCCTTCCTCGCGAGCGCGAAGGCTTAAATCCAAGCCTTTACTAACTAACCCTTCGCGAACGGGAAGGTCTAATTCCTCTGCAACACATAGTAGTTTTTCTGCAATTCCAAACCACATGAAATGGTTCGATTGACCACCCGAAACTCACCCGAGGCGGGAACTCAACCAAATATGCCAACATATCCCATAACCTCATTCAAACATGTTACAACCTTTGGAACACTCAAAACAACATCAAAACACCAAATTCGCATCGGATTCAAGCCTAAGAATTCCAAAATCTTCTAAATTACGCTTTAGATCAAAACCCCAACCAAACCACGTCGGAATGACCTAAAATTTTGCACACACATCCCAAATGACACAACGGAACTACTAAAACTCTCGGAATTCCATTCCGACCCATATATCGAAATCTTACCTATCAACCGTTAATCGCCAAAAATCCAATTTCGCCAATTCAAGCCTAAATCTACTTCGGACCTCCAAAACTCATTCCGATCACTCTCCTAAGTCCCAAATCACCTCCCAAAGCTATCTGAACCATCAAAACTCACCTCCGAGCCCTCTAACACATACGTCAACATCTAGTTGACTTTTCAAACTTAAGCTTCCTCAAAAGAGACTAAGTATCTCAAACCTTACCAAATCCTTTCCGAACCCGAGCCAACCAACCCTATCACATATAGAACCGATAGACAAAGCAATAATAAGCAGAAATGGGGAAATGAAGCGGTAACTCATGAGACGATTGGCTGGGTCGTTACATTAATTTTCTTGTTGTTATTACTACTGATATTGGTAAAAGTGGTAATGACTGTGATTATCTTACTGTTACAAGTCACTGGATTGATGAGGAGTGGATAATGCAAAAACGCATTATTGCTTATAGAATAATTAATTCACATCACACAGGGCAGTTTATTTCTAGCACGGTTACAGATATTTGTAGATATTTTTGCATTAGTGATAAAATAATGTCAATTTCAATGGATAATGCTACTAGTAACACTAATGTTGTAGCCTTACTTACTACTACACTAAATCCTGCATTTAATAATATTTTTCATGTTAGATGTATTTGTCATATTTACAATTTAATTGTGGGCGATGGTATGAAAATTTTAAATATTGAAATTGAAAAGGTTAAAATGGCTCTTCATTGGCTTTTTTATTCAAACCGTAGAAGTAGACTTAAAGAATATTTTAAAAGATGCGATGAATTTGGCCTAAGAGAAAGAAAGATTCATAAACCTTGTCCAACTAGATCGAATTACATGTATGACAGTTTAGTTGTTGCATATGAATATAGAAACCTCATAAAATCAACGTTTAATGCTGATGTAAGTGATGATGATGAGCACCTTACAAATGCGGAATGAGCCAATGTTAAAATGCTTGTACATTTTTTTAGAAACATTTCATGTTGCTCTAAATGAATTTTTAGGCAATATGATCCTACTATTTCGAACTGTTTAGTTTATCTTGCAGATCTTGCAAATTTGTTTGCTCATTTTTCAGAGGGTGGGGAAATTGGTGAAGTAACTATTGATTCTATGAGAAAGAAATTTAAAAAATATTTTTTCCCTATTCCCCCTATTTATGGTATTGCTGCCTTGTTAAATCCTACTATGAAATTAGGTGGTCCTCAATATTGGTATCGATCTATTTATATGGTTTAGCACTTGCACCTGAGGAATTCTCTACACTTTCGAACGCACAAGACTCAATTAAAATAAATGCTCTAACTATTTATAGTGCTTATCAAATTGCACTAGATAATGCTAGATCAAATATTCCAACTCATTCTTCTCTTAGTTCTCAACTATCTAAAAAAACTGCAGGAGTAAGAGCACTTAGTTCTTGGATAGAATTCAAGGGTTCTCAAGGTTGTACCACTAGTGATTGTTCACAACTAAATGAGCTTGGGCCATGTTTTCTTAATGTTATAATAATAAAAATTATAACGCATTCCTTTGAATATCTTTTTATAATTTTGTGTTTTAAAATTGAATTAAAAATTTTTAAGTCACAATTATATAGTATAATTTACAAGAAAATGTTTTAGATAAAATATTTAAACAAATAAATAGCCCCATATATATATATATAGTATATATAGTATATATAAGCTATATAATTTAAAAGAAATTACCTTAGATAAATTATTTTTAAAAAAAATTAGTCAAGGCCTGTTTCTTCTTTATTTTAACAGTACAACACAAACACAAATATAGAAACTTAAATTTAGTACAACTAATGAAAATACATGACATGGGAAACATAAAGATACACTACTACGCTCAACACGTACATGTCATTGTTTATTTACGACCGCCTAGTATTCTCTGCTCTAACCACTTAAATTTGTCTTCCAGCTTATTTTTTTTCTTCTTCCACCTCTTTGAGTTTTTCCTTCAACTCCTCAACTTCTCGTTTGGATTGTCGCTCTCTTTCCCACTGCTTCAAACACAAACAGTGAAGATATTGCAACTTTTCTTTGTAGTATTCCTACTGACAGGGTCCATCAATCCATACCTCAAAATTGCAAACAGGTTCACCAGGAACCCTATAAAACTTGTTCATATACGCCCAGTAGCGGAGTCCAGCTTAACCATCATCCCAACAGTCTTGCATCATGCATTTTTGCCGCACTCTCACCTTGGAACATAAAGGTGTTTAAACATTTGTTAAAGCGTAAAGAAAAACCTTGCTTTTATGGAAATATTTGCTATTGGTTATTGTTAAGCGCAAAAATGTGATGGCCCAAAGGGTCATCACTTGTTTTAAAATTAAATTCTGCGTTTCGAGGCCTTAAAAACCTCATTTAGCTTTACTTTGATTTACGTGTGTAGTTCGGGCGCGTAGCCGGAAAGCTTAAATATGAAAATCTGTGAAAAATGATAAGTTTTGACTATAAAAGGAATAAATTTGACTTCGGTCAACGTTTTGGGTAAATAGACCCGGACCCGTGATTTGACGGTCCCAGAAGGTTCGTAGGAAAATATGGGACTTGGGAGTATGCCCGGAATTAAATTCCGAGGTCCCAAACCCGAGAAATGATGTTTTAAAGAAAATTGTTTTATGAAATTGTTCAAAGAAAATGGAAATGAAGTTTGATTAGAACATGTTGGTATCAGGCCCGTATTTTGGTTCCGGCACCCGGTACAGGTCTTATATATGATTTAAGATGATTCTGTGAAGTTTGGTAAGAAACGGAATTCATTTGACATGATTCGGACCTTAAATGCAAAATTTGATGTTTAAGAAGTTTTGAGAAATTCCATTGATCTTGAGGTTTAATTCAAGGTTTTTGATGTTATTTTGGTGGTATGAGTACACGAATAAGTCCGTGAAATGTTTTTGAGGTTGTGTGTATATATGGTTTGGAGCCCCGAGGGCTCAAGTGAGTTTTGGATAGGCCACAAAGTGCATTTAGAACTCAGAAAGATTGCAGAAATTTTGCTGGTATGATGAAGCCTGCACGCGAAGCCTGGCTCGCAAATGCGAAGGATGGATCGCAAATGCGAAACCATCCCAGGCCTGCCTTGGCTCGCAAATTCGAGATTTTCTCCACAAATGCGAAGATTTCCATATGGCCAGTGATCGCAAATGCAACGTATGTGTCACAAATGCGAAGTCGCAAATGTGGCCTTATTATCGCAAATGCGAAAGTCAAGAAATTCTTGCGAACCCTGTTTCGCAATTCCCATGTTAGCAGAGGTCGGGGTTCGTAAATCCCACATCTGAGACCTGCAATTTTTATACTTAGCCGATTTTAAAACCCATTTTTCATATCCCCTCAAACATAAACACACTTAGGCGATTTTTCAAGGATTTCTTCTTTTCCAAATAAATTGTAAGTCATTTTTAACTAAATTGCTTCAATTCTTAATATCTTTTAACATGATTTCAACTTCAAATCAATGATTTTCATGAGGGAATTTGGGTATTTTGGGTAGAACCTAGGTTTTTCGAAAATTGGAGATTTGAACCTCGATTTGAGGTCCCCAACAAATTATATTGGGTTCGTGGGGGAATGGGTAATGGTGTTTTGGTTCGAACCTCAGGTTTTGACCATATGGGCCCGGGGGCGATTTTTGACTTTTTGGGCAAAACTTTGGGAAATTCATTTTCATGCATTCAAATTGATTCATTTAGTGCTTAGTGATGTAATTAAGTAACTTGTGACTAGATACGAGCGAATTGGTGGAGGAATCGAGGGGTAAAGCTATAATTAAATCGTGGATTGTGTTTGTGGCATCGAGGTAAGTGTTTGGTCTAACCTTAGCTTGAGGGATTAAGAGCTGTGTCCTATTTGCTATTTGCTTCTTGTTGAGTACGACGTATAGGCATGGTGACGAGTATCTATACGTTGGTGTCAAGCATGACCGTGAGCCTTATATTGTGATTTTCATGACTTTGTTGTATTATAAATGCCTTGGTGAAGATTTCTATTTGTTGTGTAAAGTTGTGGAAAGAATTGTGACCTATGAACATTGAGGGGCGTTGGCTCCAGTTGTATAACGAATTATGAAGGTATAGGGGATAATTGAACCTCTAGAGCGTTGGCTCGAGTTGTGTAGTGAATTGTGAAGTAAAAGTGAGATAAAGGAAATATCATTATGTCACCCCCTTGCCGGGCTATTGTTTAGTTGTGGTTCCCTGGCATTGTGTTCTTAATGGATATTACAGATTCTTAGGTTGATGATTCTTTGTGTTGGGTAAGGATTATGGTTATTCTCGTAGAACAAGTTTGATGATAGCTGAGGTAGTTAGATGTTGGAACTAGTTGAGTTATAGTTGAGGTAGTTAGATTTTGGAACTAGTTGAGGTACTTAGATGTTGGAACTAGTTGAGTTATAGTTGAGGTAGTTAGATGTTGGAACAAGTTTGGTTATAGCTGAGGTAGTTAGATGTTGTAATAAGTTTGATCATAGCCGAGGTAGTTAGATGTTGTAACGAGTTTGGTTATAGCTGTTTCTCCCTTGCCGAGACGTATTTACTTATGCTGTCAAATCCCTTGCCGAGATAGTGTAGAACTTATTGATCCCTTGTCTGGACCCTCATTATAATTATAAATATTATATATGGATCGGGTTGCATGCTGCAACAATATTATATATGGATTGGGTTGCACGCCGCAACAATATTATATATGGATCGGGTTGCACGCCTCAATAATATTATATATGGATCGGGTTGCATGCCGCAATAATATTATATATGGATCGGGTTGCATGCCGCAACAATATTATATATGGATCGGGTTGCACGCCAGAACAATATTATATGTAGATCGGGATACACACCGCAACAAAGATATGATGAAATGGGAGCAGGTGGTACGCCTACCACGAGATATGATGAAATGGGAGCGGGTAGTACGCCTACCACGAGATATGATGAAATGGGAGTAGGTGGTACGCCTACCACGAGATATGATGAAATGGGAGCGGGTGGTATGCCTACCACGAGATATAATGAAATGGGAGTGGGTGGTACGCCTACCACGAGTTACAGGAAATGGGATTGGATTGCACGCCTACAACAAGATGTGAAAGGAAAGTGAAATCTTCCTTTGTTTTCCTTATTCTTGTTAGAGGTTGGATTTTGATTCCTTTATAGTTCTTTTGATATTCTATTTTTACCTATTATTCCCCGAAGCATGTTTCCTCCTCCCATCTTTACTTGTTTATTCCTGCTTTACTTTCCACCGTATATGATATAACTGCACAGGTTTATTTGGTGGTATGGTCCTAGCCTCATAACTACTTCACCGAGGTTAGGCTAGACACTTACCAACACATGGGGTCAGTTGTGCTAATACTACACTCTGCACTCTTTTGTACAGACCCTCGATGTTGTGGACTTCGAACCGCAGTGAGATTGCTAATTCTTGTTCACCAGGCGACCCGAGGTATCCCTGCAAGCGGCCGTAGGCCTTGGCGTCTCCTTCCATCTACTTTCCTGTTTCTTACATGTATTTCCAGAGATAGTGTTATATTTAATTCTTTTGGACCTTTGTTTGTAGTATTCTCAGACCGTCTGTGAAACTGTGACACTAGTTCTGGGTAGTCGAGACTCAAACAGTTATATTAGATATTCATGTTCAGGTAGCTTATTGTTTTTCTTCCGCTAATGTTAAATTCCGCAGCTTAAATGTTATTACTTCACAATTATTAATGAATATAAAACGGGTGAAAAGGTAAATTGTGCAATTAATTGTCTTGCCTAGCTCGTATTGGTAGGCGCTATCACGACTCCCAAGGGTGGGGAATCTGGGTTGTGACAAGTTGGTATCAGAGCTCTAGGTTACATGGGTCTCATAGTTCACAGACAAGCTTAGTAGAGTCTGAGGGATTGGTACAGAGATGTCTGTATTTATCCTTCAAAGGCTATAGAGTTAGGAAAAGTTTCACTTCTATTCTTCCATATCGTGCGAATTTGTTCTCTCAATGCTGAATTGAAACCTCTACTCTTGTCCTTTCACAAATGGCGAGGTCATGTACTGCTTCTTCAGCCGAGCAGCAGCACAGACCGGTGATAGATCATCTACGTCTTCGGAGGCTTTGTGGAGATTGGATAGGTCTCACCAAACTCTTCACTACTACTTTCAACGGTACATCTTCTGAGGATCCCCGACATTATCTAGACAACTGTAATGAGGTTCTCAGGAACATGGGGATCGTGGAGACTAATGGGGTCGATTTTTCTACTTTTCGCTTGTCTAGATCCGCCAAGACCTGTTGGAGAGATTATTTATTGGCTATACCAGTTAGGCCATCAGCTTTGACTTGAGAACAGTTCAAGCAGCTATTTCTGGAGAAGTTTCTCCCCATCACTTAGAGAGAGGCCTATCGGAGGTAGTTTGAGCGTCTTCAGCAGGGTTCTATGACTGTTACTCAGTACGAGATTAGATTCATTGGCTTGGCTCGTCATGCTCTTATCATACTTCCCACTGTGAGAGAGAGTGAGGAGGTTCATTGAGGGACTCGTCCAGCTCGCTCAGTTAGCTAGAGGTGGAGGTAGAGGTAATAGAGGTGGAGCTAGAGATGCTAGAGGTGAAGGTAAAGGTATTAGAGGTGGAGGTACAGGTACTATTCTGGTTTGTTGTACAACAACTTCAGTTTTATTTTGCGACGTATCTGGTTATGCCTAGGTGATTCTATTGTGGTGGATCGCATCCGTTATTCATGTATAGTGGTTATTGGAAGTCTTGAGACTCGTGTAGATTTGCTTCTTCTGAACATGGATGATTTCGATGTCATATTAGGGATGGATTGGTTATCACCTTACCACGCTATCTTGGACTTTCATGCCAAGACTATGACCTTAGTTTTGCTGGGTTTGCCTCTTTTAGAGTGGAGAGGCGCTCCTGGTCATTCTACCCGTAGTGTTATCTCTTTTGTGAAGGCTCGGCGCATGGTCGAGAAGGGGTGTTTCGCCTATTTGGCATATGTACGTGATTCTAGTGCTGAGGTTCCTTCTATTGATTCTGTGCCTGTCGTTCGTGACTTTCCTGAGGTATTCCCGTCAGACCTGCCGGGTATGCCACCCGACTGGGATATTGACTTTTGCATTGATTCGGCTCCAAGAACTCAGCCTATTTCTATCCCGCCGTATCATATGGCCTCGTCTGAGTTGAAAGAGTTGAAGGAGCAGTTTCAAGACTTGCTTGAGAAGGGTTTTATTAGACCTGGTGTTTCACCTTGGGGTGCACCGATGTTGTTTGTTAAGAAGAAAGATGGGTCGATGAGGATGTGTATTGATTACCGGCAGTTGAACAAGGTTACAATCAAGAATAAGTATCCATTGCCGAGGATTGATGATTTGTTTAATCAGCTTCAGGGTGCCAAGTTATTTTCAAAGATTGACTTGAGATCTGACTATCATCAGTTGAGGATTAGGGCATCCGATGTCCCTAAGATATCTTTCTGCACTCGGTACAGGCATTATGAGTTCTTGGTAATATCGTTCGGGTTGGCAAATTCCCCAAAAACTTTTATGGATTTGATGAATCGAGTGTTCAGGCCTTACTTGGATTCATTCGAGATAGTCTTAATTGATGACATTTTGATTTATTCCCGCAGCCGGGAGGAGCACGAGCAACATCTCAGATTAGTCCTTCAGACCTTGAGGGATAGTCATTTATATGCTAAGTTCTCGAAGTGTGAGTTCCGGTTGAGTTTAGTTGCATTTCTGGGTCATGTTGTATCAGCAGAGGGTATTCAGGTTGATCTAAAGAAGATTGAGGCAGTCAAGAACTGTCCTAGACCAGCATCAGCTATAGAGATTCGGAGTTTCTTGGGATTGTCAGCCTTCTATCGTCGGTTCGTGGAGGGGTTTTCATCTATTGCAGCCCCGATGACTAGGTTGACCCAGAAGGGTGCCTATTTTAGGTGGTTAGACGAGTGTGAGGCGAGCTTTTAGAAGCTCAATATAGCTCTAACTACGACACCGGTGTTGGTTCTGCCCAAAGGTTCAGGGCCTTATACAGTCTATTGTGATGCATCTTGCATTGGATTTGGTGCAGTATTGATGCAGGATGGCAAAGTCATTGCCTATGCTTCGTGACAGTTGAAGATTCATGAGAAGAGCTATCCGGTTCATGATTTAGAGTTGGTAGTCATTGTTCACGGATTGAAGATTTGGAGGTATTATCTGTATGGCGTGGCATGTGAGGTGTTGACGGATCATAAGAGTCTTCAGTATTTATTCAAGCAAAAGGAGTTGAACTTGAGGCAGAGGAGGTGGTTGGAGTTGTTGAAAGACTATGATATCACCATCTTAGTCTTGCTTATATTCCGGTCAGTGAAAGGCCGCTTGATTTGGATGTTCAGGCTTTGGCCAATCAGTTCGTGAGGTTGGATGTTTCTGAGCCCAACCGTGTGTTAGCTTGCACAGTCGCTCGTTCTTCATTATTGGAGCGTATCCGAGATCGGCAGTATGATGATCCCCATTTGTGTGTCCTCAAAGACACGGTGCAACACAGAGGTACCAAGTAGGTTACTTTGGGTGATGATGTAGTTTTGAGATTGCAGGGTTGAGTTTGCGTGCCTAATGTGGATGGACTCTGAGAGTTGATTTTATCAAGATTTTCGGCAGCATTATTGATGGAGGAGAATGAAGAAGGATATCATTGCATATGTGACTCGGTGTTTGAATTGTCAGCAAGTTAAGTATGAGCATCAGAGGCCTGGTAGTTCATTTTAGAGGATTGAGCTTCCCGATTGGAAGTGGGAGCGGATCACTAAGGATTTCATTGTTGGAATCCCGCAGACTCGGAAGAAGTTCGACGCAGTATGGGTCATTGTTGATAGGCTGACCAAGTCAGTGCATTTCATTCCTGTGGCAGTCTCCTATTCTTCCAAGAGGTTAGCTGAGATCTATATCTGGGAGATTGTTCGTCTTCATGGTGTGCCCGTGTCTATCATTTTGGACCGAGGTACGCAGTTTACCTCACGTTTCTGGAGAGCAGTTTAGCGAGAGTTGGGCACACGGGTTGAGTTGAGCACAGCATTCCATCCTCAGACGGACGAGCAGTCCGAGCGGACTATTCAGATTTTGGAGGATCTGCTCCAAGCTTGTGTCATTGACTTTGGAGGCTCGTGGGATCAGTTTTTGCCTTTAGGGGAGTTTGCCTACAACAACAGCTACCAGTCGAGTATCTAGATGGCGCTTATATGGCTTTATATGGTAGGCAGTGTCGGTCTCCGTTTGGATGGTTTGAACCGGGAGAGGCTCGGTTGTTGGGTACGGATCTGGTTCTGGATGTCTGGGATAAAGTCAGGATCACTCAGGATAGGCTTCGTACAGCTCAGTCTAGGCAAAAGAGTTATGCCAACCGCAAGGTTCAAGATTTGGCTTTCATGGTCGGTAAACGGGTATTGCTTCGAGTGTCGCCTATGAAGGGCGTGATGAGAATTGGGAAGAAGGGCAAGCTCAGCCCTAGGTTCATTGGCCCGTTTGAGATTCTTGATCGAGTGGGAGAGTTGGCTTATAGACTTGCATTACCGCCGAGATTATCAGATGTGCGTCTAGTGTTTCATGTGTCCATGCTTCGGAAATATCACGGCGATCCATCCCACGTGTTAGATTTCAGCACTGTCCAATTGGATAGGGACTAGTCTTATGAGGAGGAGCCGGTAACTATTCTAGACCGGCAGGTTCGTCAGTTGAGATTGAAGAGTTTTCTTTCTGTTCATATTCAATGGAGAGGTCAACCTCCTGAGGCATCGACCTGGGAGTCCGAGTCCGATATGCGGAGCCATTATCCCCATCTTTTTCCTGACTCAGGTACTTCTTTCTCCTGTCCGTTCGAGGATGAACGGTTGTTTTAGAGGTGATTTTAAAATTAAATTCTGCATTCTGAGGCCTTAAAAACCTCATTTAGCTTCACCTTGATTTGCGTGCGCAGTCCAGACGCATTGCCGGAAAGCTTAAATCTGAAAATTTGTGAAAAATGATAAGTTTTGACTATAAAAGGAATAAATTTGACTTCGGTCAACGTTTTGGGTAAATGGACCCGGACCCATGATTTGACGGTCCTAGAAGGTTCATAGGAAAATATGGGACTTGGACGTATGCGCGGAATCAAATTCCGAGGTCCCAAGCCTGAGAAATGAATTTTTAAAGAAAATTGTTTTTTGAAATTGTTCAAAGGAAATTGAAATGAATTTTGATCAGAACATGTTGGTATCAGACCCATATTTTGGTTCTGGTGCCCGGTACAAGTCTTATATATGATTTAAGATGATTCTCTAAAGTTTGGTAAGAAACGGAATCCGTTTGACGTGATTTGGACCTTAAATGCAAAATTTGATGTTTAAGATGTTTTGAGAAATTCCATTGATCTTGAGGTTTAATTCGAGGTTTCTGATGTTATTTTGGTGGTATGAGTACACGAAGAAGTCTGTGAAATATTTTTGAGGTTGTGTGTATATATGGTTTGGAGCCCCGAGGGCTCAGGTGAGTTTTGGATAGGCCACGAAGTGCATTTAGAACTTAGAAAGATTGCAGAAATTTTGCTGGTATGATCAGGCCTACGTGCTTCGCATTTGTTCAGTCTGGCTCGCAAATGCGAGCTCGCAAATGTGAATGCTGGATCGCAAATACGAAACTAGCCCAGGCCTGCCTTGGTTCGCAAATGCAAGATTTTCTCCGCAAATGCGAAGATTTCCAAATGGCCAATGATCGCAAATGCGACGTATGTGTCACAAATGCGAAGTCGCAAATGCGACCTTATTATTGCAAATGCGAAAGTCAAGAAATTCTGAAGGGTTCGCAAATGCAAACCCTATTTCGCAATTCCCATGTTAGCAGAGGTCGGGGTTCGCAATTGCGAACCCCTATTCGCAATTCCCACATCTGAGACCTGCAATTTTTATACTTAGCCGATTTTAACACATTTTTCATATCCCCTCAAACATAAAAACACTTAGGCGATTTTTCAAGGATTTTTTCTTCTCCAAATTAATTGTAAGTCGTTTTTAACTAAATTCCTTCAATTCTTAACATCTTATTACATGATTTCAACTTCAAATCAATGATTTTCATGGAAGAAATTGGGTGTTTTGGGTAGAACCTTGGTTTTTCGAAAATTGGGGATTTGAACCTCGATTTGAGGTCCGATTTTAAAACAAATTATATATTTGGGTTCGTGGGGGAATGGGTAATCGCGTTTTGGTTCGAACCTCGGGGTTTGACCATGTGGACCCGGGGGCGATTTTTGACTTTTTGGGCAAAACTTTGAGAAATTCATTTTCATGCATTCAAATTGATTCATTTAGTGCTTATTGATGTAATTAAGTAACTTGTGACTAGATACGAGCGAATTGGTGGTGGAATTGAGGGGTAAAGCTATAATTGAATCGTGGATTGTGTTCGTGGCATCAAGGTAAGTGTTTGGTCTAACCTTAGCTTGAGGGATTAGGAGTTGTGTCCTATTTGCTATTTGCTTCTTGTTGAGTACGACGTATAGGCATGGTGACGAGTGTTGATACCCAATTTTTCCCTATGTATTTTTATATACAAAATACTTTCAAAATAGCATATGCATACATATACAAGCATGCCCAAGAGTTTTGGTATTTTTTTCCTAATTTTTAAAATTTTAAAATCAATTTATTGTCTATTTTTAGCAGTACAAAATCCAATAATTACTTCCAAAATCATCAATTTTGGTGAATAATTTATTTTATTCCCATATTTATACTAAAATATAGTTAAGGTAATTTTTGTATATTTTTACAAATTTATTTGGTATTTAAAAGACTAAATTGCATATAATTGCAATTATAGCCTACTTTAAGATTAATATCATTTTATAATTGTAAAATTGGTTCTAGTATTTTTAAATCAATATTTATATACTATTAATTGTTTCAATACTTTTAATTTGCTTTTTAAAATCATCTTCACTATTTTTATAAAATAAAAAGAGAAATTGGCTATTTAATATTTAGCCCCATTTTTATTTCAATAATAGCCCCATTACATTTCAATTGTAGCCCTTAATTTGACTCAATTAAACTAGCCCAATTCCATTTGGACCCAACCCACGATCCAATTCCAAATGAGCCGCCCGGTTCCTACTATTGATCTAGGCCGTTGATCATTTTGATCAACGGCCATAAACCACCCTTACCTTTTTAAACCCCAAACAACTACCCTAATCCCTCATTTCCCATCTCTCAGTCGCCTTTGAAACCTCTCGTCCCTCAAACTCTCTCAAACTCTCTGAAACCCTAGCCTCCTTCTACTCCTCTTCAACCACCACTCCACCGGAATCCATGGCTTGTCAGGCCATGGATGGTTGGTACTCACTCCCCTCCATCAGTAAACCATGGTTGTTTGAAGCTTCGAGACCTGACCTCTATAGTTCTCCTTCAGCTCCTTCTCAGATCTGTAGATCTATGGCTTCTCCGGCCATTACCCCGGCATGTTCAAGCAATATGAGTCTTTTCGACTCAGGATCTGACTTTCCTCAAGACCTTTCTCATTTCTAGGGTTTTCTCTGCAACTCTACGCCGTCTAAGGTTCTGTACTCGCCTATTTTTCTTAGATCTGTGATATGTCTGGGCTTTACTTGACATTTTATAAGGTTTTCCCCCAAATCTCTTTTTCAAAATCGCTCAATTTCAATTTTAGGGTTTTTGAAAAAATTTCCTCAAATATCTTTCTGATTCTTTCTGTTCTTTCTTCATGTGTGTTTACCTATGTTATACTCGTATGCTTTCTTTTCTACTATGCTTGAGTTTGCTCTCTTGTTTCCTTTCGATTATGCAAGATTCTTCTACTTTTGTTGTTATTCCTGTACTCACATGTTAATCCGTGTTATGTTTTCCTTACTCTTCTACTATATTTGTTTACTGTGAGTTCTTTGATGTTGTTGGCTTTACTGGACTATGTTTGTGTTCTTACTAAGCATGATTCATCTGTTTTTGCCTAAGTTTGTATCACGTTTTCTTCTGAACTTGTTTAAGTTCTGAGTTTTTTCTCTCAAAACGTGTTCTTCATGCTCTTAACTGTGTATCGTGTCTGTTTGTTTCTCATAAGTCTTTGGAAAAGACTTATGAGCCTCTATCGAGTGACTTACCTTCTCATCTCTATTGCCTGATTCATCTTGAAACCCCAGTATTCAGGGTTTCCTTTGGCAATTTTGATTTTTGTGTTTGAATTAGGGTTCCACTTTGGGACCCTGAACTCTCAGACTCATTGTGAGTCTACAAACAGGAGTTGCAACTTTTCTTGCTTATGATTCTGAACCTCTCTTTGATTAAACTCTCTTCTAAATAAACTTCTTAATTCACATGTTTGTGTGCTTTTATATATGAGAACTCTTCTTTCAAAAGGTCTTTACCAACTAATTAATTGATTTCAAATTCCTTTTAATAAGTCGTGACTGATTGTTACTGATTTCCTTTAATTGAACCCTCTTTACCTATTCCTGATTTGGTTCATTCGAACTAAGCCTGTAATGTTGGGTTCATGGCTGTTTATTGATTCCCTTGCCATATTTGGCACAAACCGTGTACCATTGATGGTTTTCCTTAAATAACTTCTATGTATTTACCCCTTTTGTGCTACTTTGAAAGGTTTTAATTAAAATTTATTTCCTTAACTGGCTTTTACCCGTTGGAATCAGAATCCCTTAACCAAAGGAAGATTGATTTCAATGATATTTCCTTGCCTTTCTTACTTGTTTCTCTGCACTATAAAAGGGACTACCCTTTTGCACTTTTGAGACAACTTGGAGTTCAATACCTCGAACGTTTAGATCAATACTTTCAACTTACTTACACACTTTATTGCTTTGAGTTCAATACTCTTACAACATTTTGCTTTTTTCTGGGATCTTTTGGAACTTTTGCTTGCAACTTGGCTTTTTTAAGACTACTTTTACTTGTTGTTTTCCCTGAAACTGGTATGGTCTAATTTAGCTTTCCTACCTCACCCCTATGTGTTTATTTACAGTTTTCTGCAATCCTATTTACTTTGTTGTTCATGATTAATGTTAACTATGTGTGTTCTTTCCTTGCATCTATTTTTTGTTATGAATCCCTGCCCCTATTCCCTTCTATGTGTTTGAGTTAAGGTTCATGGCCTGTAGTATCCAAATTACTGCCCAGGTCGAAACCTGATCCTCAATGGATCCTAACTCCCAATTTTGGCTGACAGGTTGGTCAGGGGTGTGCCAGCACTCTTAAATTGCTAGGCATGACCACCAGCCTGCCATGGCCTTCCCTAATTCCCCTCTATGCACATACACTTACTCTTAGATTCTAAGTTTTGTCCCCCTCTTATGAGCCATGCTTTGAGACCTTGAGTTCCCTCTGAACTTGGACATTTGAGGGCTGACTCTTCCACACTGTACTATAGTCTATTTCTGCAACGTGTTTGGTGTGTAAGCACTGCCCTGAGTCCCTTTGAGACTCTCGGGAACTTTGACACAACCCAAATAAGAGAAGGGCTTTTTTGGAAAACGGATTCTGGAAGTTGGTTTATCTCATATTGCTAGACCTTGAGTCTGAATTAGGCTGTTTGGTTGCAGCTGGAAGTTCTGATGTACTTTTTTTTTGATTCATTCGGGTATGTAATAATTTGTAATAACTATGGGGTTCTAGTGAAAAAGAGGAGGGTCATTTATGTATGCATATAGGTAGACAACATGCTCATAGGGATTACTATTTACAAATTCTGCATATCATATAGTACTCCTGCCTATATGTCGTCTCATTATTACATTAGAAATCCTGCCAATAAGTCATGCATTACACGTAGAAATCTTTCTTATAAGTTGTTTCATTACTGCATTAGAAACCATGCCTATAAGTTTCTGCATACAGAAACCATGACTATAGTTTTGTTTCTGCATTTATGAGTATTCATCTCTCGTTAGACAGACAATCATAGGTTTAATAATAATCAACTTCATTCTAGATATCATGCCTACAGGGCTCCTACACTTACATAATCGTTTTAAAATCAATAACGCTTAGAAATCATGCCTATAGGAGCAGCCGTCTGAATCTGATTCGTCTATTTTATCTATAAGCCTAAAATTAGTAGTAATGTTTGTTTAATATCTACAGAATTTAATTGGTTCTAAAATCAGTAACCCTTCTTTAAAATCAGTATACTTCCACCTAGGTAAGCAGTAGGTAATTGTTTAATTGTGCCAGTTTTAATAAATTGCAACCAGACAAGGCCTAATTCGGACTCCTCATCTGAGAAATATATAATGATGCAACATGTCCTAACGCTTTAAATTTAATTCAGACTATAACCAGTATTTGAAGTCATGCTAAATAATTTGCTCCTTTAAGTGAGGAGGCCTGTTTGAGCCCTTTAAACTGCTATTTGTTTCCCCCTACTTGCTTATGTGTTTTGTTTGTCGCATTAGAATTTTGTCCTTTCAAAACTCTGAAAAGCCCCAACCTTCCTCCCTTTAGGACTAGTAGTCCCAAATGCCTCCGGGAATGATAGGATCGGGACGGGTAATAACATGCAATAAGTAACGACACTATTCCGTGTTTAATACCTTAACGGGGTGGGAAAGGGTAGATATGGACATGATGACTGGTGCGCTAATACCACGTGCGACCCCTCTTCTGAAGAGTGATTGCCGGGTATTGCATTGATGTGATCCATATTGTTTGCAAACCTAGGACCCCTTGCCCTTTACTTGTTATCTCTTTTTTAACTGTCTAGACTATTTGCTTAAGATTTATGTTCTTTATCTTTCTTCAAACTTTCAATTCACTTGCAACATTATGTGTAAATCCCCTTCTATTTGAGACCTTTATTTGCTTACTTGTTAGTTAAAGTCACAATTGTAACATGGCCGGGAACCACACTAGTGGATCTTGGGGGTGCCTAACACCTTCCCCTCGAGATAATTTCTAGCCCTTACCTGAACTCTGGTTTTCCAACTCGAACTCTTCTTTAGTGTCCTAATGCACTTTATTCATTAGCTGGCGACTCTTCAACCCAAAAAACCCAATTCCCAAAAGGGAACGAGTTGTCCTCCCAAATGTCATGAACCTGATTTCGCTTTTAGAAAAAGGGGGCGCGACAACGAGTATCTATATGTTGGTGTCAAGCATGACTGTGAGTCTTATATTGTGATTTTCATGACTTTGTTGTATTATACATGTCTTTGTGAAGATTTTTATTTTTTGTATAAAGTTGTGGAAAGAATTGTGACATATGAACATTGAGGAGCGTTGGCTCCAGTTGTATAACGAATTCTGAAGTTATAAGGGATAATTGAACCTCTAGAGTGTTGGCTCGAGTTGTGTAGTGAATTGTGAAGTAAAAGTGAGAAAATGGAAAGATCATTATGTCACCCTCTTGCCGGGCTATTGTTTAGTTGTGGTTCCCTGGCTTTGTGTTCTTAATGGATATTACAGATGCTTACGTTGATGATTCTTTGTGTTGGGTAAGGATTATGATTATTCTCGTGGAATAAGTTTGATGATAGCTGAGGTAGTTAGATTTTGGAACTAGTTGAGTTATAGTTGAGGTAGTTAGATGTTGGAACTTGTTGAGTTATAGTTGAGGTAGTTAGATGTTGGAACAAGTTTGGTTATAGCTGAGGTAGTTAGATGTTGTAATAAGTTTGATCATAGTTGAGGTAGTTAGATGTTGTAACGAGTTTGGTTATAGCTGTTTCTCCCTTGCCGGGACGTATTTACTTATACTGTCGAATCCCTTGCCGGTAGTGTAAAACTTATTGATCCCTTGTCGGGACCCTCATTATAATTATAAATAATAAATATGGATCAGGTTGCACGCCGCAATAATATTATATATGGATCGGGTTGCACGCCGCACAATATTATATATGGATCGGGTTGCATGCCGCAATAATATTATATGTGGATCGGATTGCACGCCGCTACAAAGATATGATGAAATGGGAGTGGGTGGTATGCCTACCACGAGATATGATGAAATGGGAGTGGGTGGTACGCCTATCACGAGATATAGGAAATGGGATCGGGTTGCACGCCTGCAACAAGATGTGAAAAGAAAGTGAAATCTGCCTTTGTTTTCCTTATTCTTGTTAGAGGTTGGATTTTGATTCCTTTATAGTTCTTTTGATATTCTGTTTTTACCTGTTATTCCCCGAAGCATGTTTCTCCCTCCCATCTGTACTTGTTTATTCCTGCTTTACTTTCCACCATATATTATATAACTGCACAAGGTTATTTGGTGGTCTGGTCCTAGCCTCGTCACTACTTCACCGAGGTTAGGCTAGACACTTACCAGCACATGGGGTCGGTTGTGCTGATACTACACTCTGCACTCTTTTGTACAGACCCCCAGTGTTGTGGACTTCGGACCGCAGTGAGATTGCTGATTCTTGTTCATCAGGCGACCCGAGGTAGCCCTGCAGGCGTCCTTAGGCCATGGTGTCTCCTTCCATCTACTTTCTTGTTTCTTACATGTATTTCCAGAGGCAGTGTTGTATTTAATTCTTTCGGACCTTTATTTGTAGTATTCTTAGACCGTCTGTGAAACTGTGACACCAGTTCTGGGTAGTCGAGACTCAAACAGTTGTATTAGATATTCATGTTCAGGTAGCTTATTATTTTTCTTTCGCTAATGTTAAATTCCGCTACTTAAATGTTATTACTTCGCAATTGTTAATGTATATAAAACGGGTGAAAATGTAAATTTTGAAATTAATTGGCTTGCCTAGCTCATATTAGTAGGAGCCATCATGGCTCATGAGGCTGGGGAATCCGGGTCGTGACAAGAAAATAGCAAGAATGCGCCTATTATTTATAGACAAGACAACACACAAAATATAGTATTGTACCGCGCTATACATATTCACTTTTTCTGAAACAAAACCGCTTTTTTGCAGTCGGTCAGCTTTTCAGACCGACAAGACAACATACAAAATGTAGTATTATACCGCGCTATACATATTCACTTTTTCTGAAACGAAACAGCTTTTCCGCAGTCGGTCAGCTTTTCAGACCGACAAGACAACACACAATTTATGCTTTTAAGTTGATTTGAGACAGTTTGTGTTATTTTAAAATTATTAGACGTGTTATGCTTAATATTTTAGTTTGTTAGATTAATTTGAAGTATTATATTGAAGGCATTGAAATTTAATTTGAAGAATTAAATGAAAACTATAATTTGCAACTTTGATACTGAGTTCATCTTAATATATATATATATATATATATATATATATATATATATATATATATATACACATACACACACACACACACATCTTAATATAGTTAATGTTATATCAAAATTCGAATATAGCTCTTATATACTATACACTTAGTATATACAATCTTATATAAGACAATATACTATATAAGGCAATTTCTTGTAAATTATCTAAATTATATATATATAATTTACAAGAAATTGCCTTAGATAATTTTTTTTTAAAAAAAAGTCCAGGCCCACTTAGGCCCACATATATATATATATATATATATATAAGTTATATAATTTACAAGAAATTGGCTTACATATACTATATATTAAAAAATAGGCCAGGCCCACTTAGCCCCCCCCCCACATATATATATATATATATATATATATATATATATATATATATATATATATATATATATATAATTTACAAGAAATTACCTTAGATAAATTTTTTTTTAAAAAAAGTCCAGGCCCACTTAGGCCCCCCACACACACACACACATATATATACACACACACATACACACACAAATATAAGCCATGTATGTATATATATGTGTGTGTGTGGGGGCCTAAGTAGGCCTAAAATTTTACAAGAAATTATATATATAAGCTATATAATTTACAAGAAATTGGCTTAGATAATTTTTTTTTTAAAAAAGCTAGGCCACGTCATACCCCCCCCCCCACACACACACACATATATATATATATATATATATATATATATATATATATATATATATAAGCTATATAATTTACAAGAAATTGCCTTAGATAAAAAAATTTTAAAAAAATAGTCAAGGCCCATTTAGGCCCGTTTGGACCCCGGGCCCGACCCACATAGCCCGGGACCATTACTACACGGTCCCGGTCTTGGTCTGGTTACACCCAAAAGCCCATGAAGTCCCGGTTTGTTTAGGCCCGGCCCACCAAGACCGGGTCCATTTCAGCCCGGCCCGCAAAGCCCGTTTGGGATCGGGTCCGGACCGGATGCCAGCCTTAGGTTCAAACAAGATTTTTCTCACCTCTGTCTATTTTGTGCATGACCTAACTATTTTCGGTCGAATAGGTTCATATATCTTTAGATCTGAAGTGTTTGGGGTTTGTTTAACCATTTCCCTTTAAGATTATTTCATTTTTACCGCTATTATCTACCGATTTCACTTTTTCCCTAAAAACTATGGTTTCATCTTTTAAGTTTCTGCAAATGTTTTAAAACGTTTAAAGGTTCAACCATGGTCTTTCTTCTTTATTGCTCGACTAATCCCTTGCTTGATGTTTCATCTATGTGTTTCTACATGCTTAAAACTTATTCAATTATTTACCTCACTGATCTTGCCCATTTATTTGGCTCTGTTACATAAACGGATTAATTGGTTTACTTGCTTGACTAGGGTTTGAAATTATATTTTTCTTTTTAAAATTGATATCTTTCTGAGATTTTTATTTATTCCTTCCTTATATGTGACTTATAATTGGTACTGCCTACCTTAATTATGCCACTGGCCTGATTTCTGGGTTTGATTTGTTCTGATCAACCTATAAATGGTCTCTGACTTATTTCTTACCTTATTTTTGTCCGCTAATTGATTTCATATGTGATTTTCCCTAATTTAAGGAGTCTTTCCGGATCCTATCGTGTTAATTGATTGAGTATGGCCTTAATTAACTGAGTGAATGGCTTGCATACCTTATTTGTGAACTCTTAATTTCCTTTACCTTATTTGTTCTACTCTGTTGAATGCTATATAACCTCACCATTCTGATATCTTTAAAACACACAAACACACACGCTCAGACTCAGACATCCATACTTACAAGCACGTACTGATACACAGTTACACACTTACACAACCGAAGTTTCTTTGAATTGCTGCATTGTCTAGCCGGCTAAAAACCAAGTCTAGACTCTTGGATTTCATTCTTCACCTTCCTGTTTGCTATCTCCTTAACTGGTGTGCCTCTATTTTTGTTATCATGTTCTCTTCTATATGCTATGTAGTTAGACTTCAGTATGATCTTGTTTGTGCTTCTGGTTCCTGTTTACTAATCTCTTAACTAGTATGTCTCAATTCATGTTACCATATTTTATTCTATATGTTATGTAGTCAGTCTATTCTAGACCTCAACATGTTCCTGTTTGACACATGAGTCCTGGCCATCTTGTTCTCACCTGTTATGCCTCAGTTATTGCTGTCCCATGTGATTATATGATTAGCTTCTATTTGCTATGTGTTTCTTGCTTGCATTCTCCCTGACTAGTATGCCTCAAATCCTATTAATTCGCTTTGTTCTATGTAATTATGTGATGGGCTTACCTCAGCATGTCTGGCCCTTGATTTCTATTTACTTCTTTCTAGACTAGAGAGCTCAAGTTCCTGCTATCCTATGCTATATGTTTGTTTGGCTAATTATTTCAAACTCCAGCATGCTTTTATTCAATATATGTCTATATGAGTCAACCTAGTGATAGTTAATAAACTAAGTTATATGAAACCCTGCCAAAATCACTTGTATCTTCCCTGTTTTGAACATGGCTGGATACTGCAAGCATGTAATGTGGCTAACTCTGTCTGTTAATTCAAGTGCCCTTGCTTTTTGTGATCACTGATATAAGTATCCAGTCTAAAAAAATACCAATATTCCTCAATCATGTGCTGAGTATGGATTCTGTTTGTACAACTCTGTTTGCAATATTGTAGCCTGAATCTATTTACTTCTAAAACTAAACTATTTTTTTAAAATTGTCCCCTTTACCATCTACTGGTTTTGAAATTGCTACTCTTAGTTGTGATGACCCAAAAGGTCATCACTTGATTTATGAGTAAATTTCATGTTCCGAAGCATTAGAAACTTCCTTTTTCCTCACCTCGATTTGCGGGCACGGTCTGGGCATATATCCTGAATGCTTTTATGTGAAAATGTGATGAAAATATTAATTTGGCCTTTAAAATTGAACTTAAGTTGACTTTGGTCAATATTTTGGGTAAACAGACTCAGACCTGTGATTTGACAGTCCCGGAAGGTCCGTAAGAAAATATGGGACTTGGGCATATGCCCGAAATCGAATTCCGAGGTCCCAAGCCCGAGAAATGAATTTTTGAAAGAAATTGTTTTACTGAAAATATAAGAGTTTTTGGAAATCTGATTATATTTGAAATTTATGGTATCAGGACCATATTTTGATTTCAGAGCCTGATAGAGGTTCAATATGATGTTTGAGTTGTGTCTGTAAAATTTGTTAAGAAACGGAGGTCATTTGATGTGATTTAGACCCGTATTTGTGAAATTTGAATCTTTGGATGTTTTGAGATTTTCCTTGATTTCTATGCTAAATTCATTTTTTAAGATGTTATTTTGGCGATATGATCACACGAGTAAGTCCATAGGATGCTTTTGAGGTTTTGTACATGTTTAGTTTGGAGCCCTAGGGGCTCAGGTGAGTTTCGGATAGGCATCAGAGTGTTTTTGGACTTAGAAAATCTGGTGTTTTTGCTGTTTGCTGGTGTCCCGGTTTTTGTGCTATGCGATCGCATAGGTAGGTCCGCGATCACATAGTGTAGTCTTAGGGGGCCCTATTTTGTGTACTATGCGAACGCACTGACTGAGACGCGAGCGCTGAGCTTTGGGTATGTTGCTCTACGCGAACGTATCTAAGTCTACGCGAATGCACTGCCTAAGGGGGAGTTGGGGAATGGGTTGGCCATAACACTGTGCGAACGCGACCAATGGCTCGCGAACGCGTAGGCCAGGGGGTTAAGCCTATGCAAACGCTGCCAAAGGAACGCGAATGCATAGAATACCTGTCCAGTCTTTTTAAAAACAGTAACAAAACTCTTTCATTGAAACTCAAACTTGGGCGATTTTTTAAGGGGGGTTTCACCACAAAACCATAGGTATGTGTTCTTAGACTTGTTGTCCTCAATTTCCATTAACACCCATTAGAATTCTAGGACTAAATCATGTTCTTAAGGGTAGAAAATTAGGAATTTAGGTAGAGTTAGGGCTTTTTGATTAATTAGAATTTAGACCTCGTTTTGGGGTGGGATTTCGAAACTAATTGCATATTCGGGCTCGTGGGTGAATGGATGATCAGGTTTTGGTCTGAACCTCGAGTTTTGACCAAGCGGGCCTGGGGTTGATTTTTGACTTTTTGGGGAAAATGATAGAAAACCTATAATTAAGCATTGGGTATGAATTCTTTAGCATTTATTGATGTTGTTAAATCAATTTGGACTAGATACGAGTTATTTGGAGGCAAATTCTAAAGGAAAAATGATGTTTAAGGCTTGAGTTGGCCGTGGAAGTTTGAGGTAAGTGTTTGGTCTAACCTTAGTTTGAGGGATTAGGAGTTGTGTCCTATTTGCTACGTGTTATTTGTTGAGTACGGCGTATAGGTATGGTGACGAGCATCTATACGTTGGTGTCAAGCATGCCCGTGAGTCTTATACTATGATTAATATGACTCCGTTTGTATTGTTCATGTCTTATATGATGATTTCTATTGTTGAGCAAAGCTTGTGGAAGTAACATTGGTATTTGAATATTAAAGAGCGTTGGCTCAAGTTATAAAATGAATTGTGGAAGTATAATTGACAATTGAACCTTATAGAGCATTGGCTCAAATTATGAATTGAGTTGTGAAGTAAAGGTGAAAAAGAAAAGAGGATTATGATATTGTCTCCCTTGCCGGGATGTTGTTGTTTAATGTTGTCTCCTTTGCCGGGATGTTACTGTTGATATTGTTTCCCTTGCCGGGATATGACTGTTGTACTATTGTTCCCTTACCGGGATTTAATTGTAAATTTGTTGATTTTCTTGCCCTTATTGCTTTGTGATTGTTGTTTGGGTGAGGAAGAGTGTTAAAGCACGAAGGGTGATGCCGTGCATTGTTTTGGTAAGAGAGTCTTAAAGCACGAAGGGTGATGCCGTGTATGATTTTGTGAGGAAGAGTGTAAAAGCACGAAGGGTGATGCCGTGCCACACGATGTACAATTCCGTGTCATTTATATTGATTTTATGGTAAGGACGAGGGTAAAAGCACGAAGGGTGATGCCGTGCACTTGTCCTTGCTTTTTCTTGATTCTTGCTGATAATTGGGTTATGCTGTCCTTTACGTTTATTTACTGATTTTCTATTGTTACTTGATTTTAGTTTGATGTTATTGATTCCTTTGCCCTATTTGTTTTGTGATTGTTGCTTGGGTGAGGAAGAGTGTAAAGCACGAAGGGTGACGCCGTGTACTGTTTTGGTGAGAGAGTGTTAAAGCACGAAGGAGATGTCGTGCATTGTTTTTGTGAGAGAGTGTTAAAGAACGAAGGGTGAAGCCGTGCACTTGTCTTGATTTCCTGATTTTTATTGATAACTGAGTTATGGTTTCTATGCATTTAATTGTTGGTTTTCTGTTGATACTTGTTGTACCCAGCAACATGATTCCCCCATCCTATCTTCAATTGAACTGTGGTAATCCTTATATTTATTTGTTGTTCTTCTGTTATTATTCGATGTCCCCGCAACATGTTTCCCCCTCCCATCCTTAATTGTACATTTCTGCTTTTATTCTCTATTGTATATGATTTAACTGCACATGTTTATTTGGTAGTTTAGTCCTAGCCTCGTCACTACTTTGCCGAGGTTAGGCTAGGCACTTACCAGCACATGGGGTCGGTTGTGCTGATACTACACTCTGCACTATGTGCAGATCCCAGTGTTATAGCTTTTGGATCGCAGTGAGATTGCTACCTTCAGTCCAATAGGCGACCCAAGGTAGTCTTGCAGGTGTCCGCATGCCTTGGCATCTCCTTCCATCCTTTCACCCTGTTTCTTGTACGTATTTCAGAGACAATGTTGTAATAAATCTTTTGTACCTTTATTTGTAGCATTCCTAGACAGTCTCTGAAGTTGTGACACTAGTCTTGTGTATTTATTTATGAATTAATACTGGCATTTTTATTAATATATTACGTTTCAGTCTTCCACTTTTAAATTTTCGCTATTTATATAATGTTGGCTCTTAATTGTTAAAGTATTAAAAATGGGGAAAAGGTAAATAATTCAAAAGGTTGGCTTACCTAGATTTCACTAGTAGGCGCCATCACGACTCCTGAGGGTGGGAAATCCGGGTTGGATTAAGTTGGTATCAGAGCTCTAGGTTACTTAGGACTCACAATTCACGGACAAGCTTAGTAGAGTCTGAGGGATCGGTACAGAGACGTCTGTATTTATTCCCCAGAGGCTACAGAGTTAGAAAACGCTCACTTCTATTCTTCTCTGTCGTGCGATTTGGTCTCTTACTGCTAAATATAAACCTCTACTCTTATCCTTTCACGAATGGAGAGGTCACGTACCACTTCTTTAGCCAAACAACAACAAAGACCGATGATAGATCAACTACGTCTTTGAAGGCTTTGTGGAGGTTGGGTAGGTTTCACCAAGCTCTTCAATACCACTTTCAGCGGTGCATCTTCTAAGGATCCCCGGGATTATTAAGATGGTTGTCATGAGGTTCTCAGGAACATGGGGATAGTTTAGACCAATGGGGTCGACTTTGCTACCTTTCGCTTGTTTGTATCCACCAAGACTTGTTGGAGAGATTATTGTTTGGCTAGACTAGTTAGGTCACCAGCTTTGACTTGGGATCAATTTTCTCAGCTATTTATGGAGAAGTTTCTTCATGTCACTTACAGAGAGATCTATCGAAGGCAGTTTGAGCGTCTCCAGTAGGGTTCTATGACTGTTACTCAGTACGATATCAAGTTTATTGATTTGGCTCGTTATGCTCTTCTTATACTTCCTACAGGGAGAGAGAGAAAGAGAGTGAGGAGGTTCATTGAGGGACTTGTTCAGCCAGCTCAGCCAGCTAGAGGTGGAGGTAGAGGTGTTAGAGGTGGATTTCAGGCCGCTAGAGGTGGAGGCTACCTAGAAGTAGGTCGTCCCAGAGATGTAGTTCAGAGTGGTGGGGCCCAGCCCCGATGTTATGCTCTTCCAGCCAGACCTGAGGGTGAGGCTTCCAATGTAGATATCACAGGTACTGTTCTGGTTTGTAGTAGAGATGCTTCAGTTCTATTTAATCGAGGATCTACATACTCCTATGTGTCATCTTATTTTGCACCGTATCTAGTCATGCCTAGTGATTCCATGAGTGCTCCTGTATATGTGTCTACACCGGTGGGTGATTCTATTATGGTAGATCATGTCCATCGTTCATGTATAGTTGTGATCGGGGGTCTTGAGACTCGTGTAGATTTGTTCCTTTTGGACATGGTTGATTTTGATGTCATATTGGGGATGGACTGGTTATCACCATACCACGCTATCTTGGACTGTCATGCCAAGACTGTGACCTTAACCTTACCAGGCTTGCCTTGTTTAGAGTAGATAGGGACTCCTAGTCATTCTACCTATAGTGTTATATCATATACGAAGGCTCGACATATGGTCGAGAAGGGGTGTTTGGCTTATTTGGCATATGTTCGTGATTCTAGTGCTGAGGTCCCTTCTATTGATTCTGTGCCTATTGTTTGTGAGTTTCCTGAGGTATTTCCTTCAGACCTACCGGGTATGCCACTCGACAGAGAAATTGACTTTTGCCTTGATTTGGCTCCGGGCACTCAGCCAATTTCCATTTCGCCGTATCGTATGGCCCCACCTGAGTTGAAAGAGTTGAAGGAGCAGTTTCAAGACTTGCTTAAGAAAGGCTTCATTAGACCTAGCGTCTCGACTTGGGGTGAGCCGGTGTTGTTGGTTAAGAATAAGGACGGATCGATGAGAATGTATATAGATTACCAGCAGTTGAACAAGGTTACAATCAAGAATAAGTTTCCTCTGGCGAGGATTAATGATTTGTTTGATCTTCTTTAGGGTGAAAAGGTATTTTCTAAGATTGACTTGTGATTTGGCTACAATCAGATGAGGATTAGGGCATCCGATGTCCCTAAGACAGCTTTCTGCACTCAGTACGGGCATTATGAGTTCTTGGTAATGTCATTTGGTTTGTCAAATGCCGCAACAACTTTTATGGATTTGATGAACCGAGTGTTCAGGCCTTACTTGGATTCGTTCGTGTTAGTCTTCCTTGATGATATTTTGATCTATTCCCGTAGCCGGGAGGAGCATGAGTAGCATCTGGGAGTGGTTCTTCAGACTTTGAGAAATAGTCAGTTGTATGCTAAGTTTTCGAAGTGTGAGTTCTGGTTAAGTTCAGTTGCATTTTTGGGTCATGTTGTATTAGTAGAGGGTATCCAGGTAGATCCGAAGAAGATAGAGGCAGTCAGGAACTAGCCTAGGCCAGCATCAACTATAGAGATCCAGAGTTTCTTGGGTTTAGCAGGCTATTATCGTCGGTTTATGGAGGGGTTTTCTTCTATTGCAGCCTCGATGACCAGATTGACTCAGAAAGGTGCCTAGTTTAGGTGGTCGGACGTGCGTGAGTCGAGCTTTCAAAAGCTCAAGATAGCTTTGACTAGAGCACCAGTGTTGGTTTTGCCCACAGGTTCAAGGCCATATACAATTTATTGTGATGCATCTCGTATGGGACTTGGTGCGGTGTTGATGCAGGATGGCAAGGTTATTGCATATGCTTCGCGTCAGTTGAAGATTCGTGAGAAGAATTATCCAGTTCATGATTTGGAGTTAGCAGCCATTGTTCACGCGTTGAAGATTTGGAGGCATTATCTATATGGCGTGTCATGTGAGGTGTTCATAGATCACAAGAGTCTGCAGTACTTGTTCAAGCAAAAGGGGCTAAATTTAAGGCAGAGAAGGTGGTTGGAGCTATTAAAAAACTATGATATCACTATCTTATATCATCCGGGAAATGCCAATGTGGTGGCTGATGCTTTGAATAGAAAGTCAGCCAGTATGGGCAGTTCAACGTATATTCTGGTCGGTGAGACACCGCTTTGTTTGGATGTTTAGGCTTTGGCCAATCAGTTTGTGAGGTGGGATGTTTCTAAGCCTAGCCGTGTGTTAGTTTGCACAGTCGCCCGTTCTTCTCTAATGGAGCGTATCCGAGATCGACAATATGATGATCCTTGTTTATGTGTCCTTAGGGACACGGTGCAACACAATGGTGCCAAACAGGTTACATTGGGAGATGATGGGGTTTTGAGGCTGCAGGGTAGAGTTTGTGTGCCTCATGTGGATGGGCTTCGAGAGTTGATTTTAGAGGAGGCCTATAATTCCTGGTACTCTATTCATCCGGGCCCTGCTAAGATGTATCAGGATTTGCGACAACATTATTCGTGGAGGAGGATGAAGAAAGATATTGTTGCATATGTGGCTCGGTGTTTGAATTTTCAGCAGGTAAAGTATGAGCATCAGAGAGCTAGTGGTTTGTTTCAGAAGATCGAGATTCCTGAGTGGAAGTGGGAGCAGTCTCCTATTCTTCTGAGAGGTTTGCTGAGATCTATATCCGGGAGATTGTTCATCTTCTGGAGAGCCATTCAGTGTGAGTTGGGCACATGGGTCAAGTTGAGCACATCATTTCATCCTCAGATGGATGGGCAGTCCGAGCGTACTATTCAGATTTTGGAGGCTATGCTCCGAGCTTGTGTCATTGACTTTGGAGGCTCGTGGGATCAGCTTTTGCCTTTAGCAAAGTTTGCTTACAACAACAACTACCAGTCAAGCATCTAGATGGCTCCTTATGAGGCTTTATATGGTAGGCGGTGTCGGTCATTGGTTGGATGGTTTGAGCTGGAAGAGGCTCGGTTGTTGCATACGGATCTAGTACAGGATGCCTTGGACAAGGTCAGGATTATTCAGGATTGGCTTCGTATAGCTCAGTCCAGACAAAAGAGTTACGCCGACTGTAAGGTTCGTGATGTGGTATTCATGGTTGGCGAACGAGTGTTGCTTCAGGTGTAGCCTATGAAAGACGTGATGAGATTTGGAAAGAAGGGCAAGCTTATCCCTAGATTCATTGGCCCGTTTGAGATTCTTGATCGAGTGAGAAAGGTGGCTTACAGACTTGCATTACCGCCGAGTTTTTCAGCCAATCATCTAGTGTTTCATGTGTCCATGCTTCGGAAGTATCACGATGATCCATCCCACGTGTTAGATTTCAACACTGTCCTGTTGGACAAGGACTTGTCCTATAAGCATGGAGAGATGGGTCATATGTGAAGGAAGTGTCCTCGTCGCCTTGCGGGTTCATCTCAGTAGAGGAGTCAAGCATCGGCTTCAGCACCAATTACTTCACCACCACCCGCCCAGCCAGCTAAGGGTGGAGGTCAGTCAGCTAGGGGTCGCCCTAGAGGGGGAGGTCGATCAGGTGGCGGTTAGGCCCGTTTCTATGCACTTCCAGATAGACCCGATGTTATTGCTTCCGATGTTGTTATTACAGGTATTGTCTCAGTCTGCCACAAAGATGCTTCTGTATTATTTGATCATGGTTCCACCTTTTCTTATGTGTCATCATACTTTGCTCGTTATTTGGATAAGCCCCGTGAGTCTCTTGTTTTACTTGTTTATGTATCTACTCCGGTGGGTGATAATGTTGTTGTAGACCGTGTATACCAGTCGTGTGTGGTGACTATTGGGGGTCTGGAAACCCGAGTGGATATTTTATTATTGTGTATGGTGGATTTCGATGTTATTTTAGGCATGGAGTGGCTATCTCCATGTCGTGCTATTCTGGACTGTCATGCTAAGATAGTGACGTTGGCTATACCAAGTGTGCCATTGATTGAGTGGCGAAGTTTGACTGATTATGTTCCCAGCAGGGTAATCTCGTTTTTGAAGGCCCAATGTATGGTTGGGAAGGGTTGTCTTTTGTATCTAGCCTTTGTGAGGGATGTCGGTGTAGAGACTCCCAGTATTGATTATGTTCCAATTGTAAGGGATTTTCCCGATGTGTTTCCCGCAGACCTGTCGAGCATGCCACTGGACAAGGATATTAACTTTGGTATTGACTTGGTAGTAGGCACTCAGCCCATTTCTATTCCGTCGTATTGTATGGCACCAGCCGAGTTGAAGGAGTTAAAGGAGTAGCTTCAGGAACCCCTTAATAAGGGGTTCATTCGGCCTAGTGTGTCACCTTGGGGTGCGCCGGTTCTATTTGTGAAGAATAAGGATGGCACGATGAGGATATGTATTGATTATAGGCAGTTGAACAATGTAACAATTAAGAACAAGTATCCTTTGCCTCGCATTGATGATTTATTCGACCAACTTCAGGGAGCGAGAGTGTTCTCCAAAATTGTTCTCCATTCAGGTTATCACCAGTTGAATATCAGGGACTCAGATATTCTTAAGATGACTTTTAGGACCGATATGGTCATTATGAGTTCTTGGTGATTTCTTTTGGGCTGACCAATGCCCCAGCAGCGTTCATGCATTTGATGAACAGTGTGTTCCGGCCTTATCTCGACTCGTTTGTCATAGTCTTGATTGATGATATTCTGGTATATTCACGTAGTCAAGAGGAGCACGCAAAGCATTTGAGAGTTGTGTTGCAGAGATTGAGGGAGGAGAAACTTTATGCAGAATTCTCCAAGTGTGAGTTTTGGCTCAGTTCAGTGGCTTTATTAGGGCACTTGGTGTCCAGCGAGGGTATTCAGGTTGATTCAAAGAAGATAGAGGCGGTTCAGAGTTAGCCCAGACCGTCCTCAACCACAGAGATTCGCAGTTTTCTTGGTTTGGCAGGTTATTATTACCGGTTTGTTTAGGGATTCTCATCTATCACATCGCCTTTGACCAAGTTGACTTAGAAGGTGCTTCATTTGTATGGTCGGATGAGTATGAGGAGAGCTTTCAGAAGCTCAAGAAAACTTTGACCACAACTCTAGTATTAGTTTTGCCATCAGCTTTAGGTTCATATACCGTGCATTGTGATGCTTCGAGAGTTGGTATTGGGTGTGTATTGATGCAAAAGAGTAGAGTTATTGCTTATGCTTATGGGGAGTTTGGCATATATTCTAGTTGGGGAGAGACCTCTTGCAGTTGATGTTGAGGCCATGGCTAATAGGTTCGTGAGGTTAGATATTTTAGAGCCCAGTCAGTTTTTGGCTTTGTGATCTCTCGGTCTTCCTTATATGATCGCATCAGAGAGCGCCAATATGATGATCCGCATTTGCTTGTCCTTAACGACAGAGTTCAGCATGATAATGCCAGAGATGTGACTATTGGTGATGATGGGGTGTTGAGGATGCAGGGCCGGATATGTGTACCCAATGTATATGTGCTTCAGGAGTTGATTCTAGGGGAGGCCCATAGCTCGCGGTTTTCCATTCATCCGGGTGCCGCGAAGATGTATTAGGATCTGAGACAACATTATTGGTGGAGGAGAATGAAGAAGGACATTGTGGGATTTGTAGCTCGGTGTCTCAATTGTCAGCAGGTGAAATATGAGCATCAAAGACTGGGTGGCTTGCTTCAGCAGATGGATATTCCAGAGTGGAAGTGGGAGCGGATCACCATGGACTTTGTAATTAGGCTCCCACATATTTTGAGGAAGTTCGATGCTATTTGGGTGTTTGTGGATCGGCTAACCAAGTTCACGCACTTCATTCCTGTGTGTACTGCCTATTCTTCAAAGCGGTTGGCAGAGTTCTATATCTGGGAGATTGTTCGCTTGCATGGTGTTCTAGTTTCCATCATTTCAGATAGGGGCACTCAGTTCACTTTGCAGTTTTGGAGGTCTGTGCAGCGAGAGTTGGGTACTCAGGTTGAGTTGAGCATAACTTTTTACCCTCAGACGGAAGGACAATCCGAGCACACTATTAAGATATTGGAGGACATGTTGTGTGCTTGTGTCATTGATTTTGGAGGGTCATGGGATCCGTTTCTACCGCTTGCAGAGTTTGCTTATGACAACAGCTACCAGTCGAGTATTCAGATGGCTCCACACGAGGCTTTGCATGAGAGGTAGTTTAGATCTCCAGTTTGTTGGTTCGAGCCTAGGGAGGCTAGGTTATTGGGGACTGACTTAGTGCAGGATGCTTTAGAAAAGGTGAAGGTAATTTAGGAGAGTCTTCGTACAACGCAGTCTAGACAAAAGAGTTAGGCTGACAGGAAGATTCGGGATGTGTCCTACATGTTTGGTGAGAAGGCTCTATTAAAGGTTTCACCCATAAAGGGTGTTATGAGGTTTGGGAAGAAGGGTAAATTGAGTCCTCGGTTCATTGGTCCTTTTGAAGTGCTTCGGAGGATTGGGGAGGTGGCTTATGAGCTTGCCTTTCCACCCAGCTTGTTGAGTGTGCATCCGGTATTTCATGTTTCTATGCTCTGAAAGTATATTGGGGATCCGTCTCATGTTCTGGATTTCAGCACGATGCAGTTAGATGGTGTTTGAGTTATGATGTGGAGCCAATAACTATTTTGGAGCATCAGGTTCGAAAGTTGAGATCAAAGGATATAGCTTCAGTGAAGGTGCAGTGGAGAGGTCGGCCTGTGAAAGAAGGCTACCTGGGAGACCGAGCGAGAGATGCGGAGCAGATATCCTTACCTGTTTGAGGCTTCAGGTATGTTTCTTGACTCATTCGAGGACGAACGTATGTTTAAGAGGGGAGTATGTGATGACCCGACTAGTCGTCTCATGAGTTACTGCTCCGTTTTCCCCATTTCTACTTCTTATTTCTTTGTTTATTGGTTCTATGTGTGATTGGGTTGGTTGGCTCGGGTTCGGAAAAGTTTTGGTGAGGGTTGAGACACTTAGCCTCTTTTGAGGAAGCTTGAATTGGAAAAGTCAACCGGATGTTGACTTATCTGTTATAGGGCTCGGATGTGAGTTCTGATGGTTTGGATAGCTTTGGGAGGTTATTTGAGACTTAGGAGCGTGATCGGCATGTGTTTTAGAGGTTCAGAGTAGATTAAAGCTTGAATTGGCGAAATTGGAATTTTGGCATTTTCTGGTGGGTAGGCAAGATTTTGATATAAGAAGTCGGATTGGAATTTTGAGAGTTTAAGTAGTTTCGTTGGGTCATTTGGGATGTGTGTGCAAAATTTCAGGTCATTTAGACGTGGTTTGGTATACCTTTTGATCAAAAGCGTAATTCGGAAGATTTTGGAAGCTTAGGTTTGAATCCGATGTGTTTTGGTTGATTCGATGTTGTTTGAGGTGTTTTGAAGATTGGTACAAGATTTTGATGGTGGTATGTGACTTTTTTGTACTTTTGGTTGAGGTCCCGGGGGCCTCGGGGTGATTTCGAGTGGTTGACGGAAAGAATGGAAGTTAGAAATGGCAGCTGAAGTTGGAGTCTGCTGTCATAACTGCATTTGCGGTTAGGAGGCCGCAGGTGTGACCCCCACAGATGCGGAAAAGTGGAAGGTTGGCAGGAATCGCAGAAGCGGTTGAGGAACCACACCTGCAATGGCGCAGGTACGGGTTAGGCATCGCAGATGCGGAAGCTGAGTGGCTTAAGTGAAAAACTGCAGAAGTGTTTCATTGACCGCAAAAGCGATACCGCAGAAGCGGGGAATTAGCCGCAGGTGCGGAATTCCTGGGCCAGAAGGTATAAAAAAAATCCTTCGCGACTTTTGAGTTGTTCTTCACCATTTAAACTCGGTTTTGGAGCTTTTTGGGAGATTTTGAAGAAGGAATCAAGGGATATCATCTAGAGGGAAGATTTTCGAGTCTAATAATCGATCTTATGGTATTATTTCATGGATTAGAGCTGTAATTTATGGAATTTAAGGGTTAAAAATTGGGGAAACTAGGGCTTGGTATTGGAGACCTAGACTTCTGGATTTGAGGGGCCATTTCTGGTTGGATTTTTGAAATTTTGATATGTATGAACTCGTGGGGAGATAATAAATCTATTGATGTAAATTTTATCGAATTTCGAGATGTGGGCCTGGGGGTCGGGTTTTGGTAATTTCGGGATTTGTGTTTTAAATTGATTATTTTCGCATGCGTTCCTTTCACTTAGCGTACTTTGACGTCGTGATTCTAATTTTGGATAGATTTGATGCGAGTTGAGGCCGATTCGAGGGGCAAAGGCGCCGCGAGCTAGAACTTGGACCATATTGAGGTGAGTAATGATTTTAAATGTTGTCCTTAGGGTATAAAACCCCGGATTGCACATCGTTGTGCTATATTGAGGTGATGCACATGCTAGATGACGAGCGTGGGGTCGTGCACCATTGGGGATTTTGCTATCTTATTTCCTTCTATTTTTGTTATGTAATAGTTGAGTAGACTCTATTAGACTTGTAGTATTATTATAGATGCTCATGACTGGTGACACCCCGATGTCAGGCTATGTCTATTCTGCAAATGTAGTATTCACCATATGTTGGGATTTTAATTATGTTAAAGACTTAGTTTTGTTACTTAATTCCTTAAAAATGAATTGGGAATGTGTCGGCTGGCCTTGTATTCACGAGAGGCGCCATCATGACCGGGTCTGGGTTTTGGTCTTGACAAGTTGGTATCAGAGCCTAGGTTACATAGGTCTCACGAGTCATGAGCAGGTTTAGTAGAGTCTCGCGGATCAGTATGGAGACGTCTGTATTTATCCTCGAGAGGCTATAGAACCTTTAGTAAAAACTTCATATTCTTGAAGTTCTTGTCGTGCAAATCTGTTGATCCGAGTACTAAACTTCTGTTATTCTATTCTCTCAAAGATGCTGAAGACATGCGCTAATAGTCAGGATGGATGACCACCAGTACCACCAGTTGTGGCCACTAAAGGCTGAGGGCGCGGTCGTGGTAGGGGCGGGGGCGTGGCCCGCACAGCAGCTAGGGCAGCACGTGCAGATCTATCAACCGCCCCAGTTCAGGATCAGGTCCTAGTTGTGGACGCTCCAGCAGCACCAGCTCAGGCACCAGCTATGCCCATTGTGATTTCGGGTTTTCAGGAGGCCTTGGCTCAGATCCTATTAGTTTTCACTGGCCTAGCTCATGCGGTCTCAGTTACTATAACCGCAACTACTTCTCATGCTGGGGGAGGGAATCAGACTCTCCCCGCTCGCACACCTAAGTAGGTCGTGCAGGGACTTCAGACACCGGGGGCACATCCAGCCCATCCGGTTGCAGCTACGCAGGACTATGTAGTTCCTACCATGCCAGAGGACGAGCAACGTAGGTTGGAGAGGTTTGGTAGACTTTAGCCTCTGACCTTTAGTGGTGCAGAGGGTGAGGATGCCCAAGGTTTCTTGGATAAGTGTCAGAGGATGCTTCGTACAATGGGTATTCTGGAGATCAGCGGGGTCTATTTCACTACTTATCAGTTTTCTGGAGCTGCCTTCACTTGGTGGGAGGCTTTTGAGAGGCTTAGGCCTGTTGGTGCAGCACCCCTTACTTAGCAGCAATTCTCCGTTCTCTTTTTGGAGAAGTATGTGCTGCAGTCTCGTAGAGAGGAGCTGCGTAGGTAGTTTGAGTGGTTGCATCAGGGAGAGATGACTGTGACACAATATGAGATGAGGTTCTCTGAGTTAGCTCTCCATGGGATCTGGTTGGTTCCGACAGATAGAGAGAGGATTAGAAGGTTTGTTGATGGCCTCACTTATCAGCTTTGCATTCTTATGACCAGAGAGAGGGTGATTGGTGCTACTTTTGAGGAGGTTGCAGACATTGCTCGAGAGATTGAGTCAGTTCGTCGCCAGGAGCGAGAGGAGAGGGAGGCCAAGAGGCCTCGAGGATCTAGTAGTTATGGTGGTGCTCCTTCGAGAGGTCAGTTTCAGCATGGCAGAGGTCATCCATTCAGGTACGCTCAACCAACTCGCCCAGGTTATCATAGGCCGTAATCGGATCATGGTTCCCATAGTTATCATCAGGTCCAGTCATCACTTAGTGCCCTTCTAGCTCAGAGTTTATCCCGTGCTCCATCAGTTCAGGGCTTTTCTATGCCAGGTGCATCCACTAGTCATTCTAGTATTAGAGGTTCCCTTCAGTCCCCGTCTCCAGCACCCGAGAGTTGCTATGAGTGTGGACAAATGGGTCATATGTGGAGGTAGTGTCCTCATCGCCTTGCGGGTTCATCTCAATAGAGGAGTCAGCTATCGGCTTCAACACCAGTTACTTCACCACCACCCGCCTAGCCAGCTAGGGGTGGAGTTCAGTCAGCTAGGGTTGCCCTAGATGGGGAGGTCGATTATGTGGCGGTCAGGCCTGTTTCTATGTACTTCTAGCTAGAACCGATGCTATTATTACAGGTATTGTCTCAGTCTTCCACAGAGATGCTTCTGTATTATTTGATCCCGGTTCCACCTTTTCTTATATGTCATCATACTTTGCTTGTTATTTGGATATGCCCCGTGAGTCTCTTATTTCACTTCTTCATGTATCTACTCTAGTGAGCGATACTATTATTGTAGACCATGTGTACCGATCGTGTGTGGTGACTATTGGGGGTCTGGAGACTCGAGTCGATCTTTTGTTATTGTGTATGGTGGATTTCGATGTTATTTTGGGCATGTATTGGCTATCTCCGTATAGTGCTATTATGGACTATCATGCTAAGATAGTGATGTTGTCCATACTAGGTGTGTCATAGATTGAGTGGCGAGGTTTGACTGATTATGTTCCCAGTAAGGTAATCTCATTTTTGAAGGCCCAATGTATGGTTGGGAAGGGTTGTCTTTCATATAAAACCTTTGTGAGGGATGTCGGTGTAGAGACTCCGAGTATTGATTATGTTCCAGTTGTGAAGGATTTTCCTGATGTGTTTCCCGCAGACCTGCCGGGCATGCCATCGGACAAGGATATCGACTTTGGTATTGACCTGGTGTTGGGCACTCAACCTATTTTTATTCCGCCGTATCGTATGGCACCAGCGGAGTTGAAGGAGTTAAAGGAGCAGCTTCAGGAACTCCTTGATAAGGGGTTCATTCGGTCTAGTGTGTCACCTTGGGGTGCACCAGTTCTATTTATGAAGAAGAAGGATGGCACGATGAGGATGTGTATTGATTATAGGCAGTTGAACAAAGTAACAATTAGGAACAAGTATCCTTTGCCTCGCATTGATGATTTATTCGACCAGCTTCAGGAAGCGAGAGTGTTCTCCAAGATTGATATCTATTCAGGTTATGACAAGTTGAAGATCAGGGACTCGGATATTCTTGAGACGGCTTTTAGGACCCAATATGGCCATTATGAATTCTTGGTGATGTCTTTTGGGCTGAATAATGACTCGCCAACGTTCATGCATTTGATGAACAACGTGTTCCGGCCTTATCTGAACTCATTAGTCATAGTCTTCATTGATGATATTCTAGTATATTCGCATAGTCAGGAGGAGTACACAGAGCATTTGAGAGTTGTGTTGCAGAGATTGAGGGAGGAGAAGCTTTATGCGAAATTCTCCAAGTGTGAGTTTTGGCTCAGTTCAGTGGCTTTCTTGGGGCACGGGGTGTCTAGCGAGGGTATTCAGTTTAATCCAAAGAATATAGAGGCAATTTAGAGTTGGCCCAGGCCATCCTCAGCCATGAAGATTCGCAGCTTTCTTGGTTTGGCAGGCTATTATCGCCGGTTTGTTTAGGTATTCTCATCTATCGCATCGCCTTTGACCAGGTTGACTCAAAAGGGTGCTTTATTTGTATTGTCAGATGAGTGTGAGGAGAGCTTTCAGAAGCTCAAGACAGCTTTGACCACAGCTCTAGTGTTAGTTTTGCTATCAACTTCAGGTTCATATACCGTGTATTGTGATGCTTCGAGAGTTGGTATTAGGTGTGTATTGATGCAGGAGGGTAGAGTTATTGCTTATGTTTCTCGTCAGTTGAAACCAAATGAGAAGAACTACCCCGTTCATGATTTGGAGTTGGCTGCCATTGTTCACGTTGAAGATTTGAAGGCATTACTTGTATGGTGTGTCTTGTGAGGTGTTTACGGATCATCGTAGCCTCCAACACTTGTTCAAGCAGAAGGATCTCAAAGTGAGGCAGCGTAGATGGTTGGAGCTGCTAAAGGATTATGATATCACTATATTGTACCATCCGGGGAAGGCCAATGTGGTGGCCGATGCTTTGAGCCAAAAGGCAGTGAGTATGGAGAGTTTGACATATATTCAAATTGGGGAGACACCTCTTGCAGTTGATGTTCAGGACTTGGCCAATCGGTTCGTGAGGTTAGATATTTTAGAGCCCAGTTGGGTTTTGCCTTGTGTGATCTCTCGGTCTTCCTTATATAACCGCATCAGAGAGCGCCAATATGATGATCTGCATTTGCTTGTCCTTAAGGACAGTGTTCAGCACGATGATGCCATAGATGTGACTATTGGTGATGATGGGGTGTTGAGGATGCAAGGCTAGATATGTATGCCCAATGTAGATGGGCTTCGAGAGTTGATTCTGGGGGAGGCCCATAGCTCGTGGTATTCCATTCATCCGGGTGCCGCGAAGATGTATCAGGATCTGAGACAGCATTATTGGTGGAGGAGAATGAAGGACATTGTGGGATTTGTAGCTCGGTATCTCAATTGTCAGCAGGTGAAATATGAGCATCAAAGACCGGGTGGCTTGCTTCAGCATATGGACATTCTAGAGTTGAAGTGGGAGCGGATCAGACTTTGTAGTTGGGCTCTTACGGACATTGAGGAAGTTCGATGCTATTTGGGTGATTGTGGATCGGCTGACCAAGTCCGCACACTTCATTCCTATGTGTACTACCTATTCTTCAGAGTGGTTGGTAGAGATCTATATCTTGGAGATTGTTCGCTTGCATGGTATCCCAGTTTCCATCATTTTAAATAGGGGCACTCAGTTCACTTTGCAGTTTTGGAGGTCTGTGCAGTGAGAGTTGGGTACTCAGGTTGAGTTGAGCACAACTTTTCACCCTCATACGAACGGACAGTTCGAGCGCACTATTCTGATATTGGAGGACAAGTTGCGTGCTTGTGTCATTGATTTCGGAGGGTCATGAGATAAGTTCCTACTGTTTGCAGAGTTTGCTTATAACAACAACTACTATATGAGTATTTAGATGGCTCCATACGAGGCTTTGTATAGGAGGCGGTGTAGATTTCCAGTTGGTTGGTTCGAGCCGGGGGAGGCTAGGCTATTGGGGACCGACTTGGTGCAGGATGCTTTAGAAAAGGTGAAGTAATTCAGGAGAGGCTTCGTACAGCGTAGTTGAGACAAAAGAGTTATGCTGACAGGAAGGTTGGGGATGTGTCCTACATGGTTGAAGAGAAGGTTCTGTTGAAGGTTTCACCCATGAACGGTATTATGAGGTTTGGGAAGAAGGGTAAATTGAGTCCTCGGTTCATTGGGCCTTTTGAGGTACTTCGGACGATTGGGGAGGTGGATTATGATCTTGCTTTTCCACCCAGCTTGTCGAGTGTGCATATGATATATCATGTTTCTATGCTCTGAAAGTATATTATGGATCCGTCTCTTCTTCTGGATTTCAACACGGTGCAGTTAGATGGTGATTTAACTTATGATGTGGAGCCAGCAACTATTTTGGAGCGTCAGGTTCGAAAGTTGAGATTAAAAGATATAGCTTTAGTAAAGGTGCAGTGGAGAGGTCGGCTCGTGGAGGAGGCTACTTGGGAGACCGAGCGAGAGATGCGGAGCAGATATCCTCACTTGTTTGAGGCTTCAAGTATGTTTCTTTACTCGTTCGAGGATGAATGTATGTTTAAGAGGGGGAGGATATGACGACCCGGCTAATTGTCTCATGGGTTACCGCCCCATTTCCCTAATTTTTCTTCTTTTTGCTTTGTTTATCGGTTCTATGTGTGATTGGGTTTGTTGGCTCGAGTTCGGAAAGGTTTTGGTGAGGGTTGAGACACTTAGTCTCTTTTGAGGAAGCTTAAGTTGGAAAAGTCAACCAGATGTTGACTTATGTGTTAGCGGGCTCAGCTGTGAGTTCCAAGGGTTCGGATAGCTTCAGGAGGTGATTTGAGACGTAGGAGCATGATCGGCATGTGTTTTGGAGGTTCGGAGTAGATTTAGGCTTGAATTGGCGAAATTGATATTTTGGCATTTTCCGGTGGATAGGAGAGATTTTGATATAGTGGTCGGAATGGAATTTCAAGAGTTGCAGTAGTTTCTTTGGATCATTTGGGATGTGTGTGCAAAATTTCGGGTCATTCGGATGTAGTTCGGTATACTTTTTGATCAAAAGAGTAATTCGGAGGATTTCGGAAGCTTAGGCTTGAATCCGATATGTTTTGGTTGATTCGATGTTGTTTGAGGTGTTTTGAAGATTGGTACAAGATTTTGATGGTGGTATGTGACTTTTTTGTACTTTTGGTTGAGGTCCCGGGGGCCTCGGGGTGATTTCGAGTGGTTGACGGAAAGAATGGAAGTTAGAAATGGCAGCTGAAGTTGGAGTCTGTTGTCATAACTGCATTTGCGGTTAGGAGGCCGCAGGTGTGACCCCCACAGATGCGGAAAAGTGGAAGGTTGGCAGGAATCGCAGAAGCGGTTGAGGAACCACACCTGCAATGGCGCAGGTACGGGTTAGGCATCGCAGATGCGGAAGCTGAGTGGCTTAAGTGAAAAACTGCAGAAGTGTTTCATTGACCGTAGAAGCGGGGAATTGGCCGCAGGTGCGGAATCCCTGGGTATTATTTTCGAGTCTAATAATCGATCCTATGGTATTGTTTCACGGATTAGAGGTGTAATTTATGGAATTCAAGGGTTAAAAATTGGAGAAACTAGGGCTTGGTATTGGAGACCTAGACTTGAGGATTTGAGGGGCCATTTGTGGTCGGATTTTGGGGATTTTTGATATGTATGAACTCGTGGGGAGATAAAGAATCTATTGATGTAAATTTTATCGAATTCCGAGACGTGGGCCTGGGGGTCGGGTTTTGGTAATTTCGGGATTTGTGTTGTACATTGATTATTTTTGCATGGGCTTCATTCCCTTAGCATATGTTGACGTCGTAATTCTGATTTGGGATATATTTGATGCGAGTTTAGGCCGATTCGAGGGGCAAAGGCATCGCGGGCTAGAGTTTGGACCGGATTGAGGTAAGTAATGATTTTAAATGTTATCCTGAGGGTATGAAACCTCGGATTGCACATAGTTATGCTATATTGAGATGACGCACATGCTAGATGATGAGCGTTGGGTCGTGCACCGTTGGGGATTGTGACTTAGTCTATCCTGAATGGCTATATTACCGTGTATTTGACTGAAAACTATTTGTTATCATCATGTTTCGAGAAGAAAGCCATATTTGGGCCTCGTGCCAACTATTTGAACCCTTAGGGGATTTTACTGATATTTCCTCACTGTTTTGACTTTATACTTGTACTCAGTCATGCTATATTGTACTGTTTTCATAACTCAGCCATGTTTACTCTGCATTAACATTTTAAATGATATTTTAAATGATATTTTGGGCTGAGCATCATGTTTTACTGTTGCCCGAGTGGCTTGTGAGATTTGGACTGAGTAAGGACGAGGGCCTATGTTGTGAGGAAACACTAATTATAATTATGAGGTCGAGGGCCTGAGATTTGTACTCCACGAGGTGGCTTGTTGAGATGAGGCCGAGAGCCTATGTGATTATGTCACGAGATGGCTTTATATTGCATTTGGGTCGTAAGGGGCCCCTCTAGGAGTCTGCACACCTCCAGTGAGCGTGGGTACCCATTGTGATATGAGATAGAGCCCGAGGGGCTTGTATTGTTCCATGTGTCGCTCGAGGGGCTGATTCTATTGGTATTGTGCCCGAGGGGGGGTTCTTTATGTGTTTACCTTTCCTAGTTTCCTATCATTTACTTGCTTAACAGTTTAAAAGGCATTCCAAAAGTGACTTTACCTATTTTCCACTGTTTCGTTGCTTTTACTGCTTCTTTATAGTCTGTTGATGTGCCTTTATGTGATTTCTTATTGCTCAGTCTGCTTTTATTATTATTACTCACTAAGTTGGAGTACTCGCTTTACTCCCTGCACCCCGTGTGCAGATTCAGGCGCTTTAGGTCCTGCTTGCGAGGGTTGAGAGAGCTTCCTTCAGATTCCAAAGACTCAATAGGTAGTTGTCGGCGTTCGCAGCCCAGTGCTTCTCCCTCTATCTTATTTCCTTCTATTTGTGTTAGTAATAGTTGAGTAGACTCTTTCAGACTTGTAGTATTATTGTAGATGCTCATGACTGGTGACACACCGATGTCGGGCCATGTCTATTCCACAACTGTAGTATTCACCTTATAATGGGATTTTAATTATGTTAAAACCTTAGTTTTATTACTTAATTACTTAAAAATGAATTGGGAATGTGTCGGATGGTCTTGTCTTCACGACGAGCGTCATCACGACCGGGTCTGGGTTTTGGGTCGTGACAATATAATTCTTGGTTTTCTGTTGATACTTGTTGTACCCCGCAGCATAATTCCCCCATCCTATCTTCAATTGAACTGTGGTGATCCTTATATTTATTTGTTGTTCTTCTGTTATTATTCGATGTCCCCGGAACAAGTTTCCCCCTCCCATCCTTAATTGTACATTTCCGCTTTTATTCTCCGTTGTATATGATTTAACTGCACATGTTTATTTGGTAGTCTGGTCGTCACTACTTTGCCGAGGTTACGCTAGGCACTTACCAGCAAATGGGGTCGATTGTGTTGATACTACACTTTGCACTATTTGCAGATCCCAGTGCTGTAGCTTTTGGATCGCATTGAGATTGCTGCCTTCAGTTCAACATGCGACCTGAGGTAGTCTAGCAGGCGTCCACACGCCTTGGCAGCTCCTTCCATCCTTTCACACTATTTCTTCAACGTATTTTAGAGACAGTGTTGTAATAAATCTTTCGGACCTTTATTTGTAGCATTCCTAGACAGTTTGTGAAGTTGTGACACCAGTCTTGGGTAGTTTATGTATGAATTGGTACTAGCATCTTTATTAATATAATAAGTTTCAGTTATCTGCTTTTAAATTTCTGCTTTTATATAATGTTGGCTCTTAATTGTTAAAGGATAAAAAATGGGAAAAAGGTAAATAGTTCAAAAGGTTGGCTTGCTTAGATTTCACTAGTAGGCGCTATCATGACTCCCGAGGGTGGAAAATCCGGGTCGTGACAAGTTGGTATCAGAGCTCTAGGTTACTTAGGTCTCACAATTCACAGACAAGCTTAGTAGAGTCTGATGGATCGGTACAGAGACGCCTGTATTTATCCCCCAGAGGCTACAGAGTTAAGAAAAGTTTCACTATTATTCTTCTCTATTGTGCGATTTGTTCTCTCACTACCCGGGAATGCGAGTCTGTGCAGTTTAAAAGGGTTCCGCCTGTGAATCCAATCAATGGCAGAGTTTCTCAACAGGAATAAGGACGGGACAAAGCAATTGGAACGATCAAGGCCATCGAACCAACCACCATTTTCAAACTAACAATTGTTCTTTGTTTGGGAAATTGAAACAGGTGTGATCCCAAAACAACCGTGCAAAAAGCAGGGGTAGCCCAAAAAAGAAAAGAAATACGTGAATGCAAGAAACAAGTTTGCAATAAGGAATCAACCCAAAAAGGAAGTTTCCCCAAAATTCTCTCCTGCATTTTACTTACAAATAATAATAATAATAATAATAATAATAATAATAATAATAATAAAAAATAAAAATAAAAAAAGAAGCAAGAAGAAAACTCAAAAAGAGGGTTAGTTAGAATCCCAATTTTCTGTAACCCAGCATTAGGGCTCCAATCCCTGAGTTGAGCAATTTTCCTTAAGCCAGCATTAGGGCTCCAATCCCTGAGTTGAGCAGTTTTCTTTAGCCAGCATTAGCGCTCCAATCCCTGAGTTGACCGTTTTGTTTTAGCCAACATTAGGGCTCCAATCCCTGAACTGAGCATTTCCCTGTTAGCCGACATTAGGGCTCCAATCCCTGAGTTGAGCATTTTTTGTTTTAGCCAGCATTAGGGCTTCAATCCCTGAACTGAGCACTTTTTCATTTAGCCAGCGTTAGGGCTCCAATCCCTGAACTGAGCATTTTTTCTGTTAGCCGACATTAGGGCTCCAATCCCTTAGTTGAGCACTTTTTCTGTTAGCCAGCATTAAGGCTGCAATCCCTGAACTGAGCGTTTTTCATTTAGCCAGCATTAGGGCTCCAATCCCTGAACTGAGCGTTTTTCTATTAGCCAGCATTAGGGCTCCAATCCTTGAGTTGAGCATTTTTACTGGCAGCCAGCATTAGGGCTCCAATCCCTGAGTTGAGCGTTTTTCCATTTAGCCAGCATTAGGGCTCCAATCCTTGAGTTGAGCATTTTTTGTTAGCCAGCATTAGGGCTCCAATCCCTGAGTTGAGCGTTTTTTCTGTTAGCCGACATTAGGGCTCCAATCCCTGAGTTGAGCGCTTTTCCATTTAGCCAGCATTAGGGCTCCAATCCCTGAGTTGAGCGTTTTTCCTGTTAGCTGACATTAGGGCTCCAATCCCCAAGTTGAGCGCTTTTCCATTTAGCCAGCATTACGGCTCCAATCCCTGAGTTGAGCATTTTTCCTGTTAGCCAGCATTAGGGCTCCAATCCTTGAGTTGAGCGTTTTTTCCATTTAGCCAGCATTAGGGCTCCAATCCCTGAGTTGTGCATTTTTATTTTTTTCCTTTTGCGACATTAGTGCTCCAACCCCTGAGTTGCGCTTTGTAGACTAGAGTTTTTTCCAATCCCCTCGTCAGTGCTGTAAATTTTCATGACAATTAACTCACGAAATTTTCCTAGTGAAACTGGGGCAGAAAATTTCGTTCGTTTGTTTTGTTGTCTCAGCAGGTCTGACCTTGAGGTGCATGGATCGAGACGACCTACGGGATGAGTCTCAATACAGAATAAAGAAAAAAGAAAAGAACAAAAGAAAATAAAAAGAAGATGTTCCCACATATTGGAACAAACAAAGGGCAGGTCGCTCAAAAATTGGATCGAATTCCCGAGCTCCGCCAATCCCGTTTCACTCAATACTGCAGAAATAAACAAGCGCCTACAACTTGTAAGCATCAAGATTCGGATCGAAGTCTACAAGCAGAATCAGCTAAGACCCAAGATCAAGTTGCAAAAGAATTATAGATAGGAATCTTGTAACTAGCAGTTGACAGGCATAACTAGTTAGTTCAATTTTAATTTTCATTTGGTTGTAATAAGGCGGTCAGTAAAGAGGTAGTGGCAACAGCAACAGCAACAGCAGTAACAGCAAGCATTGCAATTCCATGGTAGTCCCAACTACCAAAATTTCCCGAACTACATTAACCTGATTCCCCTTTAGCCAGGGATATGTAGGAAACCTTTGAAGCAAAGGTTCGGTTAAATCTTTTTCAAAAAAAATGCTTTCACACGGAGTACTCGGATGGGCAAAAATCGCTCACTTTATCTTCGCACCAAAACCCTTCGTGTCTTCGGGCAAAGAGGGGCAGCTGTAAGCACGTGATTTTTGCCCTATATGAGAATTACTCCCAAATTTTTTTTTTCCTTGGTGTGCAATTTTGAGAATTTTTGTGATATTTTTGAATAATTATTTGTATTTGTCTATGCATGTTTATTTGTTAAATTTATAAAAAAGTACAAAAATATGTCGCATTTTCCATGTAGGATTTAATTCTACAATTGTTAGTAATTAAGTTTGCTTTACAAAAACTGAAAATTACAAAAATAGGCATCTTTTGCATTTTTAGCATTTAATGTCCAAATATACAATTTTATGCTTAATTATTACTTAATTGTGTGTTAATTGTTATTGGGAGTTAATTTGCACTTTTATAAATTAATTTAGTTCTTAATAATAATTTAAGTATTTTTATAATTTAGTTTTAGAAAAATAAAAGAAGAAAAGAAAGCGAAAATATAAAGAAAATCGGAATTGGGCCTCTTCTTCAATTTCAAACCACAAGCCCAAAAAATTGTCCAACCTTCCCCACGACCCGATCCATTTCAAACCGGGTTGACCCGGTCCATAACCCAAAAGACCCAACACCCCCTATCTTGAATTTCAAAAAACAAAACAAAAGAAAAAACCCTAAAAACCTAACACCAAACTATCCCCCCCCCCACCTTTTCTTCTTCTTCTCCAAACTCTAAAACACGCATCCATGGGTGCCATGGCTAAGCTCCAGCAGCTTCGTCTTCTTCGACACAAGCACACACACGCACAACCCCTCTATCAACCACCTTATCTCCATCGTCGTCCTCAAGCAGCCATCGTCGTCCTCGAGCTGCTTCACCACTGACAAAGCAACCAAACGACCCTACTGTTCGTCGCGCGGACTTTCATGGTTTCCTCACCATCGTCCCCAACTGCTGCCTCTGTGTCGACCTTCTCCAAACGACCAGCTGCTTATGCTTTATTCTTCCTCAACCTCACGTCCAAACGACCAGCTGCTTCTGCCTTCAGCTTCGTCCAACATCTGTTTCAGCTGCGTTGCTGCTGCGTCTTCTTCTCAACATCGACGCTGCTGCTTCTCTTCTTTCTACCATGGCTGCTGCTGTTTCTTACACCCTCGTCGTCGCTCAATGCCTCGCCATGCTTCAACTCCCTCGTCGCCTTCACGCTTCTGCTTCTTGCTGCTTCTGCTACGTCCAAAGAAACCCAGTCGCGGCTGCTTCATCTTCTTCGTTTCGTCGAGCTCGAGTTGAGTGGTCGAGCTCCCGATTTCCAGCCATGGACGTAAGGCTTCGCTTCACTTATCTCCATCCAAACGACCTGTTGCTACTGCTTCATCGCTGCTTCAGTTGCTTCTTAAATTCGTCTTCGTCATCGTTTGTCCGAGTTTTTGTTGGGGTCGTCAAAATAGTCCATACGAGTTCGTCGTTGGTCAGTCATTGTTCGTCATTTTGATCCGGTTAGTGGGTTTTGAGTTTTATTTTTGTCTGTATTTCGTTTTGATATTCTCGAATCTAAAATCGGTAAATATTTGATTTTTGTTTTGTTCGTGTTCATTGTTTTGTTAATTTTTCAGTTTGTTCATGTGAAATTGTTAGTTTAATGTTGTTAGTTTCAAATTGAAGTTTAATTAATTATTTCTTCAGTTTGTTTCATGTGTTTTACGTATTTTTCAGAAATTGTTAATGTTGTTATATTCAAGTTTAAATTCATAATTGTTTCTTCTTCGGTTTTGTTTTTGTTATTTGTCTAAAAGAATTTAGTTGTAATAGGGAAATATGTTGGTTTAATCATTTGAATCCGTCATATTTTGTTGTTTAAAATAGATTTAATTCATGTCCATCTTTGTTTGAAGTTCATTTTTAATCCAATGATTTAATGTGAGTTTATGTTTTGGTTTTTGATTTGTTTATTTAGCTTGAATCATGTATTGTGTTGTTAGTATTGTTGTTTTCTTGCTCATCCATTTTTGGTCTAAGTTAACCAGGATTTGTTCCCAATATGGTTAATTTATTTCCATTAATTTGAAGTTGAATGATTCATCTGTGTTCATATGGTTTGTTGTTGAGTTTGTTTAAGAAATTGGTCTTATTGGCTATATTTTGGTTGAGTTTGATTAATTGATTGGTTATAGCTGATGGGGTAAAATGGTAATTGCAATAAGGTCGGAGGGGTAGTTTGGTAATTGAACATTTTGAATAATTCTTTATGTTAAGCATGGGGGACAAATTGTAATGGGGTGTGGGTGATATAATTGTTTATGTTAGGCATGGGGGACAAGACATAACGGATTGGGAATAATTCTCTAGTTTAATATAGTGGGGGACAAAATATTAGGTAGTGGAATTAAAAGGGGGATGAGTGTGAAGATAGTGGGGTTGGTATGGGAAAGTGGTTGTTTTATTAATTGATTAAAGGGTTTGGGATGGGATATAAATGAAAAACTTGAATCAGATTTTAGAGAAGACAGAAAAAAGAATAAGAGGACATAATACAAAGAAAAAGAGGGAATACAGAAGAAAATTTTAAGAGAGAGGAAATTCCGAAAAAAAATATTAAGACTTCAGAAAATAAAAAGAAAAACATTCTGGAAATTCAAAAGAAGAATAGTATACACCTGATATACAATCCAAATATTCTGATATACGGATTCAGAATTAAGGGTTAAACACTAACTAGTTTTTCAAATCTGAAAAGATTCCCTTTGCTTCTGTCCGTTGATTGTTAGTGTTTCTGGATTTTTGTCTTGATTTTAAAATCTGTCACTAAGTTTCTCGTTGCTGGTTGTTACTGGTTGCTGGGGTTGCTGTTGTTGTATGCTACTGAGTTTCTGCTGATCTCACTTTTCTTTTGCTTCCAATATCAGGTACACAACTGACACGCTGATTATTGTAAACTGAAACAGGAAGCATGAATATGAAAATGAAGAATTGAAGTTCTAAATTTATTTTAATTATATTCTGAATTTTATTTGTATATATAAATTATTTAGCTTACAAAAATCAGAATCATGTAGCTATTTAATATATATAGTGGAATATCTAACGATAGCTTAACGGATGAACTATCTATATATATTGCCTAAAAATAAATAAATGGTGTAGTAACTCCGTCTAATTAAAAATTAAATGAATAGACCATTTCGGAACTTGTAATAATATTGTTTAGTTAAATAATATTGGTTAATTTCAGCATGTAATTGGTTTAGGATTAAAATTAGATTGCTAAGTTTTTTTTTTAATTTGACAAACTGAGAACATGCCTAGTATAATGTAACTAGGTAGTAATATGTGAATAAGACGGCTCAGGTCTAGTTTTATGCCATACACGTTGGGCTTGGGCCCGCATTGGCAACGGACTGCCCTGCTTTCATCATTTTCAGAATTTATGAATCATATTCGAAACTCAACTATAACAACTCAAGCATGTAAATAAATTAAGACATTTTCTCTTTCATTTTGTAGAGACAATTTTAATAGAAAATGTAGGCACTTTAGGATTATCCTGATAAAATAAATGAGATGAGCCTCGCCCAATAAAACGCACAAATTGCGGGGCCCTCGATAAATGTTTAATTAAAATTACTTAGACTTCGGGATGAGCCGTTTAGCAAAATTCCACGGCCTTACCCAGAAACAATAATACGATAATTGCTTCAGGCACACATTTTAATAATCTTACCTTCTTAAATTCGGGTGCGCATTTATGTGACCCACATTCAAATCTCAACGGAGTTGAAATGTATTAACAACCACGGGCGCATTGATTGTGACGTGGTTCGAAATGCATTTTCACGACGTTGCAATTCCATAAAAAATAAATAATAATAAAAGCGGTTTAAATCTAATAAAAGCACACAAGTTATAACATGTATTTAAAATCAGATATTTAGCCATTATAACAATTTAAGCGACCGTGCTAGAACCACGGGATTCGGGGGTGCCTAACACCTTCCCTCGGGTCAACAAAATTCCTTACTTAGAATTTCTGGTTCGCAGACTTCATTTGGAAAGTCGAAAATTTCCTCGATTTGGGATTCAAGATAAACCGGTGACTTGGGATACCAAAATCCAAACCTTTCCCAAGTGGCGACTCTGAATTAAATAAATAATCTCATTTCGAATATTGTCACTTAAATTGGAAAAACTCCCTCACGCATTTACCCTTCGGGGCGGGCGCGAAAAAAGGTGGTGTGACAGGAAGGTTCGAGAGTGTTTGAGAGAGTTTGAGAGTTCAGAGGCAGCGGTTGGTGAGAAATGAAGTAGGGTTGGGAGTGTTTGTGAATTAAAAAGGAAAGAGGAAATTGTGGCCGTTGATCAAAATTATCAACGACCTGGATCAAAACGGAAGGTCGGCCGGGTTAAATTAGTTGGGTCAGGGGCGGGTTAAATTGAAATTGGGCTGGTCAATTGGGGATTTGAAATTGGGATTGGGTTAATTGGGGGGTTGATTTGGGCTATAATTGAAATGAAATAGGGCTAGTGTTTATATAGCCGCTTTTCCCCTTTTTATTTTATAAAAATAAGTAAAATGATTTCTGAAACAAATTAAAGGTATTAAATTAATTAATAATATATAAATATTAAATTAAAAATATTGGAATCAATTTTTTGTAATTATAAATGCAATTAAATCTTAAAGTAGGCTTAAATTGCAATTATATGCAATTTAATTTTAAAATGCTAAATAAATTTACAAAAAATGTGCAAAAACTTATCTTAGCTATATTTTGGTATAAATGTGAGAATAAAATAAATTATTCACCAAAATGATGATTTTGGGAATAATTATTAGTTTTTGTACTGCTAAAATGGGCAATAAATTGATTTAACAAATCTTTTAGAAATTAGAAAAAAATACCAAAACACTTGGGCATACTTATATATGCATATATATGCTATTTTGAAAGTATTTTGCATATATAAAATGCATAGGGAAAATTGGGTATCAACAGTGAGCACTGCCCGGGATCCCTTGAGGTCCTTAGGAAAATCTGACACACCCAGATATGAGAAAGGCTATGGAACAATCTTGACATTTGATATGATTTATTACATAACTCAGAGAGGAAGTCCTAATCAGGTGTTGAGAACCTGGGCCTATCTTCAGGCTCTTTATAGTGTAACTTTTTACTTTTATTTTTCTTTTCTATTTATGTTAATTCATTTCAGTATTGGTATGTAATAATTTATTGTAAACAAGTATTGGGTTGGCTAGTGAAAAGGGGAGGGTAGTTATATATGCTATCAACATCAATGGGTAGGAACCATGTCTTAGGTTTACATTTCCTATATGTGCATTAGAATCCATGTGTAAGATCAACCCATTCAAAGCATGTCATGCATTAGATACCATGTTCTTAGGTTTACTCTTTTAGCATCTCATTTGGCATCACTTTACCACTTAGAAATTCTGCTTTAGGCTAAATAATAGCATTAGCATAAAACTGGTGCTTCTGCATGTCTTAAAGTCTTATTGTAACTCTTTGGGCATTTAGAAATCATGTTTAGGAATTCTACAATCATTCTATATTTTTCATATGTGCATGATAGATATCCTATTTTAGGATCTTGTTCACACTCGCTCAGTCACACTTAGTTAAACTACTGATGCATGAAAAAAGGATATAAAACAGTCTCATGTTTGATTATCCCGTTTAAGTAAAATTGGTCACAATCCCTCCATGTCTTTGCAACATTTAGAACAGCATGCTTAGGTAAAATAACTTCCAAACTGTTTTAATAATTCTAGAACTGCTGCATATTATTTTAAACTTAGGCAAGTCTTAGGTAATCAACTTAAAATAAAATCAGAACTGTCTTTATGATTATTGTTTGACTGTCCGCATGTTAAAATCAGTAGGCAAGCCTGATTAGGACTTCTTATTTGAGTTATGTCATAAATCTAACTCTGTTGTTATCACTTAGATACCATGTTTAGGATCTGAATTTAGACCTTAATTGTGTATGAGTCATGTTGTTTATGTGTACTGTGTGTGGAGGTGTATCTGAGTCTTTCACTGGTCTTCCATGCTCCCCTGAATTGAAGTCCTACTTGTTTATTATATGTCGCCTTAGTATTTTACCTTTAAACCTGAGGGTCTGCCTAGAACCCCCTTTTATAGGATAGGAGTCCTAAATTCCTTCAGGACTGATAGGAAGGGACGGGTAACAACATGCAATAGGGGTCGAGACCAACCCTTGCTTTAATTACCTTCACAGGGCGGGAAAGGGTAGATATGGATATGATGGCCGGTATGTTAATTCCACGTGTAGACCCTCTTTGAGGAGTGTCATACCGGGTATCGCATTGATGTGATCCATATTATAAACAAACCTAGGACACCCCTTTTACATTTCCGGATATGCTTAGATTGTAATTCTTTTCAAAATCTTGCTTTTCATTAACTGCTTTCCAAACATCTGTGTACTTAAACTTAAATTCCCTACTATTTGAGTCATACTTTTTTATTTGCTACTTGTACAAATTCACAAAAAACTGTTTGGCTGGGAACCACACTAGTGGATCCTAAGGGGTGCCTAACACCTTCCACTTAGGATAATTTCAAGCCCTTACCCTGTCTCTGCTTACCAAACGTAGTTATAAATGAACCCTATAGGTGCCCTAACGCACCTTAAAATTGTTAGGTGGCGACTCTTCAAAAATGCAAACCCCCTTTCCAAAAGGAACGAGTTGTCCCAACCAAAAATGTCATAAACCCGATTTCGTGAGAAAAAAAGGGGGCGCGACAGTCGCCGCCATGGCGTGGTCCTTATTACCCTCTCGAGCAGCTGGTACCACACCTAAGTCAGACTTTTCACCAAGCCGATACAATATGGGGATCTATAGAGGAAGAAGGTTTGGTTGGGTTGAGAAACTTGTTCCTGGATGACGAGAATATGGATTGCAATGTGATAATTGAGGAGAAGGAGGGAGAAGGCCTCACATTCATACTATGGAGAAGGTAGCTATCCTCAAGAATTGGACTGCCACACCATCCTGGGCCCCCCGAGTTCCTAGGTAGCCTGGCAATCAGCCTGACTTGCTTTAATAGCCATGCTAGGAATTTAAGATATTTTTAGTAATTTAGTTTCTAAAGACGCATTTTATTTTGAAATTTGCTCGAGTCATCGAGCCGCAATTGTTTTTGATATTTTCAAATTTAATAAATGCACTACCATTTAGTATTCATTATTATCTTTTACATTTTTCTTCTACAATGTTATTATTACTTTTTCTAATGAACCAATGACTATGACATGTAATTAGACAATGCACCATAAGGATAGTGACTCAGAAGAAGAGGATGAAATACCTGAGGAAGTTGTTAGAGAAGTTGAGAACTTTGGGAACAAACCTAAGTCTAGCCTGGACAAAACTAAGGCAATCAATTTGGGAGATACCGAAACAATCAAGGAGACTCGCATAAGAATTCACCTATCACCATCAGAAAAGGAAGAATATACTCGTTTCCTGAAAGAGTATGAGGATATTTTTGCATGGTCATATGATGACATGACCAGTCTGAGTACATCCATAGTGGCTCATAAGTTACCTACCAATCCAATGTGTCCGCCGATAAAGCAGAAACTAAGAAAGTTCAAACCAGATATGAGCCTAAAAATCAAGGAGGAAGTCACTAAGAAAATCAAAGCCAAAGTCCTCGGGGTAATTGAGTACCCAACTTGGTTAGCCAACATTGTACCGGTTCCGAAGAAAGATGGGAAAGTCAGGTATGTGTTGACTATCGGGATTTACACAGAGCAAGTCCTAAGGACGATTTCCCACTGCCAAATATACACATCCTAATCGACAATTGCATCAAGAATGAACTCCAATCCTTTGTAGATTGCTTCGCGAGTTATCACCAAATCTGGATGGATGAAGAAGACGTAGAGAAAATAGCTTTCATTACACCGTGGGGAGTGTACTACTACAAGATGATATCATTCGGTCTAAAGAATGTTGGGGCTACTTACATAAGAGCGATGACAACCATCTTCCATGATATGATAAATAAGGAAATAGAGGTGTATGTTGACGATGTCATCATCAAATCTAAGAAGGCCACGGATCACATAGCAGACTTGAGAATGTACTTTGACAGGCTAAGGAGGTACAATCTAAAACTGAATCCCGCAAAATGTGCATTCGTGGTTCCCACAGGAAAACTGTTGGATTCATCGTCAATCACCGAGAAATCAAGTTGGACCCTTCCAAAGTTAAGTTTATCCAAGAATTACCACCACAAAAAAGAAAAAAGGATGTGATGAGCTTCCTAGGATGCCTCAACTACATCAGCTGCTTCATAGCACAGTCCATGGTAATATGTGAACCCATCTTCAAAATGCTGAGGAAAGATGCCGAAACCAGTTGGACCGAGGATTGTCAGAAGGCTTTTGACAAAATCAAGGAATACATGTCTACACCGCTAGTCCTGGTCCCGCCAGAACCTGGGAGACCTTTGCTATTCTATATGTCCGTATTAGATGGAGCTTTCGGATGTGTTTTGGGACAACATGACGAGACAGGAAGAAAGAAGCAATACATATACTACTTGAGCAAGAAGGTCACACCCTATGAAGCACGATACTCTCTGCTGGAACACACTTGTTGTGCTTTGACCTGGACAACTCAAAAACTGAGATATTACTTCTGTTCATATACCACATACCTCATATCCAGGATGGACCTCTAAAGTACATCTTTCAGAAGCCTATGCCAAGCGGGAAGTTAGCCAAGTAGCAAATATTGTTAAGTGAGTTCGATATCATCTATGTAACTCAGAAGGCTGTCAAAGGACAAGCATTGACATACCATCTTGCTGAAAATACTATGAGAGGAGAATACGAACCCTTAAAAACGTATTTTCCTGATTAAGAAGTATCATTCGTAAGAGAGGACATAGTTACAGCCTACGATGGTTGGAGAATGTTCTTTGATGGGGATGCAAAACTTCAAAAAAGTAGGCATTGGAGAAATTTTGGTATCAGAAATAGGTCAACATTACCCGGTATCTGTAAAGCTTAGGTTTCTGTGCACCAACAATATGGCAGAATACAAGACTTGCATCATGGGGCTCAATTTGGCTATCGATATGAATATACAAGAGTTGCCGGTGATTGGTGATTTAGATCTTCTAGTACATCAGGTTCAGGGAGAATGGACTACGAAGAACACCAAGATACTACCATACTTGTATCATTTGCAGGAATTGATGAAGAGGTTCACAAAGATAGAATTTAAACATGTTCCAAGAGTCTAGAACGAGTTCGCACACGCACTGGCCACCTTGCCATCAATGATACAACATCCATATAAGAATTTCATTGATCCCATCCCGGTGAGGATCCATAATCAACCAGCTTACTGTGCTCATGCTGAAGAAGAAACGGATGGAAAACTTTGGTTCCACGACATCAAAGAATATTTGCCGAAAGGAGAATATCCAGAACATGCAAACAATACTCTGAAATGCACTCTACGGAGGCTGTCCAATCACTTCTTCTAGAGCGGAGGGACCCTGTATAGAAGAACTCCTGATCTGGGGTTGTTAAGGTGTGTTGATGCAAAGGAGGCTTCCAAATTGCTTGAGGAGATATATGTCGGAACTTGCAGACCACATATGAATGGTTTTGTTCTAGCTAAGAAGATACTCAGATCTAGATACTTTTGGATGACCATGGAAATGGATTGGATCCGGTATGTCCAGAAATGCCACCAATGCCAGTTTCATGTAGACATGGTAAGGGTACCACCAAATGAGCTCAACGCAACAAGTGCACCTTGCCCTTTTGCCTCCTGGGGAATAGACGTCATCGGTCCAATCAATCCCATCGCTTCTAACAGGCACCGGTTCATTTTAGTGGCTATCGACTATTTCACAAAAAGGGTAGAGGCTACATCTTACAAAGTTGTAACCAAGAAAGTCATCGCAAATTCTGTCAAGGATCGTATTGTTTGCCGATTCGGGGTTCCTAAGTCCATTATCACTGATAATGCCACCAATCTCAATAGTGACCGGATGAAAGCCATGTGTGAAACCTTCAAAGTCAAGCACAAGAACTCGATAGCATACAGGCCTTAAATGAATGGATCTGTGGAAGCTGTCAACAAGAACATCAAGAAGATACTGAGGGAGATGGTAGAAAATCACAAACAATGGCATGAGAAGTTAACCTTTTTCCTTATTGGGTTACCGCACTACGGTCCGCACATCAACTGGGGAAACACCCTATTTACTGGTTTATAGTACCGAAGCTTTCATTCCAGCTGAGGTAGAAATTCCTTCTTTAAGGATCATACAGGAAGCCAAACGCAGCGATGCAGAATGTCCAGAGCTTTCAACAAAAGGGTCAAACCAAGACAATTCGCATCGGGGCAGCTGATGCTGAACCGGATCTTCCCACATCAGGATGAAGCCAAAGGGAAATTTTTACCCAACTGGCAAGGTCCTTACATGGTTCACCGGGTGCTAACAGGAGAAGCACTCATACTTGCAGAAATGGACAAAGAATTTTGGCCAAAACCTATCAATTCAGATGTAGTCAAGAGATACTATGTTTAGATTATTTGCATCCATTCATCTGATGTAACTGAACTACGCTTGACCTGATTTCCATTTAAGAGGGGATACGTAGGCCGTCCTGTGGGTTCAGTCATATCTTAATAAAATTTTCATTTTCCCTAGAACCAGAAACTAGGGCAGAATTTTGAGGAGTACCCTCAAAATTCTGGAACAAGTCCAACCGATGCCATCATATGCCAGACAGTAAGAAATTGGTTAAGTAATTGGGGCAGAATTTTGAGAAGGATTCTCAAAATTCCAGAGCAGATCCAACAAACTACATTGCATGCAGAACGGATGAAGGATCAAACTGGGGCAGAATTTTGAGGAGGACCCTCAAAATTCTAGTGCAAGGAAGCCGCAATGTCTCTAAAAGTTTTACAGTCATTAGTTCATCTAATTTACTTGATATTATATACCACTATGTTTCTAAATAACTCCATTTCATCAAATAAGTTCATATTTTCGAAAACTTTATTTCTATGGTAGCCAGGTGTTACCCAGGACAACTCAAACAGGGCCCCCAGAGCAAAGCAAAGCAAAGCAAGTAGATGAGGGCACGAACCAACCTCCCCCTACAAAACTCACGATTCTTCTTTGGATGCAGGAACAGTGAACATAATAGGAGTATTCGCAAATATACACATATCAAAATCACTATCAATCAGGCCATCAGACGCAAATATATCTCCAGCTAAGAAATATTCTACTCCTATTTGCTACTTGTTCACTGCATAAGCCTAAGCACTTCCTTCTCTTTGCATGAGACTAAGCTCTATCTTGATCCTTGCATGAGGCTAAGCTCTGCCTCCATATTTGTATTAGGCTAAGCACTGCCTTCTCCTTGCATGAGACTAAGCTTTGTCTCGATCCTTGCATGAGGCTAAGCCATGCCTCCATATTTGAACTAGGTTAAGAATTGCCTTCTCTGTGCATGAGACTAAGCCCTATTTCAAATCTTGCATGAGGCTAAGCCTTGCCTCCATATTTGCATAAGGCTAAGCACTGCCTTCTCTTTTCATGAGACTAAGTCCTGTCTCAAATCTTGCATGAGGCTAAGACCTGCCTCCATATTTGCATTAGGTTAGGCACTACCTTCTCTTTGCATGAGACTAAGCTCTGTCTCAAATCTTGCATGAGGCTAAGCCTTGCCTCTCTATATGCATAAGGCTAATCACTGCCTTCTCCCTGCATGAGACTAAGCCCTGTCTCAAATCTTGCATGAGGCTAAACCCTGCCTCCCTATTTGCATAAGGCTAAGAATTGCCTTCTTTTTGCATGAGACTAAGATTTGTCTCGATCCTTGCATGAGGCTAAGCCCTACCTCCATATTTTCATAAGGCTAAGCATTGCCTTCTCTTTGCATGGGACTAAGCCCTGTCGCAAATCCTGCATGAGGCTAAGCCCTGCCTCCATATTTGCATAAGGCTAAGCATTGCCTTCTCTTTGCATAAGACTAAGCTCTGTCTCAATTCTTGCATGTGAGGCTAAGACCTGCCTCCACATTTGCATAAGGCTGAGCATTGCCTTCCCTTTGCATGAGACTAAGCCCAGTCTCAACTCTTGCATGAGGCTAAGCCTTGCCTCCATATTCGCATAAGGCTAAGCATTACCTTGTTATTACTTTTAGTATCATGTATTTTCATTTCATGGGCTGATGAATAGCAAATTTGTCTAAAGGCGCCATAGTTCGAAGGCATCATCCTCATAGCCTAAGGACACCATGTCATGGCCTGAGGATTTCTCAAAACAGCACATCATCATTCAAAGGCGTCATGGTTCAGAGGCATCATTTTCATGGCCCAATAACATGATTTCACGGCCTGCGAATCTATTATCTCACGATTCATGGCCCGGACGTCATGGTCCAAGGACGTCATATTCACTATCCAAAGACAGCCTTTCATGGTTTAAAGGGAATTTGCATCATGTTTAAATTATCGCAGTAATCTATATATTTGTGTGCATTGTGTTTTAAGTTTTGCAGGAAATCCAGGAAGTAACTGCTCTTCAAAGAGGAGCAACCTTCGCTCCAATTTTCAATCATATCATTCACACCTTGATGTTATTTCAGATGTCATTAATTACCCGCCTTTACTCTATGACCATTGAGACATCTACCCTTATGCTTCACACTCATATTCATAACTCAGCATAAACCCATCTGATACTATCCCCCCCAAAAAGGAACCTTTTCGAAACATACTACCATTCCTATAATAATTCCATCGACTTCATTCACCGTTGGGTCCAGAACTACACATGGCTCGATTCCTGTAAAACCAGGGATATGTAGGCAGCTTAGAGACCATAGTGCAGCCTCTGTTTTTTCAAAACACCCCATTCGGTCAAAATTGGTCATCATTTCTTTACCCGAAAAATCTTTCATCTTTCACGGGTAAAGAGGGGCAGTTGTTGATACCCAATTTTTTCCTCATATATTTTAAAATGCATATATGCTTTCAAAATAGTGCATGAGCATCAACCAACATTTTTCCATAATTTTTTTGTAATTTTTAAAAATATTTTAATTAATTTATTCTAGCATTTTATTATCCAAATAATTACCAATTGCATCACAAATGGTTTCATGATAATTTGATTGCATAATTTTATCATTTATATTTATAATAAGCTTTATTTATTTTATGAATAACCATATGTACATGTTAGGGTTATAATTGCAATAACTTTGCAATAATAGCCCCATGTGTGCTTAATTACCTTATTTCTCAAGAAAATAACCTTTTTTATTTTTATAATACTAAATAATTATTTTATATCATTTTCATGTATAAATGATATTTTTATCATTTATAAATTATTTTATAAAATTATTTTATTAAGTTTATTGGGTATTTAAATTATAGCCCATTTTCCTTAATTATTTTTCGGACCTAACCAATTACACCAGCCTAAATTACCACCTTAGCCCAATTAAACTAACCCAATACCCATAACCCAATTTTAATCCGCCCAACCCCAGATTCAATCCTAGCTCCTTTTTTAATATACCAAACCCCTAAACCCTACCTCATTTTACACAAACCACCGCCCCTGAATCCCTTCCTCCTTTCTTCTCTCTCAACCTCCCCCTAAGTCGAGCCCCTCGTCGCTGGAAACCCTTCAATCTATGAGGGTTCCCTTCAATTTTAGGCCACATCTAGCCTCATATTTCTACTGGCTATTCGATTTCCTTGTTGTTTGATGGGGTCTCAAAGAGATTCAACACAGACCTAGCTTCAACTCTTCATTTTTCTCGACGAACCTGCCTATGTTCATCTCTATGTTTATGAGTGTTGGTATCTTCGTGTTCATGGCTTTAGATCTCTGGTTCAAACCAGATTTTTCTCACATCTGTCTATTTTGTGCATGACCTAACTATTTTCGGTCGAATAGGTTCAGATTTCTTTAGATATGAAGTGTTTGGGGTTTGTTTAACCATTTTCCTTTAAGGTTCTTTCGTTTTTACCGCTATTATCTACCGATTTCACTTTTTCCCTAAAAACTAGGGTTTCATCTTTTAAGTTTCTGTAAATATTTTAAAACATTTAAACGTTCAACCATGGCCTTTCTTCTTTACTGCTCGACTAATTCCCTTACTTGATGTTTCATCTATGTGTTTCTACATTCTTAAAGTTTTTCGTTATTCAATTATTTACCTCACTGATCTTGCTCGTTTATTTGGCTCTGTTAAATAAATGGATTAATTGGTTTACTTGCTTGACTATGGTTTGAAATTATATGTTTCTTTTTAAATTGATATCTTTCTGAGATTTTTATGTATTTCTTCTTTCTATGTGACTTATAATTGGTATTGCCTTCCTTAATTAAGCTACTGGCCTGATTTCTGGTTTGATTTGTTCTGACCAACCTGTAAATGCTCTCTGACTTATTTCTTACCTTATTTATGTCCACTAATTGATTTCCTATTAGATTTTCCCTAATTTAAGGGGTCTTTCCGGATCCTATCGTGTTAATTGATTGAGTATGGCCTTAATTAACTGATTGAATGATTTGCATACCTTATTTGTGAACTCTTAATTTTCTTTACCTTATTTGTTCTACTCTGTTGAATGTTATATAACCTCACTATTCTAATTTCTTTAAAAAACACGAACATACTTGCTCAGACTCATACATCCATACTTAAAAGCACACACTGATACACTCTTACACAACCGAAGTTTCTTTGAATTGCTGCACTGTCTAGCCGGCTGAAAGCCAAGGCTAGACTCTTGGATTTCATTCATCTTCACCTTCCTGTTTGCTATCTCCTTAGCTGGTATGCCTCCATTTTTGTTATCATGTTCTCTTCTATATGTTATGTAGTTAGACTTTAATATGATCCTGTTGCCCTTTTGTTTCCTGTTTACTGCTCTCTTAACTAGTATGTCTCAACTCCTGTTACCATGTTCTATTCTATATGTTATGTAGTTAATCTATTCTAGACCTCAACATGTTCCTGTTTGACACATGAGTCCTGGTCATCTTGTTCTCACCTGTTATGCCTCAGTTATTGCTGTCCCATGTGATTATATGATTAGCTTCGGTTTGCCATGTGTTTCCTGCTTGCATTCTCCCTGACTAGTACGCCTCAAATCCTATTAATTTGCTTTGTTATATGTGATTATGTGATGGGCTTACCTCAGCATGTCTGGCCCTTGATTTCTGTTTACTTATTTCTAGACTAGAGAGCTTCAGTTCCTGCTATCATGTGCTATATGTTTGTTTGGCTAATTATTTCAAACTCCAGCATGCTTCTGTTCAATATATGTCTATATGAGTTCACCTAGTGATAGTTAATAAACTAAGTTATATGAAACCCTGTCTAAATCGCTTGTATGTTACTTGTTCTGAACAAGGCTGGATACTGCGAGCATGTAATGTGGCTAACTCTGTTTGTTAATTCAAGTGCCCTTGCTTTTTGTGATCACTAATATAAGTATCCAATCTAAACAAATACCAATCTTCCTCAATCATGTGCTGAGTATGGATTCTATTTGTACAACTCTGTTTGCAATCTTGTAGCCTGAATCTATTTGCTTCTAAAACTAAACTGTTTTTCTAAAACTCTCCCTTTTACCTTCTACTGGTTTTCAAATTGCTACTCTTAGTCCTTTAAGATCCTACCACCCCCCAATGTGAGCCCTGACTAGGGTCCCTGAGACTCTTTTGAACTCTGACACATTGGGGCTGGTTTTCCAATCTCTTATGAATCATGTATTGAATGTATGGATCCAGTGTGAGCATTGCCCAGGGTCCTTGAGGATCTTTGGAAACTTTGACATACTGGAAGCATGGCTTAAGGTGTTATGGATCCTGCCACCTATGTATATCAGACTTGCTTGCTTGAAGTCCTGGTTTCCAGGATTGATGTTGGGCCTGCCAAGGCTTCCTATAGTGTATGATTATCTTTGTGTAGTTTATCCATATTTTTCTGTAATAATAATCTTTGTAAAAACAAATATTTGGGTTATTAGTAAAAACTGGGGGCCTATTCTTACATCTATGTTGAAATTCGGTAGAAATCCTGCCTATAAGACTCGACCATTCTGATTGAACTATGTGATGTTTAGAGATCCTGCCTATAGGATTTTATGATTGTTTGACTTTTTGTTGTATATCTACACGTTAGAAATCTTGCTATAGGATTTTGCGTTTAATTTTGCACATTAGAAATCATGTTTATATGATCTGCAGGTATTTGCAATTCAATATGCATTAGTAATCATGTTTATAGGATCTTGTCTATTTGAATAACCATTTTTCGGGCAATGTGCTTAAAGAATTCTACCTACACATGAGTAATAGAGATCCTGCCTATAGGAACTAAAGTCACCTAGATACCATGGCTATAGAAAATTTAGATAATCAATTCTGTATATATTTATCATGGCTATAAGAAATATCAGTTTTGCGTTTAGATATCATGCCTATAAGGTTTTTAAAATCAGTTTCTGCATTTAGAAATCATGCCTATAGGATTTCAAAAATCAATTTCAGCATTTAGAAATCATGCCTATAGGATTTCAAAAATCAGTTTCTTTAGATATCATGCCTATAAGGTCTTAAAATCAGTTTCTGCATTAAGAAATCATGCATATAGGATTTCAAACCCATTTTAGCACTTAGAAAGTATGCCTATAGGATTTAAAGATAAAATAAAATTAGTAGTTGATTTACAGCTTAGATGCCATGTCTATAGGGTTTTGCCCGACTATCACTTAGGCAAGCTTGTAGGTTAATTAAAATATTGGGTGTAAAATTGTGATTGCTTTTTTGAAATATGCCTAGATTCAGAGTATTAACCAAGTTAGTAGGCAAATTGATAGGTACACGTCTACACGCTTGAAGACTGTTGTATATTCTATTTTTGTGCTCATTTAGACATCCTGCCTATAGGATCCTAAAGTCATTTAAAATTGCTTGCTTGAACAGCATGCATTTGTTTGTCTATTTGTGGAGGATAACAAGATCTCACTTAATTACTTCTTATGTGACAACCCTACTTGACTTTTGTTTATCGCTTAGTTTTCTCCTTTTAAACAACACATGTGAGTCTAGAAACGCCTTAAATAGAGGCCCTAAACACCTCCAGGGCCAGAGGTAAGGGACGGGTAGTGCATGCATAGGGTATGTATTGGATGTTATTAGAACACTTAGGTAATAATCAAAAGTGGGAGGGTAATTGGGTAGTAAAAGAAAATGATGACATATGCGCTAATGCTATGTGTAGCACCCCAACTTGGGGACGATTACCAAGTATTGCACAGATGTGATCCTATAGGCTAAAAAACCTAGGACCCCTTTTACTCCTTGTTTTAAAAGTAATATTTGTTTGTTTAACTGCTTATAAGACTAATTCACTTAAATTGAGTTTGGCCGGGACCCACCGTGTCACGACCCAAATTGGATGGCCATCACTAGCACCCGACCATACTTGCCGAGCACCAACGTACATTTTATCTAACCTTCATTATTATCTTTTAGGGCTGACGAGATCAATATAAATGGTAGACATGGATCATGGACAACCAATAATAAAAACTGATGGCATGAACATATATAATATGGGATGACCAGACAATCAAGAAACTATATATAAGGTATGAGCTACCACGCTACCATGAAAGACTATACAACCAAAAGCTAGCCGACAAGGCATACAAAACTATACATGAGTCGACACTTGACTATGAGCCTCTAAAGGAACATAAGTGCTGCAACATAGCCGGAACAGGGCCCCGACATACCCATAATGTCTATAACAAAAATGCATACCAAGACCAAGGCAAGTCCGGAGAAGGGATCTCGCCAATCACCGCTGAACTGGACAGCCTACTGTGGTGGGGGAGCTGCACCTGCCTGTCTATCAGGACCTGCAGCACGACATGCAGCGTCCACAAATAAAAGGACGTCAGTACGAATAAAGTACTGAGTATGTAAGGCAGGGAACCATAAATACGATCAGTAATGTAAGCAAGGATAGAGAATATACAACCTGTAACATCTTAGTACCTTTGAGGGCTACTGACATGAAATGCATGATACATATGTATAAATACATAAACCTTTAAATACATAAACCTTTAAAGCATTCGCCTCTGTGGGCATCATCATCATCATATCGTACCCGGCCATAATAGGCTCGGTAGAATCGTACCCGGCCACGTGGAGCTCGGTAAAACCCAACTGATCAGTGGTTGCACAATAGGTGTCGTACCCGGCCAACTATAGCGTGGCTCGGTAGAGTAAAATAGATACATATATATAATGCATGCTCGACTCATGGAATCACATTCTAAACCTTTCGGAGTGACGTAAGGTCGGTATCCTCTGTACACGTTATTAGGACTAACTCTTCACTATGAACCTTATAAGAATCAGGAAGTACCAACAACATTGATAACATAAGAATAAGAGAAGCAACATTAACATCATTTGTTCCATAAGAGGGAAAACAATGTAAGTACTGTTAGCTTCTAAGAGTAGAGTATCTTGGAAGCTCATTCATTACATTATGTACAATCGGAGTCGTGCAAAAGAAGGAAAGGGATAGCCTCACATACCTTGTATATACTGCCCCAATCTCAAGCTATGCAATTGTCAAAACTCCTTAGTCTACAATAAGAGAAACGATACTATCGTTATCATTTAAGCGTCATAACTATTATGTATCGACCACAACCTATTTTACGATGAAACGGACAACACCTCCCCTATATATATGACCTCACACCATTCAAAACAGTCACCAAACAGCCCAAACAACATCAATAATAAACATATTGAGCCTCCCAAAATAGTCCACACACAGCCTAATCACTCCATACATACGACGACCACCGTAGTCGTGTCAAATGTCCTGGAAATGTTACGAATAGCTATCATCACACAACCCTACATATATATGGTGTTTCTCCAAACCATTCCTCCTCCAAAACTCCACAAAACAGTAGTAAAATACGCAGCCCAACAGCAACGCAAAACAGTCCACAAAACAATAACATTACTACCAAGCCTTTCGATATATATTTCACAAGTTCTAGCTTCAATGGCTTAGCCGCAACTTGGATAATCTTAAATACATATAGAGTAAGAGGTTCCTTACCTTTATACAGAAAGAACAACTCCAATTTGACCTTAAATTTCCATGAAATATCCCTCCAATGCTGCCACAACAACAAAAAAGCAAAACTAGCGATCAATTAGTGTTTTTCGGCACTAGAATCACTTTAGAAGGCTTGAAATCACCTAGGATTGATATTAAGAACATGAGGGAGTATTTACAAAACATAAACCCTTTAAAACAACCTCCCACACGAGCTGGAACGACACAAAAATGAGCAACAACAAGAAGAACAAGAGACTTACTAGCGCCACGGAATTCCCGACACTTGATTTGTGTTGTTTGCCCTTTTTTGGGTCTTGAATCTTGAGAGAACCTTGAGAGGATGTTCCTAGGGTTCTAAGGTCTGAAAATAGTGAGAAGAAATGACTTAAAACGGGTTGGAGGCATCCTATATAGGTCCAAATATCTTAAACCGCCTTAGTGGGCCCCATAGAGAGGTGCTTGGCGCAGTCTCGCGAAAACGCGAATATCTCTCTACTCCGAGATCGTATCGATGAACGGTTTAATACGTTGGAAACTAGACTCATAGATCTTTAATTTTGTTGGTACATCACCCCGTAATTCCTTATAAATTAGGAGAAAAGATTAGAAACATTTGACCTAATGTTTAAGTAAAATTATGAACCTAAGTTGCGACAATTTTTGTCGACTTTTGTTTCATAACTCGTTTGACTTCAAGACTTATGATACGGATATTATATGATTAAAATACCTTAATACATGACCTCTTGAGTGTATTAAGCACCGCTAGATTTACCTGAAAATACGAGTTACAACATCCTTGATTCATTTAACTTCTAATACTTGTTAATCACCCTTATACACTCTTGTATCACTTAAGACCAATAGGATTGACTTCTTATCATCTCAAAGATAATTCCTTCTTGGATTTATGTTAACTAATATATGGAATGAACTAACACATGTGGATATGGGTTGTAACACCCTCCCCCCCTTAGGAACATAACACCTTCCCCTCAGGGTAATTTTGAGACTTAACCCAATCTCTGGTAATGTAAACTAGTTTATGAGTTATTTGCTCTAGGTTCCCTAACGCACCTTAATCCGTTAGGTGGTGACTCATCAAATCTCATACCCAATACCCAAAAGGAAAGGAGTTGTCCCGAAATGTCAAAACCCGGACTCCGTGAGGAAAAAGGGGGTGCGATAGTATTTATTGCATTTGAAGTTAGCTACTAGCTAATTCTTGTTTGTGTGCGCCTCTGAGCTCGTAAGAGGAAGTAAACTGATCCCCACAACATCATTCTGCCATCACCATATTCGTTCCATCGAACCTGCACTTTAATACTAGTTGTTGGACTTAACCTGCCAACAGATAACTCTAAGCATAATGTTTTTCATTTTGTTCCAAGTCTGTACGGTTTTTCCGAAAAAGCTTCACACTGTTAGAAGATTCATATACCTTGTATATAGGCTTTCAATCTTTTCATCTACTAATATGCGATTTTATTAATACATCCAACAGATCACAATTCTTACATTATACTATTTTGTCTTTTAAATATGTTACTAAAATCAATTTAGTACGTGTAACTCCCTTTAGAACACTATTCTTTGTTTGCCTCGCCTCACTTTTAGCTACTAATTAAACATGCAACCAATCTTTCAAGAAGCCAAATATTTTCAAACGACATAAGAAATCTAAATGCATTCTTGGGTTTAATTTTCTTTTTATATGCTGTTATATATCAAGAATCAAGATGAAAAAAGGAATTTGCTCGACATCGAGATCTTGTAGTCTTAAGTAAGACTCCCTTTTACACAATCCTAAGCTCCTAGCTTCCGCGTTACTAGTAATATTCTTGGTGAAAACAAAACCTCCTTGCCCAAATGCAAAAGTAGTATCATCAATCTTCTAGGAATTGAGATAACCCCTTTCTCCCAAAGTCCTAATAGAAAATATTACACATTGTTAAATTTTTATTTTATTACTTTTGTAAATTTTGAAGGAGTATTGAATTAACAGTAAAGTTATCTTCGTGTGATATATACATTACGGATTTTGATGTTTTATACTTCAATACCACACAAAAGGGAGGTGATTGTGTGGTGTCCAACTTTTCGCTTAACCTAATTATAGAAGGACATGGTTCTTCTATGTGTTCCAACTACTATTGTTACGGAATGATAACAAAAATTAAAGAACACGGAGATTTTACGTGGAAAACACCTAACTTAAAAGGTGAAAAACCGACGACCTACTTTTCAGTAGGATTTTTCCAAACTCTCCACTAAAATCGCTAAGCCAAAAACTGCATTTACAAAAACTCTTTTGTAAACCTAGGATTAACTCTAATCCCGTTGTAGCACACAACCTCAACTATTGCGACAACATCAAGTTAACTCTAACTTGAAAACTCTAAGTACCTAATACAATTGCTTCTAGATAAGTTGAAAGGTACAATATGAATACACCTACTACAATTGAACTAGAATTAAAAGATAGACACTTGGAACTGGTTCTTCTATCTGGTTCAAGTAGCTTCAGGTCTGCACGCTTGAATCACACACAAATTGCTTGAAAACTTGTCTTGCTATTTTGCTATCAATTCACGTTTAACTTCTGTTTATGTGTGTTACCTGTAAAAGAGAACAACACTGATATTTATGGAGTTAGTAAAAGGAGATTGACTAGAATTCTGATGCTACTCTTCCTTGGTGGAAGAGTTCTAGTTGATCTGAACCTCTAACTCTATCCTTCTCTTAAACCGTGTTCTCTTTGAGTAAGGAGTCTTTCCCCTTATCCAGTATGCAACCTTTTCGATCAGGATCAGGAGATATCACTAAGTTAGGTTTATCTCCTTCATGTGCATCTCACATACTTGATTTGACTGTATCTGTGCTTCACTAGAATGGGCCTGGTCCATGTCTGAATTCCTTTGTTAGTCTTCAAAACTCACCTTTACTTGGGCCAAAAAATTCTCCATTTTTGATGATGACAAACTCAGTGCTTTTCACTCACTTAGGCCCTGCCAGAACTCAGCTCAATCATCAATGCAAAGTTAGAAATTTTGTTACTTATCATCAAGGACCAGGTTCATTAGGTTATAAATATCACATATACAGAATATAAAGCACAATATCTCCTCCCCCTTGTAGCATCATCGAAAAGTTACATAAATACAGTGTGATTCCTAGAAATTAAAAATTACTCATGGTCACTGGGGTAACTGCAAGTGCGATCATGGATTAATCATCAGTAATCAACCAAACATATTCAAACTATCAAGGAAAGATAAACAGCTAACAAGAGCAAAAACATAAAACTTCATTGATAGAGAATATGATTCTGCCACAATCCACAAAATGAAACAAAAATAGTCAAACCATGAGCAAAATAATAAAAATCCCTAATCTGGGTCACTTAAACATCTAAATAAGGTTCAAAAAATGAAGGCTAAAGAAATTAAGGCTTGGAAGAACTAGAGGGTTCGGTTTTAGCTTGGAGAAGGTGCAACATGTCTTGAAGAATGTCACCATTCTTCTCCTTTTTCCTTTGTGAGCTTAGTTCTGAGAGCATCTCTCTCAGATTCAACCTCTGCTAAACGAGCCTTTATCCTAGCTATCTCAGCATCCTTTGCCCCACTTTCCTGTACTAGAGCTCTGACCTTGCTATTTATAGGTGTCTTTTTAGATGAACCAGGTTCATTTGGAATGGCATTGACCTCATAGTCACAAGCAATCAAAGTGTTGATTCCAAAATGGTCTTTGTTATGGCCATCTCCCATTTCTTCAATAGCACCTTGCAACGATCAAGAACAGTAGTGAGAATAAAACTATAAGGAGTGGCTTGGGCCTTGGAGCCATTGATAACCCTGTCAAGTAGCTTGATCATAAATGCAGGCCAGTTGATCTCTCCATCAAAACCAAATCCATGTAGTTAGCAATATGTCTTCTTTCCTACCTAGGCAGCACACACTTGTTGACAAATTCAAACAAGACTTTGTGGCATGGCTTCATTTCACTCTTATGCACAACCTTGGTCCCATTCACTTATGTGACATCATAGAATTTTCTAATAATGGCAAGGGCAGTAGGATGGGAGTCCAGACTTGGTCATCTTTACCTTGTGTAGTCATCATACCCTTAAGAAGGAATGTCAAGAATTTCACCCAGCTTGTTTGCATCAAACGTCACTTGAACCCCTTTCACCTAACTGGTAACTCTGTCATCCTTGACCTCTGCATTGGCCATGAAATCAATAACCTCATTTCTTGCCAGCCTGCCATACAACTGAAGGACCATGTCCTTCCAGCCCTGAACAGCTAGAGCATCAACTAGTCTAACCATCCCCGGTTCCTCCAAATCCTTCAAAAGTCTACCCTTCAAGATTTTTCGTTTGCCAAACTTGGTCAGCTTATCTTGTTCATAGTCAGATTCACCCTCTTCTTCACCATTCCAATCTTCTTTCTCAGTAATTTTAACTTGCTTGACTTTCATAGCAGATCTTGTTCTTTTATCCAAAGAAGAAGGTTCAACAGCCTTGGAAACAGATGAAGACTTCTTTGAAGAAGTCTTGGTTTTCTTTGGCATAGGGGTCTGAACCTCCACATCCCCAGTCATATGTTCATCTTGATGGACCAGGTCCATCATATCCACATCAACAGCCTCAACAGGCTCTACAACCTTAGCTTTCCCTTTGTCCATTCATTTCTTCTTGCTTTCTGCCATAGCCTTTTGTAACTCATCCTCACTCTACTTCAACATACTCCTTGTGGTCCTTCCTTTTGGTAGAGGAATCTTAGCAGTTGTTGGAGAAGTAGCCTTCCTTTTCTTTGTAGTTTTTGCAGTGCTGGGAGCTTTTAGTGTTGGGGTTCTCCTTTTCTTGGGGTTATAGCTTGCACCCATTTTCTTCAGAAGGTCTGCTAGGGTCTCCTCAATAGATGAACCGGGTTCATCTGCATGTGAATTGAGATTGACCAGCCCTTCAGTAGTCTCCCTTGAACCACTTCTTACTACTCTCTACCACATTTTCATGCTCAGCCCCACAGATTGCCGGTCGAACCATTTCAGAAGTGGGTGAGGAATCAACCACTTCTTTACCTTTTCCCCTCACATCACTACTCATACCCTCACTCTCTTTTTATTTTTCACTTTTATTTTTACCTCCTCTCCTTCTTGACTCAGGCATTTCCACATTCATAACAGACCCAACCAGAACAAAACAATTTTCCAAATTTTCAACTAGAACAGAATGTACCTCAGAAGAGGGATTTTGTGCTTTCTCAGAAATAGAAGACCCAGTTCCTTCCCCCTCACTCGCAGACTTGAAAGAATCATCAGAATTTTCAGAATCTTGGGCTTGACTACCCTTTAATTTAGCATTTAGTTTCTTTGAAAGAGCACCTGTAGCCACAGTTTTGCGAGCAAGCATCTTCACTCGCCTTCTCCTAGGTTAGGGGGTTGTGCTAGGTTGAGGAGTAGTGGAGGAATCAGAGGGTATAGGTGGTGGAGGAGTGTCTGGGTTATCTTGGGGGTTGGTCATCTTTGCTAATTCTGGAAGAGGATTTTTTAATTGAATTTTGGAAGAGAGAAGAGTAGAAAATGAAAAAGAATTGATGGTTTAGAGAATTATGAGAGTGGTAGTGATGGTGATGATTGTTTTTAAAAGAGAGAAGGTTAATTAATGTCTAACGGTAGCTTTTTGTTGTCAATTAGAAGTCCAATCAACCTGAAATTTTAGGTTGAACGAGCGGTTAAGCTTCCCTAGATTCTAGGCATTTTATATGGTGAAGATTCTAATAGAGACAGAACTGGTTCAAACTCAAAAGGGTAGGTTTTTCTGATGTTTTTGAACATAGGTAGGACTCTGCTCATGAATTAAATATTAATATTTTTAATTGTGGAGAGTGTAGAAAATATACCTCGTTATTCAAATGAACCAGGATCTTCACTAAGAATCCTCTTGATCATGCCTTAATTTACCAAAATAGAGAAAAATTTGTTAGAGATCAGTGAGTCATATCAACACATGTCACAGGAGTATACTATTTACAGTATGAGGCTGAGCAAAGATTAATCTAGATATTTACACAAGTTCGAGGTTTTCTAACCAAATTTTTTTTTCATTTTTTTTATTGTGCATTCTGAACTGGTCCCATTAGGTGATCTTAATTATTCCTAATTCTAACTTGTTCCTTTCAAAGTGCCCTCTACTCAGTACTTTTGTGAAGATGTCAACAATCTATTTATCACTAGCACAAAATTCTATAGTAATTAGTCCTTTCTCATAGTTGTCCCTCAAAAAATGGTATCTAACATCTATGTGCTTAGTTCTCTTATGATGAACCGGTTCTTAGTCATACTAATAGAACTAGTTTTATCACAGAAAATAGGGACGCAACCAACTTCAATACCAAAATCCATCAACTGCTATTTGATCCACAGCAATTGAGCATAATAGGAAGCAGCAGCAACATACTCAGCTTCAGCAATAGATAAGGCCATTGAATTTTGCTTTTTAGTAGCCCATGACACAAGACATGAACCAAGGAAGTGTGTCATACTTAAGGTGCTCTTCCTATCCACAAGAAAACTTGCATAGTCAGCATCAACATATCCCACTAGGTTAAAATTACTACTTTTTGGATACCAAAGACAAGGGTCAGTAGTGCCTTTCAACTATCTCAATATTCTCTTGACAGCAGTCAAGTGGGATTCCTTTGGATTTTCTTGAAATTGAGCACAAATCCCTACACTGAAAACAATGTCAGGTCTGTTAGAAGTAAGATACAAAAGTGAACCAATCATACCCCTGTACAACTTCTGATCAACAGGTGAACCAGGTTCATCTATGTCCAATTTTGTGGTTGTTGCAATAGGAGTGTCTATTTCCTTTGATTCTTACATTTTAAACTTCTTAATCAACTCTTTTGCATATTTCTACTGATGGATCATGGTTCCATTTGAGTTTTGTTTAATTTGTAAGCCTAAGGAGAAATTAAGCTCACCCATCATACTCATTTCAGATTCACTCTCCATAAGTTTAGCAAATTTCTTACTTAGATTTTCAGCGGTTGCCCCAAAAATTATGTCATCAACATATATTTGTACTACAAGAAGATCCTTACCTTTTTCCCTCAAGAATAGAGTGCTATAAATTTTACCTCTCTTGTAGCCATGTTCAAGCAGGAATTTGGATAGTCGTTCATACCATGCTCTACGAGCCTGCTTGAGTCCATAGAGTGCCTTGTCTAGTTTGTATACATGATCCAGACACTCCTTGCTTTCAAACCCTGGAGGTTGTTTGACAAACCCTTCTTCCTTTAAGTAGCCATTTAAGAAGGCACTCTTGACGTCCATCTAGTAAAGAGTAAATTATATGTATGCAGCAAAGCCTATGAGGAGTCTTATTGCTTCCAACCTTGCAACTGGAGCAAAGGTCTCATCATAGTCTATGCCTTCCCCTGGCTATAACCTTGAACCACCAACCATGCCTTGTTCTTTGTAATAGTTCCATCTTCATCAAGTTTGTTTCTGAAGACCCATTTGGTGCTAATTACTAATCTGACCTTGGATCTTGGAACCAGATGCCAAACTTGACTCCTTTCAAACAATTAAGTTCATCTTGGATTGTATTTACGCAGTTTGTATCCTCCAAAGCCTTAGCATATTTTTAGGTTCAATAAGAGATAGGAAAGAATCAAAGGCACACAGATTCTTTAATTGAGATCTAGTTTAAATTCCAAAAGTTGGATCAGTAATTATGTTCTCAATGGGATGAGAACTTTGATACTTGTAAGGTTTCACAACCAATTGATTTCTGTTTGACGTTACTCCTATGTTCTGTTGCTGAGGAACATGCTCATGGACAGGTTCCATTTGGGAATTAGATTCGGTTCTTCTTTGTTCGGTTCCCCCTGTCAAGTTATCCTGGATGGAAGAACTTGTTCCTTCTTCTGGTGCAGTTTCAGCTTGGGCTGTGACTTCATTTAAACCTTTTACCAGCCCAATAGCTTCATATTCATGTTCCTATCTCTCAGAAAGAGTGTTAGTTTTATCAAAGACTACATGTACACTTTCTTCTACACACATATTTCTTTTGTTATACACTTTATAAGCTTTGCTATGTGAAGAATATCCCAAGAATACTCCCTCATCACTTGGGATCAAACTTACCTAGGGAGTCCTTTCCATTGTTTTGCACAAAGCACTTGCATCTGAATGCCCTAAGATGGGATATATTTGGTTTTCTCCCTTTACGTAACTCATAGGGAGTCTTCTCTACAAGCGGTCTAGTCATGCACCTATTAATGATGTAACATGCAGTGTTTACAGCTTCTATCCAGAAGCTATGGGGCAGTTTACTAGAAAGAAGCATAGTCTTAGCCATATCTTCAAGTGTCCTATTCTTTCTTTCAACTACTCCATTTTGTTGGGGAGTCCTAAGGGCAGATAAATTATGATCTATGCCATGCTTATCACAAAATTCAGCAAATTTAGCATTTTCAAATTCAGTTCCATGATCAGACATGATTGATGCAAGTTGATTACCTAGTTGTTTCTGAATTTTTCTAACAAAGGCAGTAAACATGTCAAATGCTTCATCCTTAGATGTTAAAAATAATGTCCAAGTAAACCTAGAGTAATAATCAACAAGCATCATCATATATTTTTTTACCACATCTGCTTAATGTTCTCATTGGACCACAGAGATCCATATGAACCAGTTCCATCGACCTAGTCGTGCTTACCACTTTTTTGCTTTTAAAAGAGGATCTTACCTGCTTCCCCCTTGTACAAGCCTCACAAACTTTGTCTTCCTTAAACTTGATGTTAGTCAGCCCCATCACCAGGTCTTTGGAGACTAATTTGTTCAGTTGACTTAGACTTGCATGTCTAGATCTTTTGTGCCAAAGGAGGGGATCATTATCCAACACACTTAAGCAAGTGAGTTTATTTTCGGAAAGAGTGGACAGATCTACATTGTATATTATTTACTCTTGTTCCCTATAAAACAATCTTGTCAATGGTAAGACTTATCACAAAACATTTGGTAGAGGTTAATGCTACCAAGTTACCTCTGTCACACAGTTGTGATACAATGATTAGGCTATATTTCAAGCCATCTATCAAGTAGACATTCTCAATGGAATATGAGTATGTCTTACCTACCTTTACAACCCCGATAATCTCACCTTTCTTACCATTTCCAAAGGAGACATTACCTCATTTTAGGTCCTCAAGTGAAAGGAACTGGTTCTTGCTTCCAGTCATATGCTTTGAGCAGCCACTATCCATGTACTATATTTGGCTGCTCCCCTTCACTTGGACCTGCAAAAGGAAATCAGGGGTTAGTCTTAGGAACCCAAACTAGTTTGGGTCCCGTTCTATAGGCAAATGGGTGAATTAAATTCTTTTTAGTCTATCCTAACAGCCTATTTTTCCCTTGAACAAAGGTTTTGTTCTTTTTACTGGCTTTTTCTTTTGCATTACATTCACTTTTGTAGTGACCAGTATTACCACATTGTGTACAGATTTTGTTCTCATGAAGTATGATGTACTTGCTTTTGGGATCCCACTTAGGTGCAGGGGTCTCATAGCCAAGTCCTCTCTTATTGCTATTATGATGTTCTTGTAGCCATGATAGTGCATCAGAGGACTTATTCCATTTGCAAGATCTATCTAGTTCATGCTTAACCTTGCCTAGATCTTCTTTTAGGACTCTTATCTGCTCATCCTTTTTCTACAACTCATCCTTCATTTTTCCTAGATTTTCTTCTAAGGTGAGATGTATGTGATCAGCTTTCTTTTTACCCGTTCCTAATTTCAGTTTTAAATTTTCAGATCTAAGCTCTAACATAATAGTGTCAAGTTCAAGAACATAGTTCTTCAACTCAGCATTTTTACTATCACTTTCACTAGCCCTGAGTTCCAGATTTTTGCACTTAGCTTTCAAGATTACACATTCCTTAGACAGTCATTCCTTTTCATTGTTTATGACCTCGGATTCATCAATGAAATCTAGCAGTAACTCAGATAGCCTTTCTTTAGACAAAAATTTAATCTTGAGAATCACACTTACCTCTGGTTCATCATCTGATTCTCCAATGGCCATAAGTGCTTGTTCATCTCCATCATCATCTTCTGAATCCTCATCTGAGCTTTCTCTCCAAGCAGCAACCATAGCCTTTGTTGATCCTTTTTTCTTCTTGGGATGAACATGTTCCTTCATCCTGTTTCTCCGTTTAGCCCTTTATTTCTTCCATTCAATTTTCCATTGAGGACAGTTTTTGATCATGTGGCAAGTTTTACCATATTTGTAACAGCCCTCGTTGGTCTGTTTCTCAAGGACCCTTGGTTTGTTGTAAGTTTCACCTCTTGAAGAACTCGTTCCTCTCATTAGATACTTCTTAAAGTCCCTTGTGATCATAGCCATTTCATCCTCCTCTAGATTTGCACCTTCAGCGATTCTGAGAGCCAGGCTTCTTTACTTATTGGGAGCATCCATCTTTATGGTTTGCCTTTTCAATTCATAGGCAGTGAGAATTCCAATTAACTCATCCAACTTGAGAGTGACATTGTTCTTTGATTCCTGAATAGCAGTGATTTTGTTTTCCCAAGTAACTGGCAAAACTCTTGTCAAAATTTTCTCAACCTTGTCTTTCAAGGATAATCCTCCCAAGAGACTTAAGTTCATTTGTTAGTATTATAAACCTTGTATACATCTCTTGGATGGTTTCTCCTTCCTTCATGGTGAAATTCTCATATTGGAGAATACAACAGTGTTCCTCTTGATCTCTTCACTTGAGGAGTTCCTTCGTGAGCCACTTGCAAAGTGTCCCAAATTTCCTTAGTATTAGTACAGCTTTGAATTCTATTGTACTCATCTGGACAAAGTCCACACACAAGCCATTTCTTGTCCTTAGCAATCTTTTCCCACTTATTCAAGTCCTCAGCATTGCAGTCAGCTCTAGTCTTTGGAACATCCACTCCTTCAGCATTCTTCTTCATGGTAGCCAAGGGACCATCAGTAACATTGTCCTATAGTTCATAATCCTCTCAGATGATGTGATCTCTCATCCTGTTTTTTCACCAGGAGTAGTACTGGTCATTGAAGAGTGGAGGCCTAGCAGTGGATTGTGCTTCCCAGTTTTCAGGTGGTGCACTCATCTTGATCTGTTCCTAAGGTGTTAGCCTCTTCAAGGATAACCCGCTCTGATGCCAATTGATATTTTATATTCAATACCACACAAAAGGGGGGTGATTTGTGTGGTGTCCAATATTTCACTTAACCTAATTATAGAAGGACCTGGTTCTTCTATGTGTTCCAACTGCTATTGTTGCGGAATGATAAGTACAGAAATTAAAGAACACAGAGATTTTACGTGGAAAACACCTGGCTCAAAATGTGAAAAAACCACGATCTACTTTCCAGTAGAATTTTTCCAAACTCTTCACTAAAATCACTGAGCCAAAAATTGCATTTACAAAAACTCTTTTGTAAACCTAGGATTAACTCTAATCTCGTTGTAGCACACAGCCTCAACTGTTGCGGCAACTTCAAGTTAACTCTAACTTGAAAACTCTGAGTACCTATACAATTGCTTCTAGATAAGTTGAAAGGTACAATATGACAACACCTACTACAATTGAACTATAATTAAAAGACGGACACTATGAACTGGTTCTTCTATCTGGTTCAAATAGCTTCAGGTTTGCACGTTTGAATCACATACAACAAAATTGTCTTGCTATTTTGCTCTCAATTCACGTTTAACTTCTACTTATGTGTGTTACCTGTAAAAGAGAACAACACTGATATTTATGGAGTTAGTAAATAGAGATTGACTAGAATTCTGATGCTACTCTTCCTTGGTGGAAGAGTTCTAGTTGATCTCAACCTCTAACTCTATCCTTCTCTTAAACCGTGTTCTTTTTGAGTAAGGAGTCTTTCTCCTTATCCAATATGCAACCTTTTCGATCAGGATCAGGAGATATCACTTCTGGTAAGTTAGGTTTATCTCATTCACGTGCATCTTACATGCTTGAGTTGACCATATCTGTGCTTCACTAGAATGGACCTGGTCCATGTATGAGTTCCTTTGTCAGTCTTCAAAACTCACCTTTACTTGGGCCAATAGATATGATCGAGCCGTAAAATTAGCCAATAATATTTGCATCGGGGCAGGTTAGCGACATCACATGCAACTTTTTGGGTTGTGACCTTTCCCCGATCTAAAGTGATGTGAAATACTTTATGCATCGCGCTACCGTTTATATCATTTATAAAATTTATATTTTGTTTTAGGATATCATTGGTGCTTTTATTTTGTAATTGATCAATGATTTTCTTTACATAATAATAACAAGGCTAAATCGCAAACAGGTGCATGCTACTACACGTGGTAGGAACAAACTTCTCAAAAAATCGAGTCTTTTAGTGTTTATGGAAACCTATATATATATAATCACCTCTTTTTCACTATCCGGAAAAATTAGTTTAGATTTTTCAAAAATATTATTATACCCGTAAAATGCATTACACTTGAAAGATCTGACACACGTCTCCCGATATTTTTGACGAGTCCGAGCTAACAATCGAAAAAAAAAAAAAAAAGAATACTACCAAAATTAATGGTATATATAGGAACCTGCGATTTTGATATATCTGTCAAATCATCTTAATCATGTTTACCAGAATTTGTGGGAAAGAAATTATATACCCTATTAAGGAATTAAAAACTATGCCCACTCTTAAAATTAGTTCTTCAACATTTGTGCGATCAATTAATTATAGTATAATGAACATGACACAAATCATGACCAAGGGAATAAAAGAACTTGATACATGGGGTTATTATTAAGCTTTATTCTTTTTCAAGATTCCACATGACCCCCATTTTTTTCTTGCTTTTTATTTTCCCGCTTTTTTAAGAATGTGCAAAAAGTGCCACTACATTATTGATCTAATGAGGTACAAATCAGGATAGAATTGGATGTCCATCAATTAGGTTTCCCTAAATTTGGCTTCTGTTCGTTCACTATAGACTGTACTTTTAAGACCAGTGTGCTTTTTCCCTAGTGATTACATAATTAAACAAGAATTTCAATAATTAAAAAGTACTCTACCTCGATATAGACATCAGCTGGATCATATTCATTAATGAGCTATCGGTAGCTAGGCCTAAGAATCGCATACAAAATAATAACCATCTTGCGCGTATAAATGTGTTTTATGAACTTAACATACATAAAATTATAGTATCAATTTTAAATTAATGCGTATTATTTTCTTATGAATTATTTATTTATCAAATAAATTTTTTTCTTCTTTTGTTATGGTTATATATAACATATTAAACGGAAAAGAAATTATATTTACTATATTTTAGCAAAGTTACGTAAAATTAATCTGGACTAAAAATCAGATCAATTTTAGATGGCTGAAATGGACTGGATCAAAATGAGCTGAGTTCAACAAATGAACGGGTTCATAAGCTGATTGAGCGGATTAAATGGATTTGGGTTCAAATTGTCACCCCTGATTAATATTGCAGTGGATGAACATAGCATGAGAGCCGAACACTGGTCAAATCAAGAATAAGAAATGAGTCTGTAAAAGAAAAGACATGTGACCTAACTCAATTCTAAAAAATAGCTCAAATGATGATACTTCTGCAAAAATATATAAAGAGATCACAACCCATATACTCAACTAACGTGGGACTTTAGCAGTATTATACAGATGATCGGTCCACGTGCAGGGGTGGAGACAATGAGCTGAACCCAGTAGTTGCGGCTTAGGCCTTGTATGTATTAAAATTTAACTAAATAGGTGCAAAAACTAATCTTAGAACCCAATAAACTAGATGTAATATAGTAGAATTTCTTAACTCGGTTTAAATTATGAATTCGCCTCAATTGTACTAATTAATGTTATTGTCATGGTTCAGTGGGTAATGGGCACTGTCCAGGGGCGTATCTAGGGGGTTCCATAGGGCACATGAACCCATGCTCCCCTCCCTAAATCATATATAGTAATGTTTATATTTTTTTCAAAAATACTTAAATATATATATGTGTGCACCCATACTCAAATTATTATATGATGTGATAGTTACTGGACCTACCTCTCTAAGTGAGGTTGCGAGGTCAAATCTTATATCAATCTTGTTATTTCTTCTTCTTCTTTTGTCGTAGAACTAGATGCCCAAGGGAGATGAGCATGTCTGGTGTCACACTTTCTATGTATTATTAAGCACTTTTTCTTTTATTTCTTTTTTTGTTTGATTTATTCTTTCAAAATTATCACACATTAAAATTCATATTCTTCTTTTGTCACGTAAAATTTTATATAATTAAATAAAATATGTATATTAAAACTAGTAGCAGTGTAGATGTAGCATATAATCAATGGGTTCATATGATCCCGACATTTTCAATATGGATAATATATAGACATGCAAGAAATTTTTTTAAAAAAAATTTTAGTGTTGAACTTATAATTCAAAAGTGTAATGGGTGCGCAATAATAAGAACTAAAGGTTGAACATGTAAAATTTATATCCTGGTTCCACCTTTTCTTAATAGTGCACCCATTCTGTCAAAATCCTGGATCCGCCTCTGACACTGTCTACTTTCTTCTACTCTTTTCTTCCCTTTTTTTTCTTTTTTGTGGTTATACGTATAAAAGTCGAGCTTCTATAACAGTGTAATTTCTCCATTAAAAATGTTATCAAGTTGCATCTTTTGCCTACATGTATTTGCATGCTTCTCTTCAGCACAAAATGAGACATATATACTGCAAAGGATTATATAAAGGAAGACACCCCTAGCTGTTATATCCCTCTTTCCCCACATTTGTTTGTCGCCACTTCATTGTTTCCTTTTGTATTATCAAACCCATTAACTAACACAGTTGATCCTCAAGGAAATTGCTGGATTCGCTTGTTTTGGACTGGCTTTCATGTAGCAGTTCAAAACATGGCCCCCATCTCCATTATGCTTTGCTTTCGTACACCGCCTGTACTGGACAAAATAATAAAGTTCGAGCTAGCTATTATGTTAATGTTCTTCTGCTCTTTTCCTTATACTATGATTTTTACTCTCTATTTCATATTTTCAGTAAAGATATTATCGGGTTCGAGTCGTGGAAATAGCCACTAATACTTGCATTAGGTAGGGTAGACCGTGTACATCATACTCTTTGAGATACGGTTCTTTCTGGAAACCTGCGTAAATACAGAATACTCTGTGTATCGAGTTACCCGCACTTTAATGCAAACATCATGATAAACAACTGTACGTTACATCTCGTTGTGTCACTCTTGGGCATGAGAAGAAGGGGGTCCATTTTCATGTGGCTGGCCATGCCTTGGACATGTGAAATAATTAGTGTTTAGGGAGACAAAAGTGAATTGAAACCAAACTATGCATGGCCCGTATGGTATTATTGCAAGTTGTGGGGAAGGGGATTGAGGGCAGCAGCGGAGCCAGGAGTTTATGCATGGATATTTAAAAAAAAAAATAGTAATAAAGTGGTGTTACCTTTGGCATGTAACTTAAAAGTAATTTTTGAACCCCATTGGAATTCTCTGTTATGTTACGTATCCAAACGAATTCACTTTTCTCTATTTACACAATATAATTTTTGCAAAAGGAAATTCGATTAAGAGGGTGTTTGGTTAAGCTTATAAGCTGGTCAAATTAGTTTATAAGCACTTTTCGTCTTATTTACGCATTTGGTAAAGTTAAAAGTGCTTATAAGCCAAAAGCCATAAGCTGGTCGCCCCCAGCTTATGAATTTTTAGCTTATAAGGACTTTAAGTTTGACCAATTTTTTTACAATTTTATCCCTAAAATATTTCTTTTCAAAACAAAATTCCTACATCGATCCTCACTACCTCACGTATTTTTTCAACCTAAACCCTCCGCCTCTTCAAGGCTGCAATTCTCATTGACTATTTGAGGTAAGCAAATTCTCTATTCATTTGCATATTTGTATCTATGTGATTGTGTATTAACCTAAACCCTCCGCCTCACGTATGTGATTTCTCTTCAAATATTTTATCCTATTAAGGTTAATTTTTTACTGAGAAACTTTTGTCAATTTATTAATTATTATAACTTATGATTATATGATTATCATAAAATAAATTATATTTATAATAAAAATTATCTTATCTACTCACATTTGTATTTAAAATAAAATGACAAATAGAATATTTTGTATTTGCATCGATTTGGAGTCCAAAATTTTGAAGAAATTATGCCCTTATAAGTGTAAACAATTCTAAGGTTATTCAAGTCATATTTAACCAAAAAAAAAGAGCTTATTAGCATTTTTTTATCAAATACTGTAGCACCTTATTATTAATTTCAACACTTGTATCCAAACACATAACTGTTTATTTATTAAATCACACTAATAGAATTCGGCCAAAAAGCGACCAAATATTGGCGACCAAATTTGGTCTGTTAAGAAAAGCGACCAAAGTTGGTCGCCAAACTACCGAAAATAATAAAATAAATATTTGAAATAATTTAGCGACCATAGTTGGTCGCTATTTGGACGCAAATTTAGTCAAACTGTTGACTGGACTGGTCAGATTTGCTTGGTCAAAGATACACTGAGTTTAGCGACCAATGTTGGTCGCAAAAGTGGGACCCACACAAATTTTTTTAATAATTTTATTATTATTTTATAAAACTTATAAAATATAAATATATATAATTTAAAACTTGCGACCAAAGTTGGTCGCTAACTGAAGGATAAGAAGATAGCGACCAACTTTGGTCGCTAAAGTGGGACCCAGTTATAATATTTTAATAAATATATATTTATGTAAAAAATTTATAAAATATAAATAAATATAATTCAAAATTTAGCGACCAAAGTTGGTCGCCAATGTGGGACCCAGTTCTAACGTTTAACAATTTTTATTATTAATTTAAATATTATATAAAATATAAATAAATCTGATTAAATTTTAGTGACCAAATTTGGTCTCTAATTTAAATTCATGTACATTTAGTGACCAACTTTGGTCGCTAAATTAAATTCATTTAAAGTTAGCGACCAAAGTTGGTCTCTATATGGTCAAATTTAAAAATCACTTTTGTGTTTACTATGTAAATAATATAAATATAAGTCGTTAATAATTTTGTAATACAAGGAATGAATAGTACTACGAAGCGAGCGTGTGTGTCTATATATACAATATTTGTACTTACGCTATACTATGCACTAAGTATAAGTGTATGAGGTAATACCGTATCGAATATAGCTTATATATATATAATATATGTACTTACGCTATACTATACACTAAGTATAAGTATATGAGGTAATACCGTATCGAATACAGCTTATATATATAATATATATACTTACGCTATACTATGCACTAACTATAAGTGTATTAGGTAATACGTATCGAATATAACTTATATATATATATATAAAATATATATACTTACGCTATACTATGCACTAAGTATAAGTGTATGAGGTAATACCGTATCGAATACAGCTTATATATATATATATAGCTTATATATATATAATATATGTACTTACGCTATACTATGCACTAACTATAAGTGTATGAGGTAATACCGTATCGAATACAGCTTATATATATACAATATATATACTTACGCTATATTATGCACTAAGTATAAGTGTACTAGGTAATACCGTATCGAATACAGCTTATATATATATAATATATGTACTTACGCTATACTATGCACTAAGTATAAGTGTATGAGGTAATACCGTATCGAATATAGCTTATATATATATAATATATGTACTTACGCTATACTATGCACTAAGTATAAGTGTATGAGGTAATACCGTATCGAATATAGCTTATATATATATATATAATATATGTACTTACGCTATACTATACACTAAGTATAAGTGTATGAGGTAATACCGTATCGAATACAGCTTATATATATAATATATATACTTACGCTATACTATGCACTAACTATAAGTGTATTAGGTAATACTGTATTGAATATAACTTATATATATATATATATATATAATATATATATATATATACTTACGCTATACTATGCACTAAGTATAAGTGTATGAGGTAATACCGTATCGAATACAGCTTATCTATATATATAATATATGTACTTACGCTATACTATGCACTAACTATAAGTGTATTAGGTAATACCATATCGAATATAGCTTATATATATATAATATATGTACTTACGCTATAATATGCATGCACTAAGTATAAGTGTATGAGGTAATACCGTATCGAATACAGCTTATATATATATACAATATATATACTTACGCTATATTATGCACTAAGTATAAGTGTACTAGGTAATACCGTATCGAATACAGCTTATATATATATATATAATATATGTACTTACGCTATACTATGCACTAAGTATAAGTGTATTAGGTAATACCGTATCGAATATAGCTTATATATATATAATATATGTACTTACGCTATACTATGCACTAAGTATAAGTGTATGAGGTAATACCGTATCGAATATAGCTTATATATATATATATATATATATATATATATATATATATATATATACATACATACACTATACTATGCACTAACTATAAGTGTATTAGGTAATAGCGTATCGAATACAGCTTATATATATATTTTTTTGAAATAGCGACCAACTTTGGTCGCTATTTTGGTCAAACGGTCAGAATATAGCGACCAAAGTTGGTCACTATGTCTAAAAATTCAAAACTGTTTTACCCACCAAAATAGCGACCAACGTTGGTCGCTATTTTAATTACATAACTCTCAAAACCGGGATCCCCTCCCATTCTTTCTACAAAATTCCCAAAATCCCTCTTTTCTCTCTAACCCTCAAACCCCACCCCCCTTCCAACTCCCACCACCAGGCCCCACCCACGCCACCAACGACCACCGCTCAGCTGCCGCCGTCGCCTCTGCCGCTGTTGCGTCTCTCCTTCTCCACCTCCTAAAAATTCAAGGTTAGAATTACAAACCTAGGGTTTCAATTAGTGTTTCAATTGTTTATTGTTTCAACCTAGAATTAGTGTTTCAATTGATTATTTAACATTGTATTTTATAGAAACCTAGGGTTTAGATTGTATTTATCATTATTTAACATTTTATAGAAATCTAGGGTTTAGGGTATGGGTTGAATATTTAGGCTAGGCTTTATTGAGTATTTCTCCTTCAATATTTTAGTAAGCAATAGATACTAATTTAACGTCAAAGACTTGATTCATAGGTAGATATATATTAGGGTATAAATTGAACTTTTAGTTTAATCTTGATTAGTTTATAGGTAGATATTTAATATAGACACATGATAGTATTTTTGGATTTTCTCTTAAAGTTCAAGACGATGTTAATGTTTAAGGCCTTAAGCGAATCGTTGTGTGGTTCTTGTTTGAGTACAACGAGTCGCCCACTTTTAGGATATAAATTGAACTTTTAGTTTAAGTTTAAACTCGTAGGATACGAATACAACTTTTAGGATATAAATTGAAGCTTTTATGTATGAGTTGAACTGTTAGGATATGACTTGAACTTTTGTGGATATAAATTGAACCTTTTAGGATATGAATTGAATTTTTAGGATATGAATTGAACCTTTTAGGTATGAGTTGAAGCTTTTATGATATAAATTGAACTTTTAGTTTAAGTTTAAACTCGTAAGATATGAATATAACTTTTAGGATACAAATTGAAGCTTTTATGTATGAGTTGAATCTTTAGGATATGACTTGAACTTTTGTGGATATGAATTGAAGCTTTTATGTATGAGTTGAACCTTTAGGATATAAATTGAACCTTTTAGGTATGAGTTGAACCTTTAGGATATGAATTGAAATTTTGGTTTATGTTTTGGAATTTTAGATTGCGGGAGGATTTTGTAGAAGAGGTTGATGACGTTATTAGACATGCAATGGAACTTCCTTCTCGACCAAGAAAAAAGTTTTAGGATATGAGTTGAATTTTTAGGATATGAATTGAAACTTTTAGGATATGAGTTGAATTTTTAGGATATAAATAGAAATTTTAGGATATGACTTGAACTTTTGTGGATATGAATTGAACCTTTAGGATATAAATTGAACTTTTAGTTTATGTTTAAACTCGTAGGATAAGAATTGATGAACTTTTAGTTTTTAGGTTTTGTTCTTGTGAATTGAACTTGTACGATATAAATTAAAGCTTTTATGTATGACTTGAACTTTTTAGAATATGAATTGAAACTTTTAGGATATGAGTTGAACTTTTGGGAAATAAATTGAACCTTTAGGATATGTATTAGGATATGACTTGAAGTTTTAGTTTATGTTTAAACTCGTAAGATATTTAATATAACTTTTAGTTTTTAGGTTTTGTTCTTGTGAATTGAACTTGTAGGATATAAATTGAAGCTTTTATGTATGACTTGAACTTTTTAGGATATGAATTGAAACTTTTAGGATATGAGTTGAACTTTTGGGAAATAAATTGAACCTTTAGGATATGTATTGAACCTTTAGGATATGACTTGAACTTTTTAGGATATGAATTGAAACTTTTAGGATATGAGTTGAACTTTTAGGAAATAAATTGAACCTTTAGCATATGTATTGAACCTTTAGGATATGACTTGAACTTTTAGTTTATGTTTAAACTCGTAGGATATGAATATAACTTTTAGTTTTTAGGTTTTGTTCTTGTGAATTGAATTTTTAGGATATGAATTGAAACTTTTAGGATATGAGTTGAATTTTTAGGATATAAATAGAAATTTTAGGATATGACTTGAACTTTTGTGGATATGAATTGAACCTTTAGGATATAAATTGAACTTTTAGTTTATGTTTAAACTCGTAGGATAAGAATTGATGAACTTTTAATTTTTAGGTTTTGTTCTTGTGAATTGAACTTGTAGGATATAAATTGAAGCTTCTATGTATGACTTGAACTTTTTAGGATATGAATTGAAACTTTTAGGATATGAGTTGAACTTTTAGGAAATAAATTGAATCTTTAGCATATGTATTGAACCTTTAGGATATGACTTGAACTTTTAGTTTATGTTTAAACTCGTAGGATATGAATATAACTTTTAGTTTTTAGGTTTTGTTCTTGTGAATTGAACTTGTAGGATATAAATTGAAACTTTTAGGATATGAGTTGAATTTTTAGGATATAAATAGAAATTTTAGGATATGACTTGAACTTTTGTGGATATGAATTGAACCTTTAGGATATAAATTGAACTTTTAGTTTATGTTTAAACTCGTAGGATAAGAATTGATGAACTTTTAGTTTTTAGGTTTTGTTCTTGTGAATTGAACTTGTACGATATAAATTGAAATTTTACGATATGACTTGAACTTTTTACGATATGAGTTGAACCTTTAGGATATGACTTGAACTTTTGTGGATATGAATTGAAGGTTTAGGATATGAATTGAACTTTTAGTTTATGTTTTGGAATTTTAGATTGCCAGAGGATTATTAGAAGAGGTTGATGACGTTATTAGACAAGCAATAGAACTTCCACCAAGAATAACTAAGACACAGTACCTAGCAAAGTGTGCCTTTAATTGTTCTTCTCATTAGCGACAATGATGATGAGAAGGCAATGGCATGTGTTTCAAATAGTGATGGTGTAGGTAGGAATTTAGTATTTTCTAAGTAGATAAAAGAAGAGCTTATAGAGTAATTCTGTACTTCATTTTCCATGAGGAAAAGAAGTTTAATTGAGAGGGACAAGGTTGATGAAGACGGAATGTGTTCCGTTGGTCATGGCAGTTCTCATAGAATGAGGATCATAAGACTCTATGATGACAGAGATTATAGGAAGTTTTGTTCTAAACTTTCTTCCAAGTCTGATCCGTACAAGCTTAATGTGATATTGGTGATATTTCTTCGGATTCAGACAATGATTTGACCGACAAAAGTATGGAATTGCTCTTAAAAAGAATTAAAGGTAAAATCTTTTCAGCATCCTTCTCTACCAAGAAAAACATTTTACCTTTAATTCTTTTTAAGAGCATTTCCATACTTTTGTTGGTCAAATCATTGTCTGAATACGAAGAAATATCGCCAATATCATATTAAGCTTGTACGGATCAGACTTGGAAGAAAGTTTAGAACAAAACTTCCTATAATTTTTGTCATCATAGAGTCTTATGATCCCCGCTTTATGGGAACTGTCATGACCAACGGAAAAAATTCCGTCTTCATCAACGCTGTCACTATCAATCAAACTTCTTTTCCTCTTGGAAAGTGAAGTAGAGAATTCCTCTATAACCTCTTTTATCTACTTAGAAAATGTTAAATCCTACCTATACCATCACTATTTTGAAACACATGCCGTTGCCTTCTCATTATCATTGTAGCTATAGAGATCAACAATTGATCAAAGACACACCCTGTCAGGTACTGTATCCAAGTTATTCTCTGTATCCAAGTTCATCCCGAGTAATAGTACCACGAGGATAATCACCAAAGCCACCAGACAGCTTTATGATGCCAATGAAGCAAGATGAGCTATTCAATGAAACTCGTATTGTAAAGAAGAAGAAAGAGACTGATTCAGAAAGGAGGGTCGAACCTCGACTATATACATGTAAGTTTTTTACTTTTCATTAAGTATTTTGATTTACTTTTATATAAATTTTGAAATACTAATTCAATATATATAATTTTTCATATAGGTTCGCTTCACATGCAGCTGACGTGGGAGAATTCATACGCAGTCAACCACCTAATGAATCGGGCGAGGCAATCCAACTTTCGGACGAGGATGCTGAAAGAACACTCCTTGAGTACTTTATATACTTTGAACTAGACAAAAAAATTTAGTTCTATTGTGTTAGTTCTTTTTAGTTCGAATGGGCTTGTAATAAGCGTTAACTTAGTTTTGTTAGCTTAATGTGTTAGTTCTATTGATTGTTGCTTTTAATTGTTGTTGTTGTTGTTGCTGGCATAAAATGCCTGTTTAGGATGTTTGGTAAGCTGGCAGGTGGTGTAGCTGCCAAAACAGGCAGTTTCTGCCAAAAATATACCAAGAAAAGCGACCAACTTTGGTCTCTATTTGGTCGCATTTCACTATAAAAAAAATAATTTTCTGGGCAATAGCGACCAACCTTGGTCGCTACCTGCCCAGATTTCTATTAAAAAAAATACAATTTCTGGAAATATAGCGACCAATGTTGGTCGCTTATCTTTAAAAAAAATTAAATTCTTGAATTTAGCGACCAACTTTGGTCTCTATTGTCCAGATTTTAAAATATAATATTTGGATTAGAGACCAAAGTTGGTCGCTTTCTAATGATTAATGATAAATTAAAAACAACGTATTTCATATGTAGAGACCAACTTTGGTCGCCAAATTTATATTATTAAATTAATATAGCGACCAAAGTTGGTCACTAAAGTCAAAATCAGAATATTTGGTCCTTTTACCTTAGAGACCAAAGTTGGTCGCTAATTAGCGACCAACTTTGGTCCCTAAAGTAAAGGGACCAGCAATATTGCGACTAGGCATGTTTGGTCGCTTTTTGGTCGCTTTTAGGCCTATAGGCGACCAACTTTGGTCGCTTTTTGTGGTCGTTTTTTACCGGATTTCTAGTAGTGTCAGTTTCAGCACTTAAATTGCTTTTCAGCACCTAATACTTATTAGCTAATCCAAACGGGCTATAAACCCCTTGATTCTACTTAACTCCCCTGGTTTAGGGGATTAATATTAGGCTTTGGGAAAGATAGGATCCAACTAAAGGTATGGAAGGTGAGGTGAGGATGAATTTTGGCGGATGATTTGTTTCATACTCCATATGTATGAATATAGACTAGTCGGATAATAAGTAAACTTTAATAGCGGATGGTTAAGTTGGACAATAATTTTTTTTGTGAACTTTATGATTATCTTCTTGTTTTTCATGCAACACTAATAACATCAATTTAACTAGTAGCAAATACATATTAGAAGTTAAAGGATTGTTAAAACCAATTCAATTAAACAACGACATATATATATGGTTAGGTTGTGTGCATGGCTTTATTCTCCAACTTTACCATCAAGGCACCAGGCCACCATCTTGCTAATCTTAATGAATTACTATCACGATCTGGTCGGTCGTTTTGACAGTTGTAGCTTTGTTCCCCTCTTTACTGCTCATTTTATGCTTTACAGTTGTTATGTGACTTGCCGAGGTAGTTGGTTCGGATCCGGAGAGGTTTCGGAATAAATTGAGATACTTAGTCTCAAGGTTGGAAGCTTAAATTGAAAAGGTTGACTAAATATTGACTTATGTGAAAACGACTCCGGATTGGAGTTTTGATGGTTCTATTAGCTCCATCGGGCGATTTTGGACTTAGGAGCGTGTCCGAATTTTGACTTGGAGGTCCGTAGTTGAATTAGGCTTGAAATAACGAAAGGTGAAAGATTGGAAGTTTGACGGAGAGTGGACTTTGTGGTTACCTGGCTCGGATTGGGGTTCCGAAAGTTGGAGTAGGTCCGTGGTGTCATTTGTGACTTGTGTGCAAAATTTTGGGTCAGTAAGATGTGATTGGATGAGTTTCGACATCGAAAGTAGAAGTTAGAAGTTCAAAGTTCATTAGGATTAAATCGATGCGCGATTCGTGGTTTCTCGACTAAGTTGGTATGATATTTTGAGACTTGATGGTATGGTTGGTTGAGGTCCAGGGGGCCTCGGGTGAGTTTGGGATGACTAATGGATCAATTTTTGAACTTGGGGATGTGCTGAAGTTTTCTGGTGTCTGTATCTGGTTTCCTTGTACGGGATTGCGTGAGAGGGTCCGCGATCGCGTAGACCAATTGGGGCAGCTAACAAATTTTTTCTATACGATCGCCAGTAGTGGCACGCGATCGCGAAGGCTGGAGAGTGTCACGACCCGGATTTTCCACCGTCGGGATCGTGATGGCGCTTAACCCTTGAATGCTAGGCAAGACAACAGATACAGTTCTAACATATTAATCATTAACCAAAACAATAATAAATATTAATTTAAAGCTAAACAGATATGAAGTGCGGAATTTTTTTTATAACAGTTCAAAACTCTAAAACACGACTATCCAATGATCTGGTGTCACAATCTACGAACGTCTAAGAATTTCTACAAATACTGGTTTAAAGGAAAATACATCTTTTTTTCAGAATGAAAGAAAACAGGAACTAAGATAGAGGTAAGGGGACTCCAGGGTCTGCGAACGCCGGTAGATCTACCTTAAGTCTCCTATGGACAGAAGGCAGCAACCCCAAACTCTGATCAGAATGGTCCAGTACCGGGATCAGCACAAAAGTTCAGAGTGCAGTATCAGTACAACCGACCCTATGTACTGGTAAGTGTCGAGCCTAACCTCGGCGAAGTAGTAACGAGGCTAGGACACTACAAACAACATAAACCTATGCAGTTAAACAATATACTAACAGAATAACAAGTAATAAAAGCTAAGTAGAAATGAACGGGAAGGGGAAGCATGATATGGGGGTTCCAACATACATAATCACAGCAGTAAAGGAATCTAAACAACTAGTACACTTGAACCGATAACAACAAATAAACACAGCAAACAGAAAATGCACGACATCACCCTTCGTGCTTTAACTCTCAATCCTCACCATGCAATCAATAATAGAAACGTGCACGACATCATCCTTCATGATTTATCTCTCTTCCTCACCATATGAATAATAGAAATGTGCATGGCATCACCCTTCATGCTTTATCACTCTTCCTTACCATAGAAATGTGCACGGCATCACCCTTCGTGCTTTATCACTCTTCCTTACCATATGAATAACATAAATGTGCACGGCATCACCCTTCGTGCTTTATCACTCTTCCTTACCATATAAATAATATAAATGTGCATGGCATCACCCTTCTTGCTTTATCACTCTTCCTCACCATAAGAAACAACATAAGCAATAACAGCCCGACAAGGGCATCATAATCAAACAACTTAGTTTCATCATTTAATTTTCACTACAGAAATCTCAACTTGAGCCAATACTCAACCAATATCCAAAAACTAGGAAAAACATAATAAGACTTGTTTAACATGAGTAATAACTAGTTTAAGAAGGAACAATACGTACGAAGAACCACAACGACCACAAGTATAAGACTCACTTGCATGCTATGACCTGACAACAATGTATAGATACTCGTCATCACACCTATATGTTGTACTTAATAACTAAACAAGTATAAAATAAGGAAAAACACCTAATCTCTCAAGCTAAGGTTAGCCACAACACTTACCTCGATTCCACGGACCAATATCAAAGCTCAATCACAACTTCTCCTTTTACACAAGCCTCCGAACCAATAGAATTTAGCAAATTACCAACCAAACGATTCAATTTAAGCCTTAGGAACTACCCACGATAGCAAGGAGTTCAATGCAGGTCATTTTTGAAAAAGTCAACAAAAGCCAACATCTGGGCCCGCTTGGTCCAAACTCGAAATTCGGACCAAAACCCGATTGCCCATTCACCCCCGAGCCCGGATATATAATTGGTTTTGGAATCCGACCTCAATTTGAGGTCTAAATTTCCAAATTTCGAAATTCCTAAGCTCTACCCAAAAATCCCCAATTCCACCATGAAAACCCTAGATTCTAAGATAAAATCTTGTAAAAAGAAGTAAAAGAGTGAAAGAAATAAGTTAAGAATCACTTACTTATGATTTGGGAAAGAAAAAGTATTTGGAAAATCGCCTCTTATGTTTTAAGGTTTTGAAAAATTAAGAAATGGATGAAAAGTCCCGTTTAAATAGCCCTCTCTGATCCCCATTATGCGGCCCACGAAATACTGGGCGCAACCGCAAACCTCATCGCAGTCAGCGAAATACTGGGCATGGCCATGGAAATTTGGCCTTACCCACCACGGTCAGCAAAGCCCTCCGCCGTTGTCGCAGAATTCCACCGCGGTCTGCGAATTTTACTCCAAAATCGCACTCTTAGGTTTAGAGACCTGCAATCCTACAACTATCCTACACCGGGTTTTTTCTAAGCTTAGACATCCTGTAGCCTATCTGAAACTCACCCGAGCCCTCGGGACTCCAAGCCAAGCATGCACACAAGTCTTAACACATCATATGAACTTGCTTAGGCGACCAAGTCACCAGAATAACACCTAAAACTTTGGATTTATGTGACGACCCGAAGGGTCATCACCGTAGCTCTTCCTTGTTCCGCTCTTTCGAGGCCTTGAAAACCTCGCTTTTAGTTGCCTCGATTGGCGTGCGCAGTTCGGGCGCATAGCCGGAAAGTTTTGATGTTAGAATATGTGAATTATGTGAAACATTTGATGAATTTTGGTATTAATATGCATAATGTTGACTTCGGTCAACATTTTGGGTAAACGGACCCGGACCTGTGATTCGACGATCCCGGAGGGTCCGTATAAAAATATGGGACTTGGGCGTGTGCCCAGAATCAAATTCTGAGGTCCTAAGCCCGAAAAATGAATTTTTGAAAGAATTTGTTTTTCTGAAATTTGATATGAAAATTTGAAATGAAAAAGGGGTTAGAAAATATAGGTATCGGGCTCCTATTTTGGTTCCGACGCCCGGTACAAGTTTAAATATGTGTTAAGCACTATCTGTAAAGTTTGGCTAAAAACGGACGTCATATGATGTGTTTCGGACTAAAAATGGAGAATTTGAGTTATGAAAGTTGAAGAAAGAAAATCATGTGTTTGAGGCTTGATCCTATGTATATGATGTTATTTTGGCAATTTAATCGCACGAGTAAGTCCGTAAGATGTTTTTAAGGTTGTGTGCATGTTTGATTTGGAGCCCCGAGGGCTCGGGTGAGATTTGAATGGGGCTCGGGAGGTCTTAGACTTAGAAAAAAATATACAGGTTCAGATGTTGCAGGCCCAGCGCGGCCGCGGCCATTTCCGCGCAGTCCGCGCTGGCAGCCACGGTGCTTTTCTGTGCGGTCCGCGTGGTGGGGTTCAAAGGGTCGACCAGCATGGCCGCGCACCAAATCAGTGCGGTCCGCGCTGGGTGGGTTCTGAGAGAGCCCACTTCTCCCCTCCCTCGGCGCGGCCGCGGTGCATTTCTGTGCGGTCCGCGCCAGCCCCCAGAAAAATGTATAAATTCGGGATTTTTAGTCATTTTTTTCCACTTTTCAAAAACCCAAAACCTAAGAGGCGATTTTCCAAATAACTTTTCTTCTTCAAAACGATTGGTAAGTGATTTCTAACTTAATTTCTTTATTCCTTAACATCTTTTAACATAATTTCAACTTCAAATCAAAGATTTTCATGGGGAAAATTGAGTGTTTTGGGTAGAACCTAGGTTTTCTACAAATTGAGAAGTTGGACCTCAATTTGGGGTCCGATTTAAAAACAAATCATATATTGGGATTCATGGGGGAATGGGTAACCGGGTTTTGGTCTGAACCTCGAGTTTCGACCACGTGGGTCCGGGGGTATTTTTGACCTTTTTGGGAAAAAACCTTGAAAAATCTATTTTCATGCATTGGGGATGATTCATTTAGTAATTATTAATGTGATTAAGTAACTTATGACTAGTTTCGAGTGGATTGGTGGTAGAATCAAGAGGTAAAGCTATACTAGAAGCGTGAGTTGAGTTTGGAGCATTCGAGGTAAGTGTTTGTTCTAATTTGGCTTGAGGGAATAGGATTAGGATGATATTTGCTACTTGCTAATGTGGAGTACGGTGTATAGGCATGGTGACGGTTATCTATGCACCAGAGTCTAGCATGACCGTGAGTCTTGATTGCTTTTAATTCGAATAATGTGACACAAGCTCCTTGTTTATTTGATGAGTTTCATATAATGTGAACGGTTGAGGTAAAATTGTGATTGGTGTACTTTTGGAGCGTTAGCTCGAACATGAATGTGTTAGTTGAGGAAGAATGGATTTAAAAAGGAGAATGTGTTGTGAATACTCCCTTGCCGGGATGTGTAGACTGATATATATATATTCTCCCTTGTCGGGATATTTTGGGCTGTTAGCTGTACCCTTGCCGGGTTAAAGGTATTGAGTTGTTATTCTCCCCTGAAGGGGTCTACTATATGAAGTCAGATATTATGAACTATATTATGGGATCGTGTGGCACGCCGTCCACTTATATATGATATTATGGGATCGTGTGGCACGCCGTCCACTTATATATGATATTATGGGATCGTGTGGCACGCCGTCCACTTATATATGATATTATGGGATCGTGTGGCACGCCGTCCACTTATATATGATATTATGGGATCGTGTGGCACGCCGTCCACTTATATATGATATTATGGGATCGTGTGGCACGTCGTCCACTTATATATGATATTATGGGATCGTGTAGCACGCCGTCCACTTATATATGATATTATGGGATCGTGTGGCACGCCGTCCACTTATATATATGTATATATATCATGGGAACCGGAGTCTCTTCTGCTTATTTCCGATATTTCATTTTTATCTGTTACTCCCCGATAGCATGTCCCCTCCCAATTTTACTTTGTATTATCTTGTTATTGTTTTCTTGCACTCGTTGTATATATATCTGTATAGGTTAATTGTGGTAGGTACTGTCTAGCCTCGTCACTACTTCGCCGGTGTTAGGCCAGGCACTTACCAGCACATGGGGTCGGTTGTGTTGATGCTACACTCTGTGCATTTTTGTGCACAGATCAGGGAGCAGCTTACGGACCACAGTAGTAGGATTTCTGGGAGCTATCTTCAGTCCAGGGACTCTCGAGGTAGCCTAGCTGGCGTTCGCAGGTCGAAGTCCCTTTCCATGTTTTTCGTTTGTTCATCTTGTATCAGACAAACATGATGTATTTCCCTTCAGACATTGCTTGTAGTATTCTGTAGTAGTCCGTGAGCTAGTGACACCAGACCTTGGGTAGTGATGTGTATTAAACTTCCGCACCTTTGGTTTTCAGTTGCTTTAGATTTAAAGTCTTCCGCTTAAATTTTGTCTCGTTTATTATATTATTTGAAATAAAGTAGGAAAGGTGTTTTAAATATTTGGCTTGCCTAGCTCCGATAGTAGGCGCCATCACGACACCCGATGGTGGAAAATCCGGGTCGTGACAATTTAGCATCAAAATCACTGAAATTCTCAAGAACGCTTAAAGTTTCTATTTTCACAACCGAGGGTCCGAATCACGTCATATAAACTCTGTTTCTCACCAAATTTCACAAATAAGGTTTAAATATTTTAACAGACCTGTACCGGGATCCGCAACCAAACTAGGGCCCGATACCAACAAGTTCAAACTTTTTTTTTCAATTTTCATGAACTATTATATTTCCTGTTTAACAATTTTCATCAAAAATTCATTTCTCGGGCTAGGGACATCGAAATTTAATTTCGGGCATATGCCCAAGTCCCATATTTTACTACAGACCTTCCAGGACCATCAAATCATAGATCCGGGCCTGTTTACTCAAAGTATTGACCAAAGTCAACTTAAATCAATTTTAAAGGCAAAACTTACCATTTTCCTCAAATTTTCACACAAAGGCTTTCTGGAAACGCGCACGCAAATTCGAGGAGAAAGAAAATGAGGTTTTGAAGGCCTCGAAACCCTGAATTGGGTTCACAAATACGAGATGACTTTTTGGGTCATCACATTCTCCACCTCTAAAACAACAGTTCGTCCTTGAACGGACATAGAAAAGTACATGAGTAGGTGAAAAGATGGGGATATCTTCTCCTCATATCGGACTCAGACTCCCAAGTAGCTGCCTCAACAGGCTGGCCTCTCCACTGCACATGAACCAAAGGGTAGATCTTCGATCTCAACTAGCAAACCTGCCAGTCTAGAATGGCTACCGACTCCTCCTCATAGGTCAAATCCTTCTCCAACTGGATAGTGCTGAAGTGTAACACGTGGGATGCATTGCCGTGATACTTCCGAAGCATGGACACATGAAACACTGGATGCACAACTGATAAACTCGGTGGCAACGCAAGCTTGTAAGCCACCTCCCCCACTCGATCAAGGATCTCAAAAGGCCCGATGAACCTAGGGCTTAGCTTGCCTTCTTCCCAAATCTCATCACGCCCTTCATGGGCGACACTCGAAGCAACATTCGCTCTCCGACCATGAATGCCACATCACAAACCTTACGGTCAGCGTAACTCCTTTGCCTGGACTGAGCTGTACGAATTCTATCTTGAATGATCTTAACCTTATCCAATGCATCCTGCACTAAATATGTACCCAATACCGAGCCTCTCTCAGCTCAAACCATCCAACCGGCGATCGATACCGTCTACCATATAATGCCTCATAGGGAGCTATCTTGATGCTCGACTAATAATTGTTGTTGTAGGCAAACTCCGCTAACGACAAGAACTAATCCCAAAAACCTCCAAAGTCAATAATACATGCTCGGAGCATATCCTCTAAAATCTGAATAGTACGATCGGACTGTTCGTCCGTCTGATGATGAAATATTATGCTCAACTCAACCCGCGTACCCAACTCACACTATATTAGCCTCTAGAAATGCGAGGTAAACTACATACCTCGATTAGAAATGATGGATACGGGCACCCCATGAAGACGAACGATCTCCTAGATATAGATCTCAGCCAACTGCTCCGAGGAATAGAAAACTGCTACACCAATGAAATGCGCTAACTTGGTCAGCCTATCAACAATAACCCATACTGTATCGAACTTCTTCTGAGTCGGTGGGAGTCCACAACAAAATCTAGAGTGATATGCTCCCATTTCCACTCAGGTATCTCAATCTGCTGAAGCAAACCACCAGGTCTCTGATGTTCGTACTTTACTTGCTGACAATTCAAACACCGGGCTACATATGCAATAATATCCTTCTTCATTCTGCTCCACCAATAATGCTACTGCAAATACTAATAAATCTTAGAGGTGCCCGAATGAATAGAATACCGGTAACTATGGGCCTCCTCTAGAATCAACTCACGAAGTCCATCCACATTAGGCACACAAACTCGACCCTGCATCCTCAAAACTCCATCTTTTCCAATTGCAACTTGCTTGGCATATCTGTGCCGCACTGTGTCCCTAAGGACAAGCAAATGAGGATCATCATACTGGCGATCTCTGATACGCTCAAATAATGAAGACCGAGCGATTGTACAAGCTAGAACACGAATAGTCTAAGAAATGTCCAACCTCATGAATTGATTGGCCAAAGCCTGAATATTTAATGCAAGCAGTCTCTCACTAACTGGAATATACGCAAGGCTGCCCATACTAGCCGACTTCCTACTCAAAGTATCAGCCACTACATTGGCCTTCCCGGGATGATACAAGATGGTGATATCATAGTCTTTCAATAGCTCCAACCACCTCCTATGCCTCAAATTTAGCTCTTTCTGCTTGAAATATATTGCAAACTCTTGTGATCCGTGAACACCTCACATGACATGCCATATGAATAATGTCTCCAAATCTTTAGCGTGTAAAAAATGGTTGCTAGCTCCAAATCATGAACTGGATAATTCTTCTCGTGAATCTTCAACTACCGTGAAGCGTATGTAATAACCTTGCCATTATGCATCAATACAGCACCAAGTCCTATACGAGACACGTCACAATATACTATATATGGCCCTGAACCTATGGGCAATACCAACACCGGTGCCGAAGTCAAAGCTGACTTGAGCTTCTGAAAGCTCGCCTCACATTCGTCCGACCACCTTAACGGGGCCCCCTTCTGGGTCAACCTGGTCATCAGAGCTGCTATGGATGAAAACCCCTCCATAAACCGACGGTAATAACCCGCCAAACCCATGAAACTCCGGATCTCTATAGCTGATGTGGGTCTTAATCCAGTCCTTGATGGCCTCAATCTTCTTAGGATCCACCCGGATGCCCTATGCTTATACAACATGACCCAAGAAAGCCACTAAACTCAACCAAAACTCACACTTCGAAAACGTAGCATATAACTGGCTGGCTCTCAGAGTCTGAAGAACAATCCGAAGATGTTACTCGTGCTCCTCTTGGTTGTGGGAGTAGATCAAGATATCGTCAATGAAGATAATCACAAAGGAATATAGATATGGCTTGAACACCTGGTTCATCAAATCCATAAATGTTGTTGGGGCATTTGTCAACCTAAATGACATTAGTAAGAACTCATAATGCCCATATTGAGTCCGAAAAGCTGTTTTAGGGACATCGGATGCCCTAATCCTCAACTGATGGTAGCCATACCTCAAATAAATCTTCGAAAACATCATGGAACCCTGAAGCTGATCAAATAAATCATCAATCCTCGGCAATGGATACTGCTTCTTGATGGTGACCTTGTTCAACTACCGATAATCTATGCACATCCTCATCGATCCATCCTTCTTCTTAACAAACAACACTGGCGTACCCCAGGGCGAGACACTAGGTCTAATAAAGCCCTTATCAAGCAAATCTTGCAACTATTCTTTCAACTCTGGAGGGGCCATACGATATGGCGGAATAGAAATGGGTTGAGTGCCTGGAGCCAAATCAATGCAAAAGTCAATATCCCTATCGGGTGGCATCCTCGGCAAGTCTGCAGGAAATACTTCTGGAAACTCCCGAAATATTGGCACAGAATTCATATAAGGAACCTCAAAACTAGAATCACGAATGTAAGCCAAATAAGCCAAACACCCCTTCTCGACCAAACTCCGAGCCTTCATATAAGAAATGACCCTACTGGTAAAATGACCAGGAGTTCCTCTCCACTCCAATCGAGGCATCCCCGGCAATGCTAAGGTCATGGTCTTGGCGTGACAATCCAATATGGCATGATAAGGTGACAGCCAATCCATCCCCAAAATGACATCGAAATCTATCATATCGAGAAGTAGGAGATCTACACTAGTCTCAAGACCCCTAATAACAACTATACATGAATGATAGACGCGATCTACAATAATAGAATCACCCACCGGCATGGACACATATATGGGAGCACTCAAAGAATCACGAGGCACAACCAAATACGAAGCAAAATAAGATGACACATAAAAGTATGTAGACCCTGGATCAAACAAAACTGAAGCATCTCTACTACAAACCAGAACAGTACCTGTGATAACTACATCGGAGGACTCAGCCTCAGGCCTGGCTAGGAAAGCATAATATTGTAGTTGGGCCCCACCACTATGAACTACATCCCTAGGACGGCCTCCTGCTGGCTAGCCTCCACCTCTAGCGGCCTTGCCTCCACCTCTAGCACCTCGACCTCCACCTCTAGCTGCCTGACCCCTACCTCTAGCTGGCTGAGTAGGCGGTGGAACATCCGGTGATGAAACTATGGCATGAAAATCCTTATGTTGAGAACTGCTCGAGGATCGAGGGCAAAATCTAGCAATGTGCCTCAGATCACCACAAGTATAACAATACTTCGGCTGCTGAGACTACTAACCCTGAAACTGACTGTGACAGCTGGAGTAACCACCCTGAAAACTCTGGAGCGGAGGCGCACTGATAGGAGTTGATGGTGCACTGTAGGGTAGCTAATCATAATACTGCATATGATGGCTACGTCCACCTAGAGCACCGTGAGAAGTCTGAAGTACTGAATGAAATGTCCTGGGAGGATAACGTCTACCAAAAAAATCCCTGCCTCCAGATGAGGCATCACTGAACCTGCCAAAATGACGAGGCCTGTTGAAAGGAAATCTCGCTCTCTAACTCCATAGCCATCTGCAATATGATAGGCTGAGCGAGACCCTTAATAAACCTCCTCACCCTCACCCTCTCCCTCTCAGTGGGGAGTATAAGAAGAGCATAACGAGTCAATCAATAAACCTATTCTCGTACTGGGTAACAGTCATAGAACCCTGCTGAAGATGCTCAAATCGCATGCGGTACTCCTCTCTCTAAGTGACGGGAAGGAACTTCTCAAGAAATATCTAAGAGAACTGGTCCCAAGTGAGAGCTGGTGACCCAGCTGGTCTAGCCAAACAATAATCTCTCCACCATTTCTTGACGGAACCTGACAGACAAAAAGCAGCAAAGTCGACCCTATTGATCTCCACTATCTCCATGTTCCGTAGAACCTCGTGACAACTGCCAAATAATCCTAGGGATCCTCTAAAAATGTACTGCCATAGGTAGTAGTGAAAAGCTTGGTGAACCTATCTAATCTCCACAAAGTGTCAGAAGACATAGCTGATCTATCACCGGTCTATGCTACAATGCCCGGCAAAACTACCCCAACTGGCTGAGCTGCTGGAGTCTGAAACTGGGGAGCCATTTGCTCCGTAGTGTGAGTAGCGGGAGTTTGTGCTCCTCCCCAAGCCCAAGAGATGGCTGGTGCTACTGGAAGTATGCATGCCTGAGTGACACTCTCCATAAGTCCCACTAGACAAACCAGAGCATCCTGGAGTACCGGGGTAGCGATGAACCCCTCTGGAACCTGAGCTGGGCCCGCTGGAACGGTCTGGGCCAGAACTTCATCATCAAACTCTACTTGGGGCTCCGTCGCTGGTGATGCTACTCAAACTATAGGCTTAGCCCTACCCATGCCTCGGCCTCTAACACGACCTGGTCTTCTGCCCCACGTAGGAGCTGTCACTAGGGCCTCGGGCTGGTGTTCAGCTGATGAAGCAGTACGTCTTCTCGCCATCTGTGAAAGAACAAAGTAGAAGTTCAATTAGCATTGAGAAATCCAATCACACGACATGGAAGAATAGATGTGAAGTTGTTTCTAAACTCTATAGCCTCTGGGGGATAAGCACAAATGTCTTCATACCGATCCCTCAAACTCTACCTAGCATGTCCGTGAATTGTGAAACCTAGGCAACCTAGTGCTCTGATACCAACTTGTCACGACCCGAATTTTCCACCGTCGGGATCGTGATGGCACCTAACTCTTGAATGCTAGACAAGCTAACACATACAGTTCTAACACATTAATCATTAACCAAGATAGTAATAAATAATAATTTAAAGCTAAACAAATATAAAGTGCGGAAATATTTTTATAGAACAGTTCAAAACTCTAAAACACGACTACCCCAATGATCTGGTGTCACAATCCACGAACGTCTAAAAATTTCTACAAATACTGGTTTAAAGGAAAATACATCAATTTTTCGGAATGAAAGAAAACAGGAACTAAGATAGAGGGAAGGGGACTCCAATGTCTATGAACGCTGACAGATCCACCTTGGGTCTCGTGTGGACTGAAGGCAGCAATCCCAAACTCTGATCAGAACGGTACAATATCGGGATCTACACAAAAGTGCATAGTACAGTATCAGTACAACCGAACCCATATACTGGTAAGTGCCAAGCATAACCTTAGCAAAGTAGTGACGAGGATAGGACACGACAAACAACATAAACCTGTGCAGTTAAACAATATACTAACAGAATAACAAGTAATAAAAGCTAAGCAGAAATTAACGGGAAGGGGCAGCATGCTAATGGGGTTCCAACATAAAGAATCACAACAGTAAAAAAATCTAAACAGCTAATACACTTGAACCGATAACAACAAATAAGCACAGCAAATAGAAAATGCACGGCATGACCTTTCGTGCTTTTACTCTCAATCCTCACCATGCAATCAATAATAGAAATGTGCACGACATCACCCTTCGTGCTTTATCACTCTTCCTCACCATATAAATAATAGAAATGTGCACGGCATCACCCTTCGTGCTTTATCACTCTTCCTTACCATATGAATAATATAAATGTGCACGACATCACGCTTCGTTCTTTATCATTCTTCCTCACCATAAGAAATAACAGAAACAATAACAGCCCGGCAAGGGCATCACAATCAAACAACTTCGTTTCATTATTTAATTTTTACAATAGAAATCTCAACTTGAGCCAGTACTCAACCAATATCCAAAACTAGGAAAAACATAATAAGACTTGTTTAACATGAGTAATAACTAGTTTAAGCATGAACAATACGTACGAAGAACCACAACGGTCACTAGTATAAGACTCACTCGCATGCTATGACCCGACAATAACATATAGATACTCGTCACCACACCTATACGTCGTACGTAACAATTAAACAAGTAGAAAATAAGGCAACAACACCTAATCCCTCAAGCTAAGGTTAGCCATAACACTTACCTCGATTCCATAGCCGATCTCAAAGCTCAATCACAGCTTTTCCTTTCACACAAGCCTTTGAACCAATAGAATCTAGAAAATTACCAACCAAACGATTCAACTTAAACCTTAGTAACTACCCACGATAGCAAGGAATTCAATGTTGGTCATTTTTGAAAAAATCAACAAAAGTCAACACGCGGGCCCGCTTGGTCTGAACCCGAAATTCGAACCAAAACCCGATTAACCATTCACCCCCAGCCTGAATATACAATTGGTTTTCGAATCTGACCTCAATTTGAGGCCTAAAATCCCAATTTCAAAATTCCTAAGTTCTACCCAAAATCCCCAATTCCACCATGAAAACCCTAGATTCTAAGATGAAATCTTGTAAAAAGAAGTAAGATAGTGAAAGAAGTGAGTTAAGAATCACTTACTGTGATTTGGGGAAGAAAAAGTATTTGGAAAATTGCCTCTTATGTTTTAGGGTTTTGAAAAAGTGAGAAATGGATGAAAAGTCTTGTTTAAATAGCCCTCTCTAATCCCCATTACGCGGCCAGCGAAATACTAGGCACGTCCACGAACCTCAGCGTAGTCAGTGAAATACTGGGCGCGGTCGCAGAAATTTGGCCTTACGCACCGCGGTCAGCGAAGCCCACCGCCGCTGTCGTAAAATTCTACCGTGGTCCACGAATTTTACTCTACGGCCGCACTCTCAAGTTCAGAGACCTGCAACCCTGCAACTATCCTACACCAGGTCTTTTCTAAGCTTAGACATCATGTAGCCTATCCGAAACTCACCCGAGCCTTCGGGGCTCGAAACCAAGCATGCACACAAGTCTTAACACATCATATGAACTTGCTCGGGCGACCAAGTCACTACAATAACACCTAAAAATACGGATTTAGCATCAAAATCACTGAAATTCTCAAGAAAGCTTAAAGTTTCTATTTTCACAACTTAGGGTCCGAATCACATCATATAAACTTCGTTTCTCACAAAATTTCACAGATAAGGTTTAAATATTATAATGGACATGTACCGGGATCCGGAACCAAAATACGGGCTCGATACCAACAAGTTCAAATATATTTTTTTTCAATTTCCATGAACTATATTTCCAGTTTAATAATTTTCTTCAAAAATTCATTTCTCCGGCTAGGGACCTCGGAATTCAATTCCGGACATACGCTCAAGTCCCATATTTTACTACGGACCTTCCGAAACCTTCAAATCATGAATTCGGGTTCGTTTACTTAAAATATTGACCGAAATTGTCACGACCCGGATCTTCCACCCTCGGGAGTCGTGATGGCGCCTACTCATGAAAGCTAGGCAAGCTGAGTATTATAGATTCATTACCCTTTTTCCTTAACTTTTTAACATTTACGAATTTACATGTGGTCAACAGTGGAATAATCATAATAATAGAAAATGCGGAAGACGAAATCTAATGGTTTAACCAAATACTAATACAAGAATCCAAGGTACAACTCTACCCAAAATTGGTGTCACAATGTTACGGACTATCTACGAATACTACAAACAGTGGTCTAAAAGAAAAATAAATACAATCTGTCTCTGAAGTACATAAAAACAGAATGGAAAGATAGAAGGGATGCCAAGGCCTTCGGACATCTGCAGGTCTACCTCGGGTCTCCGCTGGACTGAAGGCAGCAACCTCTCTACGGTCCAAAAGCTCCTGCACCGGGATCTGCACACAATGTAGAGTGCAGTATCAGTACAACCGGCCCCATGTGCTAGTAAGTGTCGAGCCTAACCTCGGCGAAGTAGTGACGAGGCTAGGACAAGACTACCAAATAAACCTGTACAATTATATCATATACATCAAATAATAACAACAGAAACTAGCAGTTAAAGATGGGAAGGGGGAAACATGCTGCGGGGAGTATCATGTACCAACAGAATTTCAATAAAGAAGCATAAGGAACACCATAAATCAATTATGAGCAAGAATAAGGAAAGACAATAACAAGTACACGACATCACCCTTCGTGCTTTTACTCTCGTTCTCACCATAAGAATCAATATATTCGGCACGACATCACCCTTCGTGCTTTTACCTCACATAATCATGGCACGACATTATCCTTCGTGCATTATCACTCATATCATGGAACGACATCACCCTTCATGCTTTTACATTTACAATATCGGCACGGCATCACCCTTTGTGTTTTTACACTCACTCACAAATATCACGCACGGCATCACCCTTCGTGCGTTTACTCTCTTCCTTACCCAAGCAACAATCACAAAGCAATTCGGGTAAGGGAATCAATAAAATCACAATAGAATCCCGGCAAGGGAACAATAGTATAACAATAATATCCCAACAAGGGAAACAATATCATAAGCAATAACATCCCGACAAGGGAAACAATATCATAAACCTCTTCTCTTTTTCACAATTACTTCACAACTCAAATCTCAACTTTAGCCAATGCTCTACAATGTTCAATTACCAAGAATACTTCCATAAGCCTTGTTCAACATTAGAAATTGTCATATTAAGAATGGACAATACATAACGGAGTCACAACAATTATAGTATAAGACTCAATCATAGTAAAAGACTCAATCATAGCACAAGACTCACGAGCATGCTTGACACCAACGTATAGATACTCGTCACCACACCTATACGTAGTACTCAACAATTAACTTATAGCAAATAAGACTAGAACTCCTATTCCCTCAAGCTAAGGTTAGACTAAACACTTACCTCAATGTCACGAACATAATCAAGCCTCAACTACCGCTTTACCTCTTGATTCCACCACCAAACCGCTTGTATCTAGCCACAATTTACTTAACGATATCAACAAATGCTAAACAAACCAATTCTAGTGCATGAAAATAAATTTTCTAATGATTTTCCCAAAAAGTCAAAAATCGACCTCGGGCCCGCTTGATCCAAACCCGAAATTCAGACCAAAACCCGATTACCCATTCACCCCCGGGCCTGGATATACAATTAGTTTTGGAATCCGATCTCAATTTGAGGTCTAAATCCCCAAATTTCGATATTCCTAAGTTCTACCCAAAATTCCCAATTCTGTCATGAAAACCCTAGATTCTAGGATGAAATATTGTAAAAAGAAGTTAAGGAGTGAAAGAAATGAGTTAAAAATCACTTGTATTTTGGGGAAGAAAGAGTGTCTTGAAAAATCGCCTCTTATGTTTTAGGGTTTTGAAAAATAAAAAATGGCTGAAAAGTCCCGTTTATATATACCCCTCTCAGACCCTCGCCGCTGACCGCAGAAAAAGGACCGCGGCCACGGAGCTCTACCGCGGACCGCGAAATATCGAGCGCGACCGCGAAGGTATGGCCTTGCCCACCACTAACCGTGAAAACCCTACCGCGATCGCGAAGACCCCACCGTAGCCGCAAAGATTCACCGCGGACCGCGAAGCCTGGTTCAGAGACCTGCAATTTTCTCTGAACCTGCAACAGTTATTTTCTAAGTCTAATTTCACTCCGTGGCCTATCCAAAACTCGCCCCGATCCCTCGGGACTCCAAACTAATCATGTACGCAAGTCTAAAAATATCATACGGACTTGCTCGTGCGACCAAATCATCAAAATAACATCAACAACTACGAATTCAATCTCAAATTCATACAATTACTCAAGAACATTGAAATTTCCATTCTCTCTCAACTATAGGTTCGTTTTATACCAAACCACTTCCGATTCTTACCAAGTTCCACAAATTCAACCAAATTATTATTTAAACTTGTACCGGGCTCCGGCACCAAGATACAGGCCCGATACCATCAAGAAATTGCATTAATTCACTTCTAAAAGCCTTTATATTTTTCCAGCAAACAATTTTCTTTAAAAATTCTTTTCTCGGGCTTGGGACCTCTGAATTCGATCTCGGGCATATGCCCAAGTTTCAAATTTTCCTACGGACCCTACGAGACTGTCCGATCATGGGTCGGGGTCCGTTTACTAAGAATGTTTACCAAAGTCAACTTTAATCAATTTTAAAGGCCAATTTCCTTATTTTACTTAGAGTTCACATAAAAGCTTTTCGGAAACACACTCGGACTACGCACGCAAATTAAGGTGAGATAAAAAGAGGGTTTTAAGGCCTCGGAACATAGAATTTACTTTTAAAATGAGTGATGACCTCTTGGGTCATCATATAACTCAACTTAAATCAATTTTAAAGGCAAAACTTAGCATTTTCCTCAAATTGTCACACAAAGGATTTCCGGAAACGCGCCCGGAATGCACAAGCAAATTTGAGGAGAAAGAAAATAAGGTTTTGAAGGCCTTGGAACCCCGAATTGGGTTTAAAAGAACGAGATGGCCTTTTGGGTCATCATAGAGAGTCTGGGCATCGCGAATGCACGATAAAGGTCGCATTCGCAATGGAGAATTGAATCAGTAGTGGAGTTCACGCATTGTTCTTTGCGGTCATGTGAGGAAGGACAAGATCGTGTAGGTCTGTGGAGGTAGTGGTTCGCGATTGCAGGTGTGGAGACGCGTTCACATAGGCTTGAATTTTTGGGGCAGCTGAATTGTGCTTTGCGATTGCGAGGCAATTTAAAAAATGAGGGTTTGAGTTCATAACACAAATTTGATTTTGGGAGCTTGGTGGGAGGCGATTCTTGGAGAGATTTTCAAGTGGGTGATTGGGGTAAGTGATTCCTACCTATTTTTGGTTAATTTTTATGTTTATGCCTTTGATTTCATCATTAAATTAGTGATTTGTGGTGGAAAATTGGGGGGAAATGGAGGAAAGTTCTTAGGCCTAATTTTAAAATTTTGATCAAGATTTTGATATCGGATTTGAGTAATTTTGGTATGGGTGGACTCGTGGTTGAATGGGTGTTCGAATTTTCTAACTTTTTTCCGATTCCGAGACATGGGCCCGGAGGCCTACTTTTGAGTTGACTTTTTGACTTTTAATTAAGAGCTTAGTATTTTCTTATGGAATTGATTCCTTTAGCTCGTGGTGACTGTATCGAACTATTTGTGACTAGATTTGAGGCATTCAAAGGCCATTTCGCGAGGCAAGGGCATATTAGAGTAGAGATTTGCATGGTCTGAGATAAGTAACACTTCTAAACTTGGTCCTGAGAGTATGAAACCCTAAATTATATGTTATGTGATTGGTGCTGAGGTGACGCACACGCTAGGTGACGGGTGTGTGGGCATGCATTGTAAGAACTATGACTTGGTTGATTACATGGAACTGTATAGTTGATTTATCTTGTTGTTATCCGTATTTTCATCATGTGATAAAGTAATTGAGCTGCCAATCATGCTAGAAATTATGTTTAGGATATATGTCGGTACTGTTGGGACCCACAGTGGTTGTTCCTTGCTATTGAGGTAATTGTTTAATTAAAGTCATGTACTTAGTCATATGCATCATTCATATCATATCTCAGTCTCTATTATTGTACATTGTCAAATCTCATATCATTGATTAGGGCTGCTTAGTATGAACGTTGTGAGCCCGAGAGACTAGAGAGATTGATAACTGATTAAGGTCGAGGGCCTAATTATGAGTTATATTATGGAATCGGACTGCACGCCGCATCATGTTTATTTAGTTATACCTGGATCTGGATTATTATTAGCGCTTGGGCTGAAGGAGCCCCTCCGGAGTCAGCACATTCACAATGAGCGTAATTGATTTATATTGAGGGATGGATCTTTCTAGGGTCTGGAGCTTGCCTGGATTATTTACATTTGGGGATGGATTTTCCCTGGGCTGGATTGGCTGAATATAGTACTGAGTAACTAACTGTTAGTCGATATATGTATGTATTTTGGGATGGATCTTCCCTGAGCTATATTGGCCATATACAATACTAAGTGATTGAGTATTCTAAGAGTATGAGTACACGAGACTTCCAGTATAGTGCATCACGTACAGAATCTACATTGGCATTGTAGATATAGCTAGGTCATATTCCTCATATCATGCAAAATTGATCTATCTTACTTGTATTAAGTTTAAGTGTTGAACTTGAAAGCATGCCTACATTTCTATACTATTATTTCTATTATGAACTGTACATGTCGAGTTCGTCACTACTTTCAATACAAAAGTTAGATTTGTTACTATTGAGTTAGTTGTACTCATGCTACACCCTGTACCTCGTGCGCAGATATGGGTGCTTCAGGTCACGACGGTTGCTGAGTTATGGAGCCTGGACCTTCGGAGATCATCGAGGTAGCTGTTTGGCGTTCGCAAACCTTGAGTATCCTCCTTTATCTTTCATGTTATGTTTCATTTTTTATTTTCTAGATGGTGTATCAGACTATATCCTTATGTAGATGCTCATGTACTCGGTGACACCTCAGTTTTGAGAGAGATTATGTATTGAGTTATGACCTCATGTCTTGCTTTTAAAAGATTTCTCTTTAATTAAACTGTTTTCATATCTTTCAAAGATTTAAGTGTTTGAAATGTCTAAGTAGTCGGCTTGCCTAGTATCATGATAGAGGTCATCACGACGGGTTGGTTTTGGGTCGTGACAATCCTTAAATTTAAATAACCAGCAGGTGAATCAGATCATACCTCAATAGAAGTTTTCAATTGTAATGACCCGACTGGTCGTTTTGAGCATTTACATTTCATTTGATTGTTTGAGGTCTTGAATAGCTTCATATGATGTATTTTGACTTGTGTGTATGGTTGGTTTTGGTTTTCGAGCGGTTCGGGATTGATTTGGAAGAATGATTCTCATTTTAGAAACTTTAAGTTGGAAAAGTTGATCAAGTTTGACTTTTGTGTAGTAGTCCTCGGATCAGAGTTTTGATGGTTTCGTTAGGCCGGGATAGTGATTTTGGACTTAGCCGTATTTTTGGATTTACATTAGGATGTTTCTAGAAGGTTTTGGCTTGAATCGATGAAAGTTGACAATTTGAATGTTTGAAAACTTCATAGATTTGACCCGAAGTTGACTTCGATGCTATCGGGTTTGGATTGTTGTTCCGAAAGTTAGAATATGTTCGTTTTGTCATTCGGGGCTTGTGTTTGAGGTTTGATTGCATTCTAGATTGGTCAGGCTTGAATCGAACGCTTGGCTCGAATTACGAAGTTTATGAACTAAAGAGATTGATCTTGATTGACAATTGTAGTTTTAAAGTTGTTTTGCATGATTTAGGCTTCAAGTAGGTCCGTGTTATATTTTGGGATTCGTTAGTATGTTTTGATGGGCCCTGGGGTCCTCGGGTGTGTTTCGGTTGATTTCGTATTATTTTGGACTATGTTTCATTGCTGAATAATTTTTATTCTGGTACTTCCGCATCTGCGGAGGGTTGATCATAGATGCGAGTCGGTAAATGCGAGCTTGTGGTCGCAAAAGTGAAACTGGACTGAAGGATGAGAAGATCACAAATGTAGATGGTTTGGGCAGAAGCGTGACCGCACCTGCGAGGAGTAGATCGCAGAAGTGTTTGTGCATTAGCGGTCAGGTGATCACAGATGCGATAGGCCGAGCTGTTAAGTGGGATCGCAAGTGCGGGAGTTTCTCCAAAAAGTTGAGCCGCTGATACCGAAAAGGTTCCGCATATGCGGATTAGTTGGGCAGAATATAATTTTGAAGGGTTTTGGTTATTTTTCATTTTTGGAGTTGTGGAGCTAGGTTGTAGGCGATATTTGGAGGGCTTTTCATTACAATTGAAGAGGTAAGTAATCCTTACTTGATTTTGGTGTTAGATGTTGATTACCCATAGATTATTACACATAATTTATGTGAATTAAAGGTGAAATTTAGGAGTTTTTGAACTATGATATTGGAGAGTGTAAATTGATTATTTGAGGATCAATTTTGGGTGAAACACATATATTTGGTCTCGTATTGGAATTAGTGTTCATACTTTATGAGTTTTGTCGGGTTCCGGAGTGCGGGTACGTAGTTGACTTTGCATAATTGAACCAAGATCTTAGCTTTATTGTTTGGGCTTATTTTCTATGGTTTCTATTAATATTATTAAGTTATTCTGGCTGGATTTGAGTTGTTCAGAGGTTGATTCATGTGGGAAAGGTTTCTTAGAGTATTGATTTAGCTTGCTTGAGGTAAGTATCTTACCTAAACTTGGTTGAGAAAATAGTTGATTGTGTTATTTGTGATAGTTACATGATATGGGTGGAGCATATGTGTGAGGATGAGCCCATGTGTGTGCATGGGGGCATTATTCATGCTCGGGGTAGTGCTTAGGGTATGATATGCCTTAAAATGATTGTTAAGCTTCATGTTGTGATGGTTTTTATATTTTACGCATGTTGTGAGCTATTTGAGCCATGTTTGAGGTTACATAAAGGTTATTCTCCTAATTGAACCTGATAATTTCTATTTTCGTGATGCATTTGCCTGATTTGAGATATGATAGCACACTTTGTATATGCATACACCTTAGCATGTCCAGGGGTATGAAATTTGATTTTTATTGATCAAGTACAAGTAATCTTGTATATCTGCTTTCTGTGTGATACGGCTTGGATTGGTAGAATGTGCCCTCGTCATGTGGATTGTGATATTAAGCCTGTGACCACGCCAGACAAATTATGATATTGAGCTTGTGACCACGTTAGATGGATTGTGATATTGAGCCTTAGACCAAGCCGGGCGGATTGTAATATTAAGCATGTGACTATGCTGGGCGAATTGCAATGTTTATCATGTCACCACGCCGAGTGGATTGTGATATTGGCAAGTAAATTGTCCGTGCAACAAGTAAGTTGTTCATGCGTTCGATATTATTAGCATGTGAGTTGTCCGTACAGCATGTGAGTTGTCCATGCAGGTCCGAAATATTGTTATTATTGGCACGTGAGTTGTGTGTACAATTGATAGTATTAGCACATGAGTTGTTTGTGTAGCGTGCAGATATGGATCCATCCCAACGGTCACCCCCTCATGTGCCTTCTTGATGGTGTACACGCAGATTGTGAGAAACGGATGAGTTTCTCGCTGATGTGGACTTGGAAAAACTTATTAGTGGTTTGGTTCGATTATTGAAATTCTGATGTGGTCCTTAGAGCCGTATTGTAATTTCTATTTGGATCGGGTTGTCCGCCACAACAAATTGATATTTGGTTATTGCATTTCTTCTCTACTTGCAATTTTCTTGGATGTATACATGATTTTATTGCATCTCTTCTCTATTTGCTAGCCCCAGTCATATACGTGTTTTTGTGCATATCTTCTTTATATGTCACCTTACTTGATAAGATGAGACATGGTACATATCTTCTCTATATATGAATCCGTATGACTTCACTTGTTTAATCATGCATATCTTCTCTACATGCAAGTTTTATGATTTAATGATATTGGACGCATATCTTCATTATATGCTGACTTTAAACCACAAGTGGTGAATCTAATAGTGTCAAAAGTGAGTTTAAAGGATATATATATATATATATATATATATATAAATATTGAGAGGCTTAGTAGTGGAGTAAAGATGATACATATATGTGTATATACATACACACATATTGAGAGGCTTAAAGAATTTATAAACAATAATATATTGGAATAAAGATGGTAGATATAGGTCAAATTTTGATGTGACTTGCCTTGTGATATGTTCACTGTATTACAGCGAGTACGGAACCAAAATGTGGTTCTTTTGGACAAGTCGCACATTAATAGGTGTAAACAAAAAGATAAAAATTTTATATATAGCGCCCAAATACTGGGCGCTATACATTAACGTTAATTGTGCCGTTAATGTATAGCGCCCAGTATTTGGGCGCTATATATAAAAAGCTGACACTAACAGGTATAGCGCCCAAATACTCGGCGCTATACATATTTTTTAAGAATCGAGTTGTCTTCCTCAAGACGACGATTCTGCTTCTTCTTCCTCAATATTTTACATATTCTTCTTCTTGGTCCCCCACTCCCATACCTACTGCCCCACCATTTTAAAAAAAAAATTGGGTCCCCCGTCACATAAAAGGTGAAGAACGTAGGTCCCACATTCGAGTAGAGCTTCGTATTATTGTTGATTCACACTTCTAGAGTCAAAATTTCAATCTATTTGCTTTTCGAAAATTCTAAATCGAGGTATTTCGGTTTATTTTATGTTGAAACTTTTATAATAATGCATATTATTTGATTTGTATGTGTTCTATTTTGGTTTGTGTTTTTTTTCGAAACTAGTATGTTAAATTTATCGGGATTTAATATTAGTGTTTTATAAAAAAATAAAAATTTGTCAAATAAATTTGTTTGTTAATATCCTGATTTATATATATGTGGTTTCATGTCGTTTTGTGTTTTATTTGCAATTAAATTTATTTGTTGTTTATGTTTAGTTTAGATTATTTTTTAACATAGTAAAATCTAGACCTTTTTAGCGTAGTAAAATGTAGACCCTTTTAGCGTAGTAAAATTTAGAGCCTTGTAGCGTAGTAATGTGTAGTATTTTAGCTTAGAATTCCTTTTGTTTAAGTATCTTATACTGGCAGTTGAAAATGCAAACTTTCAACAATTAAGTTAATAATTGTATCAACACACATAATTACTAATGTTAATTTGGTGCCACTGGGCCTCAAAATATCGAGCTCGGAACCTATAGGGGTGTGTGTGTGTGTGTATGTATATATATATAATTTGTACAATTAAGTTATTAAAAAATATGAATTTAAATTATAAAACAAATACATAATTATTAATGATAGTTTGGTGCGACTGGGCCTCAAAATATCGAGCCCAGAACCCATAGGTATATATATATAATTTGTACAATTAAGTTATTAAAAAATATGAATTTAAATTATAAAACAAACACATAATTATTAGTGATAGTTTGGTGCCACTGAGCCTTAAAATATCGAGCCCGGAATCCATAGGTATATATATAATTTGTACAATTAAGTTATTAAAAAATATGAATTTAAATTATAAAACAAGCACATAATTATTAATGATAGTTTGGTGTCACTGGGCCTCAAAATATCGAGACCGGAAATCATAGGTATATATATATACACCTATGGGTTTCGGGCTGTACAATTAAGTTATTAAAAAATATGAATTTAAATTATAAAACAAACTCATAATTATTAATGATAGTTTGGTGCCACTGGGCCTCAAAATATCGAGCCCGGAACCCATAGGTATATATATATATATATATATATATATATATATGTCACGACCCAAAAATTCCTCCAAAGAAGTCGTGACGGCACCTAGTTTCTAAACTAGGTAAGCCTAACATTTACTGTAATAATATGGGTATTTACTAACTTTAAATTAAATTACTCTGAAAAAATACAATTCCCAAAATCGGTAGTACAAATCATAAGTTTTTTTCTAAGAGTTATACACAATAAGTACATCACTGTTCCGAACAAAAGGAACATATGGAAACAAGTACAATTGAAAGTGACTCCGCGGACCGCGAAGGCTGCAGCAGGTTTATCTCGGGTCTCCACTGCAACGAACAGCTACTATTGATCAAATACCTGGATCTGTACACAAAAATGTACAGAAGTGTAGTATCAGCACAACTGACCCCATGTGCTGGTAAGTGCCTAGCCTAACCTCGGCGAAGTAGTGACGAGGCTAGGACCAGACTACCGAATAAACTTGTGCCATATAGCGTACAAAAATAATAGGAAGCAGATAACAACGATGACAACAATGATCAACCAGTGAGATAAATAGCAGGCAACAAGAACACCATAAATGTTTCTCAACAAATAATAAATACAAGTGCAATCAATTAATCAAGTCCTTCAAATATAAATCTTTCGCCTATAAATCCTTCAAGTAATAATCTCTAAGATAATATGTTTTTCAATAAATATATTTTGAATATATTTCCTTCAAATAGATATCTTTCAGATAAGCATCTTTCGAATATAATTCTTTCGAGTAAAGGTCACCTTGTGACACCTCATTTCATAATCATAAATAATATAGGTCTTAAGCCACTTCAAAATTTCACAGCACCTCGTGCCCACATTTATGTCACAACCGCACGGACAGCTCACGTGTCATTAAATAAAACCAAAATATTTTCCTCCGGCACCTTATGCCCCCACATTTCTGTCTCACATTGCACAACAATATTCTCATGTTACTCAGCTCATAGGTTCCATAACCCAATACAATTAAGAATGTTCAAGGAGCCTCATTCACTTAACATAAAGTAGAGTACATCTCCCAACGCAATTAGGAAATCAACAAGAAAAGATGACGTTATTATTTATTTATTTCTGAAATCATTTGATAAAGAAAATACCCTTTTCAATTACTGTACTAATATCGAATGAATTAGTACCTTTAATACGAGAAATCAATTGAGTTAAAAATGTGACAATTTTTTTGAAATTTGGAGTTTTGAACACAAACAAATAAATAAGGCGAGGTATCGTAAACACTATGGATTCGAACACAATGGGTCACAACAGTAAAGGGACCTATCTAGTTAATACACTTGAATTGTTAATAACAAGTAAACACATCAACAGTGTGTAGGAAAACAATAGTTGCACGGCATGATCCTTCATACTTTTACTCTCGTTCTCACCAAATCAATCATATAAAGTACACGGCATTTTCCTTCGTGCTTTACCTCACATAATGATGGCACGGAATGATCCTTCGTGCATTAACACTCTCTCATCAAAAATACACGGCATCACCCTTCGTGCACGATCCCATAATATCATATATAAGTGGACGGCGTGCCACACGATCCCATAATATCATATATAAGTGGACGGCGTGCCACACGATCCCATAATATCATATATAAGTGGACGGCGTGCCACACGATCCCATAATATCATATATAAGTGGACGGCGTGCCACACGATCCCATAATATCATATATAAGTGGACGGCATGCCACACGATCCCATAATATCATATATAAGTGGACGGCGTGCCACACGATCCCATAATATCATATATAATATCTGACTTTATATAGTAGGCCCCTTTAGGGGAGGATAACAACTCAATACCTTTAACCCGACAAGGGTACAGCTAACGACCCAAATATCCCGACAAGGGAGAGTATATATATCAGTCTACACATCCCGGCAAGGGAGTACTCACAACACATTCTCTTTTTAAATCACTTCTTCCTCAACTAACACATTCATGTTCGAGCTAACGCTCCAAAAGTACACCAATCACAATTCTACCTCAATCGTTCACATTATATGAAACTCATCAAGTAAACAAGGAGATTGTGTCACATTATTCGAATTAAAAGCAATTAAGACACACGGTCATGCTAGACTCCGGTGCATAGATAACCGTCACCATGCCTATACACCGTACTCCACATTAGCAAGTAGCAAATAACATCCTAATCCTATTTCCTCAAGCCAAAGTTAGAACAAACACTTACCTCGAACTTCCACGGCCAACTCAAGCCTTTGCCTCGCGAATTCGTGTCCGAAATTCTCAGATCTAGTCATAAACAATTCAATTCAGTCAATAAAAATTATAAGAATTAATTACATATGAATTTCTACATTTTCCATTAAAATCCAAACTTTAACTCAAAATTGCCCGTGGGGCCCACGTCTCAGAATCCGACGAAAGTACCAAAATATGAACACCCATTCAACCACGAGTCCAACCATACCAAAATTATCCAATTCCGATACCATTTGGTTCTTCATATCATCATTTTACATTTTTGAAAGGTTCCACAATTTTCTTCCCAAATTCCATCTCCAATCACGAATTAAATGATGAATTCAGTGATAGATTCATGTACTCTAACCAAATCTGAGTTAGAATCACTTACCCCGATCAATTTCTTGAAAAACCTTCGAAAAATCGCCAAAATCCGAGCTCTCTAGGTCAAAATATCAAATAAAAACCCAAAACCTCGTATTTATAGAGTACCCCTCGGATTCTGACACCGCTGACCGCATAAAAAAGACCGCGGTCCGCGCAAAATCAGCGGGGTCCGCACAGAAACGTCCGCGGTCGCGCAGGCCTTGCTCTGCAGGGACAGGCTTTAGTATTTTGGCCATTACTTTCTCTACAGATATTCAAATTGCGATATCTTTATCTTTCTGCAAACTAGACACGAAGGGCTACAACTTTCATTTTTGAATCACCTCAAAATTCCTTGTGTATCAAAAGATATGAGCTTCCGAAGTAGGACCAGTGACCTGCAGATTCTTCCCCTGCGCAGTCGCGCGCCCAGCGCGAGAAAGAGCGCGGTCCGCGCCGCCACTGCTGCCCTCTACATTTTTCTAAGTTCCGGGGTGTCCATACTCGCTCAAAACTCACCCGAAACACACCCGAGGCCCCCAGGACCTCAACCAAAACCACCAACAAGTCTGAAAACACATCACGGACTTAGTCGAGGCCTCAAATCACATCACATATCATCAAAATCACCAATTATGCATGGATTCAAGCCTAAGAACTTATTAAATTTTCAAATTTCACAACCGATGCCGAAACAGATGAAAACTAGTCCGAATGACCTCAAGTTTTGCAGACGAGTCCAAAATGACATAACGAAGCTACAGAAACGCTCGGAATTCCATTCCGACCCTCGGATCAAAATCTCACCTATCAATCAGAATTCGCCAAAATACTAACTTCGCCAATTCAAGCCTAATTATATATCGTACCTCCAAAACCACTTCCGATCACTCTCCTAAGTCACAAATTACCTCCCGAAGCTAACCGAACCATCAGAACTCACATCCGAACCCTCTAATACATATGTCAACATCTGGTTGACTTTTTCCAACCTAAGCCTCAAAATATTCTTTATATTTAACTCCGAATCTTCCGAAAACCAAACTCGACCTCACATGCGAGTCATAATACATATTACGAAGCTGGTCGAGTTCTTAAGTCGTTGAACGAGGTGTTAATTCTTAAAACGACAAGTCGGGTCGTTACATTCTCCCCTTCTTAAAATATACGTTCGTTCTCGAACGTGCCAAGAATTATTCTGAGGACATTAAATTGATGTTTCTACTTTTACACATATGCTCGTTGTTGATACCACATTACCACATTCAAATAAGTTTGACAATACCATTTCAATTGAGGTTATTTCTCTTACCCGTATTTGTAAACTTTAAGAGCAAATTTCTTACATTCCGAACATTTTCAAAAAGGTCCAATTTTTCACATCATCACACGATCTTAGTCTCACCTGGCTATAGCAACTCGTGCCTACGCACGCATCAACCTTTTAATAGCACTTAACGGTTGTTCCACACTCCCCCACTTAGGGTCATTCACCCTCAAATAAGAAGTAGTGTCCGCTCTTAAACACATAATGTAACTTATCTCTATCTTCGCATATCTTAATGTCCCAAATGTTTCTAACTCCCAAAATTTTCAGAAATTTCGGCAGAGCCTCCCCTGTAATTGGGCTTATCCACCTGTGAGAGTAACCCAAAACAACTCCTAACAACACATCTACAACCCAACAAAGCACCACAATGTATATATCAATAACACTAATCTCAGCATTACAAGCATGACATTATCACAATGATATCTTGACATAAAACGCATCATATGTATGACCTTAACCACATCTCTGATCTCATTAGTTGTTCACAATCAATTACAAAATCGTCAATTAACCTCATGTTAACCAAAATCTCATTTCAATTCCCTTTTTTTTTCACAATACTGACAACCAATCGCGAGGCATGAAAACCTCATCATTATTTACCCAAATCAACGAATCACATTTAACGCCACCTGGGCACTCACCTCGTAGGTCAAAACTCAATAGCTACAACATAAATATGGCTAAATATGCACAGAATCACATAAGAAAAATTTATCAAATAAGCCTAACAGGCATGACTACCTGTTAATACTATAGTACAAATTTAAATTTCATAAAGGGAGAATTTAAACATATAAATTTTTCACCACAAGGACCTCGTCCTTATATAACTTCCACCGTGGCTTGTAGCCCGTTTTAAATATTTCACATCATATAAAAAAATTGTGAGGATCTCGTCCTCAACTCTGCATCACAAGTAATTGCACATTGTGCCAACTGAATTCTTTCCATTTCTTTTCTTTCTTCTCATAAATTCCGATAAACATCTCAACACAAAATGAACCCCCATACCAATAGGGCGTACAATTCATAAAAATTGAAATCAATTATTCTGAAATCACATCAAATCCACTATAGTGAGTAATAGAAAGTAATTTAATTTTTTTTTTGGACTTATAGCCCTTAATAGTGTACAAAATAAAATGATATACACGGGTCAATATCATCAAATCTCCCAACAGGGATAAACTTAAAAGTGGGTCACAACATTACGAAGCTCACCCATAAGCAGAGCATAATAGGAGGACTCGCCTCAATTTTTAGAACCAAATCAAATTAAGGAAAAATATCCTTTTTATAACAATCGGAATCGTACCTATAACGACACCATCTGGTGTAGTAGTCTTAGCCACACCATAGCAATTATATCAATGGGTCGGGCCTCCACCTCTTAGGCGCCATCTACCCGCTCGTCCTCTATCTCTAACTTGTAGTGTATGTTGATTAGTAACTATAATGGAGTGTGTGGATTGACTGTTCTACTAAAGTAGGTTTCTCCCAAGTCTGGGACAATTTCTCATGATGTTCCTAGTATCACCACATTCATAACAACTCATCTACAGTTCGGCTTCTCATTCTGAGTCTGTGTCGGATAACTAGGATAACCATTGAAGGAATCATATGCCAGTGGTGCATTAAATGATGACTGTCCCATGAGAGTGCCCTGATTAATTGGAGCACTACGAGTATTCTGAAATTGTTTCCATGTTCCTGCTAATACCGAAATGTAGAATTATTATGGACACAGGAATATCGAAAGTCCCAACATCTTCCTATACAAATCTCAGCTCTTACTCATATACAAGTTTCAGAGAACCTTTGAATACCACATAAATACATCTCAGGCCAAAACTGATATGACACATGACCCCACAATTTGATCGTTGATAGTGGACTCCCTTCACTTAGCACGAAGCTATATGAAACATTCTGATGATTCACAATACTAACCTTTATCGCTCGTACGACACCGGTCATAAGACACCTCAAGCTATTTATTTGGCGCATGTCATCCTCGTGACAATTAAACTCGCTTCCTCCAGTGTCTTGGCTTGCTAATATGTACCCTCCGCCAAATAGAAATCCCATACAAACAACATTATCTCTAATACCCCCAACTATCTTCGGATCTACATCCACCTCGTGACCATGCCACGATTGTGATGATTAGGCAACTAATTAAGCCCTCTTAAGATATTACCTATCAACCAAATGTCAGAATCTGATGCACCCCCATGCGCACAACTGAAAGATCTTTTTGCGCTTCCATATCTTCAAATCTGAACGACACGTGGTAACAATGGTTGAGTAGCCCTGTCTCTCTTATAACCTTTTACGGTATCACAAACCATTGGCGTAGTGCGCAATTCCATACATGAGTGGATGCAAACGAATATAAGATATATGCTTCAAGCTGAATAAATGTTGCACGATAAGGAATGAATGAAGTGGAATTTTTTTTTCCTACTAGTTCTGTAGCCTCTCGAAGATAAGTACAGACGTCTCCGTACCGATCCGCAAGACTCCACTAAACTCGCTTATGACTTGTAGCACCTATGAACCTCGAACTCTGATACCAACTTGTCACGACCCAAAAATCCCTCCAAAGAAGTCGTGACGACACCTAGTTTCTAAACTAAGTAAGCCTAACATTTACTCTAATAATATGGGTATTTACTAACTTTAAATTAAATTACTCTGAACAAAATACAATTCCAAAAACCGGTAGTACAAGTCATAAGTTTTTTTCTAAGAGTTATACACAATAAGTACATCACTGTTCCGAACAAAAGGAACATATGGAAACAAGTACAATTGAAGGTGACTCCGAGGACCGCGAAGGCTGCAGCAGGTTTATCTCGGGTCTCCACTGCAACAAACAGCTACTATTGATCAAATACCTGGATCTGTACACAAAAATGTACAGAAGTGTAGTATCAGCACAACCGACCCCATGTGCTGGTAAGTGCCTAGCCTAACCTCGGCGAAGTAGTGATGGGGCTAGGACCAGACTACCGAATAAACCTGTGCCATATAGCGTACAAAAATAATAGGAAGCAGATAACAACGATGGCAACAATGATCAACTAGTGAGATAAATAGCAGGCAACAAGAACACCATAAATGTTTCTCAACAAATAATAAATACAAGTGCAATCAATTAATCAAGTCCTTCAAATATAAATCTTTCGCCTATAAATCCTTCAAGTAATAATCTCTAAGGTAATATGCTTTTCAATAAATATATTTTGAATATATTTCCTTCAAATAGATATCTTTCAGATAAGCATCTTTCGAATATAATTCTTTCGAGTAAAGGTCACCTTGTGACACCTCATTTCATAATCATAATAATATAGGTCTCAGCCCACTTCAAAATTTCACAGCACCTCGTGCCCACATTTATGTCACAACCGCACGGACAGCTCACGTGCCATTAAATAAAACCATAATATTTTCCCCCGGCACCTTGTGCCCACACATTTCTGTCTCACATTGCACAACAATATTCTCATGTTACTCAACTCATAGGTTCCATAACCCAATACAATTAAGAATGTTCAAGGAGCCTCATTCACTTAACTTAAAGTAGAGTACATCTCCCAACGCAAATAGGAAATCAACAAGAAAAGATGACGTTATTGTTTATTTATTTCTGAAATCATTTGATAAAGAAAATACCCTTTTCAATTACTGTACAATATCGAATGAATTAGTACCTTTAATACGAGAAATCAATTGATTTAAAAATGTGACAATTTTTTTGAAATTTGGAGTTTTGAACACAAACAAATAAATAAGGCGAGGTATCGTAAATACTATGGATTTGAACACAATGGGTCACAACAGTAAAGGGACCTATCTAGTTAATACACTTGAATTGTTAATAACAAGTAAACACATCAACGGTGAGTAGGAAAACAACAGTTGCACGGCATCATCCTTCGTGCTTTTACTCTCGTTCTCACCAAATCAATCATATAAAGTACACGGCATTTTCCTTCGTGCTTTACCTCACATAATGATTGCACGGAATGATCCTTCGTGCATTAACACTCTCTCATCAAAAATAGTACACGACATCGCCCTTCGTGCACGATCCCATAATATCATATATAAGTGGACGGCGTGCCACACAATCCCATAATATCATATATAAGTGGACGGCGTGTCACACGATCCCATAATATCATATATAAGTGGACGGCGTGCCACACGATCCCATAATATCATATATAAGTGGACGGCGTGCCACACGATCCCATAATATCATATATAAGTGGACGGCGTGCCACACGATCCCATAATATCATATATAAGTGGACGGCGTGCCACACGATCCCATAATATCATATATAAGTGGACGGCGTGCCACACGATCCCATAATATCATATATAAGTGTCTGACTTTATATAGTAGGCCCCTTCAGGGGAGGATAACAACTCAATACCTTTAACCCGACAAGGGTACAACTAACATCCCAAAATATCCCGACAAGGGAGAGTATATATCAGTCTACACATCCCGGCAAGGGAGTACTCACAACACATTCTCTTTTTAAATCACTTCTTCCTCAACTAACACATTCATGTTCGAGCTAACGCTCCAAAAGTACACCAATCACAATTCTACCTCAATCGTTCACATTATATGAAACTCATCAAGTAAACAAGGAGATTGTGTCACATTATTCGAATTAAAAGCAATTAAGACCCACGGTCATGCTAGACTCTGGTGCATAGATAACTGTCACCATGCCTATACACCGTACTCCACATTAGCAAGTAGCAAATAACATCCTAATCCTATTCCCTCAAGCCAAAGTTAGAACAAACACTTACCTCGAACTTCCACGGCAAACTCAAGCCTTTGCCTCGCGAATTCGTGTCCGAAATTCTCAAATCTAGTCATAAACAATTCAATTCAATCAATAAAAATTATAAGAATTAATTACATATGAATTTCTACATTTTCCATTAAAATCCAAAATTTAACTCAAAATTGCTCGTTGGGCCCACGTCTCAGAATCCGACGAAAGTAGCAAAATATGAACACCCATTCAACCACGAGTCCAACCATACCAAAATTATCCAATTCTGATACCATTTGGTCCTTCATATCATCATTTTACATTTTTGAAAGGTTCCACAATTTTCTTCCCAAATTCCATCTCCAATTGTGCATGGATTCAAGCCTAAGAACTTATTAAATTTTCAAATTTCACAACCGATGCCGAAACACATGAAAACTAGTCCGAATGATCTCAAGTTTTGCAGACGAGTCCAAAATGACATAACGAAGCTACAGAAACTCTCGGAATTCCATTCTGACCCTCGGATCAAAATCTCACCTATCAACCGGAATTCGCCAAAATACTAACTTCGCCAATTCAAGCCTAATTATATATCGTACCTCCAAAACCACTTCCGATCACTCTCCAAAGTCACAAATCACCTCCCGAAGCTAACCGAACCATCAGAACTCACATCCGAACCCTCTAACACATAAGTCAACATCCGGTTAACTTTTTCCAACTTAAGCCTCAAAATATTCTTTATATTTAACTCCAAATCTTCCGAAAATCAAACTCGACCTCACATGCGAGTCATAATACATATTACGAAGCTGGTCGAGATCTTAAATCATTGAACGAGGCGTTAATTCTTAAAACGACTAGTCGGGTCGATATATATATATATATATATATATATATATATATATATATATATATATAATTTGTACAATTAAGTTATTAAAAAATATGAATTTAAATTATAAAACAAACACATAATTATTAATGATAGTTTGATGTTACTGGAACTCAAATATCGAGCTTGGAAACCCATAGGTGTATATATATATATATATATATTGTACAATTAAGTTATTAAAAATATGAATTTAAATTATAAAACAAACTAATAATTATTAATGATAGTTTGGTGCCACTGGGCCTCAAAATATCGAGCCCGGAACTCATAGGTATATATATATAATTTGTACAATTAAGTTATTAAAAAATATGAATTTAAATTATAAAACAAACACATAATTATTAGTGATAGTTTGGTGCCACTGGGCCTCAAAATATCGAGCCCGGAATCCATAGGTATATATATATAATTTGTACAATTAAGTTATTAAAAAATATAAATTTAAATTATAAAACAAACACATAATTATTAATGATAGTTTGGTGCTACTAGGACTTTTTGTAATATATATATATATATATATATATATATATATATATATATATATATATATATAATTTGTACAATTAAGTTATTAAAAAATATGAATTTAAATTATAAAACAAACTCATAATTATTAATGATAGTTTGGTGCCACTGGGCCTCAAAATATCGAGCCCGGAACTCATAGGTATATATATATATATATAAAAAATTGTACAATTAAGTTATTAAAAATATGAATTTAAATTATAAAACAAACACATAATTATTAATGATAGTTTGGTACCACTGGGCCTCAAAATATTGAGCCCGGAACCCATAGGTATATATATATGTGTGTATATGTGTGTGTGTGTGTGTGTATATATATATATATATATATATATATATATATATATATATATATATATAATTTGTACAATTAAGTTATTAAAAAATATGAATTTAAATTATAAAACAAACACATAATTATTAATGATAGTTTGGTGCCACTAGGCCTCAAAATATCGAGCCCGGAACCCAAAGGTATATATATATATATATAATTTGTACAATTAAGTTATTAAAAAATATGAATTTAAATTATAAAACAAACACATAATTATTAATGATAGTTTGGTGCTACTGGGATTCAAATATCGAGCCTGGAACCCATAGGTATAATTTTTGTATAACGCTAAAAATTGTGTATCTCAAAAAATTAATATTTAATATACAGAATAAAATACAATTAATGTTGTTTGAATTTACAATTGACGACATGGACGCGACTATACATCCCGGCGCTCGGACGTTGGATCTATTAGCCCTGCAGCCCCATCATAGATCCGAGTATATATGGGACGGACAATTGCTTAGGTAGACTTTCCGGGCCAGGAGAGTGGATCTATTGTGAGAGTTTTTGAGTCATAGAGTTTTACATCCCCGCGTGGTCCATTAACTTGAGGAGATGGGATTATATAGGATTATTAGGATTGGCCGGATACAGCTCGACTCCGCTCAAGCTTCCATTCAACAACTGTCCCGGGGTTAAAGTATTGCAGTGCGGCCATGTACTTTGGCAGAGATGCAAATGACTTATCCCAATTACCGTAGACAATTTCAGACGCTCGTTTGCGCCCGAGAAATGCCTTTCTTTTCGTAATGGTATGGACATATTCCTGGTGGACTGATGTAATGCACTCTTTGATTTTATACCTTATGGACGCTTCGAGGTACGGAATAAGTATAAGAGAAATCAAGTCAATATCCAAGTTGAAGTGATTCCCGTTGAATGTGTCCATTTCGCATGTGAGGGTGGGAATGTATTTACCCACTTTCCACATGCCTGTCTTCTTCTTGGTCGCACGCAACATCTAATTACATGGCCAATACCACCTACGACAAATAGCCTTGTATACCATCGGACTTGAATCCCATACCTGCATCTCACGACACTCTTTTACGTTGTGCATTTTACAAGCCCTACTTACGCGCGCTTTATCAGAAAAAAGCATCTCCTTTGCAAGCATCGTTGGTCTAGACTCATCCCACATTGCTGTCCGGATTTCATCAACATCCCTTATGAGAGCTTCCACATCCGGCACAGTTGGCAAGTTATCAATGTAAGGAATCTCCCTTGAATGAAACGACACTTTGGACTCGTACACTCTTCGTCTAGAGGGGTCTCTCTTCAAATCAGGTCCTTCCTCCTCATCCTGCGCATCACCATCCTCACGAGGAAAGGATGTCTCATCTCCGGATTCATCGGTATTGTTATCGTAATCACTGTTTTGTTCCTCACTCTGTGCATCTACCAGATCCCGATGTAATACTTCGTTTTCGGGCAATTGAGTGAGTACGGGTGGTTCAACTTGCTCGTTTTCACTGCACAACCAAAAAAAAAAGCTACTCAATTAATAAATGTTTTCCATATGGCTATATCACTTCACTTACAAGTCGTAATGTGATGAAATTCCATGATGGACGTTTTCAATTAGGTGATGACTACCGAATGGGCCACTTGTAAAATTCATATCCGGGCGGTACCCCCTATTAAATATATGAGTTACAAATTCAATACACCAAAAATATACATAATTAACACAAATGAAAATTGAAGTTTACCACTCGTCTTGTGAATTATGGAAAGCAGGGTATAAATTATTTTCTCGCTGCTCATTCGCCGGCGGTGATAAGTTTAAATCAAGGAAAACTCTTTCATCCGGAACCTGTCCGGCAAAAACTGCTCCAAAATAACCACCCGATGACTGGGGGTTATCTCTACTACGCACAACCTCGTTTTTTGGAACGTCTTCGACCTTCACGTACATCTCCAACATTGTGATTACAAGAAATTTCCGGCATTCATCCGGAGTCCTTAGAAAATCACTCAAAGTTTCATCATCGTCGATGTTAAACTCCGAGTAAAAAGCAGCCCCTTGCGGAGTGACTGAATACGGATATCTTCCGGTTACTTTAAGTATCACTGAATGTTTCCTCACACTCATTTTTTTGCATAACAACGATATCAATTTATCGTACTCCATTGTAAGTGGCAATTTAACATGACACTGAGCAGGTAAACTGTAGCCCACGGAGTTATTCTCCATCACAACCTCACTCCCCCAATATAATGAAACTCTTATTCTACGCTCTTCAGACATAATGAAAAAATGCTAGAGAATTTAACAACAATAAACGTTTCAACAAGAGTATAGAAATGGCTAGCCGGGAAATTTTTACGCTATACACCTTTTGAATGAATTTCTATACAATCCTAACCTCTTTATATAGGAAATGGCTAGCCGGAATATTTTTTTTATATATATATAGTGCCCCAAAAAGTGGGCACTATACGCTTTTGAATTATTAAAGTCAGAAATTATTGGTGGGGCCACGAAAAAGGTATATAGCGCCCAAATACTAGACGCTATACATAAAGTTTTATGTATAGCGCCAGGTTTTTGGGCGCTATACCTGTTAGTGTTAGCTTTTTATAAATAGCGCCCAAATACTGGGCGCTATACATTAACGGCACAGTTAACGTTAATGTATAGCACCCAGTATTTGGGCGCTATATATAAAAATATCATCTTTTTTTTACACCTATTAAGGTGCTACTTGTCCAAAAGAATCATATTTTGGTTCCGGACTCTATTACAGCCGGTTCAGGAGGATAAAAAATTATGAAGCACAACTTGCAAGAAAGCCTACTTCTTGTGTTCTTAGTAGAGAGGGATAGGTTAGGATTATAGGTTATTATTGAGCAAGTTACACATTTGGTTGGTCGACCAGAATAATTACATTCTCAATTTATATATATATATATATATATATATATATATATATATATATATATATATAGAGGGGGTTGCCGACTATTATTTAGTTTTCTACAATATAGCTCAATAGCAACACTTTCCACTTTTCGCTTGCTTTCTTTAGATGATCTATCTCATACGGCCCCTCTTATCTAAAATGCCTTGTTGCAAAAGAGAAAGAACAAAAAAGTTCTTTTTTTTAAGCTTGCGTCAGAAATTATTTATATTTATGTAACCGAAATAGTATATAAAATTTGTATAATTTTTGTATATAACATACTATATATATAGCGGTTATGCAGTTTTATTTCCCCGAAAAAAAGTATAAAGATCAACCAAAGAGCCTTAGCACAGGAAGGTTATTTTGTTTTTTTTCGCTTCCTAAGATCTCAACACCCCCCACCCCCCCCACCCCCCCACCCCCCCCCCCCTATATTTATAGTACCTATTCTATGAAATGGAAGCTTAATATCTTTTTCATTATTTATTTATTTTCTTGGCCACGGAGAAGTCCCCTGAAAAAACAGGAAGAGAGAAGGGAATCATCCACAATAAACTTTTGTGGAAGAAAAACATCACTTTCATATCCATTATAGGAAACAAACATGAGATTTGAACCATAATCTTACAAATCTAAAGCAATGACCACCAGAAGTGAACAAAATATGTATTATTTAATGACTTACAATAAACAGACGCAAAGGAATTAATAAAGATTAAAAAAGAACAAGTTAAAACAAAAAATTGAAAATCTACCATTGCTCTACATTAAAAAGTCAAAAGCTCAAAATCAATCTCAATTGTACAGATAAATTGTTTTGGAGTGATTCATTTTTTTACATGTGAAATGGTTATGGAGAGAAACTAGACTATTATCATAGCATGTTTGCTGCCTTCTTGTCCCCTTCCAACTAGACTAATCCCAATTTGTTTTTCCTCCATTTTTGAATTTTTTGATGTGTTGTTCCCTTCAGATGGAGGCAAATAATCCTTATATCAGGGTTCCAGACTAATTAAGCCAAACATGTTCTAATTGCCATGAAATGAACTCTTCTAACCAAAAACCACTTCTCTTGTCAGTAAGTAATTGATGTCCACTAAGCTTTTATGCGCAATCTTATTCCATTTCCGCAGCTATTTATTTTTCCCACTTGTGTTAGAACGCCCGAAAACCCGGTTCAGCGTGTGGATGGCTATTAACGACAGCAAAAAGGCTAGAATCACTTGCATATAATATAAACAACACATTAATGGATTTCAGCAATCAGGAGAATGGTGCTTGATCCTTAATTATCTTATAATCCAAGGATAATGTAGTAGACTAATGTGATTGGTAATGCTATCAACATTCCAAAAATAACCCTGAAATTCCAAGAAAATGTTACTTTGTTAGTTAAGAATTCAGAAGAAAAGGAAGAAATTCAAGAAACTAGCTAGGGGAAATTTACTTACGCAGTGCTAAGAATAGCCGGATGAACATTGTACTCCTTAGCAAACACAAACGGAACAATCCCTTGTGGCAATGCAGCCTAACATACAAACATTTCAAACAATTGTATTGAATTATTCATAAATAAAAAAGAAAAGGGGAATATATATATATATATATATATATATATATATATATATATATATATATATATATATATATATATAATTCCTTCAAACTCTTGCTCAACTATTATTTCTGGATGAGTTTAGATTATATACACTATCATATTTACGCCATCAAATCACTTTTACCTCTTGTACGAGGTAACATGTGTTGTTTTTAAGATTACTAATCAAGGAGAGACTTACTTCTAGATATCTTTTGCTTGAACTGATAGTGTAAAAAATTCTTTACTATGACGACGGGGCCGAAACTACAGAGGCATCAAGGGTGGTTAATTGACCACGTCAAAAAATTATAGTGTATCTATAAATAAAATAGTATGTTTTAGAGGTATATACTTATATTGAATGAGATAGAAATTTTGTCATTTCTTGCCAACCAATAGTAGATAATATATTAAAAGACACAACTGTTAATTATGTATGGTTTACCTGTACAATGGCGACATGGAGGAGCGTACCACGAAGGCCAACGATAATTGAAGCTGCAGCCATAACTGCTGGGCCAGTTAGAAATCTCACAGCCATTGCGAAAGCAGCCACTGTGTTCCCACATGCTATTATCTTAGGTTGAAGTGCCATAAATAAACCTATCATCAATCCATAACAAAATCCCCAATGTCACAATCCATTATCAACATTCTTACAAGCAATGTCGGAGCTAGAATTTAAAAGTTATGGGTTCTTAGTTGGGAGAGTGAATTATGAAATATTCTTAACTCTATTTGTACATCTATATAGGGTCGGAGCGAAGCACCGGATTCTAAGGCACTCGCGAGATCATTGTTGGATCCGCCACTATGCACTAACTATTTACCAGTAATAAGTTACTCCTCAAATTATGAGTCTTCGAGCAACGGTAAAGTTGTCTCGGTGTGACCTATAGGTCACGTGTTCGAGCCGTGGAAGCAGCCATTGATACTTGCATCGGGTAGACTGCTTATGTCACACCCCAGGGGGGCGGCCCTCCCTCCGATCCTGTGCAAATACAGGATATTTCGTGCACCCGGTTATAATTTAAGTTACTCTTCAAATTACATTTTCATGAGGATGACTACTTACCTAAGCTAAACATAGCCATTCCAAGGCCAGCGTCAGAGAGAATAGAGATTGACTTCTCCATTATTTTTGGCATATGCACATGCCACCTACAATAAACGGACAAAACAAACCACATTAATCAATGGAAAATTCCAACACCTTCCCTAATCAATTTGTAAATCAATTGAAAATGTTTCAAGAAGTAGAGACAATTAATCATTAACTTAATAGGATGATTAGCTCAATTACCGGTACGATATTAGGGACCAAATTAGACCAATGAGGCTCGAATAGGTGTTCGGGTTTCGGATAAGCTTGCGCCAAACCATGATTAAAATCAAACGTGTCATAACACTGGCCGGAGGCATCTGTTTTCCGGCACCGGAATCTTGAACTCCGGCAGCCTTGGTGTGTAATCCGGTGAGACCCTCTTTCTCTTCCTTTTTTTCATCTCTATCCTTCCCATCAACAATAACACCTCCAAAACTGAATTCTTCACCACCAAAGTCACTAACTTGGGAAACAGCTTCAAAAAAATAAATTATCAGGTAAAATCCCACTAACAGAGAAGGATTGCGGTAAGTTGACAGTCAGCAGAAAACGACAGTAATAATAAAAAGAATTATACCTTTGTTATCTCCATTTTGAGGGTGATCAGAAATCAACATTCTGATTTCTTTGGCACCATCAGACCGACAAGATTGTTCGTTAGCACCAAAATCAGTGCCACCAAACACGTGGAGGCCTGCGGCATCCGACACTGGTGAAGCACTGGAGCTCCAGACAAACATATGGAGCTCCTTAGCATCATGGCTAGCCCTACCATTCTGCTGTTGCTGTAAATGTACTTGTTGCTGAATTTTCGTGCTTTTAGGAACTATAGAAGCAATTTCCGGATTTGGGGCCGGATAAGAAGCCGGCAAATTAGACTGTGCAGGGTAGAATCCGAACCTCGGGGAGCTCTGAGTTAGAGCTCCCTGAGCACAGTTTTCTTCAAAATTAGATGGTCTAGGAGTTGTATCCGCGGGACCAAAATTTGATAACCTTCCTGGAAACCCCATCATTGCGTAAAAATCGGTGTGGTTGAAATTAGACCCTCTTGGAGTTGGATTTCTTGATGAACTTAAGCTATAAATTTCAGCTCCAGTAAGATTTGATGGCCTAGGTGTCATAGCAAATGACTTTCTTGACACATTCGATTTTCGTACAGTGACATGAAGTTTACCATCTTGGCCTATTTCAGCGTCTGTTTCAAGAAAATCTTGGCCATCTAAGGAAACAACATCAGATTCAACTTTTAATGAAACAATTTCCCCTGCTGTTTCAGGGAATTGTTCCATGATCAACATCTTTGCGCCGCGATATTCGAACAAGAAAAGCAAAAGGGTGTACCAAATAATACATTGTAACACCACAACTTGTACCATTAAACTACCTGAATACTCACCATACATTGCAATTAACAAAGGAATTCCCATTACAAGTGTATTAGGAAGAGTTGAAAGTGAGAAAATTGTTATGCTCCATTCAAGACTACCATTTTTGGTCAAGTTAGCCCATAAACATAACACTACTAACATGATGATTTTTTGTAGTGTGTCAGCAGCAATGAAACGGAAGTTCATTTCATAAGGATTGTTCATTGAAATGAAGTGGAAAGACAATAAGGGGACGGCGAAAATGGCGACGAAACGATTGATGCCGGAGCATTGATCAGGGGAGAAGATTTTCCACCATCGGACTGAGCCATAGGCCAAGATCATGGCCACATATAGAGGAACAACTGCTGTCAAGACAACATAAAGATCGTGCCAAGATATCATCTTTTTTTGGTCAGTTTGGACACAAGAAAATGTGGTTAGTTTTGCACAAATCAAGAATGGTGGTTATTTAATTGTACTATACTGACTAAAGGGATATGTGTGTAGTGTCTCTGTATGGCTGATTTTCTGTTGTGTTGTGTTCTGTTTCTGCAGCAAATCAGAGAGGAATAATGGGCTAAAAAGGACTGGGGAATTGAAGTGTGTTTTGGGGAAAAAAGAAGAAAGAGAAGAATGGAGAGAGTGAAAATACATGAGAATGTAAATGTAGATGATATATATATAGGAAAGAGTGTGTGGAGAGTTGTCTCCGTGGAATGTGAGTAGGGAAAGCCCTTCGAACAACGGTGAAGTTGTCTCCGTATGACTTTAGAGCATGAGTTCGAGCCGTAAAAGTAGCCGTAATGCTTGCATTAGGGTAGGTTGTCTATATCACATCTTTTGGCATATGACCCTTCTCCAAATTTAACGTAAATATAAAATACTTTGTGCACCGAACTGTTTTTTTTAGTGCGTAGAGAATGAGCTAATTGAACTGGAAATTACATAAGAGAGCTTTGGGGGCCAGTTGAAATTGAAACAGGATGTTGACAAGGAAAAATAATGGATTTAAGATATATATATATATATATATATATATATATATATATATATATATATATACATACATATATATATATATATATATATATATATAATATAACAATATTGAATTATTACAGAATCAGTGTAATTTTATCGATTATAATAGACTATTCTTCTATTTTTCTTGTTGCCTTAGCAGGTTTGTAATGAATAGTTACATCTGTTTATATGTTAATTTCACCGATGGCATACAAAATAAGATTTTTTCATAGCATAAAACTTAAACTCAAAAAAGAATTCGTTGCATAAAACTTTAACTCAAAATTAATGCTCGCCAACTATAGTTTCTAAAATTAATCTTATTATGTTTTACTTTTAAATTATGATTATGATATTATATTTTGAGAAAAAATTAAGAACCGGTATCAAATTTATATTTAAAAATTAGAGAAGTTGATTCTCGAACTTAAAATTTGCCAATTTGTTTGAGTAAGAATAAAATATATAGGTTTGGCATGGGGGGATCGGAGTGAGAATGCCAGGTATTATAGGGCATGGGATGTCTGTAGACATCGTGACATCTTTCTTGATTTTTTTTTTTTTTAAATTTTTGCTTTATATGTAATTTTTTTAAGGATAGTATAAATCTATGTATGCAGAAAAAAATAAGAAAAATTATTTGACCCCATTATTATTCACGCAAACGATAGGTTGAACAAGATTTCTCTTTAGTAGTGGAATGTTACCATTGGTATAACGTTTCTCTTTATCGGTAATTAAAAGTAAAATTCTTTGTTATTCGATAGCATTAAATTTCTCTATTTATTTGTCAGTGGAGAAAATAAAAAGAAAAACGAGAGAGAGAGACTGGTTTCCAAACATAGATTTACTTTTTGGATAATCAAATTCAATTCTTCTCCAATTTATAAGAATTTAATTTATGCACAAGGATTTTGTAAGCAACTATATGACAATCATACTATGTCCTAACTACTACTTTATGAATATTAGACTTTCAATCACTAAAAGTATAACATAAACAAAAGGTATAACTATGTTTGTCGATATAATAATGTCAATAGCCTTTTTCTTTTTCTTTTTCTTTTTTTTCCTTTTTTTTGTCAAAGTTTGGTATTATCAAGTGATGTAAATTGAAACAACGGGGTCCTCGAGCTGCAAATTATTGAATAAAATAGTTGGTGAAAAAGACATTGGTTCGGTAAATGATCATGTTATTGGTCAATGAAATCAGCAATTAGTCAAAATTTGATAAGGGAATCAAAGATTAGAATTTCTTTTATCTTTTTAAGTCGTTTGGATTATTTATTTAATAATATTTCACGTGCAATAGTTTTGGCAAATCTTGTCTTGTCCGCGACTATTCTTTTTTGGTCAAGAACGGTGAGGCAATCACTACTCTTGTGTTTAGATGTTTTCTACTACAAGTAAGTTGCTTTATTCAACTTTCATATATATAACTTAAAGAAAATTGAAATTCTTACATAGTTATACTTGATTATAAACTTTTATAGAATTTTTTTCTATATATATGCTAATAAGGATACGATTATATTAAAAGCTAAACAGTAACATTATTACAAAGGGGGACCAATCGTGGTACAGTAACATGCGAAAGGTCCTTATTGAAAACATCGAAAGTAAAGGGTGGAGGAGACATAAAATGTATGGGACTCTACTGCAATTGGCTTTCAGAAGGAGTAGGAGCATGCCATGTTTTGCCAGGGCGTCTGCTATACCGTTTGCCTCCCGATAGATGTGGTCAAGTGTGGCTATCTGCAGCTGGTGTAGTAAGGTCCTGCAATCAGAAATAAGATGTGAGTATATATCATTCCCATTGCGGATCATGGAGATAAGTACCTGTAAATCGGTTTCAATCTTTAAGGATAGGAGAAGTAGGTGAGTTGCAAGCTGGGGACCTAAGAGGAGGGCTCGGAGTTCAAATTAGAAAGCAGTAGAGCAAACAATTGGCATAATGAAGCCTCAGATCCACTATCCTTGGTGATTCGGATAAATCCTTCGGCAGATGCTTGCAGCGTGTAAGGTTAAAGGAGCCATTGGTGTTAAGTTTGAAAAAAGGAGCTTCAGGAGGGTGCCATTTAATGTGTTGGACATGAGTAGAAGGGATTGTTGATTTTATAGGAAATAGGGAGTGAAATTCCATAATGTGGAAGAGGTTAGTTTGTGGGTGAACGAGGTTTGGAAGTTGTTGAAAAGATTATCATTTTTGATTTTCCAAATATGCTAGAGGATAAAAGGAACGAAGAGTGATGCAGGAACATCAATACCATGATAGGTGAAAGGTTCCTGTGGGGTGGCACAATAAAGCTTGAGCCAAGGCGAGAAATTTGTAGTTGGTGGTGTGATGTGGAAGAAAGACCATGCATGGTGTGCAGTCGGACATTAAAAAATAGGTGAGTGAGTGTTTCAGGGATGTGGGGACAACAATGGCACTTAGGTGTAGTAAGCATATTGATAGAGACTAAGAAAAAGACTGGGGGGAGGCGTTGTAGTAGGAGAAGCCAGAGGAAGGTTTTGAGCTTTGATGAATGTTGAGCTTCCAGATCCAAGGTAGGTCAGGGATAGATGATTGATCATGGACGGATATATGCAGATAAAGCTTATATGCGGCGGTAGTGGAGAAGCCATTTTGTGAAAAAGCCCAAGAGAGTGTATCAAGTCGGTTAAGGGATGGGTGAAGTATGTATTATGTATGTCGCAGGATGTGTGGGGGCAATTGGAATGAAATTAGAGAGGTATGCCATTGACCTTGTTGAAGGATGGAGTTAACTGTGATAGTGGATTCCAACGAATTAAGGAGGCATTGGATAAGGCTTCGAAGGGGGCAGTTGTTAGGTAGCCAAGTATCATTCCATACATTTATGAGTGATTAATTGCCGATCTGCCATTTAGCAGCTTGTGTGAAAATGGAATAACCTTTTACTAAGGATTTCCATATGAAGAAAGCATGCTTTTTGGTTGTAAGAGTGTTAGGGTGTTATGGTTGGTGGTGATATTTGGCGTGAAGGTCTTGTGCCCAAAGGGTATTGGGTTGCTGGCGAAAACGCCAAGCTAGACTGATAAGAAGGGCCATATTTTTGCCTTTAATTTTTTGAAGACCCAATTCACGTTGTCATTTCCGGAAGGTAACTTCATTCTAGTTGACTAGATGAAGACGTTTCTTTTTCGTAGTACTATCCCAAAGGAAGTTTCATTAAATTTGATCAATGTGGTTGAGTATTTTTGTAGGTAGAAGATTATTTTGCATGGCATAAGTGGGAATGGAGGCTAGAACAGATTGAATGAGTGTAGTACGACCCTCCAGGTTAAGAAAATTAGTTTTCCATCCCTGTAATCGAGTGCGCATGCAATCAAGAAGATATTAGCAATCGCTACTCTTTGGTTGAAGGATTGTGATGGGTAGTCGCATACATAGAATAGCAGAGATATATTGGCGAGTATTTTGTGGGATATTTGGTGAGAAGATAATTTTTGATTTAGCATAATTAATTTGTTGGCTAGCGAGAATGCCGATGTCTGTCATCCCAACCCGCAACTTTTCTTCCCCTTTTTAACTCAATTTCAAAAATCTTTCCTTTATCTTTTTAATAATTACCTCTTTCTCTCTCTAATTCAATACAATTTCTAGACAAATTCTGAATTCTAAAGTTGTGACAACCATTAAAAAGCTTTAAATCTTAAATTTGAAAATTAAATTTTATAAATTATTATTTATTTTGATTAGATATTACTGAAAATGATTGGGAATATCTTTTAGAGTTTATATCTCAATTTTGAGGGGTTTATTGAAGACTCTAATTGGTTTTGGTTGGATTTTCAGATTGAAACTTGAAGATGAAAAAGAACAATAATATATAAATAAGTTATATATTGTGGGGCAGAGTGATGGCCAGTCAAGAACTACCATGTTCAACAGATGAAAGTAGCTGAAATAAGGATATTGAGATGGATGTGTGGGTATACTAGGTTAGATAGAATTAGGAATTAAGTTATTCGGGACAATGCGGGAGTAGCCCCAGTGGAGGAAAAGATGTGAAAGGCGAAGCTAAGATGGTTCGGGCATGTTGAGAGGAGAAGCACAGATGCCCCAGTCAGGAGGTGTGAGAGGTTGGCCTTGGGGGTAAGAATAAGGGTAGAGGTAGGCCAAAGAAGTCTTGGGGAGAGGTGATCGGGCGAACATGGTGTAGTTTGAGCTAACCGAGGACATGACCCTGGATAGGAAGGTGTGGAGCTTGAGGATTAGGGTACAAGGTTAGTAGGTAGTCGTGTATTTTTCTTTGTCTTCATTAGTTAGATAGTATTAGTGTTAGAATGGTAAACTTTTATCGTGAATTTGCTATTATCACATATCTTGTTCTGTTATTACTTGTCATCAATACTTCCTTAGTTTGCTATCAGTGCTCCTTTCATATTCTCTATTAATATCAGACCATCAGGTTTAGTTTTCTAAATATATTGTCTTTCTATTTGTATACGGTGGAAATCGGGCTACCCGATTTCGTTCTCCAATGAAAAAGGTGATACCACATTGAGAGGCCAGGACGCCGAGCTCGGGGTCGAGGCTCCTTTCCAATATCAAGGTCGAGGTTGATATCATTTGTCGAGATCGGAAGAAGGCCCACTTCGAGATAATACCGTTATGATTTAGTAACAAAAAGAGCGAGATTCCCGCAACGGCCCGAAGATCGCGGCATAAATTCCGGAACAGATTAGTCCTTTGCGGTTAGACAGCTTTCCAATATGATTCCCTACTATAATTAGAAGTGTAACTTATTTAGGACTCCCCTATTATATAAAGGAGAGCCCATTCATTTGTAACACACTGTTCACTGACAAGAGAATATACGTTCATCACTTTCTTGCTTACTATTCATTAGAGTTGCCTTATAATTTGATGTTCTTATTAGCACACCTCGAGACTGTCATAGTTCGAGATCGAGATTTGGCTTGCTCACTAGTTTGACTTATTTCATTCTCTAATTTATATATCTAATTCCTTGTTTATCAATTTGTGTTGGACTAAATCACATATCCTTAAAATCACAATCTAAAATTAATTGTTACTCGAATTCTAGGGTAAACAGTTTGGCGCCCACCGTAGGGCTAAGGATAATAGTGATTGCTTCATTGCTAATTCTGATAACACACGTTATTATCACACTTGTTCTTGTCAAGAATCTTTGTTCTCAGGTAAAAATATGCCAAACTCACAAAACACACCCTTACATGGAGATGATGGTCTTGGATTTCATGGGGAAAATGATAACGTAATTGCTCTAGGAGTCGGGGTGCTACCGATTAATCCTGGAGGAGTGCTAGTTGCCGATCCAGTCGATGTCAGTTCGCACATTGCTTTGAATGCGGACCTAGGCGTAGACCCCAGAGGGAGTGTGCACAGGGAAGGCCAATTTGGTAGCCAAGGAATACAGGGCGTATGAGATGGGGAGTTAGTCTCCAGGTAATACTCGAGATGCTACAGGCTCAGCAGGCCGCTATTGCTCAGCTTCAAAGTCAACATAGAACTCTGAGTGTGGTCGAGCCGTTAATCACTCGTTGTACCAAGCTAGTGCCGGAAAGGTCGAATGGTAATGGATAAGGGACTGATCCTACAATATAAAAATACTCGAAGAGCTCACCAAAAGAATTGAGTCGGGAGAAAAGAAAATCGAAGATAATGACAAAAAAGTGGAAACATATAACTCCCGAGTTGATCAGATACGGGGGGCACCACCGATCTTAAAGGGTTTGGATTCAAAAAAGTTCGTGAAGAAGCCTTTCCTCAAAGTGCGGCTCTGAAACCCATTCCTAAGAAGTTCCGTATGCCAGATATTCCAAAATACAATGGGACCACCGATCCTAATGAACACATCACTTCATACACGTGAGGAATAAAGGGAAATGACTTAGAAGACGATGAGATCGAGTCTATTTTGGTGAAAAAATTTGGGGAAACTCTATCAAAGGGAGCAATGATTTGGCATCACAACTTGCCATCGAATTCCATAAACTTATTTTCCATGTTAGTAGATTCTTTTGTGAAGGCACATGCCGGGTCCATAAAGGTTGCAACAAGATAATCAGACGTTTTCAAGATGAGACAAAAGGATAACAAAATGCTGAAGGAGTTCGTATCCAGATTTCAAATAGAGCGCATGGAGCTGCCGCCGGTCACAGATGATTGGGCCGTTCAAGCTTTCACCCAGGGGTTGAACGAGTGGAGTTCGATAGCATCACGACAGTTAAAGCAAAATTTTGTCGAGTATCCAGCTGTAACTTAGGAAGATATGCACAATCGATATCAATCAAAGATTAGGGTCGAGGACGACAAATTATGATCCCCTTCGGGTTCAGTACATCCAAACAGGTTGGCAGTTAAAACCTCGAGGGACACCGACAAGGAACTAAGGTCAAATAGGGAACGATATCAACCATATACCACATATCGAAGGAACAATGGCTTGGGACGCAATCCCTCCCGGAATGATCGAAGAAATGATCGAGGACAAATTTCTCGGGGACTCATGAGCAAAAGTGGTTTTGATAAGCATGCAGATCCCGTGAAGGCACCTCGATTATCGAAATATAACATTAGCGTCGATGCATCAGGCATTGTATCGGAAATCGGAAGGATCAAGGATACTAGATGCCTAGACCCATACAAACTGATCCTTCTCAAAGAAACCCAAATTTGACATGCAAATCTCATGGCACACATGGTCACAAGACCGAGTATTGCAGGTAAGTCTGAGGGAGGAGGTAGCCCGACTATTCAACGAGGGCCACCTTCGAGAGTTTCTTAGCGATCGAGCCAAGAATCAATTCAGAGACAGAGACGCCAATAGGAAAATGAACAGGTGGAACCTCAACATGTCATTCATATGATCGTCGGTGGGGTCGATATTCCACAAGGGCCCGTGTTCAAGCGTACTAAGGTATCGAGTACCACAGAGAAACGGAACCGAAATTATGTGCCTAAATTCTCCTTATCATTCAACGACGAAGAAGCAGAAGACATTTCTCAACGACATAACAACAGTAATTTATATCTTATTAAATAAAGTTCAAGTTAAGCGTGTTTTAGTAGATCTAGGTAGCTCGGCAAATATCATTTGATCGAGGGTCGTAGAGTAGCTCGGCCTACAAGATCAAATTGTTCCAGCAGCTCGGGTCTTAAACGGCTTCAACATGGCCGATAAAACAACTAAAGGGGATATTACTCTACCAGTGAACGTGGCTGGAACCATTCAAAATACCGAGTTCCATGTGATCGAGGGCGACATGAGATACATTGCCATACTCGGAAGGCCTGGATTCGCAACATGAGGGCAGTTCTTTCGACTCTCCATCAAATAATGAAATTTTTGACATTGGACGGTGTGAAAATAGTGTACAGGGAGCAACATGAGGCAAAGGAAATGTTTGTAGTTGATGAGGTAATATCGGTATCGACATTATCATCTCCGGAAAGGTCGATCATCAAAGGTAAATAGGAAACCAAATAGCAATCACAGCCACCAACCTCAACCGAATCAGGAAAGCAGGAGATAGAAGAAGAAGAAGAAGAAGAAGAAGAAGAAGAAGAAGAAGAAGAAGAAGAAGAAGAAGAAGAAGAAGAAGAAGAAGAAGAAGAAGAAGAAGAAGAAGAAGAAGAAGAAGAAAAGAAGAAGAAGAAGAAGAAGAAGAAGAAGAAGAAGAGTGTCACGCCCCGAACCTGGGGGGCGAGATTGGCACCCAGTGCTTCACCTATCCTTGGTACCAACTTGCGACTAAGGGACTCTGAACATATAATGTTAAAATTTGACCATGGGCCACATTGCAAGACAATTGCAAATGCTGACTAAACATCAATATAAAGTTGGGATGACATGGCCGTCATAACTACTATGGCTGGCAAACCAACAAAATATACATAAAAGGCCTACAAACCCAACATATTGCATTAACTGACAGGATATATCTATAAGCCTCTACTGATGGATATACTGTGATTGGAACAGGGCCCCGAACTACTCATAACATATATACATATATACACAAGATGTACATAAAGTTCTAGACCCGGCAACTCCGAAGGGCATGGAGCTTACCGATCAAATTGAACTTGGGCAACACCTAATGAGGAGGTCTACATGTCTGTCTGTCTAAACCTGCACGCATGACATGCAGAGCCCTCAAAAAAGGGACGCCAGTACGAAATAATGTACCAAGTATGTAAGGCAATATACTGAAAGCTGAAACTGTACTTAAAATATAATAACTGAAAGTAACTGGGTATCAAAGATAATCTGAAGATATGCTCACCTACTGATACTAACTCAGCTCTCTCAATATAGTAAGTAAAATAGTTGTCCAGCCTTATAAGGCTTGGTATATATAACTGCTCTGTTGCAGTAGGCGCGCTCATAGGCTCTTGGCCACACTAAGCTCTATATCTCGGCCAACTGGGCTCGCTCATAGGCACTCGACCACAGTAGGCTCAGTATATAACTTACCATTTGATCAGAGGTTGTCCAATAGGGGCATGCCCATCGATGATAGCTCGATGGTAGTGAAAATACTGTAATACTGTATATATAGACTCTCTGCTCTCTTGACTGGAAGAAGATAATACTCAATTGAATATGAAGTCTCGATAAGGGAGAATACTGTAACTTATGAGACTATGATAATATATATAAATTCGGGAGTATGAACTTCTCTTTATGCCTCATCATCAAACATATGTAATTACGAGATCATGCCAAAATGAAGGAAGGGCTTAGACTTAACATACTTGAGCCAATTCTCTTGATAATTTCTCTAACACACGTCAATTACGATAACACGTAACGGCGGATCGAAGTAGGAAAAAATCTGTATGATGTTCTTGATAAAGATTGTACCGTGCTCTCTTAGAATTACAAATCTCGTTGCGATTACACCGAATAACTTCGTTGCAAATCTCTAAGAGTTGTGAATCCGAATTGAAGCTTAATCCATCTCTTTCCATACTTAGAATCATAACTTAATAAGGTAAATTTCTTAAAATTATTGGATTTTTGTGGGCCCTACTTGATAGGGATGTCTTGGCCAAATAATGTCCAAATTATGACACCTAACAACATAATGTAAGAGTCATTTGATTGACTAAATTTTGCTGCCACATTTTTGGCTTTAAGATTATCCAATAACTTAATTAACTTTGTTAATACCTCACTAATCCAATAATTAGCCAATTACCTATATAATTAAGAATTATTCTAAATAACTTAGAATACTACTCACTTTTAACACACTTCATGCACCTTACTATCATGCTCATGTGGTTACTTGTATGATACTAGTCTATAAATACCGGGTATTTATAGACAGGACAGTATTTTATCTCAAAATGTCAAACTTCGACGAAATTCATTTTCATCGGTTTGCTTACCCTCTCATCTTCACGAATTTACTTATCATTTGCTTGAAATAGAATAATACTTATAATTTCAAAATAATCTCATTCCCGAGCTTATGTCGATTAACTTACGATGAAATTTTAACGTACAAAAATGCTGGATATAACATCTCATTTTCCGAGCTTCCATCAATTTATTTATGGAGTACTTTCACGTACGAAAATATGGGGTGTAGCAAGGAGGATTTTCTGACCCCTCGAACCTTTATTGTTCTCGAAGACTCTGACGCTACCAAATCAACTGTCGAGGAGCTGGAACAGGTTATATTGATCGAGTACCTGCCCGAGGGAAAGGTATACCTGGGAACGGGGTTAACCCCTGAACTCAGGAAAACTCTTATTCAATTTCTTATCGATAACATGGATTGTTTTGCTTGGTCCCATTTAGACATGACAGGGATCCCACCGGAGGTAACAATGTATCGGCTAAGCCTTGACCCCAGGTCCAAACCAGTGAAACAAAAGAGACGGTCCTAGTCCGAGGTAAAGCATGCATTCATAAAGGATGAGGTAACTAAACTTTTCAAAATAGGGTCCATTCGGGACGTAAAATACCCCAAACGGTTAGCCAACGTAGTCGTAGTCCTTAAAAAAGGGAACAAACTTAGAATGTGTGTAGATTACAAGGATTTGAACAAGGCATGCCCTAAAGACTCTTTTTCACTACCTAACATTGATCGCATGATTGATGCCACGGCTGGCTACGAGATCATTACCTTTCTCGAAGCCTATTCCGGGTACAATCAAATTTAGATGAACCCGGAAGACCAGGAGAAGACCTCATTTATCACCAAGTATGGAACATATTGTTATAATGTAATGTCATTTGGGCTAAAAAATGTAGGAGCTACTTACAGCACCTAGTATATAAGTTGTTCGAAGAACAAATAGGTAAGTCAGTAGAAGTTTATATTGATGACATGCTAGTTAAGTCTTTGTGCGCAGAGGACTATTTGGCTCATTTGCTGGCAATGTTCGAGATTTTGAGGAACTACAACATGAAACTTGAACCCGAGAAATGTTCTTTCAAGGTCGGCTCGGCCAAGTTCCTAGGATTCATGGTGTCAATTCGGGGGATCGAGATCAACCCCGATAAAATCAAGGCCATCGAAGACATCACCGTTGTGGACAGCATAAAAGCCGTGCAGAGGCTAGCTGGGCGGATAGCTGCTTTAGGCCGATTTATCTCGAGGTCATTAGATCAAAGCCACAGATTTTTCTCTTTACTCAAGAAAAAGAACGATTTCACCTGGACCCCGGAGTATCAACAAGCATTAGAGGAATTAAAGTGATACCTATCGAGACCACCATTTCTTCACACCCCGAAGGCAGATGAGAAACTTTACTTATACTTGGCGATGTCGGAAATCATGGTGAGTGGTGTCCTAGTTTGATAAGATCAAGGTACGCAATTTCCCACTTACTATGTAAGTCGAACCTTAGGGAAGCAGAAACTAGATATCCACAATTAGAGAAATTAGCACTTGCATTAATAAGCGCTTCTAGAAAGTTAAAACCATGCTTTCAATGTCACCCCATATGTGTGTTAACCACTTATCCATTTCGTAATGTTTTGCAAAAGCCCAAACTTTTGGGTCGATTGGCCAAATGGGTCATCGAACTCAATGGGTACGATATTGAGTATCAACCCCGAATGGACATCAAGTCTCAAATTTTAGCGGATTTCGTGGCTGATTTCACGCCAGCCCTCATACCCGAAGTTGAAAAGGAACTCTTTTTAAAACAAGCAAATCATAGGGGGTATGGACCCTTTTCACAGACGGCACTTCTAATGTGAAGGGGTCCGGGCTAGGCATTATTTTGAAGCCACCCACAAGTAGCACTATTAGGCAGTCTATCAAAATTCTAGGTTGACTAACAATGAGGCCGAGTACGAGGCCATGATTGCTGGTCTCGAGCTAGCTAAAAGTTTGGGGAAGAAGTCATTGAAGCCAAATGTGACTCTTTATTGGTGGTAAACCAAGTAAACAAAAGCTTCGAAGTTCGAGAGGATAGAATGCAAAGGTATTTGGACAAGCTACAGGTAACTTTGCACCACTTCAAGGAGTGGACTCTAGATCACATAACTCGAGAACAGAACAGTGAGGCCGATGCACTTGCAAATTTGGGATTATCAGTCGAAGAAGATGATATTATCCCGGGGATTGTCGTCCCATTATCGAGAACTGTGGTCAAAGAGGGTCATGCCGAGATAAACTCTACAAGCTTGACCAGGGATTGGAGGAGTAAATATATTGAATATTTAAAGAATGGAAAGCTCCCATAGGACCCTAAAGAGTCGAGGGCCCTACGAACCAAAGCTACCTAATTCACATTGTATGAAGATGGAACGTTATACAGAAGGACATTCGATGGACTATTAGCAGTATGTTTAGGGTCGGGGCACCGATTATGTTTTATGAGAGGTCCACGAAGGCACTTGTGGGAACCACTCCGGCACCGAATCTTTGATTCACAAAATCATTATAGCAGGGTACTATTGGGATAGTATGGAAAAAGACACTTAGGAGTCTGTTCGAAAATGTGATAAATGTCAAAAGTTTGCATCGATGATCTATCAGCCCGGAGAGCAGCTTCATTCAGTCCTATCCCTATGGCTATTCATGAAATGGGGGATGGATATCATCTCCCCTCTACCAATGGCCCTAGGTAAATCTAAATTCATTTTGTCTATGACTGACTACTTTTCTAAATGGGTGGAAGCACAGGCCTTCAAGAAGGTTAGAGAAAAAGAAGTTATGGACTTCATCTGGGACCACATCGTGTGTCAATTCGGTATACCTGCTGAAATCATGTGCGACAACGGAAAGCAATTCATCGGTAGCAAGGCAATGAAGTTCCTCGAAGAACACAAAATAAAAAGTATCTTATCAACGCCGTATCACCCAAGTGAAAACGGACAGGCCGAATCAATGAACAAGACTATCATCCAAAAGTTAAAGAAAATGTTGAGCGACGCTAAGGGGAAATGGAGAGAAGTTCTACCCGAATTTCTTTGGGCGTATCGAACGAGATCGAAGTCCAGCACGGGGGAAACCCCGTTCTCCTTAGTATATGGCTCCGAGGCTTTAATCCCAGTTGAGGTCGAGGAACCCAGCTCTAGATTTCGACATGCAACGGAGGAATCAAATCACGAGGCTATGAATACTAGCCTCGAACTATTGGATGAGAAACGAGAAGCTACGCTGGTTTGGATAGCTGCACAAAAGCAAAGAATCAAGAGATATTACAATAGAAGAGCCAACCTCTGCCACTTCGGAATCAGGGACTTAGTTCTAAGGAACGTCACCCTCAATACTCGAGACCCAAACAAAGGGAAACTAGGCCCGAATTGGGAAGGACCATATCGAGTCATCGATGTCATCGGAAAGGGATCTTACAAACTTGGCATGATGGAGGACGAACAATTGCCAAACAATTGGAACGTATCACTACTCAAATGATATTATTGCTGAGGGATGGCTTTCTCCCTTTTCCATTTGTATTTGATACTAACTTATTGCAGATGTTCGATCGAGGCAGCGAGGAAACTCTTTAACACGAAGATCTTAGGTTTTAAAGCACTCGTTGTACTCTTTTTCCCTTAGATCGGTTTTTATCCCAAATGGGTTTTTCCAGCGAGTTTTTTAACGAGGCAACAATTATGTACTACTTGAGGAAAATTGAACAGTATCCAAGGCTTCTTTTCAATTAACCTCGAATACTGGGGGGTATCACCCTCAGAGGTTATATTTTCGAGAAAACTACTTCATGTCAAAGGGTCTTGATAGGGAAACCTTGTAATGGGCCAAATGGTCGAGTGAACCGTGTCTATATAGATTAGTCAAGCCCCAATGGCAAAACATGTACAAATGTATAAATTATGCAAAGAAGCATTTTTTCTATATCAAACACTTTGGTCTTAAAGAAATTTTTCCACTATACGAGCTCTATACTTATGATTTTGTGAGAAATGGCTCAAGGGACAAGCACAAATATACCTCGAACACTCGGGGACTGTTATCGACAAGCAATATATTGGAGTTATCTAAACTCGAATTCGTAAGATCTCAAAGAGGCACCCCTCGATCTATAGGCCAAGGTCATCTTTATTGGGGACTAATACCTCGTACAAGTTCGAAGTGGTATTAGGGAATAAGCCTAAGAGGCATACCCAAAGGCTATGACCAAATTAGTGCGGCTTGGAGACGGTCGAACCCCGCAATCAAAATAAGCCTTCAAATTCTTTTAAAAACCGGTAAAAAAAGGATACCCTCGGCAAATAATTAAAGGGCTTCGATAAAATCATTCCTCGAAAAACCTTAAGAGGTATCAAAATTATCTTAACACAATCATGCTACGACACAAAAAGTAGAAGGGTTTTAATCAACATCAAACCCTCAAAAAATCCAATGGGTAAAAAATATGTGCTAAGGCATAAAGAAATTTTCACTAAGTATATTAAGCCAAAAGAGGGGAATAATAGCCATCTTTTAGAGGTCATAACGGACCGATCTAAAAGAGCCTAAGGGACAATATATTTAGGGTTCGAGATTTTGTTCTCACTCAATTCGAACCCAAGGGTTCGATTATCCCGAGCCCTAAGAAATAATAACTTGATTATGGCTTGGGGACTCACCGTTATCCGACACAAACCCTTAAGGGTCTATCCCTCAAAGTTCAAACCTTATTCGAACTTGACCTTGGTAACTTCAAGGAAGCTACCCGAGACAAAGTCTCGAATACACCGTTCAAAACATAAAATTATGCTAAACTTTTGCAAGTAAAAAAAACATATTTATAAAAGATTGAGAAGACATTCAAGAGAATTTTTTATATATATTTGAGAAAATAAATGTACAAGGACCGACACAAAGGTCTTACAAAAAGAAAAAGAAAAAGTCCTAACTATATCTGGGGCTGGTTTCTCCCTCGGGAGAATTCGGGCCCCTCGTCATCGTCAGACTCGCCTTGGCAACCTTCATCATCATCGTCGGAGGAGGAGATGAGAAATCTGGCATCGGCGTCTGATGGCTTCAAACTCCATACTACTAAAAAGTACGAAAAGAGGGTCGCAATAGCTTTTACCCGATATGAGGGTCGGGATCGATTTCCACAGGGAGCTAAATGGAGTTGAGTATCTATCTAAACTAGAAGTGTGTATTTGTTCCAAATGTCACTTCCATACGTTTTTGGGTTTTTAGATTGTAAATTACTATTACTAAGCTATTAATTGAAACTAGATTATGCTATGAGATAATTGTTCAGTTGTATCTAATGGGAAGAAGGGCACTAGGGTCATGACATTACCTAGGTGGCTAATTGATCGGTAGAAGTTATTAAAGTTTGATTGACATAATTGGGGCTTATGCTATAATCGTTGCACAATTTTACCCACTCTCGCACCTCTCGGTAGAGAGAGTGATTTTGCCCAATTGACTCTCTCGAGACAAAATGGGTAGGCAAATTAGATCAAGCAACTAGGGTTCAAGTAGGGTGATTACTCTCTCGAGGTTTAACCCGTTAACTGGGACTATTAATTCCCTTGAGTTCATCCCAATTCCTTGTTGGGTCAATTTTGGAGACTTAGGCTCTCTTTCTCAAGAAGAGCCAAGTCAACTTAACACAAACCAGTGTTTGCAACCACCAATTTATAGATTAAACCATAAAATTGACCCAAATAACAAACATCCATAGTCAATCTAACAATAGATGGCAACACCCATCAATTACCACACTAGGGTTGAGCCACAACCCTAGCTAATGGGTTTAGCTACTCATGCTTGAAGAAGAAAATAAAGAAGTATATGAAGAACAAGGCATATTAATTAAATGCTTATGTAAATATAGAGAATCTATCGTTAATTTGAAGCTAAGATGCCAAAAATGGCTACAAATGAGGTTCTCACGAGCGCAGCTCAGCTCTGATATATGTGATAACCTAAAAACTGGTAAAATATTCTATTTATACTAGGTTGGAAAAACCAAACAAAAATACTCCTGCGGGGTCAGTGCGGGCCGCATAAAATGGATTGCGGCCGCACTAGGCTCTTGGACTTCAGTTATGGGCTCTCTAAACTTGGGCTCCGCGGACCGTGTAGAATGGACCGCGGCCGCGGAGACAGCTGTCATGGTTCGCAAAACCATGACCGCGGATCACATTGGCATTTTCCATATCTCTGAACATCTCTTCCGCGGATCGCACAAAAAGATAGTGCGGCCGCGGAAGCTTCATCGCGGACCATGGAATGTGTAACGCGGTCGCGTTACCTGAAGCCCATTTTTGCCAAATCTCTGAATCTCCTTCCGCGGACCTCACAAAAAGGTAGCGCGCCACGGAGCCTTCACCGCGGACCACAAAATGTGTACCGCGGCCTCGTTGCTTGAGGCCTGGTTTTGCCTTCTCTCTAAATCACCTAGTGCGGCCGCATTCCATTTTGTGCGGTCCGCACTACCTTGTTTGCCCTCAGTTTACTTTGTTTTTTATACTTGAGTAGGTTTCACTCTGTTTGAGCCGATCTTTGACATTTTGTCACTCTGTCGATCAAACCTGCAATCAAGCAAACTTATGAGCCTTTTGGGACTATTTTGTAATGACTTATAATCAAAGCATAAGCAAGAAGGAGCATAAAACTCGTTAAAATCTCTATTTATTAACTCCCCCAAACTTAAGTCTTTGCTTGTCCTCAAGCAAACAAAATAAGACCCACCCCTTAAAGAAAAATCCAAGTATTTCCAACTATCCTAAAATAACCTCAACAAGCATCAATTGGGACTAACAACTGCCCTCAATACGAATGAATCATTAACAACATTTAAACTTTGAAAAACTATGGATCAAGTGTGACACAAGAGCATCAAGAGTTGACTTATTACATCAAAGAACTCTCTCCATTCACTTTGGCCATTGTGTAACCCAAACTCACACATCCTCAACTCTCCCTAGGCAAACCTCACCTTTTAGAGTATTAGCACACAAACCGAGGTTAATGGAAATTCACTAATCTCTCTCAAGGAAAAGTCACAAGTCCGGCTCTAAGTACCATATGTTTGCCCCTCATGTAAGTATCCACTAATGTAAGTGTCCTTCAACTCAAGATCATATAGGGCTTTTGAGGAGTCAATGTGAAGGCTTTTGGTTCAGGGTAGGAAAAGTTTGGTCTAAATGGGTTCCATCTTCCCTTAAGCACTTCTTTTGATTCATTTGGCACAATTCTCTTGACTTTTTGAGTATCTCACTTCTTTTTAAGGGGTTAGAGAGACGCAATGTCACTCTTTTTATTGCACTTCAAAGCGTTTCTCCTTTGTTTTTAACTTTTTCCATACCTTTTTCTCTTTTGTTTTTTTTCTTGAATCCCTTTTTATTCTTTTTCACATTGGGCTTTCTTTTTGTCTTTTTCTTTTCTTTTCTTTTCTTTTTCATTTCCTTCCTTTTCTTCGCTTTAGTACCTTTTACCACTTGTTCCTTCTCTCGTCTCTCCCCCCAAACTTAGACTTTTGCCATTGCTCAAGGGAAGATGGGGTGCCGAAAGAGGGTATATTTTAGAATGGATATAGGCTGATAGTATTGGTTCTTGAAAGAAAAAGGTTTAAAGATCAAAAGGGTTAACTAGGGAGTATATCATTGGTGGGCTATGGAATTGTTCAACTATCATTTGGATCAAGGAGAGCCTATAGTCACTTCTCAAGCCAAATTTCACTTAAGATTTCGCCTCAACAGACATTCAGGGCAAGTTCTAGACCATTGGCTCGGAACTTGGACTCACAGTTCAATTTCTCACCACACAAGCTCAAGGATTGTTAAAGACATAGAGTCGGGGACCCACAACAACCTTAGACAGGATTTGAGCACACAATGGTCCCGAAAGACCACATGATGATTGTTTGGTCAACACAAGAGTCTCAAGATCACGACTTTCACCATCCTAAACACAACGACTTGTATTTGACCATGGGATCAAAGGCAACTGTGTTAGGCCCAAGTGAAGCTTTGCTTGAGGAAACCTTAACTACAAGCTGTCACACCTCCTTTTTACCTACACCCGTAAGGGATATAAGGGAGTTTTTCGAATTAAAGGACAATCAAAACGGGATTGTTTATTTAAAATTCAGAGTCGCCACTTGGGAGGGTTTGTTTTCTGGTGTTCCAAGTCACCGGTTTATTTTAAAATCCCAGATCGAAGAAATTCGACTTTCCTTTTGAAGTCTGCGAACCAGAAATTCTGAATAAGGAATTCTGTTAACCCGAGGGAAGGTGTTAGGACCCCGCGGATTCCGTGGTTCTAGCATGGTCGCTTAAACTATTACAATTGGTCTATTATCTGATTTTAAAACAATTTTGAACCTATGTGCATTTTTACTTTAAACCGCTTTTAATTCATTTTAGGAAGAATTCAACATTACACAAAACATGTCTTTGGATCACGCCACATGAAATGCACCCGCGATCCGCGACATATTTATTTAACGTTGTTAGGATTTGGATTTGGGTCACATGAAATGCACACTCGAGTTTAGGAAAGTAATATTATTAAAATAACGCACCTAAAGCAACTACGCGTTTTTAACTTTGCGAGGGCCATGGAAATTTGTTAAATGGCACGCCTTGAATTCTAAGGATTTTAAAAGAAATAATTAAATGAGGGCCACACATTTGAGATTTTATTTGGTGCGGCGCACCTCAATTCCAATTTTTAAAAGGGAATTCAAACTACATTTGGAGGGCCATAAATCATTTATGTTATTGAATATGGCTCGCCCCAACTAGTTAATAGCCTAATTTATTAACACTAAATGTAGTTAAAGGTTCCATTTAAACTAACTAAGATGGTTTATGTGAGGGAAAACCAATCCATTACACAAAAAGGCTTGAGTCAATACAAGAGGACTGATGGTCCAACGAAAGAAATGGCTCGGATCTCGTTTGAAGAACTTTCAGAATTGGGCCTCATAATTGAGCCCAAGTTCGGAGCCCTACATCTGCTGAGCACCAGGCTCAACATCAAATCCTTACAATGTATGAGCAAGCTTGAAGTTGCAAATGAATTCAAAGGGACAACAACGAGACTAATACATATGCAAGCAAACTTTGGAATCGTCTTTAACTTATCAATAGCCAATTACATGACAGCCAATAATGATTTGATCTTGAAAGCAATTGTGAGTTCCAATTCTAATAACTAATAGTAGGTAGCGGAATTTAACAGTTTCAACGTCATAACAACATAGCTAATCACATTACTTTTGTACAAAGGTTACAATATCAAATTATTTTTGGTCATTCAGCATCTAATACCACCAATAGTCTTTACTAGCAAACAAATTACTAACCCAGACTCCTAAAAGGAAACTTCAAACAAACAATTAAAATTCAGAAAAGTAATACAGAATACTGCATATGCAAATACCTATTACGAATGTCCTTGAAAGTCCCTTTATACATATACACCAATTCAAACCCATGAAATCCAAGTAGCTAAGACATAATTTGTTCCATGTTTCAAACCAAAGCTAATTCTAGAACAAAGAACTTAGCAGGTATACCCAACAATAAGATGATTACCAACATAATCATATTATATTCAACCATAAATATACTCGACCAAGCTATTTCTGAACTAAGTAATACGCATTATGCATGAAATTGAAAGAGACAGGAGTGAGAATTCAATAGCAACCATCATCCAATTTGTTCATATTTCAGATTCAAGCTTCAGACTATATTTAAGTGGTGTCCATGGAATTAACAAATATCCGAAATGAAAGGAAAGGGGATGTAAGGTCAGCAGTAACAACAGCAGTAAGCAGCAGCAGAAATAAACCTCCCAGAACCAACTTTAAACCAAGAATTGTTGTGCAGCAAACAAAACAAGCAACCGGAACTTCAAACCAAGTTCTTTTAAACCATCAAACTGAAACGTTTCAGCCCAGATAGATCAGAAACTATTTCAGGAATTAGAAACTGAAGAAATCACAAAAAGAGTTCAATGAAATAGTAAAATCAGTCGTTTGTATTTTCTGTATTTTCGGCTCTTCCCCTGTTCTCTATCTCTGTAATTTCTATCTTTCTATATCTCTCTGTATTCTTCAGTATTCAGCCTGTTTTTCAGTGTGTCTCTTAGTGTCTATAAATAATTGTTCAACTTAGTGCATTCACCACTATCAATTCAACTTTTCATTTCTTAATTATCCACTAGTTTAGTGCTTTTAATTAATTCAGTAATGCAATTTCTACTCTACCACTATTGAGAAGCTTCCTAAGTTTTAAATTATCACAATTATAATAAACAGTAAACAAAAGACTAAAACCCTTCAGCTGGATTGAAAAATCAAAATCAGCTATTAGATTGATTAACGACATACATGAATATGAACTAAAGAAAACGAATGGACAATTCACAATTTTAAACCTAATTCAAAACTTAATTAAATTGTTCAAAGACAAAGAAGAGAAGAAGAAGAGGCAGAGGTGGAATAGGCATTAAAAAATAGAAATGATACTGGGAAACTCACCGACTAAGCTGGAAATCAACTTGGTACCCTGACTTTCCGATTTCATCGCCAAATAATGTTAGTCGCTTGTTCTTTGTCAAAACAAGTGAGTAACGTTATTTTGTAACAAAATTAGCTCTAAAACTAGAACCATCATCATCAACCTCGACTTTTAGGTTTGGCTCTTGGAACCCGGATGTGGGATTTAAGATTCGAGGGGTTTAGAACGGATTTGAGGGAAAATACTTAGAGATTAGGGAGGAGGGAGGCATGGGGATTCCCTGGTGTTAATTTATGATTAATTGGAAGTGGCGGTGCCACCGGAGAATATTAGGGCAGCGCTAGGGTACATCCCTTCGAATCGATATTCGAAGAGCTCCAGGGATATTTGAAAGAAATGAAGTAAGAGTTTGGAAAGGGGAGGGTGAGAGGATTCTATGGTGTATTTTTGGGGGTGATTGGCCACCGTTCGCCACCGTGGACGATTTTTGGCGGGCGGAATGAGGCAGTGAGACAGGGTCATCTCTGAAGAGAGGTGAGAGACGAATGGGGGGGTTCTGATTTTGGGTATATTAAATCAATGATTTAATTAAGGCCGTTGGATGATTGAAATCCAACGGCTCTGATTGTATCGTTGATTGAAACGGGGTCATTTTGGTTAAGTGGGGCTGGACTAGTTCATGGGCGGGTCGGGCTTGGGTCATGGGCGAAGTTAGGGACCGTTCGATCAAGTGAGATCGATGGTCCTGATTAAACTATACCAAACGACGTCGTTTGATATGGCTTGGGATGGACCGGATTTTGACACGGGTTTGGGCTGGATCGGGCAGGTTTGGCTGGGTAATTGTTTGGGCTTCTTAAATTGAATTTGGCCCAATTCCGATTTCCTTCTCTTTAATTCTTTTCCTTTTCTTTTCTTCCTTTTTTTTCGAAAAATTAAAACTAAAATCCTAAATTATAAAATCAAATCATCCTATCAAAAATACTAATTAACTCTAAATAATAATTATCCCAAATATTATTTACCAAATCAAAAAGAAAATCACGAAATTTTGACATTAAACACTAAAAATGCAAAATACGTTATTTATTTTTTTGAATTTTTTCATTTTTGTAAAACAACAATTCACTTAATTAATCTAAAAAAATGTAAAATTAAATCCTAAATGCAGATACTATATTCTTATATTTTTAATGCATTAAACATGTACACAAACATACACAAACAATCAGGAAAATAGCATAATAATTCCTAAAAATAACACATAATTAAAGAAAAGACCTAATTTTGGGAATTCTTTTAGAGTAATTCGTATGAGGCAAAAATCACGTGCTCACAGCTGCCCCTCTTTGCTCGGAAACACAAAGAGTTTTCGTGCAAAGATAAAGTGAGCGGATACGAGCGATTTTTGCCCGTTTGAAGACTCCGTGGGAAGCATTTTTTGAAAGAATTTGACCGAACCTCTGCTTCAAAGGTTTCCTACATATCCTTGGCTATAAAGGAATTAGGTCAATGTAGTTCAGGAAGTTTTGGTAGCTGGGACTACCATGAAGCTGTGGTTTCACAGTTACTGGTGCTGTTGCTGCTGATACTGCTTACTGACCTCCTTATTACACCATGATAAAAATGAAGAAGCTAGACTAAGCTATGATCTATGCTATACAAAGATTTATTTTCAAACTTGATCTTGTGACTGTTGTTGCCTCGTTGATTTGTATTTCCCTCAGATTGTGGCTGACTTGAATGGTATTTTTGAACTGTTTTCCCTTTTTCTCCAGGTGGGTACCTGATTGCTAAACCTTTTAAATGTCTTCCTTTGACTATTGTTTCCTTTCCTTTATTCTCCAGGCGGACTCCTGATTACTTGGACTTGAATTGCTTTCTCCCTTCGTTCTCCAAGCGGGCTTCTGATTACTGAAACTTAAATTGTATTGCCTCCCTTGTTTTCCAGGTAGGCTCCTGATTACAAAAACTTGAACTGTTTTCTATTCTTTGAAATTAGTATTGTCCTTCCCCGTTCTTCAGATGGGCATCTGACTTCCAAAAGTTGAGTTGTGTTCCCTTGTTCTCCAGGTGGGCTCCTGACTGCTTGACCTGAGTTGTATTCCCTCGCTCTCTAGGTGGGCGCCTGATTGCTGAAACTTTAACTGTTGTCCATTGTTCTCCAGGTGGATGCCTGATTACTGAATCTTCAACTGCTTTTCCTTGTTCTCCAGGTGGACGCCTGATTGCTTGATTTGAACAGTTTCTCCTTGTTCTCCAGGTGGATGCCTGATTGCTGAAGCTTAAATTGCATTCACTTGTTCTTCAGGTGGGCTCCTGACTGGCAGGTCTTTAACTGCTTTTCCTTGTTCTACAGGTGGACACCTGATTGCTGATACTTTAACTGTTGTTCCTTGTTCTCCAGGTGGACGCCTGATTGCTGATATTTCAACCGTTATTCCTTATTCTTCAGGTGGACGCCTGATTGCTGATATTTCAACTGTCTTTCCTTGTTCTCTAGGTGGATGCCTGATTGCTGAATCTTTAACTGCTTTTCCTTGTTCTCCAGGTAGATACCTGATTGCTGAATCTTAACTGTTTTTCCTTGTTCTCCAGGTGGATGCCTGATTGCTGAATCTTTAACTATTTTTCCTTGTTCTCCAGGTGGATGCCTGATTTCTGAAATTTGAATCATCTTCTTCTTGCAACTACCTTTCTTTGACTTGTTCTCCCTCGTTCCTGCAGGTGGGCGCCTGATTACCAATACTTGTGCCAATCTTCCTTGAAACTTGATTTGTTCTCCCTTGTTCTCCAAGTGGGCTCCTGATTACTTGATCCTGAACTGATTTTTATCTTTAATATCCGTGTTGTTCTTCCCTATTCTTCAAACGGGCATCTGACTTCAGCAAAATAGACAACAAAAGAAAATTTCGGCCCCAGTTTGGTAACCGGGCGCATCTGTGAGTATTAATTGAATCCTTTTACCAAATATCTCTAACAATCTGCAAGCTATATCCTATTATCCAGGAGGGTCCTGAAAATCTCTAGTAAGTTTCAAAATCTACATTATATTTTTTAGAGGTATGACTTTCGTCGAATTTTGTTATCTAAGACAGTCTTAAAGCTACATCCTATTATCCAGGAGGGTCCTGAAATTTTGAATTAAAGCTTATCTTACGAATGACTATTTCAACGCTAAACTATACTTTCTTATAATAACACTTGCTTATTTGATGGAATGCTTAAAGTTACGTCCCATTATTCAGGTGGGTCCTGAAAACTCTTATGCAAACTTTGAAGCCAACTTATATTCCTTTTGGTGCACATTTGTCCTATATTTACTACTTATGATTGTTTTGGAGTTTAACCTAGGTCCCATTTTCCAGGAGGGTCTTGAAATTTTGAATTGAGTCTTGTCTTAAGAATGAAAACTTCATACCAATTTATATTTTCACGAAGTAGAGATTATGCTAGATCTTGTACTCATGAATGTTTTGAATTAAAGCTAAGTCCCATTATCCTGGAGGGTCCTGAGATTTTCAAATTAAATCCCATTATCCAGGAGGGTCCTGACAACTCTTAATTAAACGACAATTTTAAAGCTAAATTATATCTACTGAAGGTATGTCTTATGCTAAATTTTGTTTTCCAAGCCAGTTTTAAACTACGTACCATTATCCAGGAGGGTCCTGACAATCAAAAATCAAGTCTTATCTTAAGAGCGACAATTTTACGGCTAAATTATGTTACCCTACAACAGAACTTATGCTAAACCTTGTTATCTAATGAAAATCTCAAAGCTAGATCCCATTATTCAGGAGGGTCCTGAAAACTCCTAATTGAATCCTATCTTAAACATGCAAACTTTGAAACCAACTTATATTCCTTTGGGGTACATTTATGCTAGATTTTGCTATTTACGATTGTTTCGATTTTTAAACTAGGTCCCATTTTCCATGAGGGTCCTGAGAATTCTGCAATCAAACCTGCCTGGTACTTGTTCTTCTTACAGATGATTTCCCAAAACAAATGCCATCTTTGCCCCTATTTCAAATCAAAGAAAATCTTGTCAGTTTAAAATGTGGTGGTTAGTTGTGGCATTCTTACTGGGGTGGTTTTCTCTTTGCTAGGCTTTGCTTCATTCTGATTGCCTTGAACATGGTCGAAGGATTGTTTTGACCTTCTGACTGATCCTTAACTGCAGGATCCCCAATTGTTGTTCTCCATTTCTGACCTTTCTGTCTGAACTCGTACATTTCCCACGACATTACTGAACCATTCCACCAATTTAACTTTTGCTTACATCCTATGTCCCACTTTTCATCATATTATCTCTGGCATGTCCTAGCCGCATTTTGCTTTGTGCAATTTCAAAAATAATAGTTAAACTTTGAAATTCCTTCTTATTTGTTGAAACAAGGCTAAACTTAGAAGAGCTTTAGAGGAGTAAAATTAACAGCAATGAAATGCAACGATTTTGAGAATTAAGAATAAAGAAGAAAATCCAAATTTGGATGACTGTTGGAGATAGGAAAAGGAACTTATCTGAGTGGAGTCACTGGCACCAATGATCATGGTATGTATTTTGGATTAATCAGCCTAGTCTGTTTAACCAATCTCCTTTCCAATTGTTTAACTTTGTGCTCCAAGATCTCCACAACCCAATTTTTACTTTCTGCCAACTTACGGACCTTGTTCAACTTGTAGTGCCCTGAAAGGTTTTCACCGACAAACCTCTCTCATTTGTTTATTCCTCAATTCCTTGTCGCCTCATGGTGCCCGTGAAGGTTTTCACCAATAAGACTCTCTCATTTTTACTTTCTCTCAGCTTTCGTCGCCTCATGGTGCCCATGAGAGTTTTCACTAATAAGACTCTCTCATTTTTTAATTTCTCTTGCTTAAACAGGAGTGTTGCCCCTGATATGAATTCTCTTTACTTGCTTGATTTGGTATATCTCGAAGACTGATCGGGAGGTCTTTCTTTGGACAACCATGTGGGTTCTTGGATATGTTTGGAAAGAAAAGGGTATCGAAAAGGCTCCAAGAATCTCAAATGGGTTAGAATTACAACTTTTGGAATCAGATTTCTTATCACAATTATAACGTCTGCCCCAGTTTCTTGCTTGGGGATCTTTTGATATTTTATTTTACTATGACCGAGCCATGAGGCTGCCTATGTATCCTTAACAGGAATCAGGTCAAACGTAGTTCACACATGAATTTCTTTGTTTTTCTTTCTCTTTTCACTTCTTTTCTTTTCTCTATCTTTTCATTGTTGTTGTTGTTGTATTGATTCCATAAGAGGGGTATGAAAGAAATAAATAAAGCTCAAAAGGGGAAACAAAGGGTAAAGTGTTTAGATAGCAGAACAAATTGTCTTTGTCATTCCAATCTTCGAAACAATGCCAAATACAAACAATCAACAATTAAACCAAAGAAATCATACATCATATCTCTTGACTGTATCAGAATTAATAGCCATGTCTACACATTTGTCTTCGATATCTGTTAGATACAAAGCACCATTGGACAACACTCTCGTCACAATGAACGACCCTTGCCAATTTGAGGCGAACTTGCCCTTCGCCTCGGCCTGGTGTGGAACGATGCGCTTTAATACCTGCTGACCCACTTCAAACTTTCGGGGACGCACCTTTTGTTGTACGTTCTTGCCATTCTCTTTTGATATAACTGACCATTACACACTACTGCTAATCTTTTCTCATCAATTAAACTTAACTGCTCCAAACGGGTTTTGACCCACTCATCATCATCAATCTCGACCTCAGCAACAATCCGAAGGGACGGGATTTCAACTTCCACAGGTATCACTACTTCAGTGCCATATACCAACAAATAAGGAGTTACACCTACTGAAGTGCGAACAGTGGTGCGATAACCTAACAATGCGAATGGTAATTTTTCATGCCATTGCCTGGAGCCTTCCATCATTTTCCGAAGTATCTTCTTTATATTCTTGTTGGCTGCCTCGACTGCTTCATTCGCCTTGGGGCGATATGGGGTGGAATTGCGATGTGTAATCTTAAATTGTTGACATACCACTTTCATCAAGTCACTGTTAAGATTATCACCATTATCCATGATGATCACCTTTGGGATTCCAAATCGACAGATGATGTTTGAGTGAACAAAATCAACCACTGCTTTCTTAGTCACAGACTTGAAAGTTTTAGCCTCAACCCACTTGGTGAAATAATCAATGGCTACCAGAATGAATCTGTGCCCGTTGGATGTTGCTGGCTCAATTGGTCCAATGACATCCATGCCCCAAGCAACGAAGGGCCATGGTGCCGACATTGTGTGCAATTTCGATGGCAGAGAATGAATCAAATCTCCATGTATCTGGTACTGATGACATTTGCGCACGAAACTGATACAATCTCGCTCCATGGTGAGCCAATAATAACCTGCTCGGAGAATTTTCTTTGCCAACACATATCCGCTCATATGTGGTCCGCAGACTCCCGAATGTACTTCGGACATGACAGCCGTAGCTTGTCTAGCATCTATGCACCTTAATAATCCAAGGTCTGGCATTCTTTTATACAAAACTCCTCCACTTAAGAAAAATCCACTTGCTAACCGTCGAATTGTTCTCTTTTGATCCCCCATGGCTTGTACTGGATATATCCCCATTCTGATGTATTCCTTGATATCGTGAAACCATGGTTCTCCATCAAGTTCTTCTTCTATCATGTTACAGTAAGCATGCTGATCTCAAACTTGAATATGCAGAGGATCGACATAAGCTTTGTCCGGGTGGGGTAACATTGATGCTAGGGTAGCGAAAGCATCGGCAACATCATTATAGACCCTTGGAATATGTCTGAACTCCACTAATCGAAACCGTTAACAAAGATCATGCAAACATTGTCGGTACGGTATGAGCTTTAAATCTCGTGTTTCCCATTCTCCTTGAATTTGATGTACCAGAAGATCCGAGTCTCCCAAGACCAAGACTTCCTAGACATCCATGTCTGCAGCTAGCCTTAAACCCAAAATGCATGCCTCGTATTCAGCCATATTGTTGGTGCAATAAAACCAAAGCTAAGCCGTAACAGGATAGTGATGCCCTGTCTCAGAAATGAGCACAGCCCCTATTCCAACTCCTTTCATGTTGGCAGCTCCATCAAAAAATGTTTCCAGCCTAGTTTTTCAATTTGCTCCAGTTCATCGATTTGCATCACCTCTTCATCGGGAAAATAAGTTTTCAATGGCTCGTACTCATCATCGACCGAGTTCTCGGCCAAATGATCAGCCAGTGCTTGGGCTTTCATCGCAGTCCGAGTCATATAGATGATGTCAAACTCTGTGAGCAAAATCTGCCACTTCGCGAGTCTTCCTGTCGGCATAGGCTTTTGAAAGATATATTTCAACGGATCTAAGCGCAAAATGAGGTAAGTAGTGTAGGATGACAAAGAATGTTTCAATTTCTGAGCCACCCAAGTTAGGGCACAATATGTCCTTTCCAGGTGAGTATACTTAACCTCATAAGGCGTGAACTTCTTGCTAAGATAGTAGATGGCATGTTCCTTTATGCTGGTGATGTCATGCTGCCCTAGTACACAGCCAAATGAATTTTCCAGGGCTGTCAAGTAAAGAATCAAAGGTCTCATTGGTTCTGGTGGAACCAGCACAAGCGGGTTTGACAAGTATCCCTTTATCTCGTCGAATGCTTCTTGACACTCATCAGTCCACTTGACCGTAGCATCCTTCTTTAGCAACATGAAAATAGGCTCACAAGTTGTCGTGAGCTGAGCAATAAACCTGTTGATGTAGTTCAACCTCCCTAACAGACTCATCACTTCAGTCTTGTTCCTCGGAGGTGGCAGTTCTTGGATGGCTTTGATCTTTGATGGGTCCAACTCGATGCCTCGCCGGCTGACGATGAATCCCAACAGCTTTCCGAATGGCACACCAAATGCACACTTGGCAGGATTAAGCTTGAGGTTGTACCTGCAAAGCCTTTAGAAGAATTTCCTCAAATCCTCAATGTGGTCGACCTGATGCTTTGATTTTATGATCACATCATCTACGTATACCTCAATCTTCTTGTGTATCATATTATGAAACACAGTAGTCATCTCCCTCATGTAAGTTGCCTCGGCGTTCTTCAAACCAAATGGCATTACTCGGTAGCAATAAGTTCCCCATGGCGTGATGAATGCCATTTTTTTGCATCTTCTTCATCCATTAGAATCTGATAATACCCGGCATAGCAATCCACAAAAGATCCAATCTCATGCTTGGCACAATTATCGATCAAAATATGGATATTGGGTAGTGGGAAGTTATCCTTCGGACTTGCTTTGTTGAGATTGCGGTAATCGATGCATACTCTAATCTTGCCATCCTTCTTCGGCACAGGCACGACATTAGCCAACCAAACAGGATATCAAGTGACCTGAATGACTTTTGCGTCCAACTGCTTGGTAATTTCTTCCTTAATCTTCACACTCATATCACTTTAGAATTTCCTCAATTTTTGCTTGACGAGAGGAAATGTTGGATCAGTGGGCAATTTGTGGACCACTAAATCAGTGCTTAAACCCGGCATGTTGTCATATGACCACGCAAAAACATCTTTGTATTCGATGAGTACTTTAACTAACTCTTCCCAGATCTTTGGCTCGAGATGGACACTTATTTTAGTCTCTCTGATATTATTTGTGTCCCCTAAATTGACGACTTTTGTATCATTCAGGTTGGGTTTGGGTTTTTCTTCGAAGTGAATTAACTCCTTACTAATCTCTTCGAAGGCTTCATCCTCATCACATTCTGATTCGTAATCACAATCTACTTCTTGAACTATTATTTCAGAATTAGATTGATTTTTAAGACTAGGCTAAGGATTCCCCATGCATGCCATGTTATTAGAACCAGCGTAAAAAGAACTGTACAGAAAAGAAAATAAAAGAAAAACAAAAAGGAAACTATCAGGAATGACGAAGAAAGGGGAAACTACATTTCATTGAATTTTAATAATAACAAGGTTTAACACATCCAAATGGACGAAACATAGAATCTGGATTACAACCCTGGAATAATCCAGATAAACTGAAGGAAAAATCAAAGCCCACTACCAAAGCTCCTTCCGAGTAGGAAGAGGAGTAGCTTCCCAATTACTGATCTTTGCACTTGGCCCAACGAATTGCACATCCGCTTGACTTGATCCTTCTCCAGTTTCCACCATGTTAACATCACTGAACAACCTCTCGAACCCCTTATCCAAATCTCCATCAACATCAATCAATGATCCGGGAACCGTTGCTATCGGACGCTTTCTGGCACTAGGCCTAACAAATGATCTGGACAGCCGCGGGATGGGCTTTGGGAGGACCCACGCCCTTTGCCTCAACTTTCTGGCTCTTCTTACATCCGTAACTGTGGGCTTAAACCCCAAACCAACGGTATCCAAGTTTTTGGGTAGAGATACTGGTTGTATGATGCCCTGCAACGAAGCACCCAAACCTTTGCCAGATACGAAGCCATTCTTCAACATCTCAAAAGCCACCATGACTGACGCGGCTGTTACTTTAGGAACTGGAATGCTTTTCCCCTCTGGGATCTTTTCAGCTGATATTGCATCAAAGACCTGATATACTCATGGCCCTTTGTCATTTTCAACTTCGATGAAAGGTATGATGGAATCACTTTGGGCACACATATTATCCTCACCGTGCACCACAATTTCCTGTTTGTCCCATTCAAATTTAACCATCTAATGCAAAGTAGACGACACTGCCTTGGTGGCATGAATCCAGGGTCGTCCTAATTGCAAATTATAGGAAACAACTATATCCAGCACCTGAAACTCCATTGTGAACTCAACTGGCCCAATCGTCAGCCCCAACACTATGTCCCCAACTGAATCTTTACCTCCGCCGTCAAATCCCTGCACACAAATACTGTTCTTATGGATCCTCTCATCTTCTATTTTCAGCTTGCTTAGAATGGAGAGAGGACAGATGTTTGCACTTGACCCATTGTCAACAAATACTCGGGTTACCACTGAGTTCTCACATTTCACCGTAAGGTAAAGGGCTCTGTTATGCTCAGTACCCTCTACAGGCAATTCATCATCGGAAAATGTGACTCTGTTTGCTTCGAAGATTTTGTTGGCTATTTTCTCCAAATAATTCACGGAGATCTTATCGGGAACGTACGCTTCATTCAAGATTTTCATTAAAGCTTGACGGTGCTCATCCGAGTGGATTAGTAATGACAATAGCGAAATTTGAGCAGGCGTCTTTCTTAATTATTCCACGATAGAGTAGTCTTGTAGCTTCATCTTCCTCAAGAATTCTTCTACTTCTCCCTCAGTTACGGCCTTTTTTACCAGCGTCGGATTATCATTTGTTCTTCTTAACTCCTCGGGAGTAAAACACCTTCCCGAGCGAGTTAAACCCTGGGCTTCACAGACTTCTTATTTGACCCCCTTCCCTTTGTACATCACTGTTACACGTTTGTAATTCCATGGAATAGCCTTGATGTTGATTATTGGTAACTGGGTTACCGGCTTGATAATAACCCGATCTGCGCGGGCACCTTCCACGATTATGACGGGTTTGCTGGCCGCTCCTGGTACGATTACCTTCACCCCTTCCTGTTTCATTGCAACCTTGCTTGAAGATCCCTTCTCAACTGCCACAGATGGTTCAACACTCTTTTTGCTCGACTTGAGCACCGACTTCTCACCCGCTGATTGTTCAACTGTTTTGACTCCACTGGACCGAATCATCATGACGGTATGTGATGGCTTCCTGGGAACTCCCTCCTCATGCACTATTTTAATCATATTTTCCTCCTGGTGGGCTGGCATAGGATTCCTGTTAATATTCGATGCCACGGGATCTTGGACTTCAATTCTATTGGTATCAACAAGCTCCTGTATCGCACTTTTTAAGTGCTAGCACTTCTCTGTGTCATGACCTGGAGTACCAGAACAATACTCATAGCTGATAGTATAGTCAAGATTTTTTGGAGGAGGATTTGGCAGTTTGGACTGTATCGGCCTTAGCATATCCAGCTGTTTTAGCCTATGGAACAGACTAGTGTATGATTCTCCCAACGGAGTAAAGGTTTCTTTTTCTGCAACTGTCACACCTCCTTTTTGTGCGCCCGGCCCCGAAGGGTTAAATGCACGAGGGGGTTTTTCCAATTTAAGTGACAATATTCGAAATAGGATTATTTATTTAATTCAGAGTCGCCACTTGGGAAAGGTTTGGCTTTTGGTGTCCCAAGTCACCGGTTTATCTTGAATCCCAAATCGAGGAAATTTTTGACTTTTCCAAATGAAGTCTGCGAACCAGAAATTCTAAGTAAGGAATTCTGTTGACCCGAGGGAAGGTGTTAGGCACCCTCGAATCCCGTGGTTCTAGCACGGTCGCTTAAATTGTTATAATGGCTAAATATCTGATTTAAATACATGTTGTGACTTATGTGCTTTTATTAAGTTTAAACCGCTTTTATTATTATCATTTATTTTTATAGAATTGCAACGTCGTGAAAATGCATCTCGAACCACGTCACAATCAATGCACCCGTGGTCGTCGACACATTTTGACTCCGTTGAGATTCGGATTTGGGTCACATCAATGTGCACCCGTGTTTAAGAAGGTTAAATTATTAAAGGTGCGCCTAAAGCAACTAGCGTATTGTTATTTTGGGAAGGCCGTAAAATTCGCTAAACGGCCTGTCCCGAATTCTAAGTATTTTAATATATACATTTAGAGGGCCCCGCAGCTTGTGCATTTTTGTTTGTCGAGGCTCGTCTCATTTTTATTTAAAAGGATAAACCTACAGTGACTATATTTTCCTATTAAGTTCGTCTCTAAAATAAAAGAAAATCTCTTAATTAATTACATGCTAAAAACGTAACTTATTAATTATTAGTTTACGGCTAATGCGAATGGAAAATTGCGACCGAGTTTGTACAAAGAAAAACTGCTTTCATTCTATATTCTATTATTCAATAATACTAAAACGTGAGATTGACACACCATAATATCAAAACAGATTAACTATTCTTTGAACAGGATTAATAAAGTTACTCATTAGATGGTGCTACTAATAATATTCGGAACTCATCCTAAAAGGAACTGCCTACCGAAATCGAAACTCCCAGATTTAAAACTGTGTTGTCTTCGACAATATTTGAAAAACCAATTCTCCCTAACATGCTCAATACAACTAAAGGAAAGTTCGAATTAATGATTACATTAAATGGTTACACATTACATGCATTATATAGTCACCTCCTGTATACCGCTAAACGAATCACATATTGAGGTTTTAGATCAATATAAGCTTCGATTAAGTATAAACTTACTAATACATTCTCTATTGAACTACAGACTAAAGTTTACATAACTTAACAACATTTATAGAGGGCTGTAAGTAAAACAAACAGATGATTATAATTTCTTCAGATCTTTCAATTCATGCCTTTCATTGTTACAATCAGTTACACCAATGTGGGGGTTCAAAATGTGTACCTGGAAGATGCTTACAATGAAGAAACAGGAGATGAGTAGAGCAGTAGTGTAAACGAAACAGCAGCAGTAACGGATAAATAGCAGCAGTAACGGATAAATAGCAGCAGGACAAGTTCTAGCGCAAAATGCAACTATAGCCGATGGAAAAAGTAGCTGAACGAAAAGCAGTAGGCAGTGTAGTAGAAGCAGAACTCCAGACCAGACCAACTCCAAGAATAAACTAATACGACACACCACCAGTAATCTCACTTGAGACTTGGAAGAATCAGTACTGCTTAACAGATTGACAACAAATGAAATCCAAACAACAATAGGAAGAAACAGTTTCTGATTTTTCTGTATGTTTTTCTTTCTTGCTCCCTCTCTATCTGTATATATCCTCTCTCAATGTGTGTCTGTATATCCTATTCTGTGGTATCTCTCCCTCTCTCTATGCTTTCTAAAATCCCCCCTTCAATGGAAGTTCTGCCTCCTTTTTTTATATCCTAGCATCAGGCTATTCACAGCCTGTTAAACACATTAGAAATCCCTGCCCATGTGGCCTCCTCCTTTTCCAGTTCCCCTTCAACTACTTAAAAATAAGAAAAAGAAAACTCTCCCATGATATTCCCTAACAGATCTATCTTTTAAATGGGGTTTATTATTTCTAAACTAAAGCAGGATATGGGCAGCAGAATATAATCTGACAGCATATGCTGTCAAACTATTTTAATCTTAACAAAGTCCTTTATGCACATGTTGTGCACAAGTGCACATGCCCTCCAATTCAGACTGCAGTTACAGACCAGACCCTTAAATTTCTGATTCAAATACAACAACTATTCGTAGTTATACTCAATTCCTAATTTGATTTAAGTAGGAACTCAGCAGTGAAACAGATCAAATTGTTATCATTCAAACAGCTGAACTATTTGACGATACGTATCGAATCGACTATACTAATTACAACATATACAATCAAAGCCAAGGATTGGAATCAAACAGTATTGCACCAAGGGTTCAGATTGCACTGTCAAAACAGAGATTAACTTGGGGATTGATTACTCAAACAATTTCAATTCAGTCGATTATGCAGTTTACATACACATACATTATCGGTGAATGAGGAAACATTTGACCAGATACAGAGGTCCAGGCAAGGTGTGCAAAAACAGTTGGTAAAATTCAAAACACAAATTAAACAAGACATTTGGCCATATGAACAGACCTTTAACAAACACACGAACTGAAATAAAGAAAAGAAAACAAACTTACCTTAAAATCTTTGAAAGAAAAAATCAGAAAAATCAGCTCGTGTTTGAACAGACCCTTCTTAGGGTTGAACGGACTTTAATCGAAGTGTTCTCAGCTGAGAACACTTCGATTAAGGTCCATTAGACCCTAATCACTTTAGCTCAAACGGACACAGATCAGGCTTGGGGTTTCTGGGTTTCATAGATGGTAGATTTGGGATTTGGGTTTCCATGGTTAGATTCGGACCAAACCAAGCATGGTTTGGTCATGAGGGAGGTTCGGGGACTGTCTGGTGTGAAGCTGGGGTACATCAGTGTAAGTCGAGGTTCTGCTCGAATCTTCAAATGAAGATTCGAGACGATGGGGGAAGGTTCGAGATCAATGGTTTGCAGATCTATGTTCAGGGTGTCAAGGTGGTCCTAGGGTGTTAAGGTGGGGGTGACCGGCGTCCATGCCGCCGGGATTAATGGTGAAGGGAAAGAGGGAGGCTAGAGTTCTATGGGTTTGGGTCTGTGGTGAGGACGACCTAAGACAGGGGGGGTTTGGCTTAGGCGCGGGGTGAAGGGTTTTGGGTTTATATAGTTAATGAGGGAATAGATCCTGGCCGTCGGATGAGGCGAGATGAAAGGCCAGGATCTTTCAACTGGTGGGGAACGGTGTCGTTTCAACTCAAACAGTTTTGGGCCTGTTTTGTTTTAACTTGGACTGGCCTGATCCGAAAATCCTTCTCCTTTTCTTTTTTTTTTTCTTTAATTTCTTAAATTAATTTGCCAAATAATACTATATAAAACATTGAACAACAATTATCACACAATTAACATTTAATTACACTAAACACTTAATGACAAAATACAATAAAAGATGCACACATTTTTATTTTTCTTTTAATAAACGGATTACGGTTCACACGACATATATTTTTTATATTTTGTTTGAATAAAATAACCACGGGCAAGATCACAAATAACTAACAAAATGCCACGTAAAAATCCAAAAATTGTACAACAAGACCATTTGTTATTATTTTTATTTCTTTTGGAGTGATTGTTGCGCAAAACAAAAACCACGTGCTCACAGTTGCCCCTCTTTGTTCGGAAACACGAAGGGTTTTCGTACAAAGATAAAGTGAGCGGATATCAGCGATTTTTGCTTATCGAAAAACTCCGTGTGAAGCATTTTTTTTTGAAAGATTTGACCGAATCTTCGCTTCAAAGATTTCCTACATATCCTGGGCTAAACAGGAATCAGGTCAATGTAGTTCGGGAAACTTTGGGTAGCTGGGACTACCATGGGACTGCAATGCTTGCCGTTACTGTTGTTGTCGCTGTTGTTGCTGCTTACTGACTCCCTTATTACAAACAAAGGAAAATTGAAACTGAACTAACTACGTATGCATGCCAACCGCTAGTTACAAGATTCCTATCTATGATTCTTTTGCGACTTGATCCTGGGTCTTAGCTGATTCTGCTTGTAGACTTCGATCTGAATCTTGATGCTTGCAAGTTGTAGGTGCCTGTTTATTTCCGGTACTGGGTAAGATGAGGTTGGTAGAATTCGGGACCTTGATCAAACCTTTGAACGATCTGCCCCTCGCCTTTCCGAATATCTCGGCACATCTTCTTTTTGTCTTTTTCTTCTTTGATTCTGAGTTGAGACTCATCTCGTGGGTCGTTTCGATCCGTGTGGCTCGAGGTCAGACCTGCGAGGAAAAACAAATGAACGAAATTTTCTGCCCCAGCTTCACTAGGGAAATTTCGTGAGTTATTTGCCAGGAGGTTCATAGAATTGATGAAGGAATTGGATCGACGATATCGCCGCAAGGTAAGAATACTCAGTTTAGGGTTGGAGCTCTAAGGCTGGCGGAAAGGAAATAGTTCAGTTCAGGGTTGGAGCCCTAATGCTGACTAGCTGGGGAGAAGCTCAGTTTATTGTTGAAACCCTAATGCTGACCAACTGGGGAGAAGTTCAGTTTAGGGTTGGAGCCCTAATGCTGATTAAGGAAAAGTTCAGTTTAGGGTTTAAAACCCTAATTCTGTTTAAAGGGAAAAGTTCAGTTTAGGGTTTTTGAGGCCCTAATGCTGATTAAAGGAAAAAAGTTCAGTTTAGGGTTTAAAACCCTAATGCTGACTAAAGGAAAAGAGTTCAGTTTAGGGTTTAAAACCCTAATGCTGACTAAAGGAAAAGAGTTCAGTTTAGGGTTTAAAACCCTAATGCTGACTGAAGGAAAAAGTTCAGTTTAGGGTTTAAAACCCTAATGCTGACTGAAGGAAAGAGTTCAGTTTAGGGTTTAAAACCCTAATGCTGACTAAATGGAAAAAGTTCAGTTTAGGGTTTAAAACCCTAATGCTGACTGAAGGAAAGAGTTCAGTTTAGGGTTTAAAATCATAATGCTAACTAGCTGGGGACAAAGTTCAACTTAGGGATCGGAGCCCTAAATTGGGAAGGCTGCCAGGTTATGCTGGACACTATTCGGGTTACGTCGGACAGATTCGTCGGGTTATGCTGGAAAGATTCGTCGGGTTATGCCGGAGGGTTCATCGGGTTATGCCGGAAAATTCATCGGATCATGCCAGAAAATTCATCGAAACATGCCGGGAAGATTTATCGGGTTATGCCGGAAGATTCATCGGGTTATGCCGGAAAGATTCGTCGGGTTATGCCAGAGGGTTCATCGGGTTATGCCGGAAAATTCATCGGATCATGCCGGAAAATTCATCGGAACATGCCGGGAAGATTTATCGAGTTATGCCGGAAGATTTATCGGGTTATGCCGGAAGATACATCGGATCATGCCGGAAAATTCGTCGGAACATGCCGGGGAGATTTATCAGGTTATGCCGAAAGATTTATCGGGTTATGCCAAAAGATTCATCGGGTTATGCCGAAAGGTTCATCGGGTTATGCCGAAAGGTTCATCGGATCATGCCGGAAAATTCATCGGAACATGCCAGGGGTTCGTCGGGTTATGCCGGAAATATTCATCGGGTTATGACGGAAGATTCATCGGATCATGCTGGAAAATTCATCGGAACATGCCGGGAAGATTTATCGGGTTATGCCGAAAGATTTATCGGGTTATGCCGGAAAATTCATCGGATCATGCCGGAAAATTCATCGGAACATGCCGGGGGTTCGTCGGGTTATGCCGAAAATATTCATCGGGTTATGCCGGAAGATTCATCGGATCATGCCGGAAAATTCATCGGAACATGTCGGGAAGATTCATCGGGTTATGCCAAAGGATTCATCGGGTTATGCCGAAAGGTTCATCGGATCATGCCGGAAAATTCATCGGAACATGCCGGGGGTTCGTCGGGTTATGCCGGAAATATTCATCGGGTTATGCCGGAAGATTCATAGGATCATGCCGGAAAATTCATCGGAACATGCCGGGAAGATTCATCGGGTTATGCCGGAAAAGGGAAAGAGTCCTCAGATTATGCCGGGGATTTGGGTAGGAAAAGCTCATTGGGTTATGCCAGGGAGATCCGTGGTTTATACCGGGGTAGTCGAGGAATGAGGTCCTACGCTACCATGATTTGTTTTTCTTTTGGGATGCTCATTTTTATTTCTTGTCTTCTTTCTTTTCTTTGGTTCATCCCCTTTTATTTCCTTTTATTTATCAAAATGCACGAAAAAAATTTTTTGGGAAACTTACCTTTGGTCGTTTTTCCTGCTGCAAGGTTGTTTCAATGCTTGCGCGTTTTATTTCTTTTGGGCTACACCTGCTTCTTGCATGGCTGCTTTGGGTCGCACCTGTCTCAATTTCCTAAACAAAGAAACATTGTCAGTTTGAAAATGGCGGTTGGTTTTGGGGGCCTTGACCGTTCCAATTGCTTTGTCTTGGCCTAATTCTTGTTGAGAAACAATTGATCGGATTCACATGCGAAACCCTTTAGACGACTCAGACTTGCGTTTCCAGATTTTGTGATGATTTGCCTTGTAAGGCTTTGGTTTTTCCGTCCCGTTCTGCTTGGGGATTTTCGGTGGGGATTTTATCAGGGAGACTCTGTGGGGATTTGTACAAGAGAACCTCCGTGGGGATTTGTCCAATGCGAACTCTGTGAGGATTTTTTTTTTTTTTGATTAAAGCAGACTTGCTGGGGATGTGCTGGGGCGGATCTCTTGTGGGGTTTGTACAAGGGGAGACTCTGTGGGGATTTGTAACAAAGGGAGACCCTGTGGGGATCTGTCGGTTTTATGTCGGGGATTTTGATCCTCAAACCTAAAACGTAGTGGCTAATCGCGTGGGACTTAACCTCTCCAACTTTATTTTGCTTTCGTAGGCTCTTCTTTTTTTTTCGAACGTCTTTACTTTGGAAGCAAATCAACTACCATGGCCAGTCGGGATGGGACTGACGCGCCACTGAGGCCGTACATTTTTTACTTTTGCCAAACGGGGCCCTGTAAAACCCGGTCCTGCCACCTTTCGTTGTGATTATTACGGGATTAAGAGTTAGATCAAAAGGAACTCAAAGAAAACTATGTAAAGGAAAGCATATGAGTTTAAAGAGAAGCGCCCATTTTGGGGAGAAAAGAAGGACTTATCTGGAGTGTATGCCAACTTCAAACTGGCATGACATGCCTTTTGGACTGGATGCCCGACCTCCAAGAACTTGCATTTCCTCATGAATCAAAACAGATCTGTGTTTTCAAAACACGGGAACCTTGCCAGGACTTTCTGAGGTGGAATCACCTTTTTGGCCGACAACGCCCTTTGCGGGTTTTCGCTAGTCGACCTCTCTCATTTCTCTTCTTACCGTCGCCTGACAGCACTCTTTGCAAGTTTTTACTAAAAAGCTCTCTCATTTTCAATTTCTCTTCTCGCGTCGCCTCACAGTGCCAAAAGGTTTTCACCGACAAGACTCTCTCATTTCATTCTCCTCATTTTGTTGTATCAGACCCAAATAATTCCATCTTCCCATTTTGAAACGCTTTGCTGATTGATCAGAAGGACTTGGACAAAGGCTTGGGGTGAAAAGAATGTGGATTGAACTACAACTTTGGAACCTTTTGGGCGGGATCATTGCCGAATCATTATAACTTCTTCCCCAGTTTTACTTTCGGGGAATTTCTGGATTTTTGTTTTGGTGTGACTGAACCCCAAGGAGAGGTTGCCTACGTATCCTTTCGGAATCAAGTCAAACGTAGTTCAGGCACATTTTTTTGTTTTTGGTTTGCTTTTTACTCACTTCCCTTCCCTTTTTCATTTTCATTATCCCTTTATATATTTTCTTTTTTTTCCAATTCTTTTCTTCTTCTTTTCCTTTTTTTTTCATTTTTTCTTTTCATTTCAGTTTCTTTCTTTCTCTTTTTTTTATATTTTATTTTCAATAATATTTTCAGGTTCCAAAAGAGGGTAATCAAAGGAGAGTAACCGGCTCAAATGGGTTTGCAAGGGGTTGATAGTGTTTGGGTGACGAGAATGAAAGCCTTCGTCATCTCAAAACTGTGCAACGATATCGCCAAAGCGATTTGGACATATCACTGCATCTGCTTTCCGAGCAGGGCTGACGTCATTTCTTTCGACGCTGCCCAGATACAAATGCTCCTCTTGGCAATGTTTTTAAATGACGTATGGACCCTTATTTGTTGGTACAATTGCTGTGACAAACCGTAGTCATTAAGGTTAACATTCTGTACGGGTCTAAACCCATTTATTGCCCTCAAACTCTGCTTTAGTGACGGACATTTTCCAAACCATGAACCAATTATCTTTAGTTCTTCCTACTTTTCAAATTCTTTACATCTCAAATTTTGACTCATTATTTGAAGTCTGACGGAGTTCTCGTGATCCGGGCATGAAGTCCGCAAGCATATCATGTTATTTAAAGCTGCATTTATCAGAATTGAAGAGAACACAAAAGGAAAACATAGAAGAAGAAAGTGAGCGATGAAACATGATTTCATTTCTTGGCATTTTGGGGAAGATAAAGAAAAAGGTTGACATTCAGGAAATTAAAAACATGAAACTAAAGAAAAACATCTGAGTCACACCCTGGGGTAGCTCGTGATGTAGAGAAAGTGGCAAGACAAGTTCAATAGGACTTCTGTTTGATCAAGAATGGTGTAGCCTTCTAGTTTTGAAGCTTGGTGCTTGGTCCCATGTATGATACCTCAGCGGTGCTAGTGCCCTCTCCTGGCTGGACCATGTGTATTTCGCATAGCTTTTCCCTCGTCGCCTCACATATTTCCTCACTTTCTTCGAGCGGGAACACCTTATCATCTTCCTCTTTGTTGTATTTTGGCTTCTGTGGTATGCGTCCGACAAACACTAGCTCGTTCGGCCGAGGTGGTTTGATCGTCCCCCATACCATAGAGGCCTGCTTGAATACATCACTTATTCCTTTTTCTTGCTCCGGAGTTGCCCTGGGCTCCCTTTATGTATCAGCAATAGCAATTATGGCTTTAAGCGCCGGATCAACTTCCTCGTCTTCACAAATCATCCCAACTATCGACCCGTTGTTGTGGGCGGGCAGCGGATTATTGGTCACATTTGGGATATCCTCGTCTCTCAACACAATCTTCCCTTGGTCTAACAGATTCTCTACAGCTTGTTTCAATGTCCAACAGTTGTTGGTGTCGTGCCCTTCTACCCCTGAATGGTATGCACATCTGACACCCCGCTAATATGATGGTGATCCCGGGTTCTGCCCGTTTGGTGGTATGGGCTGCAACAAATTCATCTGGACAAGCTTAGGGAATAGGGTGGAATAGGGTTCACCGATTGGTGTATAGTTGAGTCTCCTGGGTGGTTCCCCAGGACGGAAATTATTCTGAGGAGGTCGAGGATTGTAGTGGTTTCGGTGAGGAGGCTGATTCCTAGGATGTGGGGCTTGCCCCCGATTGACTGGCTGTGACCGCTGGATGTAAGGCTGGGTACTCATGACCATGTAGGGTTGAGGAGCGTAGGTCGCATTTTGGTGGGGGAAATAATGTTGCGAGGTTCTTTCCGAAGAACAAAGCTCGGGATTATGATATTCTCCCGCCTCTGATACCGCCATGGATGTTTCCTCCTTTTTCTTCCCTCTTGCCATCCCTCCAGACCCGCTTTGGACGGCTTGGGAGGTTGCCCTTATGGCTGCCTGACTCAAAATTCTTCCCGTTTTCATACCGTTCTCTACCATCTCTCCAATCTTAATCGCTTCTGCGAAAGGCTTTCCCATGGCTGACATCATGTTTTGGAAATAGTCAGACTCTTGAGCCTGGAGGAAAGTAGTCACCATCTCTATCTCATCCATGGAAGGTTTTACCCTTGACGCTTGTTCGCGCCATTTGATGGTGTATTCTCTGAAACTTTCCGAGGGTTTCTTCTTTAAGTTTGACAAGGTATTTCTGTCTGGTGAGATGTCAATACTATATTGAAATTGCCCTACGAAGTCTCTGGCAAGATCATCCCATATATGCCAGCGAGATATGTCCTGGTCCATATACCATTCCGAAGCGACTCCTACCAAACTTTCCCTGAAGTATGCCATCAACAATTCTTCTTTGCCTCCGGCTCCCCGCAGTTGGTTGCAATACTTTTTGAGATGAGCAATGGGATCGACGTGCCCGTCGTACTTCTCAAACTTTGGAGTTTTGAAACCCACAGGGAGATGCACGTGAGGGAACATGCATAGATCAGCATAGGAGATGCTTTTCTGTCCGCTCAAACCTTGCATGTTTTTCAAATTTTGTTCAAGGCTCTTCATTCTCTTGGCCATTTCACCTTGTTCAACAATTTTGGAGCCTTGGTCCTGCTCAGGTGCAAACTCGTATTGAGGTTGTTGAGGGGGAGTGTTGGTGGCAAGTCGAGTTGGTTCCAACGAGAAAGAGGGAGCTGGAAAGGTGAATAAGGAAGAGTCAAAATTGGGCCTGTGTGTAGTGGGCTGTGCCATGATTGGACAGGGCGGTGCGGTGAAAATGCTTGTAGCGACATCCGTTGTTGACATCCAAGGGCCAGGCTCAAAGGGTGATCCTGCGGAGTGGGCTGAAGTGGTCGGGTACCCGAACGGGGTAGTTGGATAGCTTATGGGAATGTTCGAAGTTCCACTTGTTCTGTGGAACAACTCAGGGAATCCAGGGATAACACTTGGTGGTTCCCTTCCATTATGCCAGTCATCCAACATCTCCATCATGCGGAGCCTCAGAATTCTGTTTTCCTCAGCAGTTGCTGACTCGAAAGTTGGGACGGCCGAGATCCAACTCTCCTCAGGGACGGGAATTGTCGGCAAAGGAATTTCCGAAGACATCGCTATATTCCCCTTTGACCTTGTGAAGTAAGTGTGAATACTTCCTTTTGTCTTAATAGCGGGTAACTGAACACTCCCTTTTGACCTCGTGAAATATGAATGCGAGGCCAGACTTCCCCCAAACCAACTACCTTTCTAAAACCTGGAAGACTCATTAGTAGACAAGTGGTTAGTTCGAAACAAATAACGGATAGGCAATCTCACGTTGGGGCATGATGCACCTATACAGTTAAATGAATTTCACACGTCTGCAGCGAAGACATGCGTTACTATGGCTTCCTTCAGGCTCCTCCTTTTATTCATTTTTTTTATATTTTTTTTTTTTTATTTATTTATCTATTTATTCTCTTTTTTATTACTGTTTTCAATATTTGCAGTAAAAATGTGACCGGATCCGATGAGGATTGCCTACGTATCACGACACCGCGTGAATCAGATCATTACGTATTTCGAAACTAACAAGTATAAAAATAAAGAAACAAATGTTCATTTAGCATAGGGCTAATCCTGCGCATTTATTAGGGTGATTTAAGCAAAACGATTCGGCCCAAAAGATTTGACTATTTTTTACATCACCTGACTTATTTATAACTCTTTTTATCGTTTTTCAAAATTAGAAAAGTCAATATTGCGAACACGGCCTTTCAACGTCTCGGGGACGAAGATTTTTAAGGCTGTGTGGGTCAACTGGACCAAATCTTAAATATGACCCAAAGGTGGCTGTTTATGCAAAGTCAGCCTTCCGGCGTCCCTCTCGGGAACATTCGGCTATGTCTTGATAAAACAACGTCACCCGACTTCTTTATGACAAAATTAAAATTTGACATATTATTCTTTTATTATTATTTATTTGTTTTTGGCTTTTTAGCAAAAGGTGGGGTTGGACCCGATGAGGGTTGCCTACGTATCTCACATCCGGTGAGAATCAAACCCGCGTAGTTCGGGTGATCAAAATAGGGGAAACAAAATAAAATCCTTTAAAGAAAAGAAGAATAACAATTTTTTCTGGAATTTTGTTATATGTTTTTTTTTATTTTATTTTATTATTTATATTTTTTTTTTGAAAGAGACCAAGGAAATATTTATACATTTTAAACTTCTTCTTTTTTTTTATTTTTTTTTGAAATTTCGAAAATCTTTTAAAGAGGTACTACAATAAAAAAAATTATTTATATATATTTTGGATTTTGAAAGTGATTAAAAGGAATAGTCAAACTGAAAGACAAGCTTTGTTTTCATTATATATATATATATATATATATATATATATTTTAAGAAAATTCCAGTGAGGTTTTGACATTACTTGGACATTGGTTTTTTTTTCAAAAGAATAAGTAATTATCTCCCTACCCTGCTTTTTTGAAAATTTTTCAGAAACCGGTCAGCATGCAGATCTGAAGCAAATAGATGTGCAAAACAAACGGGATGCAGCAGGATGGTCTTTTCATTCCAGGTTGCCTGTCCTAGACGGACCCAACCCTTGTGTTGAGTCACCTATGTCAAATGCAACATGATGCAGATAAGCGTTCCTACTAGGGATCCGGCATGAGGTTTCGTTATACTAGGTTTATAACCTGGGTAGATGTTCTAGACTGTGTACCCGAGCGGACAACTTGAGTCGAGGAGGGGCAACTTACCGGGAACCAAAAGGCCATCCGGCTTCGTAACTTATCCGTCCTCTTTCTTATTTCAGGTATCGACACTAACAGAATAGGGAGCCTCCACCAACGAGCTTTTCCCCGGAGGTAAGAAGAGAAGGGTTTCGACATAGTTTATATACAGTTCAGATAATATCAAAGCGGTAAAAGACAACATTTAGTATGTCATGTCAAAACATGTAATATATATCAGATAATAAAGCCAAATATAACAATTATTCTAAGCTCGAATCCTTGAACCCTGAACCAGCGGTTTTGGGTTTAATTTCCCAGCAGCGGTTTTGTCATACTGGGTTTATAACCTGGGTATACGTTCTAGACTGTGTACCCGAGCGGAAAACTCGAGCCGAGGAGGGGGCTACGTACCGGGGACCCGCGAGATCGTCCGGCTTTGTAACTTGTCCGACCTCTTTCTTATTTCAGGTATTGACACTAACAGAATAGGGAGTCTCGTCCAGCGAGCTTCTCCCCGGAGGTAAGGAGAGAAAGGTTTCAGCACAATTTATATGTACAGTTCAAGTAATATCAAAGCGGTAAAAGCAGCATTTAGCACATTAGGCTCAAACATGTAAAAATCAGATAAAACCGAATATAACAATTTGTCTAAGCTCGAATTCTAACCCTGAACCAGTGGTTCTGGAACTTCTCCCCAGCAGAGTCGCCAGAGCTGTCACACCTCCTTTTTGCGCGCCCGGCCCCGAAGGGTTAAATGCGCGAGGGAGTTTTTCCAATTTAAGTGACAATATTCGAAATGGGATTATTTATTTAATTTAGAGTCGCCACTTGGGAAAGGTTTGGCTTTTGGTGTCCCAAGTCACCGGTTTATCTTGAATCCCAAATTGAGGAAATTTTCGACTTTTCCAAATGAAGTCCGCGAACCAAAAATTCTAAGTAAGGAATTCTGTTGACCCGAGGGAAGGTGTTAGGCACCCTCGAATCTCGTGGTTCTAGCACGGTCGCTTAAATTGTTATAATGGCTAAATATCTGATTTAAATACTTGTTGTGACTTATGTGCTTTTATTAAATTTAAACCGCTTTTATTATTATCATTTATTTTTATAGAATTGCAACGTCGTGAAAATGCATCTCGAACCACGTCACAATCAATGCACCCGTAGTTGTTTGACGCATTTCGACTCCGTTGAGATTTGGATTTGAGTCACATCAATGTGCACCCGGATTTAAGAATGTAATTTCAATTGAGTCGCGCCTAAAGAGTCTAGCGCGTTATTATCTTTGGGGGAAGGCAGTGAAATTCACTAAACAGTCCATCCCAAATTCCAAGTATTTATCATGGTTAATTATTGAGGGCCCCACAATTTGCATTTTTAATTTGGCGAGGCTCGTCTCATTATTTTAGAAAGGATATCCTAAAGCGACTACATTTCTAATGTGTTTGTCTCTAAAAATAGAAGAAAAAGATACATGCTAATTCAATTATGTGCTTTGGCCAAATCCAGATTCTTATTAATTATCTGATTAATTATTTACAAAGTGAAGAAACGTTATACCACATGAAACATGCTTTTAATTTGATAGAAGAATTATATACGAGATTGATGAACGCTACACTTAACCCCAAATACTCCTCGAGTTAGCTTTAAAATTATTTGAACAGGATTAATAAAGTTACTCATTAGATGGTGCTACTAATAATATTCGGAACTCATCCTAAAAGGAACTGCCTACCGAAATCGAAACTCCCACATTTAAAACTGTGTCGTCTTCGACAATATTTGAAAAACCAATTCTCCCTAACATGCTCAATACAACTAAAGGAAAGTTCGAATTAATGATTACATTAAATGGTTACACATTACATAAATTATATAGTCACCTCCTGTATACCGCTAAACGAATCACATATTGAGGTTTTAGATCAATATAAGCTTCGATTAAGTACAAACTTACTAATACATTCTCTATTGAACTACAGACTAAAGTTTACATAACTTAACAACATTTATAGAGGGCTGTAAGTAAAACAAACAGATGAGTATAATTTCTTCAAATCTTTCAATTCATGCCTTTCATTGTTACAATCAGTTACACCAATGTGGGGGTTCGAAATGTGTACCTGGAAGATGCTTACAATGAAGAAACAGGAGATGAGTAGAGCAGTAGTGTAAACGAAACATCAGCAGTAACGGATAAATAGCAGCAGGACAAGTTCCAGTGCAAAATGCAACTATAGCCGATGGAAAAAGTAGCTGAACGAAAAGCAGTATGCAGTGTAGTAGAAGCAGAACTCCAGACCGGACCAACTTCAAGAATAAACTAATACGACACACCACCAGTAATCTCAGTTGAGACTTGGAAGAATCAGTACTGCTTAACAGATTGACAACAAATGAAATCCAAACAACAATAGGAAGAAACAGTTTCTGATTTTTCTGTATGTTTTTCTTTCTTGCTCCCTCTCTATCTGTATATATCCTCTCTCAATGTGTGTCTGTATATCCTATTTTGTGGTATCTCTCCCTCTCTCTATGCTTTCTAAAATCCCCTCTTCAATGGAAGTTCTGCCTCCTTTTTTTATATCCTAGCATCAGGCTATTCACAACCTGTTAAACACATTAGAAATCCCTGCCCATGTGGCCTCCTCATTTTTCCGGTTCCCCTTCAACTACTTAAAAATAAGAAAAAGAAAACCCTCCCATTATATTCCCTGACAGATCTATCTTTTAAATGGGGTTTATTATTTCTAAACTAAAGCAGGATATGGGCAGCAGAATATAATCTGACAGCATATGCTGTCAAACTATTTTAATCTTAACAAAGGCCTTTATGCACATGTTGTGCACAAGTGCACATGCCCTTCAATTCAGACTGCAGTTATAGACCAGACCCTTAAATTTCTGATTCAAATACAACAACTATTCGTAGTTATACTCAATTCCTAATTTGATTTAAGTAGGAACTCAGCAGTGAAATAGATCAAATTGTTATCATTCAAACAGCTGAACTATTTGACGATACGTATCGAATCGACTATACTAATTACAACATATACAATCAAAGACAAGGATTGGAATCAAACAGTATTGGACCAAGGGTTCAGATTGCACTGTCGAAACAGAGATTAACTTGGGGATTGATTACTCAAACAATTTCAATTCAGTCGATTATGCAGTTTACATACACATACATTATCGGTGAATGAGGAAACATTTGACCAGATACAGAGGTCCAGGCAAGGTGTGCAAAAATAGTTGGTAAAATTCAAAACACAAATTAAACAAGACATTTGGCAATACGAACAGACCTTTAACAAACACACGAACTGAAATAAAGAAAAGAAAACAAACTTACCTTAAATCTTTGAAAGAAAAAATCAGAAAAATCAGCTTGTGTTTGAACAGACCCTTCTTGGGGTTGAACGGACTTTAATCGAAGTGTTCTCAGCTGAGAACACTTCGATTAAGGTCCATTAGACCCTAATCACTTTAGCTCAAACGGACACAGACCAAGCTTGGGGTTTCTGGGGTTCATAGATGGTAGATTTGGGATTTTGGTTTCCATGGTTAGATTCGGACCAAACCAAGCATGGTTTGGTCACGAGGGAGGTTCAGGGACTGTCTGGTGTGATGCTGGGGTACATCGGTGTAAGTCGAGGTTCTACTCGAATCTTCAAATGAAGATTCGAGACGATGGGGGAAGGTTCGAGATCAATGGTTTGCAGATCTATGTTCAGGGTGTCAAGGTGGTCCTAGGGTGTTAAGGTGGGGGTGACCGGCGTCCATGCCGCCGGGATTAATGGTGAAGGGAAAGGGGGCAGCTAGGGTTCTGTGGGTTTGGGTCTGTGGTGAGGACGACCTAAGGCAGGGGGGTTTGGCTTAGGCGTGGGGTGAAGGGTTTTGGGTTTATATAGTTAATGAGGGAATAGATCCTGGCCGTCGGATGAGGCGAGATGAAAGGCCAGGATCTTTCAACTGGTGGGGAACGGTGTCGTTTCAACTTAAAAGGGGTTGGGTCGGTCCGGGTGGAATGGGTCGGGTCCAAACAAACGGGCAAGTGTATGTGATATTGGTCGTTGGATCAATTTGGTTTGACGGCCCAGATCAATCAATATCGAAACTACGTCGTTTGGATGCCCCTAGGGTCAGCTGGTTTGGACCGGGCAAAAACACAGGTTTTGGGCTTGATTTGGTTCTGTTTTGGGCCTGTTTTGTTTTAACTTGGACTGGCCTGATCCGAAAATCCTTCTCCTTTTTCTTTTTTTTTTTCTTTAATTTCTTAAATTAATTTGCCAAATAATACTATATAAAACATTGAACAACAATTATCACACAATTAAAATTTAATTACACTAAACACTTAATGACAAAATACAATAAAAGATGCACACATTTTTATTTTTATTTTAATAAACGGATTACGGTTCACACGACATATATTTTTTATATTTTGTTTGAATAAAATAACCACGGGCAAGATTACAAATAACTAACAAAATGCCACGTAAAAATCCAAAAATTGTACAGCAAGACCATTTGTTATTATTTTTATTTCTTTTGGAGTGATTGTTGCGCAAAACAAAAATCACGTGCTCACAGCAACCTTTCACCCTTGAATGCTTGATTAGGCCATAAACTTGGTCCAGGAGTGTTTTGGTAGGCTAGTGGATGTGGGTAAATATTTTGTGGAACGGGAGCACGCCATTGCGTATGGGCGGGAGGTTGGTTGTATGCTTGTGCATGATGGACGGAAAAATGAGGTTCTGGTATAATAGTGTTGTGGTGGATTGTGGTGGTAAGTTTGATCGTGGGATCGAGGTTGATTATAGAGGTAAGGTGAGCCTCTGGGTCCGGACCAAGTTCCTGAATCAACCATTGCCGCGTCCTCTCTCTTCTTTTTCCCAATCCCTCCTATGTTGCCCTGAATAGCCTAAGTAGTTGCTTTGATAGACGAATAGCTCACAATTTTATTTGACTTGAGGCCTTCTTCTACCATGCCCCCCATCTTCACCACTTCATTGAATGACTTCCCCACATCTGAGACCAGATGGCCATAGTAGGTAGGTTCTAAAGCCTATAAGAAGTAATCCACCATCTCATTTTCCTTCATCGAGGGGTCTACTCTTGCTGCTTGCTCCCTCCATCAGAAACCATATTCTCTGAAACTTTCGCTGTGCTTTTCTCTAGTTTAGTCAAGGACAGTCGATCTGGAATGATCTCAAGATTGTACTGGAAGTGACAAGCGAACGCTTGTGCCAGATCATCCCATGTGTACCATCTTCCGAGATCTTTGCGGGTATACCATTCCACTGCTGATCCACTCAAACTCTGACTGAAGTAAGCCATTAAAAATTCATCTTTTCCTCATACTCCCTTCATCTTGCTGCAAAAACCTCTCAAGTGGGCGACTGGATCACCGTGCCCGTTGTATAGATCAAACTTGGGCATCTTGAAACCTGTCGGTAATTGCACATTTGGAAATAGACATAGGTCCTTGTAATCCACACTTACTTGACCTCTTAATCCCCGCATGTCCCTGAATGATTGTTCTAAGCTTCTGACTTTCCTGAACATCTCTTCCTGTTCAAGATTTTTGGATGGTTTATCAGCTTCTATCGGGAAGTCAAAGCGAGGAGTATAGGATTGGGTTTATGGAGCTTTGAAAGGGGGCTCCGAGGGGTAGTACTGGTTGTCCTGGGCCTGGAACATAGGCTCGCTAGGAGATTTTGTGGAGTGTAGCTGGTGGAGGTGCTACGAAGACAGGAATTACTGGTGGAGGAGGGTATAGAATTGGGTTAGGGGGTGGAGATTATGGTGTATGAGAAGTGGTGCCCTGGTAGTGTTGGTAAATGGGAAAACTCGGGGACAGATCGGTGGTAAGATGATCCTGAGACTGAGCCGGTGGTGGGGTGAAGGCAGGGTTAGCCGGGTAAGCTGATGGCGGTTGTCCTTTAGCCCAGGCCTGATACATTTCGGCCATTTGTTGTTTCAATTTGTACATCTCTTCTTTCATGGCATTGACATCCAACTCTTCTCCTCTCGAAGGATCGATGACACTAGAGTCTACATCTGGGATAGACGTGATTATTTTGCCTTTGGATCTGGTTTGGTATGGGTGAGTTGCCAGTATGCTAGGTTAACTAACTGCTTGAATTCTGACCAACAAAACTTGTTAGGGATTTAGAGCTTAACAGATAGGCAATCGTACATAGGAATGCAATGCACCTTAAGCAATTAGTCATTTCTATCATGTATTTGCTCGGTTGCTTATGTCATCCCGACTTTTCTTATTTATGACATCTCCTTTTACTATCACTCACGCCTATTTTCCTTTTGGTTGTGGTCAAATTCTATAGAGATTGCCTACGTATCATGATCACGTATGAATCAGACCGAGCGTAGTTCTGGTGCAATAAAGTGTAAAAATGAATAGCAAAATATTTTTGGATTTCAATTCTTCTCATAAAAAGGAAATTTTTTGAACGATTCAAAACTAAAAGACTCAAAAGGAAAACAACAGACTCCAACAACATAATGACAATACAGACTCACTAACTGACTTACGGACTCCGACTAAAAGGTACAGACTCAAGTAAAATCAAGAATACATTAATGCTCCTGATGCCCGCGGGACATCATTCGGTCCCGCCGCGGGCCTAAATGCGAGATCCCCTTGCAGTCGCTTCAAATCACTCATAACTTGGTGGACAAAAGTCATCACTACAGCGAAAAAGGTGGTACGAGTCATGTCCTCGCACGCTTGGCACTTCATGATAATGTAGTCAGCGATGTTTCTGATCCTTTCTCCAATTCTGCCTTTTTCCTGAAGCGACCGCCCTATCTGATGATTCCGGGCTCCTAACATTTGAGAGTCATGAAGGTGTTGATTTTGCAACTGCTGCATTCCTTCCTCTATTTGAGCCATCAGATCGTAATAGTGCTCCCTATCCGTTTTGAAATCTTTAGCTTGCTTGACTGCCTCATTCTCGAGAGTGGCTATCTTTCTTCTTAGGATAGTGATGGTCCATTCATAGTTCCTCTTTATTTGTTGCATAAACCGTGCCCGCTCTTCTGCCTTCTTTGTCCATTTTACCTGGATTTTTGCTAGACTAGCTTCAGATTTATTTTAGGTCTTCTTGACACTTGAGGGCTTTCTTTTTCAGACCAATTATGAGTCTTTTATCAGCCCGGCTGGCAGCTATTTTCATCTTCTGGATCCGAGCTTTGAGGGCCTCATTTTCCTGAACTAGTTTTTTTCTTTTCACCCTTGTCTGCAGCGGCTTGAACACCATTTTCAAATTGAAGCTCCATGACTCGCCTTTCCAACTGGCTTATTTTGGCCCTGTACTTGTTTTCATTGGTCAACCAGTCCCATTGCACCTGTGCCCCATCGGTGAATTGTTGGACATGGGGTCTCTTTGCGGGCCTCTCGGGGATCTGGAATCTTTTGCCGAACCAAACACTGTACTTAGGGTCCACTTCACCTCTAGCTAAATCTCGCACCATGGTTTTAGGTTCAATAAACCTACATTCATTCCATATCTGGCGAATTTTCCCTTCTGGAAATGCGACTTTTGGGGCAAGTTCAATGGCATATTTACTCAAATCTTCATCATTGGGGACATTTTGAAATCTTCCTAATTGGCGCAAAACCCTGAAGGGAGCATAAGGCTGGATGCTCTGGATGCCCATCAAGAGGATATAACATACTTCAGCTGACGTGTACACTGCTTCGGTGATAGGAAGCCATCCGAATGCCCACTCAATTTTATTAGCAGTCAAGGATCTCAAATGTGTAAGCCAAGCTTTAGTTCCTTTGGGGAATTCAATACCTGCCACCCGGCTTCCGAATTCTTCAATGCAGCTCAAACCGGTCAAACCGTAATTCATATACCCAACCCGGTGGCAGATATGTTCTTGCATCCATAATTGTAACAACAAATTGCAGCCTTGGAAGAACTTTCACCCCTTCCCGACAGATAGTCAAGGCTTGGTAGATTTCAGATAAGATTAGAGGAACCACAGTGTTGTTGGCTTTTTTGATTGCAACATCGATCATTCCCACAAGACCTATCTCTATATTACCATCTTTTCACGGACAAACCACAACACCCAAGAAGGCTACCATAAAAGCTAAACCTCGCCTTGCCTCCAATTTGTCTTTATTTTCGGCATGGGTTAGACCAGTGTTCGGTTCTTCAAAACCTCAGGGGTTACCATATCGATGATACAAGAACTGGAGCGTGCAATACCCTTCAGATAAGTTCCCGTCCTGAATATCCCGACTAATACCTAGCAAATCCAGAAATCTGTGGGGGGGTACCGGTCTTGGTGCCAATGGGTATCGACTTCTAAGGTTTCCGTTAAGGCCTGCATAACCCGCAACTTCCTCCAATGTAGGTGTAAGCTCAAAGTTAGAAAAGCGGAACACATTGCGAGTCGGGTCCCAAAAAGGTATTAAAGCTTCAATTATGTCCAACCTTGGCTTGACATTCAATAGTCCGACGAGGCCTCCCAGAACTTTTACCACTGTTTCTCTACTACCTTTTCCTAGATCATTCCACCACATATGGAGCTTTAAGGGGATCTCATTAAGGACTGTGAAGGGTTCAATTTCGTTTGTGCTCATCCTGCACATTTATTAAGGTGATTTTTTTGACCCAAAAATAAAAAGTAACATCATTTTTCAAAAAAAAATTCATTTCAAAAACAAACTTGGTTTCGCAAATACGGCCTTTTAGCACTTCGGGGAAGAAGATTTTAAGGTTGTGCCTGCTAACCGTTAAAAATGATCCTAGGTGGTTGTTCTTGCAAAAACAGTCTTCTGGCACCCTTTTGGGGACATTCGGCTTATTTTAAACAATAATGGCATCACCCGACTTATTTGTGACACAAATCAAAATTTTGTTGTTTTTGGGCTATTCTTGCAAAAAGGGAAAGTTGGACCCGATGAGGGTTGCCTACGTATCCCACATCCGGTGAGAATCAAACTGGCGTAGTTTGGGAAAATAAAACTATTTTTGAAAACAAAACTCTTTTTTTATTTCATTTTTCTCAAAAAAAAAAATCAACGGAGTTTCAGTACTATTTGGACATTGGTTTTTTTTTTTTCAAAACATGTGATTAACTCACTCAACCCTTATACCGCTATTTTTTTTTCCAACTTTTCTCTCATTATTCAAAAACCAGTCAGCATGCGAACCCAAAGCAAATAAATGCACAAGTAGCACGTAAAATATGCATCAGTATGGTCTTTGATTATGGGTACACCTGTCCTAGACAGACCCAACCCCTGTGTTGAGTCCCCTAAGTCAAATGCACATGATGCAATCAAACGTTCCTACTAGGGATCCCGCATGAGGCTGAGTTATTCTAGGTTTAAAACCTGGGTTTATTGTTCTAGATCTGGCTTACCCGAGCGGACAACTCGAGCCGGGGAGGGGGGCAGCGTACCTGGAATACATAAGTTTCACCGGCTTTGCAACTTGTCCGAACCTCGTTCTAAAATGGGATAAGACTCTAGACATAAGAGAAGCCACACGAAGTGCACCCTTCTCCATGATTTAGAAGACTCAGAGAGAAGAGGGTTTCGTAACAGTTTTATATACAATTCAAGCAATATCAAAGCGGTAAAAAGCAGCATTTAGCACATTAGGTTCAAATACGTAAAAATCAGATAATAAATAAAAGCCAACTATAACAGTTATTCCAAGCTCGAAATCTGAACCCTGAACCAGAAGTTCTGGGTTCCATCCCCGGCGGAGTCGCCAGAGCTGTCACACCTCCTTTTTACCTACACTCGTAAGGGATATAAGGGAGTTTTTCCAATTAAAGGACAATCGAAACGGGATTGTTTATTTAAAATTCAGAGTCGCCACTTGGGATGGTTTGTTTTCTGGTGTCCCAAGTCACCGGTTTATTTTAAAATCCCAGATCGAAGAAATTCGACTTTCCTTTTGAAGTCTGCAAACCAGAAATTCTGAATAAGGAATTCTGTTAACCCGAGGGAAAGTGTTAGGCACCCCGGATTTCGTGGTTCTAGCACGGTCGCTTAAACTATTACAATTGGTCTATTATCCGATTTTAAAATAATTTTGAACCTATGTGCATTTTTACTTTAAACCGCTTTTAATTCATTTTAGGAAGATTTCAACGTTACACAAAATACGTCTTTGGATCACGCCATGAAATGCACTCGCGATCCACGACATATTTATTTAACGTTGTTAGGATTTGGATTTGGTTCACATGAAATGCACACCCGAGTTTAGGAAAGTAATATTATTAAAATAACGCGCCTAAAGCAACTACGCAATTTTAACTTTATGAGGGCCATGGAAATTTGTTAAATGGCACGCCTTGAATTCTAAGGATTTTAAAAGAAATAATTAAAAGCAGGCGACACATTTGAGATTTTATTTGGCGCGGCGCACCTCAATTCCAATTTTTAAAAGGGAATTCAAACTATATTTGGAGGGCCATAAATCATTTATGTTATTGAATATGGCTCGCCCCAACTAGTTAATAGCCTAATTGATTAACACTAAATGTAGTTAAAGGTTCCATTTAAACTAACTAAGATGGTTTGTGTGAGGGAAAACCAATCCATTACGCAAAAAGACTTGAGACAATACAAGAGGATTGATGTTCCAACGAAAGAAATGGCTCGGATCTCGTTCGAAGAACTTTCAGAATTGGGCCTCATAATTGAGCCCAAGTTCGGAGCCCTGCAGCTGCTGAGCACTAGGTTCAACATCGAATCCTTACAATGTATGAGCAAGCTTGAAGTTGCAAATGAATTCAAAGGGACAACAACGAGACTAATACATATGCAAGCAAACTTTGGAATCATCTTTAACTTATCAATAGCCAATTACATGACATCCAATAATGATTTGATCTTGAAAGCAATTGTGAGTTCCAATTCTAATAACTAATAGTAGGCAGCGGAATTTAACAGTTTCAACGTCATAACAACACGGCTAATCACATTACTTTTGTACAGAGGTTACAATATCAAATTATTTTTGGTCATTCAGCATCTAATACAACCAATAGTCTTTACCAGTAAACAAATTACTAACCCAGACTCCTAAAAGGAAACTTCAAACAAACAACTGAAATTCAGAAAAGTAATACAGAATACTGCATATGCAAATACCTATTACGAATGTCCTTGAAACTCCCTTTATACATATACACCAATTCAAACCCATGAAATCCAAGTAGCTAAGCCATAATTTGTTCCATGTTTCAAACCTAAGCTAATTCTAGAACAAAGAACTTAGCAGGTATACCCAACAATAAGATGATTACAAACATAATTATATTATATTCAACCATAAATATACTTGACCAAGCTATTTCTGAACTAAGTAATACGCATTATGCATGAAATTGAAAGAGACAGGAGTGAGAATTCAATAGCAACCATCATCCAATTTGTTCATATTTCAGATTCAAGCTTCAGACTATATTTAAGTGGTGTCCATGGAATTGACAAATACCTGAAATGAAAGGAAAGGGGATGTAAGGTCAGCAGTAACAACAACAGTAAGCAGCAACAAAAATAAACCTCCCAGAACCAACTTTAAACCAAGAATTGTTGTGTAGCAAACAAAACAAGCAACGAGAACTTCAAACCAAGTCCTTTTAAACCATCAAACTGAAACGTTTCAGCCCAGATAGATCAGAAACTATTTCAGGAATTAGAAACAGAAGAAATCACAAAAAGAGTTCAACAAAATAGTAAAATCAGCTGTTTGTATTTTCTGTATTTTTGGCTTTTCCCCTGTTCTCTATCTCTGTAATTTCTATATTTCTATATCTCTCTGTATTCTTCAGTATTCAGCCTATTTTTCAGTGTGTCTCTTAGTGTCTATAAATAATTGTTCAACTTAGTGCATTCACCACTATCAATTCAACTTTTCATTTCTTAATTATCCACTAGTTTAGTGCTTTTAATTAATTCAGTAATGCAATTTCTACCCTACCACTATTGAGAAGCTTCCTAAGTTTTAAATTATCACAATTATAATAAATAATAAACAAAAGACTAAAACCTTCAGCTGGATTGAAAAATCAAAATCAGCTATTAGATTGATTAACGACATACATGAATATGAACTAAAGAAAACGAATGGACAATTCACAATTTTAAACCTAATTCAAAACTTAATTAAATTGTTCAAAGAAAAAGAAGAGAAGAAGAAGAGGCAGAGGTAGAATAGGCATAAAAATAAAAAGAAATGATACCGGGAAACTCACCGACTAAGCTGGAAATCAACTTGGTACCCTGACTTTCCGATTTCATCGCCAAATAATGTTAGTCACTTGTTCTTTGTCAAAACAAGTGAGTAACATTATTTTGTAACAAAATCAGCTCTAAAACTGGAACCATCATCATCAACCTCGAGTTTTAGGTTTGGCTCTTGGAACCCGGATTTGGGATTTAAGATTCGAGGGGTTTAGAACGGATTTGAGGGAAAATACTTGGAGATTAGGGATAAGGGAGGCATGGGGATTCCCTGCTGTTAATTTAGGATTGATTGGAAGTGGCGCCGCCACCGGAGAATATTAGGGCGGCGCTAGGGTTCATCCTTCGAATCGATATTCGAAGAGCTCCAGGGATATTCGAAAGAAATGAATTAGGGGTTTGGAAAGGGGAGGGTGAGATGAGTCTATGGTGTATTTTTGGGGGTGATTGGCCACCGTCCGCCGTCGTGGACGATTTTCGGCGGGCGGAATGTGGCGGTGAGACAGGGTCGTCTCTGAAGAGAGGTGAGAGACGAATAGGGGGGTTCTGATTTTAGGTATATTAAATCAATGATTTAATTAAGGCCGTTGGATGATTGAAATCCAACGGCTCTGATTGTATCGTTGATTGAAACGGGGTCATTTTGGTTAAGTGGGGCTGGACTGGTTCAGGGGCGGGTCAGGCTTGGGTCATGGGCGAGGTTAGGGACCGTTCGATCAAGTGAGATCGACAGTCCTGATCAAACTATACCAAACGACGTCGTTTGATATGGCCTAGGATGGACCGGATTTTGACACGGGTTTGGGCTGGATCGGGCAGGTTTGGCTGGGTAATTGTTTGAGCTTCTTAAGTTGAATTTGGCCCAATTCCGATTTCCTTCTCTTTAATTCTTTTCCTTTTTTTTCAAAAAATTAAAACTAAAATCCTAAATTATAAAACCAAATCATCCTATCAAAAATACTAATTAACTCTAAATAATAATTATCCCAAATATTATTTACCAAATCAAAAGGAAAATCACGAAATTTCGACATTAAACACTAAAAATGTAAAATACGTTTTTTTTAATTTTTTTCATTTTTGTAAAACAACAATTCACTTAATTAATCTAAAAAAATGTAAAATTAAATCCTAAATGCAGATACTAAATTTTTGTATTTTTAATGCATTAAACATGTACACAAACATATGCAAACAATTAGGAAAATAGCACATAATTCCTAAAAATAACACATAATTAAACAAAAGACCTAATTTTTCGAATTATTTTGGAGTAATTCATATGAGGCAGAACTCACGTGCTCACACAAGCTACCAAAAATAGAAACAAAAACGAACTCAAACCCTTAAGAAGGTTGTCACGCCATCCATCATCGGGAAGAGCCACCCGGTTCACACAATACTCCACCTTTGGAAAGAACCGTGGCAATAAGAAAACCAAAGGCTTATTGAAAGCGCCAAAACAAAACAAAAAGCTACGAGCCTATCTAAGGAACTAAAAACGAAAAAAAATTATGAAAATAGAAAATAGAATGAATGTGTACAATAGGGGATTTGAATATACAATGGGGATGAATATATACAATAATGTAACTTTATATATACAGACCAAATGAAAGATAAAAAGTGCGATAAAAGTAACTAAACGTAAAATTATATACAGACCAAGGATGAAAATCAAAAAGACATAAAATGTAACAATATATACATTTATCCAAAAATGTAGGGCGCACCCTCTCAAATAAAAGCTGGCATTGTCCCCAATGCCAACTAAACAAATAAGCACCAAAAAGTATAAGGAAAGGATATGGGAACTCCCTAAGTTGTGTCCGTCTGCATGGGATCATCAGTGGTCCCTGGGTCCTCTATATGCGCGGGAACCTCAGACTGGTTCCCGGTCTCCTGCTGCTCAGCTATTGGGACTGGGGCCTAGGGCCTGGACATGGACGGGCTGAATATCAAGAATATCTTGTGGCTGACTTGAGGGAACCTCCGGTGGGTCCACCAACTGGATGATCGCCTCATCTGTACTAGGGAGCTTCAACGGATTCAACATAGCGAGCGAAACAATGAAAGGGTAAATCACCCTCCGGCTCATCGTGGCTGGCACGACCCAAAATGTCAAATTCCATGTCATCAAAGGAGACATGAGGTACAACGCCTTGCTCGGAAGGCCATGGATACACTGCATAAGAGCAGTACCATCAACCCTTCATCAAATGATGAAGTTTCCGATGAAGGACGGAATAAAAACCGTGTATGGGGAACAACATGCAGTGAGGGAGATGTTCGCGGTGCACGACGTGGCACCGACATCGATGCCTTCAATATAGAAGGAGCAAAAAAGATAAGAAAACATTGAAGTAGCAATCACGAGACACATTCTCGGCTACACCCGAATAAAATAAGCAAAGGACTGTGCCGCGTCCCCAAAGCAAACGTTTGAAGCATATCGAGGCTCAAAGCGCCATCACCACTAAGGTATAACCATCTCCCTTTTTATTTACATTTTACACTAACATTTGTGCAGTTGTTCGATCAGAACAGTCGAAGCATTGTCCAGCTCGAAGACCTTAGGTTTTAAAGCATGTGTTGCACTCTTTTCCTTCGATCGGATTTTATCCCAAGAAGGGTTTTACCGGCAAGGTTCTTAATGAGGCAACACCTATATGCTACCTAAGGAGAACTTAGCAAGTATTCAAGGCTTCTATTCAATCAACCTAGAATATTAGGGGGCATCCCCCCAGGACATCACCTCCTCGGAGAAGTCAAGAATGTGCCAAAAAGGGTCTCGATAGGAAAATGATGTATCGGGCCAAACGGGCGAATGAACCGTGTCCGCATAGAGTAACCGAACCCTTGAAAACAAAAAAATGTATACTTGTGCCAAGTAATCAAAAAATATTTTTTACTCCATCAAAACGCTTTATGCTTCAAAGAAGTCTGCTATTTTTGACAAGAAATGGCTCTAGAGACAGAAATTTCCCAAACACTCAGGGAATGACATCAAAAACTCGAAGCCATATGGCCTCCGGGTCGGAAACTTCGAACTCATAAGCCCTCAACGAGGCAATACCAAGTTTACAAGGAACGACTCTAGAGCCAAGAAACTTTTGATGCCTCGGGGACTATCGTCAACTGTCACCCCATCGATTTGTCAAGAACCCGAGGCTATAAGAACCCGATGCCTCAGGGACTGTCGTCGACTACACCCGAATAAAACAAGCAAAGGACTGTGCCGCATCCCCAAAGCAAACGTTTGAAGCATATCGAGGCTCAAAGCGCCATCACCACTAAGGTATAACCATCTCCCTTTTTATTTACATCTTACACTAACTTTTGTGCAGGTGTCCGATCAGAACAGTTGAAGCTTTGTCTAGCTCAAAGACCTTAGGTGTTAAAGCATGCGTTGCACTCTTTTCCTTCGATCAGATTCTATCCCAAGAAGGGTTTTACCGGCAAGGTTCTTAATGAGGCAACACCTATATACTACCTAAGGAGAACTTAGCAAGTATTCAAGGCTTATATTCAATCAACCTCGAATATTGGGGGGCATCCCCCCGGGAGATCATCTCCTCGGAGAGGTCAAAGATGTGCCAAAAAGGGTCTCCATAGGAAAACGATGTATTGGTCCAAACGGGCGAATGAACTGTGTCCGCATAGAATAACCGAACCCTTGAAAACAAAAACATGTATACTTGTACCAAGTAATCAAAAAATATTTTTTCCTCCATCAAAACGCTTTATGCTTCAAAGAAGTCTGCTATTTTTTACAAGAAACGGCTCTAGATCCAGAAATTTCCCAAACACTCATGGAATGACGTCAAAAACTCGAAGTCATATGGCCTCCGGGTCGGAAACTTCGAACTCATAAGCCCTCAACGAGGCAATACCAAGTTTACAAGGAACGGCTCTAGAGCCAAGAAACTTTCAATGCCTCGGGGACTATCGTCGACTGTCACCCCATCAATTTGTCAAGAACCCGAGGCTATAAGACCCCATGCGGGAAACCTTGAGCTCGTAAGACCTTCATAAGGCAATACCAAACCTGTAAAACCTCAAACAAGGCGTGAATTATACTTGTACCAAGCAACCAAATCTATAAGACCTCATGCAAGGCGTGAATTATCCTTGTACCAAGCAACTAAATTTGTAAGACCTCAGGCAAGGCGTGAATTATGCTTGTACCAAGTAACCAAATCTGTAAGACCTTGAGCAAGGCATGATATATTTTTATAAAACCTTACAAAAGGCATAAATCTCGATCTTAAAGTTAAGGCTATACATTCGAACTTGTAAGACCCCTAAAAAGGCATACCCTCGATGTAAATGACAAAACTACTTCACTCGGAGACTGAAAGGATACGGCCAAACGCAATGACTACGGTCACAAGACTCCGACCAAACTCACGTGACTCAGGACGCCTGATCGTCGCTCTAAAATAATATGCCTTCAAATTACTTCGAAAATACTTCAAAAATAATCGGTTAATTAGGCTACCCTCGGCATAAGCAAAAGAGCTTCGATCATGTCATCTCTAAACAATAGGGTTCAAAAACAATTCAGCCATCGAGCGAAACCTCTCGAGGTGCTCATTTATCGCTACATAATGGCTCACAATTGAGGTTCTTATCGAGCCATCGAAGAGTCGGGCGAACACAAAACTTCAAAAAAGCCTTTAGCGAGGGAAAAATAAAACCTACATAAGAGGTCGTACCGACCCAACGTGTAAGATCCCAGACGCCAGCCCACATCAGAGGTCGTACCGACCCAATACATAAGAGTCATTGTCGCCAGCTTAAAATTAAAGGTCCTACCGACCAAATGCATAAGAGGCATTGTCGCTAGCTTAAAATTAAAGGTCGTTCCGACCCAACGCATAAGAGCCTAAGAGACAACTTAAAATTCAAAAACTTAAAGGTCAATGAGCTCGAGTCGAAATCCGATTTAGAGACTAAGCCCAAAACAGTTAACTAAAAATGCCTAAGGGCAAATACGTAAGAGCCTATGAGCTAGCCCAACAAGCCTCAGGGCCGATTTGCAAACCTAAGGGTTTTACCTCAAAGTTCAGTTCACCTGGCCAATCATCGACGAACGAGTAAATTCAAAACAAAGAAAGATATACTCAAGCAAATGTAAAGCCGTAGAAGGAGAAAACTGAAAGGTTTCTTTATATATGCATGCGTGAAAAAAATACAAAAGCTCCATTTACAAAAGTCTCTAAGAACACTGTACAAAGAATCAAAAAGAAAAAACCTAGTCTATTTTTCCATCGGGGACTGCGGCCCCGTCGGCCTCCTCTCCATTATCTTCGGCATCAGATACGAGGAATTTGCCGCCGTATTCATCCACCTTGGCCTGTACTATCTCTTCCGAGAGATCGAAGACCCTAGCATGAATCTCTTCGAGGGTTCCCTCCGATATTTGCACCGGGCATATTCGTTGCTTCTGCTCTCTCGATCGGAACCCCCTCTTAGTTCAACTCGAGCGTCAGCAGTGTCTTTTTAATAGACGGACACTTTCTTGTCGGCCTTAGCCAGAATCTCTTAGGCTTTAGCCCAGGCGTCCACGACCTCGACCTTCATATCCAAAAGGTCAGACTCGAGCCTTGCAATACTGCTCGTCTGAACTGAGCTATTTTCACGGGCGTTCCAGAGCTGCACCTCAAGGGCAGAAACCTTGGCCAAAGCATTCTTCTTGACCGTAACATGAGCATCTATCTAAGCCCTTAGCTCGTTACACTCATACTTGGCATGGCCAACCTCACCCCAAAGGCGTTCCAGATCCTTTGTCTTGCTCTGCAACTAAAAGTATCAAAACATTAATCTTTGAGAATAAAAGAAGAAGCATGTATTCCATCGGAGCAAAGGTTACCTATTTCTCAAGGTGGCTTTTGAAGTTCAGGCTTCGATTCGCCTCGTACCGCAGGTATACCAACTCCTCTCCCCTTTTGTCACAAAGAAGTCTGAGGGATTTCTCCCCGTCCAAGGCTTTTCACAACCTGGCTTCACGGCGAAGCAGCTCGGACTTAAGCTTGTTAAAGGCCTACGAAAAAGGAGCTCAATAAGGAAATGAAAGTGCAAAATTGAAAACCCAATACGGTCGGCCAAAACTCACCACAGAACAAAGCAATTGAGCCTCCTCAAAAGTTGAATGCACACCTACTAGTTTGGTCTTATCGGCCCCAGCAGAACCGCTCCCAATAGGAATGTGATCGTTCGAGACCTCGCTTGAGTTAGGCGGCCCCTGCTCTCGAACACCCCTCGAAGTTCCTTCGACAGGAAAAGAAGATGGCGGTAGAAATTCCTTGTCCCTCGAAGTACCTTCGACGTGAAAAGAAGTAGGCGGCAAAGGAGGAACCATCTTTCTAAGGCTAGAAGCCTCGGGTGTTGCAGGCTCAGCCGAGATATCTTCTCTGGGCCTCCGGGCAAGACTTGTCTCGCTATGAGCACCTTCACCCTGTGAGGGCTCCTTCCGTTTGTTATTACTCCTCGGCCCTGAAGCCGACGACCCTTCCTCCTCTCTGAGGGAGCACGATCTCACCTTAGGAAATTCTCCAATGCCTGTGGCGACGGAATTAACACACATAAAAGAAAGTACCTTTCAAAGAGAATAAACTACTCAGCATGTACCGTGGTGTTTTGCCTCCCATCTACCCTTTGACAGGTCTCGCCACTTGCGCTCATTGTAGGTCAAGCGAGCTACGAGCTTCCAAGACCAGTCCGACAGGTCGGGGACCTCATATGGCATCTAGGGGATTGTTGTACATAGGAAAAGGAAAACATCTTTACGGAGTCTGCCTCCACCATGAGCAAGATGATAAAAATGCAAGTGTACCACTTTTGTGTGAAATTCCATTACTCGGGAAATGGCAGGAACTCCACAGGGATAATATTGATAGCCCACACTTGGATAAATCGATTCATCCACCCTCGGTCCCCATTTTCTTCATCGTCGGCAACAAAGGGTCTGGTGGATGGGCATCGCAAAGCTATCAGGCCTCGACAATAAAAGGGTCGGTACAATCTGATGTGATGGCTAAGGGTGAACTCGAGCCTGGCTTCTTCCACAAAGAACCTCATCATCAATACTATCACTAGAACGACGGGTGAACCTGTGCCAGGGTAGCCTGATATCTTCGACAGAAGTCAAGCACGACCCTATCGAGAGGGCCCAACGTGAAAGGGTACGTGTATACATTCAAAAACCCCTCTGCATGAACTGTGATGTTCTCTTCCGGGGAAGGTACCTGCAGTACCACCTTTCTCCCCATCCGCAATCTCTTCTCACTACCTCGAGGTGTCCCTCTCCTATTGATGAAGTGAACCTTGATGCATGATCCCAATGGCCCTCAACATTGGGAGGTCTCTTTAACGAAAGGTCCCTCCTCGATACAATGCATCTTGAGGTTAGCTCGCCAGACGTCAGCGGTGTGCCACCGATTGATCGGAAAGCAAAGGCGGAACCCTCCTCTTCTTGGTGAACGGATTTGGGCGTGGTAGACATAACTATGATAAAACAAGAGAAGGGAAATGAAAACTTAGGCGAAAACTTTGAATTAAAATGATGAAAAGGCTGACACAAGGAAGGAGAGCTCTATAAAAAGGATAGCTGCTCAAAGTAGCGGAACCCTCAAATAAGGGGAGAGCGAACTCATAAATAAAGCAAGCGGCGACTGCCCACCTACTCTGAAGGCCAATTAATTCTAACTGGGCCATTATCACTTTCGGGGAAGTATACCGACGGGATCTCTGTCAAAGTGAATATAAGCTCTAAGGAGCCGTCGACACCAATTTAGCCTCGAGATAGTGCCCGATATCGAGGACCTTTGATACTACAGAATGGGCTCCAAAAGGGGGGTCAACCTAGCCCCGAGGTGGTTTTCGATCTCGAAGATCTCCATTAATATACCTATGAGCTCTAAGGAACTATCCACATAAACCTAAGCCTCGAGATGGTACCCGATCTCGAGGATCTCTGCTATTACAAGTGCGGGTCATTCACCCGATTCCTTGTCCCTCGGGCTACCTGAGCCAAGCCAGTTCTCACTCGAGATTATTAATGAAGCCTCAGGGATTTTTCGCCTTCAGATCAATTTAAACGCTCTCTCGGCTACTTTAGCCCAGGGGCCATCCGAGTTCAAGCGTATCCTCATTCAGGGTCTTTCTATGGCGCCGAAGGGCTATCTTTATTTTTCAAAACAAGTTTTCGAGGCAGCCCGAGTTCAGGTAAATTCTCACTCGGGGACTATTTGAAAAGGCCCGAGGGCTGTGGGCTGTCTGTATTTTCAGGTGACCAAGCAACTCCGTCTCTCGAGGGGAGCCTAAAAAGGCTAAGTTCTGTTCTAAAATTCAAGGCCACACTCTCACTCAATTCAAAGTCAGAGGTTCCGGCGGCCTAGGTTTATATCAAATCAATCCGTACTTAGTCAGAGAAACGGCAAAGGTTTTCAAGGAATATCATATCAAGAACAAAGGGAATACCTACGCCCGAGTCCGGTATTCAGACTGATCGGTAAAGTCACATGCTCAAATTCTTTACAAATGAAGACAAAGGGAAATCCAGCACAAATCAAAGACAAATTGAAGAAACATTTTTGTATCAATAAACGATGATTACAAAAACCCACGAGGGGTCCTTACACAGACACAAATAAGCAAAAAATAACAGCTAAAAGTCTAATCTACTCTCGGAGGCACATCCTCGGAAGCAATATCAGCGAGAATCATTTCCTCGGGGACCCCATTTCGATCTTCAAAAACAACGTCTTCGAGAATCTCCTCCGAAGCAGAAAAAGATGAGGAATAGGTTGTAGCCTATCAAAGAAGAAAAGCTTTTGACAGGAAAGGAAAATTGTGGCTTGGTGAAAAATTTGGCGAGTATGGGTCTCGCCAGCACTATTATTGGGAAGCCACTTCTTGAGACATTGCATTGGTGTGGGATGCAAAAGTTAGTAGGTGGCGCCACCTCACTCCATGGAGAGCAAAATAAGTGAAGCGCCACACCAGGTTGAAGTTAAGAGAGATGAGCAGAAGCACATGGTCCACATATCCTCTAATACGGGAATAGTTCAAAACCCCTCTCTCATTATTTTAGGCCAACAACAATAACAACAAACCAGTACAATCCCACTCAGTGGGAAAAAGCTCTGAGAAAGAGCCATGACATAACTGGCGAGATCGATGTCGTGCGACCTTACGGTCACAGGCTTGAAACATGGAAAATAGAGTTGGATGAGGATAAAGAGAAGAAAAGAGTTAAAGGCTATTGAAGAATGACTGGATGGAGTTTTGGTTCAAGAAAGCTTCCATTTATAGAAAGGCGGTAGCGGAACCGACGGCGCAATCACTTCCTTTGGGAAACGTATCGACATGCGCAATCAATGCTTTTTGGGAGATGGATCGGCGGCGATATTATCGCTTTAAGAAAATAAACCAGGGGTGCATTGAACACTTCTGGAAAGATGAACCGATGGGACGTTTCAGTTATCACAAAAGCTTACGTCATAAGCGTAAAGTCATCATGAGAGGCTCGAGGAAATCGATGTCAAAATCGTTTCATATCATTCTATTCTAAGAAACGCGGGGACTATTTGTACATGGCTAAAATCGGGGAGTCCGATTTTGGGATCACCACGACATCCCATAGTCCGCCTTCAGAAGGCCCGAGGCACAGTTCGAGGCTCGACCCCGATGATTCCCTATGCTCGACCTCGGGGCAGTACAGATCGGTGGCTATGATAAACAAGGGGGAGATTCCCAAGGCAAGTGGTTAGAGCTGACTAAGTCCACAAGAATAAGTACTAGCCGTACAGTGGCATTAAATGGTTGTACCAGCCGCTTATCTTTGTAATAAATGCATGTGTACTATGTTGGAATTTCTCCTCCTATATAAAGGGGACCCTTGCTATTTTTTACATATACAACATTCAATACAAGAACATTCTCTGTTCTCTAACTTAAGCACATTCTCCTTTGATTTTATTACTTATATTTATTGTGTTTCATTAATTGTTCTTCATTTATTACTCATTATTGATCATAAAGAGCTCTTATCAAAGCTCTTAGAATTGTTAGACCTTCATCGACCGGTCACTGCCTAACGCTTAGCTCGACCTCTAGGCCCTGTATAGGCCAGCTCGAGGCGAATCCCAGCCACTCGGTTTGCTTGACACACTGCCTTCAAGCTCTTATCATATTTTCTAGTCTCACACTTAGCATCTACTGCCTAACAATTAGCATAATTTAGAATCACAAAACCAAATTTAATTGTAATTACCATTTTCAACGTAAATACCTATATCGAAGGAGGAAGTCAAATTTGCTGCAATTTTGACTGAATTGTTTATATTTTTAAGAAAAATATAACTACTTTCTGAAAACACAAAAACCGAGTTAGAACCGAGTAAATGAGTTTATAATTATACGGTTTGGTTCTTTATCCACATTTAAGTGGCACATTTCTATGGTGACATTTAAGTTCAGTCCGAGAGACCAGACCCACATTTGATTTTATTAACGACTCTTCGATCCAATATAATTAAATAAATGTTAGTTACAAGGCCACCATAAATTTATAATTAATCAGAAATAAATCCAAAAAAATGTGGTCAATTAAGTTATTGTTTACTGGTTTGTCGCTAATAACAGTGAATGAGGTCGAGACATGTGAAATGAGATCGAACAATATCCAATTGAAGCTAGCCCTCAGATTTAGCCAAAAAATAACCCAATAATCGGCAACTACAAGGAAAGTTCTCTTTTGCAAATCATTTGCATATTACAGATGTAAGGTCGTTCTTAATTTTTTCTGTTTGTTAGCAAATATACTTAACATCTGTACACATTCGTGCACCTAAAATATCATTCACCTTTCAACCTTTATGATTGAGTAACATTATCATTCTCATTAAAAAAGTTAAATTTTTTTTTGCTTCTATACATCTCCCTCATCACCCACTATATTTGCAGATCTTCTTCGATACTCCAATTTAAATTAAATTGTTTGGATGTTACTTAACTAAGATAAGACTCCTCCTTAGAAAATGGAAGCCAAAAGGAATAAGGTTTCCACCTATGAGATTTTCTTTTGGGGGGTGGGGGGGGGGTGTAGGGGGTTACTTAGCTTGCTATCTTCAAGAATCATATCTTCTATACTCGATTTTATTGTTCAGATGAAATCTCGAATCACACGGGTTATATCTAATGTTTTTCATAAATTGAGAATACAAAAAGCTATTTCTTGTTTATCCTTAGGGGCCCAATGTACAAAGCACCCTGTGTTCAAGCAGGGTCCTGGCAAGAGCGGATGCATATGTGCAGAAACAGTGTCTCCGAAATAAATAAATATTTATACTAATATTCTTCAAAAATAAAGCAATATATAGTAAACACAGCTTCCCAGCAGATAGTGCTTCTTGGTTCGCTGGTCAAGCTTGTATTTGGCCTTGTAAAAGTCGTTGGTTTGAATCTATACCTAGACATTATATTTTTTTGAAGATTTTAGAGGAGCATTTTTTTGTTAAAAATGTTGAGTCTACGAAGGCTTTCAACTTGAGGTAAAATAATATTAAATGATATTTTCTTTTATTTATATAAATACGATACCGCTTCTAAAAACCTCTGCGTATACCCATGGGTCTTGGGAAATGCTGCACCTTAAGGGGTGTGATGTAGATAGTCTACCCTAATGCAAATATTGCTGGTTATTTCCACAGCTTGAACTTGTGACATATAGCCACACAAAGATGACTTTAGGAATAGCAATTAATAATCAATGTTAAAAAATAATATACACAACCTTTATACTCGTACGTAAGGAATCTAGCATGGTGCTAATTTGCTAAATTGAATAATAGCCTTTGGCTTTTTGGTGTAGCTCAAACCCAAGCATCTTTTATCCCACTAAATTCTCTTCCTTAATCTATCTTACTTTCCTTTGTTCATAGGTCCTTCTCCTTCACAGTAAGAACTAGAAAAAGAAAATAGAAAGAAGAATTGGTTGTCGAATTTATGTGAACAGAAATCATCGGTTGGTTGCTCGTTAGAAACAAAGTTATTTATGTATTAACACTTAGCATAGCTAATATCATGTTTGGTAGCTTTTTAGTTGCTTTGTATAAAATTTAGCACACCAGGTACAGTGTTATGATTCTCATTTTACAATCCCACATAAATGAAATAAGTACTAGTATAAGTAAGTTATGAGCAAATTATATAGTACTAGTATCTATAAATATGCGTTGCACGTTAATAATGACACGTGATGATTTAAATATTTATTTATATGAAGGAACAAAAAAAATTAATTAATGAGAAAATTTTCATATATAATAATACAACAATCATTTAAATGCTAAAAATATTATTACATTAGCATAATACATGAATTTAAAATAAAAGGACATCATCAAAACTTACACACAATGATCAATTTTGTCATGTTAGTTAGATAATTATGTATTATAGCTTAAAAGTATTTAATGTGATAGTATATTAACGAACACTTCTTTGTGGACAATATTTTTTTGTATATGTTTCTTCCTAATGCTTTGGTTGCTCTGGCTTAACCAAAACTCTTGTTGTCGAACTCGATATCCCTCTTGAAAGTGCAATACAATTGTTCGTGCAAGAAAATATATAGCGGTAAAAATAGTTCAATATTTAGAATGTTTGTCCTTGTTCTTTATTTGTTATATTTGCAAAACATAAATATACTAAAAATTATTTTCACACAAATTTAAAAGGATACTCCTTAGTTTCGGATGACGAAAGTTGAATTTAGGTATAAGAATATACAGAGAAGCACATTGACCAGTATCATAATTTTTGCATGTATGATGTTATTGTCAAAACTTTTTTATACCATATGTGCTATTACATAAGCTATTCTGTGTATTTAAATTTTTTAGTAGCATGACAGACATATTTTTTCAAAATTAACCTATATACAATGGAAGATCAATTTTAACTTAGTCTATTATATATACTGTGACACTAACATACGTAAGAAATAATAAACTTGACAAAAAACATATACGGTAGAATGTCATTTAGTATTAAAGTGTTTAAGTATTCTTCTTGGTGGTAATTGTTGGTATCATTTTCTGATGACTCAAAAACCGAAAAATATTTATTTTTATTATAAAATTTTGCAATCAATATTTTATTTAGTTGATCAACATATTCATTTATGCTAGTTGAGGTAGAAGTATAATTTTGGCAAGTAAGCTTTTACAGTCTTTGCTTTTGTCGATTTTGGAACTACTGGTAGTACTTAATAGAAATCACCTCACACACCATTAATTTTCCACCAAACGGTTCATTAATAAGAACTTTGGACAATTATTTCGATCGTCTGATACTTTGCCATAAGAGCTTCATCCCATATTATCAATTTAGTTTCCTTATAAGTTTAGCACCATTTTTTTCTTTGATATATTTGTGATGGTTATTTAATCTATTCGAAGAGGTATATCAAATCTAAAGTTGGCAGTCTTACAAAAAAAATTATTGTTGGTACACCACTTGCTATTATTGCTAACAGCGTCATGCCTATTGATATGTTATTTGCAAATAATGCATAACATACAAATATTATTTCGTTTCTGTCGGAGGCATCTACAAAGAATAATCATGTTATACCAAAGTTGACTCTTTATAATATAGTCTTGAAAGCTTGTTCTTGATTAGGATTTAGCTTTGATTGTGCTTCCTCATTCACTTGTATAGCACTTTAATTCTTAATAATATACTAACCTTTTTACTTTGTGTTCTAACACTCTTTTTATGGAATAAATGTATGTATCTGTAACGACCCGACCGGTAATTTTGAGATTTTGCACTTTGATTGTCAGTTCTCGGGCACGACTTGCCCCGTGTGATGATTATGACTTATATGTATCGTTGGTTTTGGCTTTCAGGAAAAATCAGAATGAATTTGGAGGAACAGTTCTCAGTTTGTAGCTTGGAATTGGAAAGGTTTGACCAAGATTTGACTTGCTTGTATATGAGCTCGGATCGGAGTTTTTATGATTTGGCTAGCTCCGTTAGGTGATTTAGGACTTAGGAGCGTGATCGGAATGCATTTTGGAAGTCTGTGGAAGGTTTAGGCTTGAATTGACAAAATTGAGATTTCGGCGTTGTCGACGCCCCCTTTTTCTCTAACCGTAGGGTCAGAAATCGGGTATACGACATTGGGAGGACAACTCTATTCCCTTTCGAGAATTGGATTTAGAAGTTGAAGAGTCTCCACCTAATGATTATAGTGCATTAGGACACTTTAAGAAGGGTTTGAGATGAAGAGACCAGAGATTAGGTTAAGGGCTAGAAATTATCCCAAGGGGAAGGTGTTAGGCACCCCTCAAGATCCACTAGTGTGGTTCCCGGCCATGTTATAATTGTGACTTTACAAGTAAACAATCAAGGCTCAAATAAGGATTCGCACATAACATTGCGACCAAGTTGAAAATTTTCGAAGGTAAGTAGAGAGGGCCGAAATTCATGAAAAAGATATTTGAACAGTTTTACAAGAAGCGATGAAAGCAAATAAAGGGAGGGGAGTCCTAAGTTTATAATTAATATGGATCACTTCAATACAATACCCAGCGATCACTCCTCAGAAGAGGGGTCGCACGTGATATTAGCACATCGGTCATCATATTCATATCTACCCTTCCCACCCCGTTAAGGTATTTAAACGCGATCAGTCTCGTTTACTTATTGCATGCTAGTACCCGTCCCAACCTATCAGTCTCGGGGTATCAGGACTTCTAATCCTAAAGGGGAAGGAAAGGGATATAGGCATATATGGAGTTCAAAGGTTAAAATTCTAATTGCGACATACAAAACAAGTAACAAATATAAGGATGAACAAAACAAATAGGTAAGGCTCAAGTAAACCTCTTAATCAAACAAACACTTAGTTTAGCATGTCTTGGCACATACTGATTTGGTCTTTAAATTAAACTTAAACAGCGAATGGACTGGTTCAACCCATATGTTTAGATAGAAAGTCTGCATTAGGAAACTTGGATCCAATTGTCAGAAATTAAGGTATTTCAAGCGAGTGATTTAAAAGGTACTGGTTTGAGGAAAAAGTAGTCTAATGCAGAGGAGTTTTGAAAGGAAAGTATGGACTGCAGTAAAAATAAAACACAAAAATGGTTGTTAAAGAGTTTCAGAGATAGACATATCTAAGGAAAGGGTAAGTTGCAACTGTTTTAAAAAACAATTTCAGGGTCTGAGTAAAACGTTTAGAAAGAAACTGTTTCAGAAAAAGATGCCGATTTGAGAGATTTAAAAGCATACTGAGTCAGGAGAGTTTTTGTCAAAGAATTAAGACTTTTGAAATCGTTGTTGTATTAAGACGTTAAGGACCAGTTAATAGATTATTATTACTTTAAGCGAATCAGACTAGTTTGATGCTGATCCTATAGGCATGATATCTATTTTTTGATTTTTTAAAACCTGTTATGGAACGTGTAAAAGATAATTGTGTTAATTAACCCTACTGTTTGCCTAATGCATATGCATTCCTTATAGGCATGATCTCTACATGCATTGATTACATGAACGTTAAGTTCTATAGGCATGATTGCTATGTGATTTGTAACACAATGAAGCGTTGACCCTATAGGCATGGTCTTTAGGTGATGTGGAACCAGAAATATTGAACAGCCTTATAGGCAGGATTTCTAAAAAATTAAAATCCTAAAGCATGGTTTCTACCCCTACTGATGCAAGAATGTAAAACCCCTCCCACACCCTTTTACTATATTCCCCAAATCCTTTATACAAATTATTACAGACCAAAAGAAAGAAAATAAATACATTAAAAACTAACAGCTAGATCCGAGCAGCCTAATTCAATCTTAATATCCAATAACATGTGATTAACCAATTCCGAATTTCCAAAGCCTTCTCTTTATCCAAAGTGTTTCAAAGTTCCAAGGAATCTCAAGGATTCCCGGCATTACTTACACTCAGGATACCATTTAGAATTAGAATAGTGCAGTGCGGAATAGCCAGCTCTCAGGCATCCAAGTTCAGTGGGAGCTCAAGGGTCCCAAAGCATGGCTTGCTAGAGAGGGGCAAAACTTAGAACTAGGAATGAGTGCAAAGTGAAAGAGGGATTAGGGAGCCATAGCAAATGGTGGTCATACCCCGCCATAGGTGTTGACTGGCACACCCCTGACCATTTGTTTGGTCCAAACAAGTTAAGAGTAGACCTTAGAGGTCAGACCTGAGTCTAGATGGTGATTAGGACACCACCAGACCCAAATCAGGCTCAGCATATAAAGGGGAAAAGGGAAGTGGGAATTGATTCGAGTAAAGAGTTCAAAAGAACCTAGTTCAAAGTCATGGGCAGCAATAACAAAGTGATGTCATGGCTAGAACCGTACTCTCATACAAAGGGGTAAAGGGAAGGGATTCACATGAGAAGAGCACATACAGAGTTGCATAAACATAAGGAAAGAAAGTATAACAGACTAAGATGTAAACACATGATAAAAGAGAGAGCATGACAGGTTAGAAAATAAACACATAGTTAAGGGGCATTATTTAACTAAGAATGACATACCAGTTGCAAGTACTAGAATAGCAGAACAACAAAATCAAGTACACAGCCAGAAGTCAACAGGAGAAAAATCGAGTCTTCAACAAATACTTGAGAGTTCAAAGAGAACTCAAGAATGTTTCAGAAAGTAGAAAGAGAAGAGGAGCAGAGTGCTCAATACTAGAGGTTGAGAAAGTAGTAGTAGAGAAAGTATTGAAAAGTTCAAAGTCTTTCTGTGTATGTTTGTCTTAAGTGCAAAAGGGGTAGCCCCTTTTATAGTGCAGAAGACAATTGAGAAGAAGGTAAGAAAATAATTTTAAAGTCAATCACACAGATTTCCCTTCAGCCAAGGGATTGATTTCAAACGGGTATGACAAATAAGGAAAGGTTTTGATTTTAAAATCTTTTCTAAGGCAGTAGAATAAGGGTAAATACACAGAAACTTATTTAAGGAAAGAGTCTAGTAGTACACGGTTTGGGCAAATAAGGAAAGGCAATCAATCAACAGTCAGTAAAAATCAAGGTTTGAGCCTTAGCACGAACGGATCCAACCCAGAAAAGGTGAAGAGAAACTTATTTTAAAGAAAATAAGTAACACTCAATCAATCCTCATAAAAAGGTATTCGGAATCAATCACAAGTTGGCAAAAGACCTTTTGAAAGAAGAGTTTATCATATATAAAGCAAACACTTCAAACAGAAGAGTCTAACATCGAAGTATTTAGAATCATAAACAAAAGAATACAAGTTCAACCAGAGACTCATAGTGAGTCTGAAGGTACAGGGTCCCAAAGTGGAACCCTAATTTGATTTTCCAAGAAAAACCCCCAAATTCTAGGGTTTCCCCATCGAATCAAACACAGAAATGAGAAGGCAAGTGAACAGACTCAAGGAGTCTTATGAGAATCAGGCAAATACAATAGAAGGCTTGAAACAATCAAAGAAAAGAAAACCATTTTAAGGCATGAAGAACATGTTCAGACAACTTCGGAACTTAAGAAAGGATGGGGGTTTAAACAGAACAGACGAAACATGCTTAACAAGAACACGAACATAGTTCAGAAAAGCAAAACATCGAGAAACACAATAGTAAAGAGTGAGAAAAAAAGAGCACAGACTAATCATGTGAGCATACGTATAAAATTAGGAAGACAATACATGCGTAAATAGAGGAGGAGAACATACGAGCATACTGCAGACAAACAGCTGAAAGAAAAGAACACAAAAAACAAAAGATTTTCAGAAACCCCAATTTGAAAAACCAACGATTTTGAAAAGGAATTTTTGGGAAAATACTCAAAACATCAAATATAGCATAGATCTATCACAGATCTGAAAGAATAAAACGAAAAGCAACCTCGAATAGGTTAGGGTTTCTAAGAACCTTAAAGGACGAGAAGGCTTGGAAGTCACGAGAGCGGATCTGAGCTGATAAGGTCGAATCCAAACTCAAGAGGCTAAAGTACGCCGAAGTAAGGCCGGAAACAGACAAAGAATCTCGAATCGGCCAAGGTCTAGATGAAGACCTTTAAGGTCTAGCCTCAAATCTTCAGTGAGCAGGCGTATAGGAGCAGAATATGGTGAGTAGAGATCGTCCATGGCTAGATTAACCATGGATTCTGGTGGATTTTGGGTCGGAGAGGGGGTAGGTGGCTTCTAGGGTTTCAGGGGTTGAGAGAGTTCGAGAGAGACGAGGGAACCAAAGGCGGCGGGTTTGGAGAGAATGGGGATAGGGATAAGGTCGTTGGAATTAATTAAGGTAAGGGGGAATCTGGGTCGTTGATCAAAATGATCAACGGCTCAGATTAAAAGGAACACGGGCCGGTTCGGCTAATTGGGTAATTGGGTTGGGTTAATTGGGTAATTGGGTTGGGGATTTTGGTCCAATTGGGGGTTAAGAATGGGGTTAATTTAGGCTAAGATTGAAAGGTAAATGGGGCTACATATTAAATAGCCAGTTTTTCCCTTTTGTTTTATAAAAATAGCAAAAAATGATTTTGAAATTAAATTAAAAGTAAATCAGTAAATAGTATATAAATATTAATTTAAAATACTGGGATCAATTTTTATAATTATAAAATGCGATAAAATCTTAAAGAGGCTAGTATTGCAATTATATGCAATTTAGTTTTAAAAACACCAAACGAATTTGTAAAAATATGCAAAAATCATGTTAGCTATATTTTGATGTAAATTTGAGAATGAAATAAATTATCCTCCAAAATGGCAAGCTTTGGGAATAATTATGGGACTTAATGGTGTAAATATATGCCATAAATTGGTTTAAAAATCATTAAAATGCCAAAATCTTTTGGTGTGCTTATATATGCACATATGTGTTATTTTGGAAGTGTTTTGGATATAAAAATACATAGGGAAAAATTGGATATCAACAGGAGTTTCCCGGTTGATAGGTGAGATTTTGATATAGAGGTCGGAATGAAATTCCGAAAGTTTCAGTTCCATTGTGTCATTTGGGATGTGTGTGCAAAATTTCAAGTCATTCGGATGCGGTTTGGTTGGGTTTTTTATCATACTATTTCAGGTCCTAGAATGCTATGATATATGTGGTATGTTGTGTAGGACTGAGATTTGCATGTGTAAGGTCTTGGTTCAGTTCTGAAAGGAAGATCATAAGATCCTTAGGCAGCAGGCAGTTTCAGATGATTAGAAGAATGAGTTCAGATGATTAGGGGGATGATCTTCAGATGATTAAGGAAAAGGTATTGCTAATTGGAGTGATTTGACGAGGGTATATGTTTCAGAAAAGGCAATGTGATTAAGTTGATGGTACTTCGGTAGTATTGAGGCATTTTCTTGTTATCGACTACTGATATTCGAGTTTGCTTGGTGGCACAGAGGAAATCTAGATTATCTCTCGTGCAATGGTTGGGTATTAGTGGTGTGGTATGTAGTTGGACAGCGGAATTGGGATCGGATATGGTGATTCATTTGCCATATGGATTTGGAGACTGGGAGTTCTCATGCTCAGGCTATGTCATGGTTGTGGGTCGCGTGTATCGGCATTATGTAGTGACTATCGGGGCTTGGAGACCCGAGCTGATCCGTTGTTGCTTGGTATGTTAGATGTTGGATATGATATTGGGTTCAGACTAGTTGTCTCTGTGTGGTGTCATTCTGGACTATCGCGCTAAGGCGGCGCTGTTGGCTATGCCGGAAATGCCACGGGTTGAGTGGCAAGGTTCGACGGATTATGTCCTAGTAGAGTGGTATTATATTTCGAAGACCCAGCGGACGGCTGGGAAGGAGTGTCTTTCTTATTTGGGCTCTCGTGATGGATGTCAGTGTAGAGGCGCCTCATATTGATTTAGTTCCGGTGGTGAGGAACTTTTCGGATATGTTTCTTGTGGTCGGGCATGTCGCCAAGCAAGGTTGTTAATTTCGGTATTGATTTGATGCTGGGCATCGTATAGTATGGTGCCGGCAGAGTTAAAGGGGGAGCTGAAGGATTTTCTTGATAAAGAGTTCGTTGGCAGGCCAAGGTGGATGCGTGTTCTAATTTGAGTCGGCTTGGTTGGCTCCGGATTGTATTGTTGAGGGATGTGTTGATTCGATTGTTATTGAGCTTATTAGTAATCTGATAAGGTCTATGAGTTACCCTTCTGTGTTGCGAAGTGTTATGATTTGTTGGTTATAGGCACGTATGGTGCGGTTCTATTGGGGTTTCATAGTGGAAGTCGATAGGGAAGAATAATTGGGTGTTGCTCAGTGAATGGTGTATCGATTATGTCCTTTCGGGTTTGTGTGTTGTATGTTATTTGCTCCACCGTGGGTATGATGATTTCCTTTGGTTCCAGACATCAAATTGTGTGTGGTTGCCGATTTCGAGCATAGTGACCTGAGGTGTTTCATGTGGAGCAGTGTTTAGATAGGATTGTACATCGCAGTGAAGTTATGTGGAGGTATGACCTTGCGGGTTAGATTCGTGTGTTCTATTCCTATGATGTGAGACGGATTCTCAACCTTGTGTTGTGGTAGTACTGGTGAGCTTGAGGTACAGCTCTTTCATTTGAGTCATTTTCATGGTTTGAGTAGGTTCAGACTGTTGCGTATTGGTGCGTGTATTGTGCAAGTTGTGGCTTAGGCCTGTATTGGTGTGTCATGTCACCAGAGTAATGTGCCGGATTAGAGGAGATCGTTGGGATCATTAATAAATATGAACGGATTTGATTTCAGCATGTTGGAAGGATAATATCGAGCCTCGGCTCAGAAATTTACTATGGTATTCGCCAAAGGAGAAGTGGCTTCGTGAATGGTTGATCTGGGAAATGGTTATGGCTTACTGCGTGTTTTAGTGATTATTGGCAGTATATGAAAGTGTTGGGATGAGACTTTAGTTGATAAGAGTTTTCTATCGATATTCGGGCGTTGTGTGCAGCTGCTGTGATTAGAAGTTATCACTACAAGTGTATGAGTTATGAGGTATATCATGGGATTGCACCTGAGATAGCAGATGTGGCTTGTTCCAGCTTGTTCGGACTTATTCACAGTATAAATGTGGGATTTTGATCGTATTAATGATTTTAGAAGTGAAAATATGGTTCTATAGTTTATGGGCTAGATTGTGTTGTGAAATTTTAGTCATATTGTGTTATCGGACCTATGTGAGATAGGGTGACATGGGATCACCACCGAGTATATGCATGGTAAAGTTATTCAGCAATTGGTTGGCTTCTAGAACAACTCTGGGCACGTTCGCGGACGAACGTATGTTTAAGTGGGGGAGGATGTAACGACCCGACCGGTCGTTTTGAGCTTTTGCACTTTGATCGCCAGTTCTCGGGCACAACTTGCCCCGTGTGATGTATTATGACTTATGTATATCGTTGGTTTTGGCTTTCAGGAAAAATCGGAATGAATTTGGAGGAACAGTTCTCAGTTTATAGCTTGGAATTGGAAAGGTTTGACCAAGATTTGACTTGCTTGTATATGAGCTCGGATCGGAGTTTTTATGATTTGTCTAGCTCCGTTAGGTGATTTGGGACTTAGGAGCATGATCGGAATTCATTTTGGAAGTCCGTGGAAGGTTTAGGCTTGAATTGGCGAAATTGAGATTGCGGCGTTTCCCGGTTGATAGTTGAGATTTTGATATAGAGCTCGGAATGAAATTCCGAAAGTTGCAATGGTTCCATTGTGTCATTTGGGATGTGTGTGCAAAATTTCGGGTCATTCGGACGCGATTTGGTTGGGTTTTTTTATCAAAAGCGCAATCTAGGAGATTTTGGGATTCTTAGGCTTGAATCCTATGCGAATTTGGTGTTTTAATGTTGTTTTGAGCGTTTCGAAGGTTGGAACAAGTTTGAATTATGTTATGGGATATGTTGGCGTGTTTGGTTGAGGTCCCGAGGGCCTCGGGTGAGTTTCGGATGGTCAATCGGACCATTTTGTGCCTTAAAAGATAGCAGAAAATTGCAGGTTTGGCTTCAGTTCTATTGCAGGTATTTCCTCTTCGCGATCGCGTAAGGAGGCTCGCGGTCGCGTAGATTTATTTTGGAGGGCATCCAGTTGTTCTTCGCGTTCGCGTAGATAGGGTCGCGATCGCGTAGGTTTATGTTGCTGTGAATCGCGGTCGCGTGGTATCATTCATGATCGTGTAGTTGGAAAATTCTGAGCATCGCATTCGCGTGAAGGCATACGCGATCGCGTAGAGTAAATTATGGGCTACGCTTCGCGATCGCGATAGGTTTTCCGCGATCGCGATTAAGTAAAAATGAGAGCTGGGCAGAATGTTTTAAAAGCTCATTTTCGCGAATTTGAGGCTAAGTTCCTCCATTGGTTGTCGATTTTGAAGCTTTTGGAAGAGGATTGAAGAATGATTCAAGGGGAATCACCTGGAGGTAAGATTCTTGGACTAAAAACTCGATTATATTGTGAATTCCACCTAGAAAATCATGAAAGCTAAGCCTAAAATTGAAGAACTAGGGCTTGAGAAATTGGACTTTTGATTTGGGATTTGAAGGACCATTTGAGGTCGGATTTGAGAACTTTTGATATGTATGAACTCGTGGGGAGATAAGTAATCTAATGATGTGTAAATTTTTGAGTTTCGAGAAGTGGGCCCGGGGCTCGGGTTTTGCTAATTTCAGAATTTTTGGTATTTTTCGATTGTTTTCGCTTGGGCTTTGTTCCCTTAGCATATTGTGACGTATTTGTTCTGATTTTGGATAGATTCGATGCGCGTGAAGGCCGATTTGAGGGGCAAAGGCATCGCGAGGTAGAGATTTAGCCGGTTCGAGGTGAGTAATGATTGTAAATGATGTTCTGAGGGTTTGAAACCCTGGATTGCACATCGAAGTGCTATATTGAGGTGAGGCACACGCTCGATGACGAGCGTGGGGTCGTGTACTATTGGGAATTGTGACTTGGTCCGTCCTGATTGATAATTTTACCACGTATTTGACTGAAACTTATTTGTTATCATCATGTTTTGGGCTGATCGCCATATTTGGGCTTCGTGCCAAATATTTGTACCCTTCGGGGATTTTTATTACTATTTCCTCACTGTTTTGACTTATTAATTAAACTCAGTCATGTTATTTTTCATTGTTTTACTACTCAGCCATTTTTACTCAGTTTTGAGACTTAAATGATATTTTAAATGATATTTTGGGCTGAGAAATACTGTTTTACTAATGCCCGAGGGGCTTGTGAGTATTTTTGATTGAGTAAGGCCGAGGGCCTAGTTGTGAGGAAACACTGATACTGATTTGAGGCCGAGGGTCTGAGATATGTACGCCACGAGGTGGCTTGTTGATATTGTTCATGAGGCCGAGGGCCTGAGATATATACGCCACGAGGTGGCTTGACTGATATGAGGCCGAGGGCCTAGATTTGATGCCACGAGATGGCTTGATATTGCGCTTGGGCCGTAAGGGGCCCCTCCTGGAGTCTGTACACCCCCAGCAAGCGCGGGTACCCATTGTGATGTGAGATATAACCCGAGGGACTGATATTGTTCTATGTGATAGCCCGAGGGGCTGATATTGTTCTATGTGATAGCCCGAGGGGCTGATATTGTTCTATGTGATAGCCCGAGGGCCTGATATTGTTCTATATGATAGCCCGAGGGGCTGGTATTGTTCTATGTGATTTGCCCGAAGGGCTGGTAGCGTTCTATGTGATTGCTCGAGGGGCTGTTATTGTTCTGAGATATTGCCCGAGGGGCGGAGTTGTTGAAATTGTGCCCGAGGGGCGAACCTTCATGTGTTTATCTTTCATATTTACTTGTCATTTACCTGTTAAACTATAGAATTTGTGCCCGAGGGGCGGATTTTTGTGCTTATCTGCACTAACTGTTTTGCATTCATTTTCGTAACCGTTGAAAATTTATTTTCAAAGAAGTTTAAACTGGGCTAAGAGGTTTTAGAGATTTTACAGCTTCACTGCTTTCTTACTGGTTTTTGAATTGCTTCTATACAGCATCTTGATATGCTTTACGTGATTTCTTGCCTTCAGTCTTTATTTACATTTGTTACTCACTGAGTTGGAGTACTCACTTTACTTCCTGCACCTTGCATGCAGATTCAGGTATTTATACACCCGGTAGTGGGTTTTGGCTGATCGAAGGCAGGGTCATCGGAGTTTAGCAAGGTAGTTGTCGACGTTCGCAACATTGCTCTTCTCTCTTCATTTCATCATTCCGTATTTGTACACTTTAGGCCTTTAGTTGTATTTATACCCTAGTAGATGGTCGTGACTTGTGACACCCCAGTTAGGGCTATGTCGGGTTGTATTTTCGCTACTTATTATTATTAAATCATGTCTAGACAGCTTTTATATTGTTTAACTGTTTTGAAAGGTGAATTGGGTTTAGTTGACTGGCCTTGTCTTCACGAGATGCGCCATCACGACCGGGTCGGGGTTTGGATCGTGCCAGTATCCTAAGATTTTTTTAACTTGAATAAGAATTTTACTCATATGATGAAAGATGAATTAAAAAAATTGAATTGGATTCTCTTTCTAAATAATTAATCAAAAGATTTAATTATTTGATTTTAACATAAAAACTAATTTATTCTATGTTGATTCAAATCTTAATATTAGCTCATCTCTTATTTTGAATATTTAATCTTAATTATAATTTTGTTCACTATAAATTTTATTTTCAAAAAGTAAAAGATTGATATAACATTTCAGTTTTAGATCTTTATGTTTGTAGAATCATTAGTGGTATTGACCCTTACCAACTATTTTTTTCCTCTTTCTCACACATTTATATTCTTAAATATTTTTTAGTTGTTGTTTAGTAATTGGGTATTTTTCAATACTACACATAAAATTGATTAAAAAAATATTATCTAAGTATGAAAATAGTTCAAATATTATATAAAAATATATAATCGTGGGGGTATTTATTTTCTCAATTTCAACTCTTTATGCAGTCCATTTAATATTTTTTTTGGTATTGAACATTATGGAGTGGTAATGTATTGCCAATACGGAGGATTCTTATGAAAGTGATTTTATTAAACCTTCCTACATATTTTTAATAAGAATTTAATAGATAAAATTTTATTAATTTTAAAATATTAAATATTAAAAATTAGCAAAGAAGGTATCGTAGTCTAAAAAATAGGTTATTGTAGTTGTGTCCTTTCCCTATGAGTTCTTCCGGTTAATATTTTAGGGCTATTTTGGTATACTAATATTGTATTCATACTTTTATAATAAAATAGACTCTCTTTTTTCTAAATAGATTTGGACAATATAATACGTTCTCAAATTAAATTAGTAATAGGACATTATAATACATTTTTGAATTAAATAAGTAATAGAAATTTTTAAGAAGTATATCCTAAAAGTAATATGATTGCATGACTAAAGATATTTACTTGTTTAATTTTATATGAATTAGACCGCCTGAAAGTAATTATACAAATAAAATTCCTAAAGGTAGTTGTAGACGCGTGATTTTTGACCCTCCCCAAAACTTTTCACATTTTTAGCGTGAATATTTGAAATTGGGTCTAATATAGCTATTTTAACTATTTTACTTTATTTCGTCGCAAAAGAAAAATTACAAAAAATATATATATGAATTTTAGTTTATGTATTTCTCATAAACTTGAAAAAATACAAAAAAACTGTACTTTAATTTTGTACTTTATATAATTTCGAAAATTACCAAAAAATATAGTTCTATTAATGTTTTGTAGTCATTTTAATTTTGGAAAAATACAAAAAAAGATTACTTCATATTTTATCTTTATATAAAAAACAAAAATTACAAAAATAGTTTTAAAAAAATATTAAAAAAGATATAGTTTTGTTTTAAATATTAGTCTTTTGGTAGTTATTTTGCTTACATAGGATTAGTTGAGCAACGTCGTGTTCTTAATCTCGGGTCCGGGCAAAAGAATAATATTCGGGTTCAAACTACCCGTTTTTTAGGCCTAATTTTCGGGCCTAGCCCATAATAATCCGAGTCCACCACACATGGGGGACACGCGTGGGGAACACGGACGCATGGGGGACACGCGTGGGGAACACGGACGGAATACGACACACGGGGAACCCCACCACGCATGGGGAACACGAACGGAATACGACACACGGGGAACCCCACCACGCATGGGGAACACATCTTAGACCCCTACATGCGTGGGGTCCATTTTCTTGGCGAAGGTTACAAAATGCACGGGGAAAACAGAAGTGAAGGGGACAGGGGGACAAATATTTTTGAAAAAATAGGAGCACTATTCATCTTCTTCCTCCTTTTGAAAAACAAAGAGAAAACCCTAGCAAAACCCTCACCCAAACTAGTCCCCCCCCCCCGACGCCGGAACCACCACCAAACGACCCTTCCACCTCTGTCAACCACCTGCAACCCTACTGTCAAAACCCTCCATAGCTGCTCCTTCCTCACCAGCTGAACCAGCGAGACTCCCACTCCCTCACGTCGAAAACACCACCATCGAACAGGCTCGCTACCAGTTCCCTCCATCGATCACTGCCCTCGACTCTACTGTCCCTTACCAGCAAGCAGCGCTACTACTGCTGCTGCATTGCGTCGTCCAACCTCAATCCAAACAGCTGTTCCTTCCTGCATTGCGCTACTGCTGCTGCTGCGAGCATCCTCAATCGACCACTGCCCAAACGACCCTCCATAGCTGCTCCTTCCTCAATCCAAACAGTCCCTGCGACCACCATCATTTCCGTCCGGTTCGTCGTCAAAACCAACAGTTGATGAGTCATGAAAGCCATCCAAAATCAGTTGCGTTCCACCATTAACACCAAGAAGCAAACTCATTTTTTACTACCCTTATAGGTTAAGAATTCAGAGAGCTCAAAGTTCCAGCTCTTCAAAACAGTTTTCGAATTCAATTTCTGGCCAGGGAGAGGTCCGTTTGAGATCGTCGCTGTTTGTTTCCGATTTGAGATCTGTCCGGCATATTTGGTTCAAGCGTCAGTTGTTTTGAGTCTTGGGTTGTAGTGTTTGCTCGATTTCTGTCCATGTACTATTGCTTTAACACATTAACAGGTACCGTTCTTTCCTTCTTCTTTTTTCATGCTGTTAATTTTGAAGCTCCATTTCGTCACGAATCGGGTATCTATTGTTCTCTTTTGGCAGAGTAATGCATGTGCTTAAAATTGTGTAATAGTAGATGTTCTTGAAGTTCTGCAGTAATGTTAGTGCATGAAATTTGTGTTAATTCTCAGCTTTGGTTGTTTCATTTAATTGGATTGATGAGGGCTTCATTTATCTTTTGAATAGGAGTTAATTGAAATCGTGGCTTGGTTCAAGTTTATGTATTGAATAAAGAATTTATTAGGCTTACTCATGTTTAATTTTCGGATATTGTAAAATTTATTGTCTTTATCAATGTAATTTAATCAAGTCGGTTAGTTCACATCGCTGGCATGCTCTTAGGTGCATTTTCAATCTATTATTGTAATTGTGTACACGATCGCATGATACGAGTACGGTTTAAAATGAATATCCGTAATTCACTTAGTTGAATGCCTTTCCTTTAATAAAATTGAGGTGTGTCGTGCCAAATAAAATCTCAAAATGCATGGCCCTCACTTAATTAGTATTTTAATCCTTAGAATTCGAGGCGTGTCATTTAGCAAATTCTATGGCCCTCGCAAAGTTGTAAATGCGCAATTGCTCTAGGTGAGTTAGTTGAATAATTTACTTTCCTTAATTCGGGTGCACATTTATGTGACTTAAATCCAAATCTCAACGGAATCGAGATGCGTTTCTAATCACGGGTACATTGATTGTGACGTGGTTCGAGATGCGTGTCCATGACGTTGCAAATTCCTTTTAAAAAATAAGAATGAGATGAGCCTCGCCAAATAAAAATACAAATTTGCGGGGCCCTCAGTAAATATTTACTTTAAAATTTCTTAGACTTCGGGATGGACCGTTTAGCAAAATTCCACGGTCCTACCCAAAGTAGATGATACGCTAGTTGCTTTAGGCGCGTATTTAATAATGTTATCTTCCTAAACTCGGGTGCACATTTATGTGACCCAAATCCCAATCTTAACAGAGTTGAAACGTAGCTCTAACCACGGGTACATTGATTGTAACATGGTTCGAGGTGTGTTTTCCACGATGTTGCAATTCTTGATAAAAATAACAGTAAATGATAAAAGCGGTCAAAAGATAAAATTGGCACATAAGTTCATATTTGTATAAAATCAGATAATCAATCCGAATATAACAGTTGAGCGACCGTGCTAGAACCACGAAACTCGGGAATGCCTAACACCTTCTTCCGGGTTAACAGAATTCCTTATCCGGATTTCTGGTACGCAGACTTTAATATGGAGCCATTCTTTTCCTCGATTCGGGATTAAAATTGGTGACTTGGGACACCCTAAAACCTCCCAAGTGGCGACTCTGAAACAAACAAATAAATCCCGTTTCGATTGTCCTTTAATTGGAAAAACTCCTTGTACCCTCGCGGGTACGGAAAAAGGAGGTGTGACAGCTCTGGCGACTCAGCTGGGGAATAGACCCAGAACCACTGGTTCAGGGTTAGAAATTCGAGCTTAGATAAATTGTTATATTTTGCTTTATTTGATTTTTACATATTTTGAGCCTAATGTGCTAAATGCTGCTTTTACCGCTTTGATATTATCTGAACTGTATATAAATTGTGCCGAAACCTTTCTCTTCTTACCTCCGAGGATGTACTTACTGGTTGAGACTCCCTATTCTGTTAGTGTCATACCCTAAATAAAAGAGGCTCGGAAAGTTTCTAAGCCTGCTGGCCTTTTGGTTCCCGGAAAGGAGCTCCTTCCTCAACTCGAGTTGTCCGCTCGGGTACACTGTCTAGATCACCGACCCAGGTTTTTGAACATAGAATAACATGACTTCATGCCGGATCCCTAGTAGGAACGCTTATTTGCATCACGTTGCATTTGACTTAGGGGACTCAACACAGGGGTTGGATCCGTCTAGGACAAGCAACCTGAAAATAATAGACCATTTTTTGGCATCCTATGTGCTACCTGTTGTATTTATTCAAAGGTGAATGGGTCATTTGGCGGACCAATGATAGTTGAGGACAAAGGGCACTCCTTATCATGCTGATCATGTTAAATAAGAAAGTTGCACGATTTTTTAGACAAGCATGCTATTATGTTAATTAAGCACATGGGGAACATTGTGGAATTCAAGAAGCCTTGGTATTCCACATGTCCCCACGCTTCATTTTTTGGGAAAAGCACATGGGGAACATTGGTGGAATCCAAGAAGTCTTGGAATCCCCTATGTCCCCCATGCTTCATTTTTGGGAAAAGCACATGGGGACCATTTGTGAAATCCAAGAAGTCTTGGAATTCCCCATGTCCCCCACGCTTCATTTTTGGGAAAAAGCACATGGGGAACATTTGTGGAATCCAAGAAGTCTTGGAATTCCCTATGTCCCTCATGCCACATTTTTAAAAATAATAACAAAATAATAATAAATAAAAAATAGCATTGAAAAATTCAAAAAGATTTTGTATGTTGTCATCATTTTCCACAAATTAGAAAATCGTAAAAAAAGAGGAGAAAATAATAGTGTAGAGATATAACTACTTATTTTTAGAAAAAAAATCAATGTCCAAGTAGTGTCGAAACTCTACCGAAATTTTGAAAAAAGAAAAAAGAAGGAATGTTTTATGTTTTTTATTAGTTTGTTTGTTTGTTATGAATGGAAAATAATAGTTTGTTTGATTGTTGTGAAAAAATAGAAAAAGGAAAAAGGTCTTCTCAAAAATAGTTTATTTGCCCGAACTACGCGAGTTTGATTCTCACCGGATGTGAGATACGTAAGCAACCCTCATCGGGTCCAACCCCACCTTTTGCTAAAAAGCCAAAAAACAAATAAATAATAATAATAAACAAAAAAATATGTCAAATTTTAATTTTGTCATAAAGAAGTCGGGTGACGCTGTTTTATCAAGACATAGTCGAATGTTCCCGAAAGGGACGCCGGAAGGCTGACTTTGTATAAACAGCCACCTTGGGTCATTTTTTTAGGATTTTTGTCTAGTTGACCCACTCAGCCTTAAAAATCTTCGTCCCCGAGGCGCTGAAGGGCCGTGTTTGCAACACCAGGTTTTTTTTAATTTTGAAAAACAAAAAAAAACAAAGAGTCAGCGGTTAGGTGAATACCGTTTGAATTTTTAGTCAAAAATAAGTCGAGCCAGCTTCGGCCGCGTCTTAAACTGTTCTTGCCGAAATAGCCTTAGAGTATCTTTCAGTTGCCGAAAGGCTATTTTCGTAAAAGAACGGACAAGTTGGTAAAGTGTCATAAAATAATCCTCCCCGGCCTCAAAATTCATGTGAAAGTTGGAAGGGGCCACGTTTGCAAAAACAACCATTTGGTTAAAATTAGCAAACGGAGGAAGGAGGCAGGCCTTTTTGTTTTGAGGTTATAAATCTTTTGATTAGAATATGTGGGTTGTTTGATTTTCGAGTTGTAGGTCATTTTCAAACCTTTGAAACCCAGTTTATTTTAATATGAAAATTGAAAAACAAATGTTTAGTATTGTTTATCTTTATTGGTCCGAACTACGCAAGGTCTGATTCATGCGGGGTCATGATACGTAGGCAATCTCCATAAGATTCGACCACGACAAAAGAAAGAAAAATGGAAAAAAAAAGAGAAGAAAATGAAAAAAAAATCAAAAAAAATGATGAGAAAAAATATATTGATAATAATAAGGACCGACTAAGTCCATTCTAACATGTTCTGTTTTGAATTGTGAAGAAAGTTGAGGGGGTCGGTTTGTGGTGAGCGGCCAACACAAGATCCAAGGAAAAATGATAACTGACGTCGAAGCTGTTACAAGTGCTCCAGAGACTCAGGGTCGGAGGGTTCAACAAAAGTCTACTATGGTTGAGGAAAATAGAATATTGAAACAGCAAATGACCGAAATGTGTCAAGCATGGGCCAGTGGTCAAGGACAGCCTCGTCATGAGTCACAATTCGCGACACAATAAGAGCAGTACCACTCTCCCGAGTACCACTCGTACTCGTTTGATCTTCCTGCAAAGATTGAGAAGCCTGCCCGAAAGATGGTACAGGAAGAAATGACCCAAAGAGTGAAAAGCTTAGAACAATGGTTGAAAAACATGCAAGGGTTGGCAGGTCAAAAGAGTGTTGCCTTCAAAGATCTATGTATGTTCCCCGATGTCCACTTGCCGCCTGGTTTCAAGACTCCCAAATTTGAAAAGTACGATGGACATGGAGATCCCATAGCCCACCTGAAAAGGTATTGCAATCAATTGAGAGGTGCGGGAAGAAATGAAGAATTGTTGATGGCTTATTTTGTGGAAAGCCTTACGGGAGTAGCCTCCGAATGGTATATGGATCAAGACATGTCTTGCTGGTATGTATGGGATGACATGGCACAGGCCTTTGTCAGACAGTTCCAATACAGCATCGACATTGCCCCAGATCGCATTTCCCTTTCAAACCTGAAGAAGAAACCAAGTGAAAGTTTCAGGGAATATGCCATCAAATGGAGAGAGCAAGCAGCTCGAGTTAAGCCACTCATGGATGACCACGAGCTAATTACTGTCTTCCTTCAAGCTCAAGAGCCAGATTACTTTCAAAACATGGTGTCCGCAGTTGGCAAAACCTTCTCGGAAGCAATCAAAATTGGAGAAATGGTAGAGGATGGTCTTAGGACAGGCAAAATTATAAGTCAAGCAGTTTTTAAAGCCGCAACTCAGGTTGTCCGGGCTGAGTCTGATAATTTTAGCGACACAAATGAGAAAATTGAATAAATCATGATGACATCAGGGTCAAGAAGAGGTCCCAGGAGAACACCTCGAAGGTATGAGCAGCCTCCTCAGGTTTTCTATGGCTCCCCTGAGCATTATTATCCACCTCATAACCCTCAATACTCTGTCGCTCCACCTCAGTATGTTGTCCGGCCACCAAAACACCCCAGGAGGCGAGCACGAGCATCACAAATCTCCAGAAGTCTCCACAAAATTTTCAGGTGCCCTATAACCCACATCCAAGCCAGAGGTATAAAGGGGAACAAAGGTTGAAAGATGATTTTACACCAATATGAGAGTCCTATGAAAGCTTATTTGAGAAGTTAAAGAATCATGACATGATTGCACTTATTCCTCCAAATCGTGTGGACCCACGTACAAGACGCTTGACCCTTCTAAAAGGTGTGAATACCATTCCAATGCCCATGGGCACAATGTTGAAAGTTGTCGGGATTTGAAAAGGGAAGTAGAGAAAATGATCCAAGAAGGGCGGATTGTGATCAATAACAGTGACATGGAGCACTCGAACCCTATCGAGAACTTGTTGACAGAGGTTGATGATGTTGAAGCTGGTAATGGTCTTGGCAGTATTGATGCAAAGCTCAGTGGCTAAGATGCCAGTTTTTGATAAAGTGGGAGGCCGCTCCATTCCTTGGTTAGAAAGAGAGAAGTTGTTGGTGGCTTATTTTGTTGTCATTTCTGTTGTCCGGATTATTCTTAGGGTTGTAATCCGAATACTGTCTTGTGTCAAACTTTCTTATCTTTCCATTTTGTCATAGCAATTTGTTTAAATTTTGTCCAGTTTGTTTTAGGATTTTATTCTGGTTTGTTTTGTTTGTTTTGTTATTCAAACCATTTCACCGGTAGTCTAAAGCAAATCCAGTCCTTTATTATTTCCAGCCATCTTTATCCTTTTATCATTTTTTGTTCAGCGTCGATTCCAGTGACATGACATGCGCACACAGTTTGGGCCTAGTCTTTAAATATAATCATAGAACCCAGGAGAGGTGATCAGAACATTTAAAGAAAATAAGGACGGTTTGAGATTATTCAGAGCTCGAGTCATGTGGAACTGGGGCAAGTAAAACATAAAGAAAACCGTTAAAGCCAGATTCACCTTTCATGATAATAAGAGTGAGAGTGTCGCCCAACGGTGCTTTAGAAGTGACAAATGAACAAGCAGATGTTGAATATAATTGTCAAGTCCAGCACCCTCAGAAAAGGCTACAAATCTTTGTTGTGTTGTTTGCATTTGGCAAGTTTTGAAGACTGGAATGACGAAGGTATTTTGTTCTGCTACCTAAACACTTTATCCTTCGTTAACCCCTTTTGAGCCTTATTTATTTTTCTTTCATACCCCTCATTCGGAATCGGTAACAACATATTAGAAACACAAAACATGGAAGATAAAAAGAAAAAAAATAAAAAAAAAAAAAGAAAACAACAAAACGCAAAAAAGAAAAGAAGAATAAAAGAAAAAAAAAGAGAAAGAAAAGAAAAAAAATGACGAAAAGAAAGGAGAGATGAAAAAAAAATGATAACGAAAACAAAAGAAAGTCAAATGAAACAGAGGAATTGGGAACTACGTTTGACCTGATTCCTCAAAGAGGATACGTAGGCGTTTCACGGCTCGGTCATAGTTTTGAAAAATGAAAAAAAATCAATCAATTAAAATATCCCCAAACAAGAAACTGGGGCAAATGTTGTGTTTGTTGTAAATAAATCTAGTTCCGAAGGTTGTAATTAATAACCCAAAATCGATGCATTTTTTAGCCTTTAATACCCTTCTTTCTAGCCCTATCCAAAACCCACATTACGATCCAAAGAAAGACCTTCTGATCAGTCTTCAAAAGATGCCAAGTCAGACAAATGGAGAGTCTTAACGGTGAACATAACATTCTGTTCCACAGCAGAAAGGACTCTAATCCCCAGCAGAAAGAGTCATACCGGCGACACTCCAAATCCCCAGCTGGAAAGTGATACAAATGAGAGAGTCTTATCGGTGAAAACCTTCACAGGCACCATAAGGCGATGAAAGCTGAGAGAAAAGCCAAAAATGAGAGAGACTTGATAGTGAAAACCCTTCGGGCACTACAAGTCGAATAAGATTGAGAATCAGAGGGGGAATCGCCAATGGAAGATCTTAAAAGATGATTGACGGCAGAGGATAGGCCACATACGCATGTCATGGCCATTAGAGTCGGTATCTGCGTTTGATAGGTTTTTATTTATAGTTTCTTTTGTAAAAGAGTCATCGTTTCCTTTGTCTTTTATTTTGTTTCTGTTATCTTTCTCCTTTCATAAAAAATTTCCCCAATAGAGTCTGTCCGGTCAGAACAAGTATGAAATGACTTCAAAATATGCCATCATCTTTCCAAGATGAGATCTGACTAGTATATCCAAATGGTATAGTCAGCAAGGAACAAGCGCGAGGCCAGTGTCAAAAAGATATCCCCAGCAAAGGGAATTGACAGAAGGATTGACGAGCGTCAAGAGAGATATCCTTGCCAAAACCAAGGTTATAAACCTCAAAGGCCAAGGCCCATGAACAGAGCAAGGAGAGCAGTGAGCAGGAAGGGATTATTCCCAACAAATAATACCATCCCCAACAAGTTGTTGAACGCAGAGCAAGGAAGGAGAAAGGGAAAAGCCATCCCAGTAGGAGTATCACAACCAACCACCATGTTTTAAATTAACAAATTTTGTTTGATTTGAAGCAGGTAAAGGAAATGGCATTGATGCCAGAAATGCATGCCACAAGGGATATTATCAAACTGGGGCAGAAAATTTTCCTTCCATTTATTTTCTGGAAGTCAGGTACCCATTCGGGGAAGAATAAAGATAACGCCAGTCTCAAGGGAAGTGGTCTTAGAACCATTGTTTCCCCCAACATAATAAGTTTCAATAGAGGAAGTTGTTCCCCATCGGACAGAACAAAGGGATGAAACTTGAGCTCAGAAAAAGCAAGAGGCCAGCATCATTCCCAACAGCCTTCCGAAGAGTGAAGCGCTAGTTCTAAAGGAATCAGAATCCCCCAGCAGTGTTATCCTCGGCAGCGTTATCCCCAGCTGATAACATTTTACCCCCAACAGGTAAGTAAATAACTCCCCAATAGTGTTATCCCCAGCAGTTTCGAGGAGTCCAACACAAGTTTGGTGAAAATCGGTATCCTCAGCGGTTCCTTTCGGGGAAAGGCAAAACGAGTCTTAAGGGAGGTAGTCTTCGAAGGAAGAAGCTATGCAAAAAAAAAAAGAATAAAAGAATTAAAAAAAAAGAGAAAAAAGGGAAGCAGTTTGCGGAGGAATGAAACATCCTACTTAAAAGGAAGTAATTTTGGAAGGAGTAAGATAACATATTTACTCAGCAGAGTTATCTTCAGCAGTGTTATCCCCAGCGGATCATCGAGATGTAGAAAAATCCTCAATAGAGTTTCGGGCAACCCAGAGTGGGTAAGGAAAAAAGGGGGAAAAGTCATCCCCATCAAAATAATCCCCAGCAGTTTTAAGGGAAGACAACACAGGTAAGTAAATAATTCAGGAAGAAGGAAATGGTTCACGCATAGGAGACGCACTTCCTAAGCGAAGATTTCATTAATAGGAGGCGCACTTCCTAGTTTGAAATCATTAGAGTTTTACCCATTGGAGATGCATTTCCTCCTAAATTTAGAGTTTTACCCATAGGAGATGCATTTCCTCCTAAGTTTAGTTTTTACCCATAGGAGATGTATTTCCTCCTAAGTTTTGTTTTACCAATAGGAGAGGCATTTCCTCCTAAGTTTGTTTTTCCTATAGGAGAGGCATTTCCTCCTAAGTTGTTATAAAAATCTTAGTCTGAGGAATTTTTCTCCTACGATAGAGACCTAGTCTGATGAACCTTCTCCTAGGATCAAAATCTTAGTCTGATGAATCTTTCTCCTAAGATACCAAAAAAGAGACCTAGTCTGATGAACCTTCTCCTAGGATCAAAATCTTAGTCTGATGAATCTTTCTCCTAAGATACCAAAAATAAAAGAGACCTAGTCTGATTAACCTTCTCCTAGGATCAAAATCTTAGTCTGATGAATCTTTCTCCTAAGATAACAAAAAGACCTAGTCTGATGAACCTTCTCCTAGGATCAAAATCTTAGTCTGATGAATCTTTCTCCTAAGATAACAAAAAGACCTAGTCTGATGAACCTTCTCCAAGGATCAAAATCTTAGTCTGATGAATCTTTCTCCTAAGATAACAAAAAGACCTAGTCTGATGAACCTTCTCCTAGGATCAAAATCTTAGTCTGATGAATCTTTCTCCTAAGATACCTAAAAAAAAGACCTAGTCTGATGAACCTTCTCCTAGGATCAAAAATCTTAGTCTGATGGATTTTTCTCCTAAGATAGAGACCTAGTTTGATGAACCTCCTCCTAGGATCAAAATCTTAGTCTGATGAATCTTTCTCCTAAGATACCAAAAAAAAGAGACCTAGTCTGATGAACCTTCTCCTAGGATCAAAAATCTTAGTCTGATGATTTTTTCTCCTAAGATAGAGACCTAGTTTGATGAACCTTCTCCTAGGATCAAAATCTTAGTCTGATGAATCTTTCTCCTAAGATACCAAAAAAAAAAAAAAACCTAGTCTGACGAATTTTCTCCTAGGATAATTTGAAAAAAAAAACAACGTTTGAATTTGAAAAAAAAGAGTCATTTTTAGTTTTCTTAAGATTATCAATGTTTAGTTTTTCCTAAAGCCAGGCGCCCACCTGTATAACGAGAGGCATACATTTCAGTCTTTTCATTACAAGTGTTGGAGTTGGGAGCCTGCCCATAGAACAGAGGCATACATTTCAGTCTTTTCATTACCAGAGTTTGAAGTTGGGAGCCCGCCCATAGAACAGAGGCATACATTTCAGTCTTTTCATTTCAAGTGTTGAAGTTGGGAGCCCGTAACAGAGGCATACATTTCAGTCTTTTCATTTCAAGTGTTGAAGTTGGGAGCCCGCCCATAGAACATAGGCATACATTTCAATCTTTTCATTACAAGTGTTGAAGCCAGGCGCCCACCTGTATAACGAGAGGAATACTTTTCAGTCTTTAAATTTCTTGCCAGGCGCCCACCTGTATAACGAGAGGAATACTTTTCAGTCTTTACATTTCATGTCAGGCGCCCACCTACATAACGAGAGGAATACATTTCAGTCTTTACATTTCATGTTTCAGGCGCCCACCTGTATAACAAAAGGAATACTTTTTAGTCTTATACTGCATATTTTGGAAATCAGTAACCCCACCGGAAGGTAGAAGGTTACAACAGGAATCCCCAGCAGCAAACAATAAAAATCCCCAGCACCAGGAAGCAGAAGGCTACAACAAAAATCCCCAGCATTCAACCAAGTTATAAATAGCAGAAGCTCGCCTCAAGAATGCGAGTCAACAGTCTGAGATGGTCAACAAAAGCTGGTCACAAAAAAACAAATAAAAAAAAAACAAGAAAAGAAAAAAAAATGAATCCAAAGTACGGAAGTGGAGAACATATGTGGTCTGCTCAAGAACTAGCACCTACAACTAGCAAGTATCAAGGTTCAAATCCAAAGTCTGTATGAAGCACCATTCAAGACTCAAGACCAAGTTTCAGAAGACTTAAAGATAGGAATCCTTGTAACTAGTAGCTGATAGGCTTAGTTAGTCTTTTTCAGTTTTCATTTTTGATGTAATGACAGGACCGCGGACCGGAACCTCAACGGAACGGCACCTCGATCGGCTCTTCACCTCGGTACAATCTACCATCTCTCATTTCCGAACTACACATGGCCTGATTCCTGTATAACCAAGGATATGTAGGCAGCTCAGATACCAGGGCTCGGTCACATTCCCTTCCTTTCCTTAGTGTAGTCCCTCCAAATAATGATCGGGTCAAAAACATGTCTAGTCGTTCTTTGTCGGAAAACTCTTCGTGTTTCCAGTCAAAGAGGGGCAGTTGTAGACGCGTTATTTTTGACCCTCCCCGAGAATTTTCACATTTTTAGCGTGAATATTTGAAATTGGGTCTAATATAGCTATTTTAACTATTTTACTTTATTTCGTCGCAAAAGAAAAATTACAAAAAATATATATATGAATTTTAGTTTATGTATTTCTCATAAACTTGAAAAAATACAAAAAAACTGTACTTTAATTTTGTACTTTATATAATTTCGAAAATTACCAAAAAATATAGTTCTATTAATGTTTTGTAGTCATTTTAATTTTGGAAAAATACAAAAAAAGATTACTTCATATTTTATCTTTATATAAAAAACGAAAATTACAAAAATAGTTTTAAAAAAATATTAAAAAAGATATAGTTTTATTTTAAATATTAGTCCTTTGATAGTTATTTTGCTTACATAGGATTAGTTGAGCAACGTCGTGTTCTTAATCTCGGGTCCGGACAAAAGAATAATATTCGGGTTCAAACTACCCGTTTTTTAGGCCTAATTTTCGGGCCTAGCCCATAATAATCCGAGTCCACCACACATGGGGGACACGCGTGGGGAACACGGACGCATGGGGGACACGCGTGGGGAACACGGACGGAACACGACACACGGGAAACCCCACCACGCATGGGGAACACGGACGGAACACGACACATGGGGAACCCCACCACGCATGAGGAACACATTTTAGACCCCTACACGCGTGGGGTCCATTTTCTTGGCGAAGGTTACAAAATGCACGGGGAAAACAGAAGTGAAGGGGACAGGGGGACAGATATTTTTGAAAAAATAGGAGCACTATTCATCTTCTTCCTCCTTTTGAAAAACAAAGGGAAAAGCCTAGCAAAACCCTCACCCAAACCAGTCGTCCCCCCCCCCCGACGCCGGAACCACCACCAAACGACCCTTCCACCTCCGTCAACCACCCGCAACCCTACTGTCAAAACCCTCCATAGCTGCTCCTTCCTCACCAGCTGAACCAGCGAGACTCCCACTCCCTCACGTCGAAAACACCACCACCGAACAGGCTCGCTACCAGTTCCCTCCATCGATCACTGCCCTCGACTCTACTGTCCCTTACCAGCGAGCAGCGCTACTGCTGCTGCTGCATTGCGTCGTCCAGCCTCAATCCAAACAGCTGCTCCTTCCTGCATTGCGCTACTGCTGCTGCTGCGAGCATCCTCAATCGACCACTGCCCAAACGACCCTCCATAGCTGCTCCTTCCTCAATCCAAACAGTCCCTGCGACCACCATCATTTCCGTCCGGTTCGTCGTCAAAACCAACAGTTGATTAGTCATGAAAGCCATCCAAAATCAGTTGCGTTCCACCATTAACACCAAGAAGCAAACTCATTTTTTACTACCCTTATAGGTTAAGAATTCAGAGAGCTCAAAGTTCCAGCTCTTCAAAACAGTTTTCGAATTCAATTTCTGGCCAGGGAGAGGTCCGTTTGAGATCGTCGCTGTTTGTTTTCGATTTGAGATCTGTCCGGCATCTTTGGTTCAAGCGTCAGTTGTTTTGAGTCTTGGGTTGTAGTGTTTGCTCGATTTCTGTCCATGTACTATTGCTTTAACACATTAACAGGTACCGTTCTTTCCTTCTTCTTTTTTCATGCTGTTAATTTTGAAGCTCCATTTCGTCATGAATCGGGTATCTATTGTTCTCTTTTGGCAGAGTAATGCATGTGCTTAAAATTGTGTAATAGTAGATGTTCTTGAAGTTTTGCAGTAATGTTAGTGCATGAAATTTGTGTTAATTCTCAGCTTTGGTTGTTTCATTTAATTGGATTGATGAGGGCGTCATTTATCTTTTGAATAGGAGTTAATTGAAATCGTGGTTTGGGTCAAGTTTTTGTATTGAATAAAGAATTTATTAAGCTTACTCATGTTTAATTTTCGGATATTGTAAAATTTATTGTCTTTATCAATGTAATTTAATCAAGTCGGTTAGTTCACATCGCTGGCATGCTCTTAGGTGCATTTTCAATCTATTATTGTAATTGTGTACACGATCGCATGATACGAGTACGGTTTAAAATGAATATCCGTAATTCACTTAGTTGAATGCCTTTCCTTTAATAAAATTGAGGTGTGTCGTGCCAAATAAAATCTCAAAATGCATGGCCCTCACTTAATTAGTATTTTAATCCTTAGAATTCGAGGCGTGTCATTTAGCAAATTCTATGGCCCTCACAAAGTTGTAAACGCGCAATTGCTCTAGGCGCGTTAGTTGAATAATTTACTTTCCTTAATTCGGGTGCACATTTATGTGACTTAAATCCAAATCTCAACGGAATCGAGATGCGTTTCTAATCACGGGTACATTGATTGTGACGTGGTTCGAGATGCGTGTCCATGACGTTGCAAATTCCTTTTAAAAAATAAGAATGAGATGAGCCTCGCCAAATAAAAATTCAAATTTGCGGGGCCCTCAGTAAATATTTACTTTAAAATTTCTTAGACTTCGGGATAGACCGTTTAGCAAAATTCCACGGTCCTACCCAAAGTAGATGATACGCTAGTTGCTTTAGGCGCGTATTTAATAATGTTATCTTCCTAAACTCGGGTGCACATTTATGTGACCCAAATCCCAATCTTAACAGAGTTGAAACGTAGCTCTAACCACGGGTACATTGATTGTAACATGGTTCGAGGTGTATTTTTCACGATGTTGCAATTCTTGATAAAAATAACAGTAAATGATAAAAGCGGTCAAAAGATAAAATTGGCACATAAATTCATATTTGTATAAAATCAGATAATCAAGCCGAATATAACAGTTGAGCAACCGTGCTAGAACCACGGAACTCGGGAATGCCTAATACCTTCTTCCGGGTTAACAGAATTCCTTATCCGGATTTCTGGTACGCAAACTTTAATATGGAGTCATTCTTTTCCTCGATTCGGGATTAAAATTGGTGACTTGGGACACCCTAAAACCTCACAAGTGGCGACTCTGAAACAAACAAATAAATCCCGTTTCGATTGTCCTTTAATTGGAAAAACTCCTTGTACCCTCGCGGGTACGGAAAAAGGAGGTGTGACAGTAGTCATGTGGGATTCCTAATGTGTAGTATTATGTCCTAAAACTAATAGGATTATAAGGCTAATATCTAGAATTTCGATTATGTCCTTTTTATTATAAGTTATTATGCTTAATATTATAAGGTTATTTTGTAAACCGACATTGTATTCATGTTCTTAGTCCTAAAACTAATAGGATTATAAGGTTAATATCTAGAATTCCGATTATGTCCTTTTTATAATAAGTTATTATGCTTAATGTTATAAGGTTCATTTTGTAAATCGACGTTATATTCATGCTTTTATAATAATATAAATAGATATAGATAGATATAGATATAGATATAGATATAAATAGATAGATTGGTATTAGTTTAGGATTTGGGCAATATAATTAGGGGTTGTCACATATAAAAAGTTTTAAGTTTAACGTGTTCCTAGTATTAGAGGCATTGGTATTATTTTGGGATTTGGACAATATAATTAGGGGTTATCAAATATAGGAATATTTTAGTTTAACGTGTTCTTGGTATTAGGTTTGGGGACATGTGGATTGTATGTGTCCTACGGCTAATAGGATTAGAGGGCCGACGTTGGAATTCCGGTTATGGCCTTTCCTAGGGAGTTATTATAATTAATATTATAAGGCTATTTTAGTAAACCGATATTGTATTCATGCTTATTAGTTTCGGATTTGGACAATATAATTAGGGGTTGTCACATATAGAAAGTTTTAAGTTTAACGTGTTCCTGGTATTAGAGGTATTGGTATTAGTTTGGGATTTGGACAATATAACTAGGGGTATCAAATATAGGAATATTTTAGTTTAACGTGTTCCTGGTATTAGGTTTAGGGACATGTGGATTGTATGTGTCCTACGGCTAATAGGATTAGAGGGCCGACATTGGAATTTCGGTTATGGCCTTTCCTTGGGAGTTATTATAATTAATATTATAAGGCTATTTTAGTAAACCGACATTGTATTCATGCTTTTATAATAATATAAATTATTTTGGAGTAAGATAACTAAATTTGCATAATTAATCTCTGCATTATTTATTCTTGCATAAATAGCCTTTGTATAATTAATCTTTGCATAAATTGATCCCTACATTATTAGTATTTGCATAACTTTAACCATCAATCAAACTATGAAATCAATCTTGTCTCTTGTGCTATGTAATTACATGTTTCCAACTTCCAAGTCATCCGATTCAGAGAATGGTCTTGTCATGTCTTACATTAGGCTTTAGTTGGGTAACAAAAACATTAGTAGCTTAGGTCCTTTTGTCTACTTTCCAAGCCCTCCTGTGGAGTCCGGAACCAAAATATTATTTTTTTGACTCAAATTATCTTAACAGGTGTTTAAAAAAAAATACATTTCTATACATAGCGTGTAAATACAAGACGCTATATATTAACGGTAACGTATGTCATTAAGGTATAGCATCTTGTATTCATACGCGATACATATAACGCCCAAAAAAAATGTTATACCTTGAATATGGACCCACCAATAAGTGAACTGACAAACACAATAATTTAAATGTGTATAGCATATATTTAGCTATACGGCAAAAAAATTTCATATCCCAGGCTAGCCATTTCCTATATAAAGTGGTTAGGATTTTAAGAAAATTCGTTCACATAAAATTCTAACTCACGTTCAATTTTTTCTTGTTGTTAAATTCTTAAGCATTTTTTTCGTAATGTCTGAAGAGCGCAGAATAAGAGTTTTATTATATTGGGGGGGAGGGGGTTGAGGTTCTGATGGAGAATAACTCTGTGAGGTATAATTTATCTCCACAGGGTCATGTTAAATTACCACTTATAATAGAATATGATAAATTGATATCGTTGTTATGCAAAAAAAATGGGTGTGAGGAAACGTTCTGTGATACTTAAAGTAATCGAAAGATATCCGTATTCCGTCACTCTGCAAGGGGCTGATTTTTTCGGAGTTAAACATCTACAATGATGAAACTTTGAGGGATTTTCTGAGGACTCCCGATGAATACCGGGAATATCTTGTAATAAATATGTTGGATATATACGTCAAGGTCGAAGACGTTCCAAACAATGAGGTTGCCAGACAGGTTCCGGATAACTCCCAGTCATCGGATGGCTATTCTGGAGGAGTTTTTGCCGGATAGGTTCCGGATGAAAGAGTTTTCCTTGATTTAAACTTATCCCCGCCTGCTTTACATAATTCACAAGACGAGCGGTAAGCTTCAACTTTCCTTTGTGTTATGATGTACATTTTTGTTGTATTGAATTTGTATTAACGCTCATATATTTAACAAGGGTACAGGCCGGATATGAATTTTACAAATTTTGAACCCAAGCATAGTTTTGGTGTGTTGGATCATGGTGATCCATACGGGAGCCATCACCTAAATGAAAATGTCCATCATGGAATTTCATCACATTACGACTTGTAAGTGAAGTGATACGGCTATATGGAAAGTATTTATTAAATTCAACATCTTATTATTTTGTTGATTGTGCAGTGAAAACGAGCAAGTTGAACCAAATGTACTCACTTAATTGCCCGAAGATGACGTATTAAATCGGGATCTGGCAGATGCACAGAGTGAGGAAGAGAACAGTGATTGCGACAACAATGCTGATGAATCTGGAGACGAGACACTCTTTCTTCGTGAGGATGGTGATGAGGAGGATGAGAAGGAAGGACCTGATTTGATGAGAGAGTATGCTCTACCCCCTAGACGAAGAGTGTACGAGTCCCAAGTGTCGTTTCATTCAAGGGAAATTCCTTACCTTGATAACATACAAAGTTGACGTAATGTTTAAGATAAAGTCTAACTAGGTAGAGTTGGAACTGATGAACACTTTATTTGAATATGTTGTCACCTGTAGAAGCGGCATAAAACCACAAACATCTCTCTGAGTGCCCATGCTCTCCCGGCACATCTGCCTATACATGTAGCTGAGAACAGCTGCACCCCAGCTGTAATAGGGTAACTCATCTAGCAACTGAAGATGATGCAAAAATCTCAGGCTGACTAGGTTCCCCGAAGTGTTCGGAAACAAGACCCCTACAAATAGAAGAAGCAACAACAACCTTGTATACTAGGTGATATATATGTACCTCCTCTGTATCGTCGGTGATATCGGGGTGGAGTAGCTCCAGGTGTTGTCTAATAGGGTTCAAAATCAACCGACTAGCACCCGACGATGCAGTCTCGTCCTGTGGCCTGAAACTCGTGAGCTGCTGCAGCATGTCCAAATAAGCATCACACGACATAAATCTCATAGCAATAGGCAGTGAAACGGGCATGACATCAACGGTCAGGCCATATAAAATCTCTACATCCTGCAGCATGATGGTAACCTCGCCAATGGGCAGGTGAAAAGTGTGCGTCTCCGGTCGCCACCGCTCAATCAACGTCGTGATCAAAGCCCAGTCAACCTGTATCCGCCTGATCTCAATAATCCTATAGAATCCCGTGGCCTGGAGGCGATGAACTACACGCTCGTGGAGAACTCTATGTCTTAGAAAATCCCACAGGTCGTCCACTCTCCTAGCGCGGAGAGTCTGGGACAGTAACTCTCCCTCCCATATATGGGCAGACCTATGATCGCCCTGAAGTACTAATAGCTCACGAGAGTAAGGGCCGGGATGTATAGGCGCGTCCATGTCGTCAACTGTAAATTAAACAACATTAATTGTATGTTTATTATTTAATTGTACAAAGTATATATAACAATTGGGTTCCAGGCTCGATATTTGAGGCCCAGTAGCACCAAACAATCATGAATATTTATACTAGGTGATATATATGTACCTCCTCTGTATCGTCGGTGATATTGGGGTGGAGTAGCTCCAGGTGCTGTCTAATAGGGTTCAAAATCAACCGACTAGCACCCGACGATGCAGTCTCGTCCTGTGGCCTGAAACCCGTGAGCTGCTGTAGCATGTCCAAATAAGCATCACACGACATAAATCTCATAGCAATAGGCAGTGAAACGGGCATGCCATCAACGGGCAGGCCATATAAAACCTCTACTTCCTGCAGCGTGATGGTAACCTCGCCAATGGGAAGGTGAAAAGTGTGCGTCTCCGGTCGCCACCGCTCAATCTACACCGTGATCAAAGCCTAGTCAACCTGTATCCGACTTATCTCAATAATCCTATAGAATCTCGTGGCCTGAAGGCGATGGACTACACGCTCGTGGAAAACTCTATGTCTTAGAAAATCCCATAGGTCGTCCACTCTCCTAGCGCGGAGAGTTTGGGACAGTAACTCTCCCTCCCATATATGGGCGGACCTATGATCGCCCTGAAGCACTAATACCTCACGAGAGTAAGGGCCGGGATGTATAGGTGCGTCCATGTCGTCAACTGTAAATTAAACAACATTAATTGTATGTTTATTATTTAATTGTACAAAGTATATATAACAATTGGGTTCCAGGCTCGATATTTGAGGCCCAGTAGCACCAAACAATCATGAATATTTATGTGTATCAAATTCAATTTTTTGATAATTTTGTGTGTGTTTGTTTTATAATTTTGAGTATTTAATTGTGCAAAGTATATATAACAATTGGGTTCCAGACTCGATATTTGAGGCCCAGTAGCACCAAACTATCATGAATATTTATGTGTGTCAAATTCAATTTTTTGATAATTTTGTGTGTGTTTGTTTTATAATTTTGAATATTTAATTGTGCAAAGTATATATAACAATTGGATTCTAGGCTCGATATTTGAGGCCCAGTAGCACCAACTTATCATGAATATTTATGTGTGTCAAATTCAATTTCTTAATAATTTTGTGTGTGTTTGTTTTATAATTTTGAGTATTTAATTGTGCAAAGTATATATAATAATTGGGTTCCATGCTCGATATTTGAGGTCCAGTAGCACCAAACTATCATAAATATTTATGTGTGTCAAATTCAATTTTTTGATAATTTTGTGTGTTTTTTTTATAATTTTGAGTATTTAATTGTGCCAAGTATATATAACAATTGGGTTTCAGGCTCGATATTTGAGGCCTAGTAGCACCAACTTATCATGAATATTTATATGTGTCAAATTCAAATTTTTGATAATTTTGTGTGTGTTTGTTTTATAATTTTGAGTATTTAATTGTGCAAAGTATATATAACAATTGGGTTCCAAGCTCGATATTTGAGGCCCAGTAGCACCAACTTATCATGAATATTTATGTGTGTCAAATTTAATTTTTTGATAATTTTGTGTGTGTTTGTTTTATAATTTTGAGTATTTAATTGTGCAAAGTATATATAACAATTGGGTTCCAGACTCGATATTTGAGGCCCAGTAGCACCAACTTATCATGAATATTTATGTGTGTCAAATTCAATTTTTTGATAATTTTGTGTGTGTTTGTTTTATAATTTTGATTATTTAATTGTACAAAGTGTATATAACAATCTACCATTATAAGAAATACTTAAACTATAAGGATTCTACGCTAAAATACTATACAGTTTACTACGCTAAAAGTTTCTACATTTTACTACGCTAATAAATAAACTAAATATAAACAACAAATACATTTTAATCACATAACATTAACAAAAATACATATAACATACTAGTTTCGTAAATAAAACACAAAACGACATGGAAACACTAATATCTAAATTCGGATATTAACATAAAAATTAAATCTCAATTTTATATTTTTTTAGAACACTAATATCTAAGTCCGGATAAATATAACATACTAGTTTCGCAAATAAAATACAAAACGACATGGAAACACATTCAATAGGCAGTGATATACATTATTATACAAGTTTGGACATAAAATAAATCGAAATACCTCGATGTAGTGAGTGTTTTGTGTGAAAATTTGAAGACGATGGAGTTAAACCACAACAATACAATGCTCTACTACGATGTGGGACCTACGTTCTTAACCTTTTGTGTGACGGGAGGGGCCCACAATTTTTTTTAATAACGGGCAGTGGGGGGGGGGGACCAAAATGGGGTTTTAAAAGAAATGGGGGAAAGGATGGTCGGTGAAGAAGACGAAAGGCAGTATTTAAATGGGGCTATTGCGTATGAAAAGAAAACGCTATATATAGCGTACAATAACAAGATGCTATATATGGCACTCAAATCGTCAGACCATATAGCGTATGAATACAAGACGCTATACCTTAACGGCAGACGTTACCGTTAATGTATAGCGTCTTGTATTTGCACGCTATATATAAAAATGTATTTTTTTAAACACCTATTAAGGTAATTTGAGTAGAAAAAAAAATAATATTTAGGTTCCGGACTCCCCTTCCGTGGGGGTAACAATTTTTTGATGAGAAACCAACAAGTAGTTTGGGAATAGTAAACACAGTTGAATGCTGTCTCAAGTTCATGTCCAAATCTTTATTTCAATGAATCCAGGGTCGTGAACGTGATGGACTAGTGATGGAAAGAGGGAGGAAGACACGGGTGACTTAGACCTCATTTGTTTTCACTGCAATTATTTTGAATATTTATAAGTAATAAAAGAAAATTTCATCTGTCTCAATTTATTTGGTTGTGTTTGATGTGGTACAAAATTTAAGAAAGAAAGAAAAATTTTGAAACTTGTAATATACACAAATCATAAATATTTGCGTGATTGTAAGTCAATGCAGTAAGGATAACATAGAAATTCAAAAAGTAATTTATTTTTAAAGACGATAAAGTGATGTTCTTTTTGAGACCGACTGAAAAGAAAGGAGTTCCCCCTAAATTGGGAAGGAAGAGTTATTTTTTATCGTCCAAATTGATGTCGAAATTCACAATAATAAGCTAGTTTACTGAAATTTGTACTTCAAATCCTACACTTATTTTTCAAGCGAAAGAAGAAAATACTTCATCTGAAAACATGTTATATTGAGATTTTGATTGGGTATAAAGTTTAAGAAAAAGAATCACTTTTGAAACATAAGATGAATATTATATATATATATATATATATATATATATATATATATATATATACTACTATACTACTATACCATCTAAGAAGACGATTTTAACTACCTCTCTTATATTGTATTAACTTCTATTGTTAATATTATCATATCATCAGGCATATCATCTATACCATCTAAGAAGACGATTTTAACTGCGTCTTTAACTACTATACTACTATACCATCTAAGAAGACGAGATGCTCAAGATCCATATGAAGATGAGTCAGAAATGAGCTTTGATTCAATAGCTTATACATAATTTAGACACCTAAAAAGAAGTCCTAGTTAAGAGCACCAAAGACAAAAGAAACAAGGCTGGTATACAGAGCAATAATGATAGCATACCAACGAGAAAAACAAGAAAAGAAGAGGTGACAGGAAGAAATGCTAGCTGTGCTAAAAGACAAAAGTGACAAGTGACATAAAGTAAAGAAGATGTGACAAAAGGTAATGTTAGTTGTGCTAAAAGACAAGTTAAAATTTTGAGTGGAAGAAAAAGTTACAAACACGGAAGGAATCTCCGACCAAGCCATGTGAAGATGTGGCCCAATGAAGTACCCTGCAAGGCTGGACAAGATATATTTCAGAAGAGTTCGAAATCCGTTTTTCAAATCCGTTCCAAAATTTAGCTATAAAAAGGAGAAGAAAGCAGAAGAAAAACAAGATCGAAGAGAAGAAAAACACTCTGAAGAAAACTCATCCAACCAACCTTTTCATCATCAACCCCCTTTCCAAAATACTTTGTAAAATATTTCCTTATGAATACTTTAGTAGTTCCTCCTCTAATCTTGTAAAATAAATAAGGTCTTATGCTTATGTGTGATCGTTTTTAATTCCCAAAGCTCAGTAGACTTTTTCGGGTTTCCCGAAAGGGAAATCTCTCTCCTATAAGCATGTAAGTTACTCATCTTTTATCTAAATTATGTTCCTGCTAGATATTACCCCTGTTTATTTTTTTAAAAAAAATTGTTATTCTATATAGTTTTATGTTTCATGTTCATATGATCGATTATTAGATATCACTCTTAGTATATGGTTAGTTTCTCAATTTCTTAACAATTATGATGGATTAACCTGTAAATTCCTAGGAGAAATTGGTTAAGTAAAACCCGAAAATAATTAAAAAGGGTATAAGTGTTTAGCCATGGCCGGGGTGAGGTTAAAGAAATAAGAGTTAAGAAAAGTGTTAAAACCTTTAAAAGATTGGGAAGAAGAGATGAACAGAGTGGATTTAAAAAAATATAAAAAAAACATGGCCAGGGTGAGGTTAAAGAAATAAGAGTTAAGAAAAGTGTTAAAACCTTTAAAAGATTGGGAAGAAGAGATGAACAGAGTGGATTAAAAAAAAGAGTAGTAAAGGGGTAATCTCAGTTCATAATTTAGATAATATGGTAACTATAGAATAAAAGAGAGAGAGTACCGAGTAGGGTTTTTTTCAACATAAGAGTTTAATCGCAAAAAATAATTTTATTGTTAATGTCCAACAATCGTAATAACTATACAAATCCAGAAAGTTTTGCTAGGAGCCTTACTCAAAGTTTTGAAGAATTTATAATAGACATAGAAACCGGATTTTATTCGATAGTAGATTTGGCAGTACATTTTATATATCTAGAATACAATAGTATTATATGTTCAGATATATATAGAAAACAACTACATCTGATATTGTTAACATTATCATACCATCAGTCATATCATCTATACCATCTAAGAAGACGATTTTAACTACGACTTTAACTACTATACTACTATACTATCTAAGAAGACGAAGAAGACGATTTTAACTACCTCTCTTATATTGTATTAACTACTATTGTTAATATCATCATACCATCGATTTTAACTACCTCTCTTATATTGTATTAACTACTATTGTTAATATATCATACCATCAGTCATATCATCTATACCATCTAATGAGAGCTAGGCAAGATAACTCTTAACTACTTTTATCTTTTATAAATTATTTCTTTTATCAAATATTAGTAATAACATAAAAAATGACTGAATTAAATAAATATGCGGAAGACTTAATTTAAAGTGATTGAATGTAAATGCGGAATCCAACATAAATCTCTACCCAAGAACTGGTGTCACATTACTCACGAACTTCTAAGAATATTGAATACAATCGTCTGAAAGAAAATAATAAACTGTTTGTCTCGAATACAATGAGATAACAGACTAAAATAATAGATAGAGGAGACGTCGGGCCTGCAGACGCCTGCAAGGCTACCTCGGTGTCTCACTAGTCTAACTGCTCACACCCGCACTACTGCTGTTGCTGTCCGAAACCTGTATCTGTGCAAAAGAGCACAGAGTGTAGTATCAGCACAACCGACCCCATGTGTTGTTAAGTGCCTAGCCTAACCCCGGCGAAGTAGTGACGAGGCTAGGACCAGACAATCAAATAAACATGTGCAGTTCAAGTATATATATAGATAACAAAGGAAGTACTGGAAGCAACCAATCAATGTGGGAGGGGAAACATGTTGTGGTGAGGTAACAATTTCAAATAGAAATATTCAATAAAAGAAGGAGACAACAAAGTCATAATATCAACAAGTATCAAAAGAAATCAATAATTTGCATGGCATCACCATTCGTGCTTTTACTCTCTTTCCTCACAATATAATCAATAGATATCAGTACGGAATGGCACATCGTACGGCACGGCATCACCCTTCGTGCTTTACACTATTTCATCACCATATCAAACAATACACGACATCACCCTTTGTGCTTTATTACTCTTCCTCACACAAATAACAATCACAGATAAGGGGCAAGAAAGTAAACTGGATAATAATCGGGATTCCAATAAGGGCACAACAATTAACAATAAAATTCCCGGCAAGGAATATATCAACAATTCCACAATTATCTCGGCAAGGGAATAATTCAATAATTCTTTCTCTTTATTTCATTTCTTACTTAGTAATTCATTTTATAACTTGAGCCAACGCTCCTTAAATATTAAATATCACCATTTCTTTCACATGCACTTCACAACATATAGAAGTCATCATTTAATCATGGAAGATATAACCAAATTCGATCATTCGCGATATAAGGACTTACGGTCATGTTAGACACCAACGTATAAATACTCGTCACCATGCCTATACGTCGTACTCGACAAATAGCAAGTAGCAATTAAGACTCAGCTCTTATTCCCTCAAGCTAAGGTTAGACCAAACACTTACCTCGCTTTGCAATCAATTCAAAATTCCAACAAGCCTTTGCCTCGCGAATTCGTGCCCGAAATTCTCAAATATAGTCATAAACAATTCGATTAAGTTAATAAAAATTATAGGAATTAATTCCATATGAAATTCTACATTTTCCATTTAAAATCCGAAATTACACTAAAAATTCGCCTGTGGGGCCCACGTCTCGGAACCCGATAAAAATTATGGAATATGAAACCTCATCCAACCACGAGTCCAACCATACCAATTTTACCAAAATCCGACATCAACTCGACCCTCAAATCTTCAAATTAAACCAAGAGGGTTTTCAAGATTTTCCCAACTAAAATCACCAATTAAATGCCAAAACTAGTAATAGATTGGGGTAATCTAACCAAAATTAAGTTAAGAACACTTACCCCATTGTTTCCTCTGAAAATATCCCGAAAATCGCCTCTCCCCGAGCACCAATTTGCTAAAAATGGAGAAGTTACATTCTGCCCAGTGCCCAGAATGTTTTCGGGGTAACTGTACACGCGTTTTTACTGTTCACGGGGTACTGTTCATGGCTACTGTTCACGGGGTACTATTTGGGAGTACTGTTCACGGGGTACTATTCATGGGTACTGTTCACGGGTACTATTTCTGCAATTTTCTATAATTTTCTATAATTTTCCTAAGTCCGAAATCACTCCGAGACACCTCTGAAACACTCCCAAGCCCTCGGGGCTCCTAACCAAACACATACACTAACTCAACAACATCCTACGAACTTAACCGTGTGATCAAATCGCCAAAATAACATCATATACCACGAGTTAAGCTTTAAAATCCAAGAATTCTTCCAAATTTCATAAAACATCAAATTTTCCATTTTGAGTCCGAAACACGTCAAACGACGTCTGTTTTCAACCAAACTTTACATAAAGTATTAAACCATGTATAAGACCTGTACCGGGCGCCAGAACCAAAATACGGACTCGATACCATTACTTTCTAATCAAATTTCATTTCCATTTTCCTTAAATATTTTCAGAAAACAATTTTACTCAAAAATTCATTTCTCGGGCCTGGGACCTCGGAATTCGATTCTGGGCATACGCCTAAGTCCCATATTTTCCTACGGACCTCTCGGGACTGTCAAATCACTGGTCCGGGTCCATTTACCCAAAATATTGACCGAAGTCAAATTTATTCATTTTAATATCAAAACATCGAAAATTTTCACAGAATTTCATATTTGAGCTTCCGGCTACGTGCCCAGACTGTGCACGTAAATCGAGGCAACTGTAAATGAGGTTTTCAAGGCCTCGAAAGCTCGGAATGGATAAGAAAACAGGTGATGACCTTTTGGGTCGTCACATTTTAACTATGACTTTAACTACTATACTACTAGTATGTTTCTAGTGGCATATTTCAATCATGAATATTTTTTATTTTTTCTTTAATTTTTTGTACTAATTTAATGTCTTCTGCGTTAAAATATTTTTGTCCTGTAGCTCTTGTTTTAGCATATAATGGTCCTGCTATTTTTCCTAAGTCTTTAATAAAGTTTCTCGCATAATTTACTATTCCCAAAAACTTTTGTAGCTCTTTGGTACTATCTAATTTATCTGGCATTTCTATCTGAACAGATACTACTATTGTATTCTAGATATATAAAATGTACTGCCAAATCTACTATCAAATAAAATTCGATTTCTATGTCTATTATAAATTCTTCAAAACTTTGAGTAAGGCTCCTAGCAAAACTTTCTGGATTTGTATAGCTATTACGATTGTTGGACATTAACAATAAAATTATTTTTTGCGATTAAACTCTTATGTTGTGAAAATCCTACTCGGTACTCTCTCTCTTTTATTCTATAGACTTGTATAGTTACCATATTATCTAAATTATGAACTGAGATTACCCCTTTACTACTCTTTTTTTTAATCCACTATGTTTATCTCTTCTTCCCAATCTTTTAAAGATTTTAACACTTTTCTTAACTCTTATTTTTTTAACCTCACCCCGGCTATGGTTAAACACTTATACCCTTTTTAATTGTTTTCGGGTTTTACTTAACCAGTTTCTCCTAGGAATTTACAGGTTAATCCATCATAATTGTTAAGAAATTGGGAAGCTAACCATATACTAAGAGTGATATCTAATAATCGATCATATAAACATGAAACATAAAACTATACAGAATAACAAAAAAAAACAGGGGTAATATCTAGCAGGAACATAATTTAGATAAAAGATGAGTAACTTACATGCTTATAGGAGAGAGATTTCCCTTTCGGGAAACCCGAAAAAGTCTACTGAACTTTGGGAATTAAAAACGATCACACATAAGCATAAGGCCTTATTTATTTTACAAGCTTAGAGGAGGAACTACAAAAGTTAAGGAAATATTTTACAAAGTATTTTGGAAAGGGGGTTGATGATGAAAAGGTTGGTTGGATGGGTTTTCTTCAGAGTGTTTTTCTTCTCTTCGATCTTGTTTTTATTCTGCTTTCTTCCCCTTTTTATAGCTAAATTTTGGAACGGATTTGAAAAATGGATTCCAAACTCTTCTGAAATCTATCTTGTCCAGCCTTGCAGGGTACTTCATTGGGCCCCATCTTCACATGGCTTGGTCGAAAATTCCTTCCATGTTTATAACTTTTTCTTCCACTCAAAATTTTAACTTGTCTTTTAGCACAACTAACATTATCTATTGTCACATCTCTTTACTTTATGTCATTTGTCACTTTTGTCTTTTAGCACAGCTAGCATTTCTTACTGTCACCTCTTCTTTTCTTGTTTTTCTCGTTGGTATGCTATCATTATTGCTCTGTATACCAGCCTTGTTTCTTTTGTCTTTGGTGCTCTTAACTGGGACTTTGTTTTAGGTGTCTAAATTATGTATAGATATTGAATCAAAGCTCATTTCTGACTCATCTTCATATGGATCTTGAGCATCTTGATAATTTAGGTTGTCTTCATATTTATCATCTTCTCCTGAACTTTGGGTTCTTTCTGGATTTGGACTTGGATTTGGACTTGGACTTGGATTCTTAACCATGTGTTTGTCTTGTTCTTCCTTTTCTTGAAAAAAGTTTTCTAATGTCTGTTTGATTATATTTTCTATTTTTTCATTTTTTTTTTCTTTTTTGAAATTATACTCTTCTTTTTTAACGCTTATCCCTGTGTTAATGTTCTGAGTAGTCTTCTTCTTGATGAACCTTCATCTTCACTTTTTGGCAAAGTGACAGCCATAAACGGATTTGATATGTCTTTACCGGTTATCGTTTGAACCGGACTAGCTGTATCACTATCCGATACAGTGGATCTTGACCCTTCTCATCCATTTTTGTTTGAGATGGAGAACTCTGTTTTGGACTGTTCATCTCTGTATTTTGTTGAGAAATAACTTGAGTCTGGGATAATACAAATCTCAACGCTTGTACCCTGTGTTCCAATACTTTTACCTGCTCCATAAGTTTTGTCTTCTCTTGTGCTAGTGTTTCATTTTTTTGGTTTATTCGTTTAAAGGCTTCTATCATTGATGAACAATGATCACAGAATATTATCTTGTCATTGTCTTTTCGGATGTTGTATTGAGGGGTTTTTTCTGTGTTTTGTCTGAGTGCTGGAGAGATATAGTAGTTTGGTCCTAGTATTCTTCTTGCATAATCTAATGCTTCAGTAAAATCATTAAAACCTTTGAAAAGTGGTTTCTCTATATCCTTAATAGAATCTAGTACTTCTAACCATGTCTGAAAAATATCATTTGTCTTACCATGTATAAAGGATGTGGCTTAAAATGAAGATTACATAATACTGTCTGCAAGTATCTGTCTCAGGGTGAGGCTTGAATGCCCTTCCCTTTGTCTTCAGCCTTGGAAATTGTTGGTCTCATGTTGTACATATAAAATACTTGTTTATTAATTGACAGTAATTTTAAGCCTACTTAACTAATCTGCTAAATTATTATCTTATCCTTTAATATGTTCAAAAACCAGATTATATATTGATATAGTATCAATAAAATTTAACCATCTTCTTCTACTACTGTTCTTTGCATTTATCTTCTGGTGAAATTTAACTATGGCTTCGCAATCAGTTCTAATTGTTACTTCTTGTTTATTTAATATATATAATTTAAAACTCTTTAATCCGTAAATTACAGCTGATATCTCTGCATCTATACTACTCATATTTCCTTTTTCTTTATATTTACCACTTTGATAAAACACATTTTTTTATGTGCCCTTATCACTATATTTATTTGGTTTTGCTTTTAAAACTGCTCCTCATCCTTCAAAACTACCGTCTGTTTCTATTATCAAGTAGTCTGTTTCTAGTGACATATTTAAATTAGGAATATTTTTTATTTTTTCTTTAATTTTTTGTACTAATTTAATGTCTTCTGTGTTAAAATGTTTTTGTCCTGTAGCTTCTGTCTTAGCATATAATGGTCCTGCTATTTTTCCTAAGTCTTTAATAAAGTTTCTCGCATAATTTTCTATTCCCAAAAACTTTTGTAGCTCTTTGGTACTATCTAATTTATTTGGCATTTCTAGGGCCTTTTTAGCTATATGGGGTTGTAATTTAATTTTTTCATCCCCTAAGATTACTCCTAGAAAATTTATATAATTCTTACATAGTTCTATCTTCTTTTTACTAATTATTATTTCATTATCTACAAATAATCTAAATACTGTCTGTAAATGTCCTAAATGTTCTTTAATATCTTTACTAAATACTAGTATATCATCTACATATATTAAAACAAATCTCTTATATTCTCCAAATATACAATCCATTTTTCGTTGAAAAATTGGTGGAGCTGTTTTTAGTCCAAACGACATTATTAGCCATTCGAAGTGTCCTTCTGGACAAGTAAATGCAGTCCACTCAATAACCTGATTTATAGTCAAACTTGCATCTTTACTTGTCAATAACCTGATTTGCAGTCAAACTTGCTGAATATCATTTTTCCTTATATTCTATTTATTAGTTCTGTTTGTCGTACTGATTCTGGATTAAGAATTATAAAAGGAGGAATTTAATGCATATGGGATTAATAGTAATCAGATTAAAAGGAATAACTAGAAAGAATTTAGGAACTAAAGTACTAATAGTAGTATATGATGACAGATGGTCAGATCAAAAGAAATCTATAATAAGTTTAATAGAAGTAGACATGACAAATAATGGAGGAATATTTTATATTAGCCTAGATTTCATGATAAATCTAGCAGAATTTGGAAAAAATATCAAAATAGGAATACAGACTAAGGGATATGAAGAAATGAATAATGAAAATAATTTACTGATATGTGTAGGTTTCATAGGAAAAATGGCAACAAATAGTAATACAAAATTTAAAATAAGGTAGACGATGTCGTTGAAGTAATGGGAAATAAAGGGATAAAATTAATAAAACCTATTAAGATAAACCCAGAAGAATATGCTGGATTAGAATGGAATCTAGAAGATTTTGCAAAGCCAAAAATATTCAAACCAGAATCTCACTTAATGTATACAAACTCTAAAGGAGAAACATCAATTAGGTTTACCAATTATAATTATTCTACCCAAAGAGAAATAGACGATGGAACTGAAAGTACGATGGAAGATAATGGTACTGAATTTATGAATATTGAAGTAATACAAGACGAATTCGAGGTAGACATAGCATTAGAAAAAGCAAGAAGGCTAGTTAAAGAAAATAGAAATAAGACTTTCCAATGTAAGGAGTGTAAACTTGGAAAATTAACTTTAGGCAAGTAGAAGAGCATTTCAAGGAATGTGAATTAAGAACAGATAATTGGGGATATAGAAAAGAAAATATTTCACAGAAAAAATCAGATAAATTCGATAAAATTTTTGAAGAGATACAAGATAGTTATGAAGAAACAGAGACAGAATCTCTAATAAGTTTAAAAGAATTAATGAAATCAACTAGTTCTAGCTCAAGCCCATTTCAGAGGACAACTTACCAAAGTACCATAGATACTAGCACAGGAAATGTACCTAGAAAAAGAGTATATAGAATAGATCAAGAAACAGAAATAGAAAATGTAAAACCATCAGGAAAAAATGCATATAGAAGAACCTATAAGACTACAGGAAGGAGGAAGTAAGGGTAAAATATTAAATATAGCAGCTCATGATCCACAAATGTGGAACTCAGTAATAGACCTATGGAAAGGAATAGTAGTAGCAGACTTTATAAAAACTTATAATGACACAGACGCAGAAATAATGTATAAATATATGGAGACCTTCTTAGGAGAATCAACAAAGGGCTTATGGGAAGCCTATAAATCAGAATTTCCACAAGATTTTTAACTGTTAATAGCAATGGGACCAAATCCTTATAATTTTACAAATAAAATACATAGCTTGATTACAGGCGAAGATCCAAATAGTGGATTAGTAGTATTACAAAAGAACGCTTTAATAAAATTAGAACAATTAAGTATAAGCAGTTGGTTTCATATAAAAAAAATTAAATGATTATTTTTATTACTGTACTATTAGTGAAAATGCTTTTGATCAAGATCTAGGTAAAACGTTATTTAATAAACTACCAGGAGTCTTAAGAAGAGAAATAGAAGAACGATGGTATAAAAGAGAAGGTCTAATACAAAATCCACATGCAAAATGGCCTATAGGGCACAAAGTACAACATATAATGGAAATACTACAAGAAAAATATACCAATTTACAGATACAAAAACAACTAAAATAGAATAATATGAGTTTCTGTAGATCAACTGTGTATACAACACAAAGCTATGACAAAAATGAATATAGAAAGAAGAAATATAGAAAATATAGACCTCAATACAACAAGGGATACAATAGAAAAAATTATTATCTTAGAAAATCATCAGCTAGAAAACCCTACCTAGATAGGAATAGACATGTTAGAAAGTATAGAACAGATAGAAACTATAAAAATAAACTAGAATATTTTACTTGCGGTAGTGTAGAACATTTAGCAAATACATGCCCAAAAAGAATTAATAATAAAACAAGAAATTCACAGTTAATAGAATATTTTCAAGAAACCCTAATAAATGTAGATGAATATATGTCAGATAACGAAAGTATATGCTCTATAGTAAGCGTAGATATGGAAGAAAAAACTCAAATAGATACCTCAGAATCAGAAGAGGAAGAGGAAGAATTAATAAATGAAATAGGATTAGAAAAATTAGATTTAGAAGAAAATACCTTTGTAAACATATCAGAAGAATGTACCCATGATTTTGAAAGAAATAAAGGATTAGATAGTAATCAGTATTTTATATGCAAATGGCACTTTAGCAGAAATAAAAGAGCTAAATGTAAATTATGTTATCTAGAAGGATGCATTTCATGTATAGAAAAAGATTTTGAAACAAAAATAAATAAATAAGAAAAATACCAAGAAATAAATGAGCATACCATGAATTTGAGAATAATGACATTAGAAGCTAGAATAAATGAACTAGAAAAAAGAATACAGAAAATGAAAAAGGGAAAGAGAAATTAGAAAATATAAAAGAAAACATAACAACAGTAGAAGAAGAACTAATGAGTATAGAAAATTATGATACACTAATATATAATGAAGATAAAAAATTAAGTACAATAAAGATTTTAGCAAGAAAAATAGAAGATTATGAAATAGAAACGTTAGCTCTAATAGATTCCGGGTGCACAAGATGTATAATAAATAAAAAAGATAGTTCCCCCAAATCTAATCAAAACCTTAGAAAAGCTAGTTGCAGCTATGCAGATGGATGGAGCCCATAATATATACAGACATTATATAGATAAATCACAGATTAGCTTTATAAATACATGTTTAGATTTCTATAAACCCAGCTACAAGGTAGATAAAATATGGGTAAGAGACTTAAACATAAATGTAGACTTTGTACTAGGATTAAGTTTTATATTACATAATAATGGTAGCTGTCTACTCAGTAGAGATGGAGTAATATTCTTTAAAAATATTACACAAACACCAGTACAAACAATAGAAACTGCAACCAGGATAAGAACACGACTGAACGCATGCCAGAAAAACTTGCAAGAAAATCAAAAAGAATGTTGTAAAGAGTGTAAAGATAAAAATACATGATGTAAGATTAAAGAAGAATCTAAAACCTTAATATTAGAAGAAAATGAAGATAGAGATATATTAGAAAAAGACTATACTTTAATAGATATTGAAACAGAATTATACAATTTTAAAACAGGACTACAAAAAATAGGAATAATAAAGAACGAAAAGGATCTAGATAATATAATAAAAATATTAGATGAAATAGAAATAATAGGAGAAAAACCTTTAAAACATTGGGAAAACAATAAAGTTATGTGTAAACTAGATATAATTAATCCAGAATATGTAATTAAAACAGCCTCAATAGAAGCTACAAATCAAGATCTAGAAGACTTCAAAATTCCAATTAAAGAACTTATAAATTTAGGAGTAATAAGAAGATCCACTTCTAAACACAGGTCAGCAGCCTTTATGGTTAGAAACCATAGTGAGATAGTAAGAGGAAAAGCGAGAATGGTAATAAACTACAAAAGACTTAATGATAACACTAGAACAGATGGATATAAGTTATCTGATAAAACAGAACTAATAAATAGAATATAAGGAAAAATGATATTCAGCAAGTTTGACTGTAAATCAGGGTATTTGCAAGTAAAGATGCATGAAGAAAGCATTGAGTGGACTGCATTTACTTGTCCAGAAGGACACTTCGAATGGCTAGTAATGTCGTTCGGACTAAAAACAGGTCCACCAATTTTTCAACGAAAAATGGATAGTATATTTGGAGAATATAAGAGATTTGTTTTAATATATGTAGATGATATACTAGTATTTAGTAAAGATATTAAAGAACATTTAGGACATTTACAGACAGTATTTAGATTATTTGTAGATAATGGAATAATAATTAGTAAAAAGAAGATGGAACTATGTAAGAATTATATAAATTTTCTAGGAGTAATCTTAGGGGATGAAAAAATTAAATTACAACCCCATATAGCTAAAAAGGCCCTAGAAATGCCAGATAAATTAGATAGTACCAAAGAGCTACAAAAATTTTTGGGAATAGTAAATTATGCGAGAAACTTTATTAAAGACTTAGGAAAAATAACAGGACCATTATATGCTAAGACAGGAGCTACAAGACAAAAATATTTTAACACAGAAGACATTAAATTAGTACAAGAAATTAAAGAAAAAAAATATTCCTAATTTAAATATGCCACTAGAAACAGACTACTTGATAATAGAAACAGACGGTAGTTTTGAAGGATGGGGAGCAGTTCTAAAAGCAAAACCAAATAAATATAGTGATAAAACACATAAAAAAATGTGCTTTATCAAAGTGGTAAATATAAAGAAAAAGGAAATATGAGTAGTATAGATGCAGAGATATCAGCTGTAATTTACGGATTAAATAGTTTTAAATTATATATATTAAATAAACAAGAAGTAACAATTAGAACTGATTGCGAAGCCATAGTTAAATTTCACCAGAAGATAAATGCAAAGAACAGTAGTAGAAGAAGATGGTTAAATTTTATTGATACTATATCAATATATAATCTGGTTTTTGAACATATTAAAGGAAAAGATAATAATTTAGCAGATCAGTTAAGTAGGCTTAAAATTACTGTCAATTAATAAACAAGTATTTTACATGTACAGCATGAGACCAACAGTTTCCATGACTGAAGACAAAGGGAAGGACATTCAAGTCTCACCCTCAGACAGATACTTGCAGACAGTATTAGGTAATCTTCATTTTAAGCCACATCCTTTTGGAGAACAGACCAATATGGAAAGAATAAATTTTGGAAAATATAATTTAATATTTTTTTCACCATCAAACATGTCATTTAGAGTCCTACCAAAATGTGTCATAGACAGACCTCAACGGTGTTTAATTGATAACTTATGGATAGCATATAATAAGAAAGACACTAAATATTTTATAGCGTCTCTTAATGCCTTAGGACAATATTTTACAGATAAAAACCAAGACAAAAGATTTAAGTATTATGTGATTATACATGGTAAGACAAATGATATTATTCAGACATGGTTAGAAGTACTAGATTCTATTAAGGATATAGAGAAACCACTTTTCAAAGGTTTTAATGATTTTACTGAAGCATTAGATTATGCAAGAGGAATACTAGGACCAAACTACTATATCTCTCCAGCACTCAGACAAAACACAGAAAAATTCCTCAATACAACATCCGAAAAGACAATGACAAGATAATATTATGTGATCATTGTTCATCAATGAAAGAAGCCTTTAAACGAATAAACCAGACAAACGAAACCCTGGCACAAGAGAAGACAAAACTTATGGAGCAGGTAAAAGTATTGGAACACAGGGTACAAGCGTTGAGATTTGTATTATCCCAGACTCAAGTTATTTCTCAACAAGATACAGAGATGAACAGTCCAAAATAGAGTTCTCCATCTCAAACAAAAATGGATGAGAAGAGTGTGCATTCCCCAATGAATGCAGCAAGATCCACTGTATTGGATAATGATACAGCTAGTCCGGTTCAAACGGTAACCGGTAAAGACACATCAAATCCGTTTATGGCTGTCACTTTGTCAAAAAGTGAAGATGAAGGTTCATCAAGAAGAAGACTACCCAGAACATTAACACACGGAGAAGCGTTAAAAAAGAATAGTATAATTTTAAAAAAGAAAAAAAATGAAAAATTAGAAAATATAATCAAACAGACATTAGAAAACTTTTTTCAAGAAAAGGAAGAACAAGACAAACACATGGTTAAGAATCCAAGTCCAAGTCCAAATCTAGAAAGAACCCAAAGTTCAGGAGAAGATGATAACTATGAAGACAACCTAAATTATCAAGATGCTCAAGATCCATATGAAGATGAGTCAGAAATGAGTTTCGATTCAATAGTTATACATAATTTAGACACCTAAAACAAAGTCTCAGTTAAGAGCACCAAAGACAAAAGAAACAAGGCTGGTATATAGAGCAATAATGATAGCATACCAACGAGAAAAACAAGAAAAGAAGAGGTAACAGGAAGAAATGCTAGCTGTGCTAAAAGACAAAAGTGACAAGTGACATAAAGTAAAGAAGATGTGACAAGAGGTAATGTTAGTTGTTGTTAAAAGACAAGTTAAAATTTTGAGTGGAAGAAAAAATTACAAATATGGAAGGAATCTCCGACCAAGCCATGTGAAGATGGGGCCCAATGAAGTACCCTGCAAGGCTGGACAAGATAGATTTCAGAAGAGTTTGGAATCCGTTTTCAAATTCGTTCCAAAATTTAGCTATAAAAAGGAGAAGAAAGCAGAAGAAAAACAAGATTGAAGAGAAGAAAAACACTCTAAAGAAAACTCATCCAACCAACCTCATCATCAAGCTATGTATTTTATTTATTCCACTAAAGCTATGTATTTTACACCCAATTTTATCATTGAATTTATTCCACTGAACTACTATTTTTACTTTAAAAGGTCATGGTGATACTTATAACATTTTATTATTACAAGTATTATAAGTTTATTTTTTTATGTTTATAAAAAATTTACTACATATTTTATTCATTAATTAATAATTTTCGAAAACCATAAGGCATTGCAATTTATTTTAACCCGTCCAAGAATTTATGTAAAGTAACATTTATTTTATAATTTAAAAAATATATAATTTCTCACTTTATATATTTTATTTAATTATTATTTATTAGTTAGTTTTTTTTAAATTATTTATGGTCACTTAACTAAAATAGTAGCTCATAGCTTTCTCATCTGGGTAACCCATTTTCTGTTAATTAAACCCATCTACTGCTCTTAGTCGGTTTTACTGTGAAAATAGTACAGACTAGCCAGTTTTCGAACTGTAATTGAAAAATAACCAGCATTTGTAAAGTCATTGAAAAATAGTCACTATATTACTGCAATACGGAAAGTTCCAGCATAATATATTGGAGATTGGTGCAACTATGTATGAACTTCCATCATATTATGCTGGAATTCCAGCACACGGAAAGTTCCAACATAATATACTGGAGATTAGAGAACTTGTGTATGAATTTCCAGCATATTATGCTGGAACTCCAGTTATTATGCTGGAAGTTCACATGTAAAAAATCTGAACTCCAGTGCTGGAATATTTTTCGGATTTTGAACATTATTTTCATTCAGATTTATCTTTAGATGAAAAATGGCTAAATTTCGATTACTTTTGAAACTGTAGCTATTTTTCAATTACCACTTATAAATCTGGCTATATTTGAATTTCTCCCGGTTTTAGTGTAAAAATTGCACAGGTTTTTTAAAAAGTTTCAACTTGTACCCACTTTTTAAATAAATTCAGCCCCCTTTCTCCTCCTCCTTCTCCTCCTCAGAGTTATATCCGCCCTCAAAGTTAGATATTATTGTTGTGGATACAGGATTATATCAGGTAGAGTTTGTTTTGCTTTTTCTGTTTAAATTGGCTTTTTAAGCATGTTGCCAAGATGGTGTCAGTTCCATTTACGTCAAAGCTCCACTAGCTTTTTGTTGTGTCCCTCTTCCCTTCCCTCCTCTTTCTTTTGGCGGTGGTGGGAATTGGGGATTATTTTTCAAGAGGAAGTCTTGAGGCTTGCCTCAGATAGGGAAGTAGAAGTCATTGCAGGCAGCATGTGAATTGGATTACCCAAAAGAAAAACATATTTGTGAATACTTTCAACGTTCGAATCATATGGAAAGTTAGTTAAAACTTTAACTCTAAGAAGGCTTAAGTTCGCCAGTTATAGACAAAAACTTCAGCTCTAGATTCGACAGTTACAAACAAAAACTTCAGCTCTAGAGGTGAAGTTCGCTAGTTACAAACAAAATTCAGTTCTAGAGCTAAAGTTCGCCAGTTACAAAACAAAAACTTCACCTCTAGAACTGAAGTTCGCCAGTTACAAAACAAAAACTTCAGCTCTAGAGCTGAAGTTCCCAGTTACAAAAATAAAAACTTCAGATCTAGAGCTGAAGTCCATCAGTTACATAAATAAAAGCTTCAGCAATTACAAACAAAAACTTCAGCAAATAGAGAACAAAACTTCAGCTACTATGCTTAAGTTCAGCAATTACAAACAAAAACTTCAGCACACTTGGTACGTCAGTCCCGTGTACTAGAATGCTGAAGTATTGTCTTTGCTACTTTAGCCCCGAATACTGAAGTTAAGCGAAAAAATAGGTATGCTTGTAATTTTTTTTGTAAAGCGGGCACAAGTTAAAACGTGACCCAAATAGCGAATATAGATGCAAATGACTTGTTTTAGTAGTAGACTAAACTAAGCCCTATAACCCATTCGGCCCTTGACAGTATTTTCCAAACAAGAATCCTTTCTCTAGATTAATCCCAAAACCCCAGACCAGTTCACCATCTTCCTCCTCGTTATCTTCCTCGCCACAATACCCATTTTTCCCTGTCCTTCATTTCTCTAATTCATAATTAGTCTCTTTATTTCCTTATTTAAATTTATTATTTTCTTTCCTTAATTGTTTTACCATTTTATTACTAAGTGTCATAGCACAATCTCTTCCCTAATCACTCAAAATCAGAAACTATTTTCTAAAGAACGAATTTTGGCGGAAGAGTTGGGTACGAATTTCATGGAAGAATCAGTCCAGGTTCAAAAAAAGTATCACAAAGTGGGTAAGTATTTCTAGAATTTCTCTTTTCTTTTACTGATTTGGCTCCCGTTCTATCAATTTGATTTTTCAAAATCTCGATCTTGTACTTTTTTCTATTCAAATGCTTTGCTTTCATGTCATAGATTCTTACTCTAATTATGTGACAGCTTAATTTTGCGGGTTTTCTCTAACACTTATATTGAATTAGATTAACATCTGATTGATTCTATTACTGATATGCTCTTCAACTGGTTAGTTCGTGAACGATGCATTACAATTCTTTTATGTGCTAGTCATTTGCTAGAATAGATTAGTTTTCTTCAGTGGCGGACCCAGTATTTTGTGCAAGCTGGTTCAGTCGGAGAAGTCCATAACTAACATAAGCAACTAACATAAGCGGTATAAGCCGTATAAGCGGGTTCAAAAATAATTTCTATACAAAATTTACTTTGCTTTAGCCATAATTTATACATATACACAGTATTATTTTTTGACGAAGCAGGTTCAGTTGAACCCACTTCTCACCACTTGGGTCCGCCCCTGGTTTTCTTCTATGATTTTCGTCCCTTTTTACTTGCTCTTGCGTGTTGTTCGCACTTGGTTATGCTTAATGTCGTGCGACATTCTATCGAAAGCATGCCAAGTTTAAATGCCCGGGTATTTTTAACCTTCGTATGCTTAACTCTATTTTTGTGTCGTATTTTTGTGCGCTAGAGAACCTTACTTTAGGATTATTAACTGTTTCATCCGTCTGAATATTTTCAATCATTCTGTCAACTAGGAACCATGTTTTAGGTCTTAAAAGAGACTTATCTCCTTACCTTACTCTTGCTTAAAAGGATTTCGAAAAATCTGCCCTTAACAACTTAACTATAGGAAGGGACAAATAGTTTTAAATTAAGACGCGATTTATAATTAATTAGTCCGCTCTTAGATTAACAACTTAAATATAGTAATGAGGATAGTTGGAGATGATACACAAATTACCCGAATAGCCATTACACTTTTGGCTATAAACGTCTTAGCAGGCTTTGCACGGGAGTTGATCCATTAGACCTAAAAATTTAGGACCCCCTACTAATTAACCTCGCCGCACTTTATTTATCTATTTTTGTGCAATTGTACTGGGCGGGGATAAATAGGCTTTATTCAAATGATATTGTTTTGAAAGTTGAAATTTGCCTCTTCTTCTATTTTTTCTTTCTTATGTGTAAGTCAACTTCTTTCTACGATTACTTAGTCATTTCTTTCTTATTCCTTTAACGTTTAGTTGAGTTAAATATTCTGGCATTAACTTGTATGTTCAATCATGTAGGCCAGTTAGATGAGTCTTAATTAATTAACTAATTCACATGCCTATTACTCAATAATCCCACATAGTTTAAAATTCGGCTAGGAACCATATTTGTGGACCCTGAAGAGTGTCTAACACCTTTTTTTTCGAGGTAACTTGAATCCTTACCCGATCTTTAGTGACATTGACTAGTTAAATCGCAGTTATTTGCAAATAGGTTCCATAACTCACCTTAAAATCGTTAGGTGACGACTCTTCTCTTTTAATCCTATTTAGAGAGTTGTCACTTGTCGAAACCTAATTTCGCAAGAAAACCAGGCGCGACATATATAACATACCAAAAATAGTAAAATGAGAAAAATAGTGTTCTTAACATAGAAAGGTATAAAAAAATGTGTGTATAGAATAAATACAGAAAATACTCTATTTATAGTTTACTATTTTTCAAAAGTTGAGCCTGAATTTTCCTTTTTCAATATTGGTTCCTCATTTAGGAATTTTGTCAAAATCAATCCAAAAGGTTTAAGAGAAAAAGAAAAAGGTAAAAAGAAAAGCAAACTAGAGAAGCTGACCAGGGAAGTGGCTGAAAATTCGTAAGTTTGCTATCCTCCTTCTCATTTGTTCTGTAATTGCTATTTTTATCCCCAATTTCCACCTTTTTTTTCACCGCACGAGTTATGATTGTTCGATAACTATGGGAAAACCCAATGTCAAGCTTGAAAGAATGGGAAAAAGAAAATCTGTGAAAGTTAATTTTAGACATTTCGTAGTGATGTTAAGGTAGTAAAAAGCAAATTTTTTTTTTTATTTTTTTTTTTGCAATTAGAGAAGCTCACGCTGTTATTTCTGTGTGAATTTTTACTCTATCCGTCTGATTCATATAGTTCTCAGTTACCCATATTAGTATTCCCCATTTTGTTTCTACCTAGTGGAAAATCGTCTGTAGTCCAGATACAGACTGATCCTCTTACTCACTCGCGTAGTTCATGTACTGGAATATTTTGTTGGAACTTATGCACACAACCTGTTCGATGAAATGTGCGTGTTGTTTTTTTTTTTTTTGGGGTGGGGTGGGGGGGGGATGGGGCTATATACTGAGAGGTAATGCTCACTATGATTCATTTTATATGATATAGTTACTATTTAAAATACCAAACATTTTGTTGCCTGACTTTGTTTTTTGAACATTTTTATAAAAATCTACTGAACTTTAATGTAGTTTCTAACTGTAAAAACTTTATTTCCAAAAAAAAAAAAAAAAAAAAATTAACGAACTAATGTCAAAATCCACGATGAACCTTTTACTCTTTTTTGGATGGAAGAAGTACTACTTGTCAATATAAATGATATATGCTTCCTTTCCTTCAAATTTGATGTTAAAGCTAAAAAGTCAGTTCGGAGTATCTTTTTCGTGAATGCTGTACAATATGTTTGTTTAGCTGCATCTGTTCGACTGATTTGGTTATGGTCTTACGGGCAAGCTTGTTTGCTAAATCACCACTTTGAACATGAACTAAACTTGCAAAGCAAATCAGAATTTCAATGAATTAACTCATAATAAAACCTTGTTACTTCAGTAAACCAATTGTTTATCATGCTCATCCTTCATAGTTTTGTCTTGTTATTTGCCATGTTGTGTCTTCATGGTTTATATAGCTCTCTTTTCATAATATAACATCCTTTAGACTGCTTCTGAGATCAATCTACCCTAAATTCCCAATCTTAATAAATATGGGAAGAAGGGTAGGCTGTGTTCAGTGTAACATTCATTGAGCTTCTTTCTGTTGAAGGTATTTCCCAGCTCATCGCCTGAATATAAAAAATGTGGCAGCTGTATGAAGGATGGAAAGAGATTCTGAAGATCCAAAAGTTCCGGAGAATTGTGTCCTATACTGGATTCTATTGTTTCACTGCGCTCATCACATATGCATACACCAACAATACGTGAGTGTTTTATGAGTTTCTTATTACTTATATCTAATTGCAATAAGAAGTTGAACTCATAGCTTTCTGGTTTTCAGGGAAGTGGTAAATAGGTTTGAGCTTTTGATCATTGTAACCCTGTATAGCTGGTTATAATCATCTTTTGCAGATCTTCTTTATTAATATGCTAAGATATAACTTGACTTGAAAGCATCTTTGTACAAACCTCTGGCGTTCACATAGCTGTTCTCAGAGATATGTTGTTTCTAATCACTATGTGGTTTTGGGTATTGCAGGACTAGAGCGGGGCACTCAAGAGATGACCAATTCTATGCTTCTTATCCGGCTGGAACAGAGCTCCTTACTGACACAGCTAAGGTCTATGTCGTTTTGCATCATATCTAAGGGATTCCTCGGTTCGGGCCGAAGAAGTCAGATTTCATGATGATGTGAAAAATTTCACTTATCATGGAGCTCTTTCTGTTTCATTACTGATTTTTGTGGAATTTGTTTTTTCTTTTTTCATTCTTAGTTATATAAAGCAGCATTGGGCAATGTTTTTGAAGAGGAAGAATGGGGACCAATCGAATGGTGCGTCCTGGCTAAACATTTTGAACGACAAGGGAAATCACCATATGCATATCATTCTGTAAGTTAATGATATCATAATTATGCTATTCCCAAATTTACATTTTATACTAGTTTGTGATGCCTTATTTATTTTATACTTAATGCCATAGCAATGTCTCTTCCTTTCATGCATAGTGCAAAATCCCTTATTTTGAGGCTGCTAGTTCCAGCATGTAAATTGTTCATGTGCTAGATTTCTATAAGACATTAGAGAAGGGGTGTTGCAAACTGCTAATATCTATAAGGTCTAGGATGTTTGAAACCCGCACTTTTGTATTTCTTAAGATATAGGTGAGGAAAAATTCTTGGTGATTTTTTCCCTTCTTCCAAAGCCTTTGTGTGCATAGTTACTGTACTGGTGGGAGGTAGCATGTACCCGGTGAAATAATTGAGGTGCACGCAAGCTGATCCATACACCATTGTCATAAATAAAGAAAAGGAGAATGAAACTTATGATCCCGGCTTATCAAATTAAAAAGAAGATGCACTAAGATGACCCATTAAGTGTAGTCATAGACTAAAATCCTTATAGCTCATCATGTATTCCACATTGGAATCTAGGAAGTTACATAATGACGTGAACTAATCCTCTAATCTTATTTTTTCATTTGCATGATTGTCCAGCAATACATGGCACACCTCGTTTCTCATGGACAGCTAGATGGAAGTGGCTAGCGAGAGCGCAATAGCAGCAAACACCTCCTTTACTGACGAGTCAACACCTCTCATCTACATCTTGAGCAACCTTAAATCAATGCTAGAAGTAAATTTATGCAGCTGCGGCTTTGTTAGTAACTTCTTACGCCCTGACATTTATTGGCTTTACGGAACACATTTTATACAATCCAACGATGCTGAAAATGTTATACTAACCTCTTAGTGTAAGCTTATTTCAAATCAATATGATGAGTGGGGAGTGGGAGTATTTGAATAAATACTCTTAAATAAAAATTCATATTAGCGAACATTTTTGTAATTGAAACTTCCACAATTTGTGCTCCTTTTATAAATTGAGGGTGGTTATTCCTATAGTGTATCAATGTTAAAGTCTATTTGGTTAAAGTTTGTAGAAGTTGTGTTTGTCTTTACAACTGAACGATGTACATATATATGGCCTTAACGTCTGGTCAATATCATCAATCCAAAGTTTTCTCTGTCTGAGCTTTAGTGTACGTAGCTTCAGTTCTCTTCGAGAGCAAGAGAGTCAATTCTAGCTCCCAGTAGTTTCCTTGAAGTTAGAGAGTGAATCAGAGGCGGTCGGGATTTGAACTTTATGGGTTTTAAATTCTATGATAGCAACATAAGGTGTTAGTAATTGGGTTCTGAATTTTATTTTTGTACATATTTTAAGTGAATTTTTTAATATATATAGAGTTTGGACAAAAATTATTGGGTTTGACGAAACCCGTACTTCGGCTGACATTTCCGTGGAGTTAAACTTGGTGTTACAGTTGGACGTAGTTCCCAATTTTGTTTTATTAACCATGAAAAACCTACTGCAGGATGTTAGTCTGCAGCCTCGCGAGTCGCGACTTTACTCCACCTAATTAATTATGAATCCAATGTTTCTCAAGTATAGTTCTCTTCTGTATTCTTTGTTATGTGAGTGGGAAACTCTACCTTTTAACAATATTTCAAAAACGGAGAAATATATTAATCTATGCTCTATTTTGTTATGTTGGACTGACGTTTTTTATCTAAACCTTTGAACTAATCAAGGTCTGAATCTACACTATAAACTGGTTCAGTTTGACCAACTATTCAAGAAAATAAGTCATAGAAACATAAAAAAGAGATGCCCTATCAGTGACTTCTGGAATAGTCTCATGGACGTGGTAGAAGGTGAAAATCTACCGTTGTTTGAAAACATTGGATTAAGACATTAAAAGAGTCTTTGGTATGATATAAAGTCATTTCTCATCGAAATATTTTTTGATGTTTGGTTAGCAAATTGAGAAATATTATTTTAGAACTAAAAGTAAAAATAATGTCCAATTGTCAGTTGAAGCAAGTAATATGGAGTTAAAAATTATAGTTGTAAGGAAAATAACTTTCCCCGTAAGTGAGGGAATTCAATTTGCCATTTTAAATGAAAAATATTTTCTATGAAAGAAAATGACTTCTGTCATACTAAATACATAAACATGTAATTTTTTAGTTCTCGAAGATTTAAATCCCATGCATGATTACTACAGTTCATCACTTTAAGTAAGCTATATTACTAAAGGAAGTGGTCTTATATTCTTGTTTTAAAATTCTCGCATTTGTCGTGGAAGCTATTGAGGAATTGTGGTTCTCTGTTTTATTTACTCAGGATAATAAATTGAAAACTATATGTCCATTGAGCTCATTTTACATAACACAAGTAGCATTAAAAAAATTGATTAGCCAATGTAGGAGTTGAAATGTGATGATAATTTAATGGTTTCACCAAAAAATCAGTATTAGGTAAGATATATACGATCACATTATATATTTGTACACTATAAATTAAATATAAATGTTATCTAAGTAACTTAACTAAATTTGATCATTTATGCCGAGGTTCAAGTGATATACAATAATTGTATGCCAATACTACTATTGGTCCTAGGGGAGGGTACTTAAGGGGATGGTAAGGGTACTTAGGGATATTTTTAAATTAAAATTTAAAAAAAAAAATTAAATACACACCATCTTTACGGGGTGAAAAAAATTCAAGGCTATGAAGTTCCTTTTATTTTATTTAATGCAATAGAAATATTAGATTTCTAATACAAGTGATAAGTATTTATTTGTATTTCAATATTTATAAAAATAAAATTACATATTTCTTTTGAATGGTTTACGGAATTTTCAATAATTTTAATGGTTTTTCACTTGAAAGTGATAGCACTTATTCTTCTATGTCCTCGTTGTGTCCGGTAGATAATATTTCATTATAGGCATCATCGTCTTCTTAAATTATTTTTGGAAGGCCAAAGTTTCTTCTCTCCGCTTTAATCCAATATTTCAGCAAGTCTTCATTTCCTTCATCATTGCAAACATCATTTCTAACAGTTGTTCTAGGAAAACCTTCAAAAGTAGAAATATACGTTTCAATAAACCCAAACTGATAAGGATTTGCTTCAAAACCGGGACCCCCCCTCCTTAGTATTACCCTCAGTCAATCTATTAAACACTTTTTTTACCAGTTTAGAAGCCATTTTTACTAATAAATAATTAAAATAACAACACTTATAACAAAATAAATGCAAAATAAAGCTAGAATGTTAATTGCAATTAGAGAGACAGAGAGATAGAGAATTAGAGAGATAGGAGAGTTTTGTGTGAAAATTAAAAAAATGAAATGGGATATTTATAGTTTTAAAATAGGTCAAAGGTATATTTAGTAAAGTTTCGGGTTAAAAATATAAATTAGGGGGTTGGGGGTGTTAGGAGGCTGGGAGGCAAAAATAGTCGTTTTTGGTTATTGCCAACGACTATTTTTTAAAAATAATCGTTGGCAAACGGTAAAAAACGGCTACATTTAAAATATAATGAAAACATTCTAGGTACCGGTTTGGTACCGATGCGGTACCTTAAGGGTACCAACCAGACCGGTTTTACTGGTACTTTTTCCGGTACCTCACATTCCCCGTTCCCTTTGCCTAAATCCCCCACCCCTATCCTCCAATCGACCAGGACGGACTGATACCGGTACGAATCGGATTCCGGGTACTCCCCTCCCCATAGACAGCCCTAGCCACTAATAGGAGGATGACAAAAAGAAATTTTGACAACATAAAGATTCTTTTAAATTATTAGTGAGTTTTAATATGTAATTGCATGTTAGTTATTATTTTTATTAAATTATAATTAATATTATAAAAGATTTACATATAATTACCAATCAAGTAAGTCGATTGTGTAATATCTTATACATTCTGGGCAGTGCTTATGTCGAGTTAATTTAATTCATTCTGTTTTTCTCTCTTTTTTTTTTTCTTTTTCTTTTTTCCAAAATACCGTTATCACCGCCAAAACTTTGTTAGTTTGTCAGTTAAATATATTCCTTCTCTACAAAACGAACATACCCATAAAGTCAGTTTTCTCTTTATTCTCTCCCACTTCCTCTCTTTTCCGCATTTTTAGTAAGGCATTGCTGTGATAATGGACGACGAACAGAAACAAAATCTGTGAGTTTATACGTTTTTTCCACATTAACTCTTTTTTTTCTCTTCATTTGGGATTAATGTTAGTTTCTTGCTCTGTTTTCTGATCTTTTCTTGGTTTTCAGACATAAGAAGGGAATGCATAATACTGAAGCTAATGTTGATCAGCCAAATATTGGTTAGTCAATAAATGTTAGTAGTTTGAATTTGCTTTAATGGAGACTGGCTATTTAATTTAATTGCTTGAATATGGGGGGAGTTCTGTTTCTTGAAATTTCTCATATATGTTTGCTCAATATGATACATCATGTTCTTCCTGTTAGTTTTGCAAATGAATTGAGGTTATTTTCTTTAATTTCTGCACATGTTCTTGAAAAGTTTGGCCATTATTGTTTTAGAATGATATGCACAACTAAATTGCTTCTTCCTTCAGTAACAATTTGTTTGTCATATTACTGCTTGGAAATTTCCTAAAATATATTTAGAATGGAGGTCTCGCTCAAGAATATCATGTTTTTGGAACGACATGTTTATTTTGATAATTAAACTATAGAATCATGATTAATAATATTATCGGGGATATTGTTTCAGTTATGTATGATCCTCGTGAGGGATTTCTGCCTGTGTGGTGGCATAATGTCTATCGAACTGGCAGCACTAGGCATCCAGAAGAATCCTCTGCTATGGTATTACTTGCGAAAAAATTTCTTAAATTATTTTCATATTTCCACTTGGATTATTTTGAGTTGTATGCAATGTTCTTAATATGTCTTAAGTTATTTTCATGTTAGATAATTGTGATATGGATGCAATGTTGTTAAAAAATTTCAGGCTATACAGAATGTCGCACCTAACAACTCTCCTGCAATGGCTTCCTATGGTCCTAATACTGTGGTATCTAATGTATCTTAAGTTATTTTCATGTTTCCACTTAGATAATTGTGCCGTGGAAGCAATCTCTTGCAGAAATGCAGGGTAAGGTTGCGTACAATAGACCCTTTGTGGTCCGGACCCCGCGCATAGCGGGGAGCTTAGTGCACCGGACTGCTTTGCCACTTAGATAATTGTGAATTGAATCTAGTGTTGTTAATATTTTTAGGCTACACAGACTGTGCAGAATGTGGCACCTTCCTATGGTCCTATGTCAAGAAAATCTGATGCAGGTTTGTTTGCATATTTTACATTTTGATTTTAGAATCCTTTTCTCTTGATATGAAGTCAATTAGAATTTGTATATTTTGACACACCAATACATTAAAATAAAATCTATATTGATTTGCAATGGAGTAAATACATATTGAGCTAGCTAGACTTATTTGAACATAAAAATACCACTTTAAAGATTGAACTACAGACACATTCTTGTCTATCGGAAATAGGCATTCTGTCTTCTTAAGGTAGGGGTAAAGTCTGCGTACACACTACCCTCCCCAAACCCCAGTCGTGGAATTACACTGAGCTTGTTGTTGTTGTTGTCGTCGTTTTATAACAATGTTGGATTTTGGTGATCTATGAAAGTAAAGTACAACTAATATTGTTATCTGTTTAATGGGCAAACTAATAATTAACGGATAGTCTGCTGTTAGGCACTTCCAACCAATCCAGAAATATGCAGACAGAACCAACTGTCAATCCCTCTAGAGACAGTTCTTTTCCTAATCCAAAAACTTCTGATGCAGGTTTGTTTAATTCTTTAACATGCATTTTGTTTCTTATATGAAGGAAGTGAGTCATGAACTGTTTTAGTGGTGAAGTAATACTAACTGAGACGATATTCTTGTTGTTTTTAGGATCTTCTGGCCAATCTAGCTCTTGAATGAAGATTGCTGATCTACCAGTTCACTACCTTGTTACTCAGGATTTATCATTGAATACTTTCTTACGCTTGTAACTGTAGAAGAAAAACTTCCTTAAGCTCTCAGGCCTATGATGACTATACATACACTCTTATATATAATGGATGTATGTACGTACGTGTGTGTGTGTGTGTGTTTTAACCACAAAGAAGAAGGATATGGTTAATTGCACGTTGAAGTTAACGTACGTTAGTACTAGTCCTATTTTTTATTTCCCCCTTTATTTTTCAGTTGCATCTGGCAGCTGCTGGATGTAGGGCTTCACCAAACACGGTGGCAAAACAACGGTATATTAAGAATTCTGGATTTTTTCAAGTATGTACTGTTTGTCTTGACAAAGATAACAGGTTATTGACATGCTATAATGCCCATTTTTATAACAAATTTCAGATTCAAGCTCAAACCCAAAGCTTCATACTTGTTAATGGTGTTTTTTGAATTTTATCAAAATTAATCACCAAGTTTTTCAGCATGTTTTAAGCAAATTTTAACTCAACAATAATCACGAATCCAAACTAATTTTCTAGGTCATGGAACACCAAAATCAACAAGACCCGATTAAATTTTCAAGTTTTTTCCAAAAGGTCAATAATGGTAATTTTTACAAGACTCAATAACTCATTTGTTCTTCTTCTTTTTTTTTTCTTTTTTCTTTTTTCTTTTGCTTTTTTGATGAAGTAAATTAGTTTCATTAAAGGGCATCAAGAAGATGCAAAGAATACAAAAGAGATAGGATAATTAGCTCTATTTACAAAAGCCTATGCTACTATCAGGGAGCTAATGAAATCCACAAAAGTATCAGCACTATTAACAGGGATGAGATAGTTCCAGCTAAATAAGTTAACTAAACACGCAACCTTGAGGGAGTAGAGTGGAGTTGATATTGATATGCCATCAAAACATCTTCGGTTCCCTTCTTTCCAAATACACCAAAAAATTGCAGCCACCATTTTCTAGGATGAATTTGTCAACTCTCCAAAAATACCAACTTTCAAAAGTTTGCTTTGTTGATTGTGGCATAAACACATTTGTTCTTCTTCTTATTCTTTTTCTTCTTAGTCATGGGGGTTGGGGAGACGAAACAGGAGGGGTAGACAAAACTAGGGTGGGGTTTGGGGTCGGGAAGAAGACATGAGTTATTTTTTTCTTTAATTTGAAAAGGAAATAGTTTAAAAAAAGGGGGAGGAAAAAATTTAGTTTCACATGAATTTTTTAGCTTTCACGCATCTCTTTTACGTGTAATACACTAGTGTGACACATGGCAAAAGAGGTGTGTAATAGACACTTTTAAAAGTTGTGCATAATATTATTCCCGTATTTTAGAGGTCTGTAAGAGGAATTTGGAGACAAGGTTAATGGGTTAAGTGCTTAAGTATGTATTTAGCCAAAATGATACAATATTACAGGCACTGTGCTCGAGTGATATTCAAAGAAAACAGTGTTGGATGTATTTGCCCAACAGCTTGGAATTAACACAAGGATTGCACTTTGGACTATTAATCGGACTTAGCTGATTGAAAATCCAGATTTAATAAAGTCACAAATATTAAAAAATTAACTTAAATTATAATTTTGTCCAATGTAAAATCTATTTAAAAGATAAAAAAGTTAAGGAACTTCGTGCTTTTAATATAGTACTAGTTTTAGGGTACGCGCTTTGTGCGTGTACCCTATCTCAATAAGTATAAAATTTTAAAATAACTATGTATATCTGACGTGCAATTATTTAGTATTATTTCTAAAATTTGATGTTGAGATAAAGAGTATAATAATTACAGATATTGAAATGATTTATTCTAATTATAATATTTATTAGAATGTTACTTATATTTTGGTACATAAACTTTCTGGAAGGAGCATTTGACTAAAGAGTAATGGACATGTTATTATATGCCCGGATAATCAAATAAAATATTTCACAAAACTTACCTCAATTTTTATTTTTTATTTTACTAATATAATTAAATTATATAAAAAATTGGCCTTAACTCTATAACCGATTATAAATCTATAATCTATCTATATTATTATAAAAGTACTAAGCCCATGCGTGAAATATTGATCAATTATTTTACTTTTAAAAAAATAGATTTTGCAATAAAATTCTTATTTAATTATTTTTTAATATTTAGGACTTGAAAATTAAATAAATTTTTCCTTATTAAATATATTTCCTAAACCCGAACAATGTAGGACTCCTAATATTTAGAACTTTAAAATCAATTAAATTTTACCTAATATAAATTTCTTATCTTATTTGAACTATGTAATGTAACTATAATATCTTTCATGTTAAATATAAAAATACATATCTTGTTTCTTCCTTTTGAAAATCTAGAATTTTTTATATATATATACTAAGAGTTTCGTGAAAAATAATTTTACTAATATAACATATTTTAAAATTCGAAAACAATTTAATTGGATTCGTATGCTAATTAGTTCGTTCAAACACTTTATTATTTGTTTTCAATGTTGAAGAAAATAAAAAATTTATTCAATTTCTTACTATTAGCTCATCTTTTGTTTTAGTATGTTTTAAATTATTATTATTTTGAAGAAATGTTATACCTAATGTCTAGGACTTCTTTTCCGTTAATGTCGAGGATTCTTTCTATGAGATCCTAAGAAAGCACATGAGATTTTGCTCTAACCCAAAATGTCCATCATTTATAATTTGATTACAATTATGAAAAAATCCTTTAATTTATATCCTGTTGGAATTAACATAATAATAGAAATTTTTTACAATAGTATCGTTATACATATAGATGCAAAACTAACTAAAAACCAATTTAGCACCTACATATACTAATAAAGTAGTACTGAAAACCTCCTAATCCTAAAACTGAACGTAACTTTCATACATATACTCCTACGTATAAAGTGAGTAGAAAGTGAAGGAAACTTTATTAGTGTAAATTGAAAGCGCCTGAAATTTTAGAGTTGAAAGGAATTGAAAAAATAAATATTACAAATAGAAAGAGAATAATAAAATGACTATCCCTAAAAAGTATGAATTAATTAAATAACTATTCCTAAATAGTAGGAAATTAATTAAATGACTATTCCTAAATATTAGGAAAATAATCAAAAAGACTATTTTACCAGGGTAAACTCTATTTTTTAAGGGTAAAAAAGGCAGACGACATTTCGCTAAGGGTCTTGGTGCTTTTAATATAGTATAGAGTATAAATATAGATATAGATATAGATAGAAATAGAACTTGTTGTACAATTAGGTAACCACATTTACAAAAGTAAAAACCTAAATTATGACAGTAAAAGTAATATATTATTCTATCAGTAATATCAAGGGAACTTTCCAACCCAGAAAAGGGTACCAGAAGTTGAAGACCAACATCTCCTTTTTTCTGTTAGCTTTTAATTGAACATTGCTAGATACTAAGTGCTTGAACTAGACAAAAGAGCCAATTTCTGTTTCTGTAAGACTGAGAAGTTCAATTCAGAAACAGATGATACTGAACAAGTTAACATTCAACTGAAGAAAGAAGGGGGAAAAAGTGAGCATACATCATAAAAGTAGCTCAACTAGTTATGCTCATTGCATCTGAACCACAGCATTAAAATACAAGAAAAGGTTCTTACAGAAAAGAAAACAAATGGGATCGAACAAATTATGTAGTAACCATGTTATAGCTAAACTGTTTACCGTTCACATTACAACCAACCATGATTCTAAAGGAGTACATACGCAATTGCATTACAATCAGTGTCACTTACCAGAAAATATAGCAAAAACTTGTCCATCCAGAATTAAAATATTCAAGCATACAAAGCTGCTGGCTTGTTCGATGATCTACTAATCCCATTTTGATATGGCTTGCAGGTTGTATCCTGAGGGAAATGCAGGTATTACGGTAAAAGCAGCAAATTCTACAGTGTCCTATTATCATGCGCACCTTTTATTCTCCTATATTTGCAATTTATGAGCAAAACACGACTGAAAAATACTACCTCCAGTCCATATTATCTGTCTTCTAAGGCTTTTGCATATACAATAAGAAAGACATTTAATAACTTTAATCATAAGAATATTTAGAAATGCTTATGTAGAAGCTCTTCTTTCATCTGCAGGTATAGACTTCTTTGGATCTTATCTTAAACTATCATTTATCTCTTAAGCACCTCACTTAGTTAAATCTACACTAATTAGAATAGTAAGTGTGAATTTGGAACCAAAAAAAGTAATACATGCTTCTCGTTTTGTTTAAAGCGTCAAATATTTGTTTCTTGGGACAGGATGGAGTACTATCAAAGAAAAAAAAATGTACACAAGATGTTAATACATCTGCCTAGTCTTCATCCTGCCCCATAAGGAGGAGAAGAGGGGAACAAAGAGGGGACAAGTAGGATATTTAACAAGTTAAAAAATAAATAGGAGCATTTCAAATATCAATTTTCAAGTTCAGGTATGAAGAGCTCGCATTTTTCTTTTGTTCAAACAAAGAAAAATGCTAAAAGTTTTTTTCTATTTGGAAGCGTGTTAGGTCTAATTCCTATACTTTGGCTGAGTTATTCGTAACTGCATATTTACAATACAGGCTTAGAAGTCCAATTTTTAATTCAGATTGAGGCATAGTTGAACGGATATTGATATTATTATTTGTGAAATTTTATAGTCTACAGAGCAGAAAACACTTACCTCGCAATCCCATATGGCCCCAACACATTTGGAAAAACTAATACTAGAACTTCTAAGCATGCAACGTTCGGTAGTCTTTGGTGTACAATGGCCAGTCTCCCTATGACCTTCGACTGTATTAGCAGTGTCCAATTTCATTGGTGCACAATGGCTAGTCTCAGTTTGACCTTCGAATGTATTAGCAGCATCCAATTTCTTGACCCTAGGGGAGCTCGGGGGGCTTGGAAGGCATCTATGAGCCACAGCAGCTACAACTTGCCTTTCAAAATCACCATTCTTATCGGTTTCCTCATCTATCGAAGCACAAACTCGTTCTCTGCAGATAATTATGAGGCTATTCAGGTAAGACAAATTCATTAAACTATTTACTATATAAAACAGAAGAGAACATCAAGGATATTTCACCTGGGCAAGGAGGCATATCGTCTTGGAAAGAGAATACTTCCACCTCTACCACTGTGTCCCTCGAGATGGTCAAATTGTTGTTTGAAGCAATCAACCCCACTAAAAATGTAGTTTTTCAATTAGCTAATAATTCAATATGAAATGCAGTGCACTCACCAGAAACAGGGAGGACTTCAGAAGCAAAAGTAGGCGAATTGTTAGAAGCCTTTCAAGCAAAAGGAGAAAGCACAGGAAACCTCAGATATTTAAGTCCCGTGATTCCTGTTTTCGAGAAGGATTTAGGTCCCATGATTCTGAAGGTAAAATCAACGATTCACTTCACTATCTTTGTTAGACTTGATTAACCCTTTCCCCTAGACTAAGTGATGCATGAACAAATTACGTGATTTGTCCATCACTCCGTTTAAGTATTAAAAGTCAGATCATGATACCAATCCCCAAAAAAATGTAGCAGCTTTACAAATGTCAGCGGACAAACATTATTGTTACCTCCAAAAGTAAAGCAATTTCCTTATCAAATTGATTGGTCTTGCCAAATGACCAGTCATCTTTGACTAAGGTATAATCACCATATTAGATCACGACTAAGATAGAATCATCATATTTACTGGTATAAATCTTTAGGAGAAATTACCGTAAAATGGTAAGCAATAGTCTTACACGGTATATTGTCGTCCTAACTGTTTCAGACTATACTCGAGTAAAGGTACAACAACTTAAGTGACAGTTTTTACATGCATACAAGGTATGCAGATATGATTAAATGACGTTGATAATAGAAAAGGGTGCTAATCTAATATGCACCCCTAATAGGAAAAGATATGTATTATTTATATGCTTTGGATCCAAGGAGTGAACGAATTTGGGATTCATTCCCAAACTTCGTGTTTTGTGAAGCTTCAAAATGCACAATCAATTTGTAGATATAGCAGTAGATGGCAGATACTATGGTAGCTGAAACTACCAATATTAAAAAATGAAAAAAATACACAGTTTCAAGCATGAATCCACGGCCTATGGCCTATATCACATGCAGACATGGAAATTCATTGGATATGTAAGGGGAATAGATCACATCTTAACCGCAATTTGCGTAAGTGATAACTCCATCAGTATCCAGTACTTTTAATTATGTGCAAGCAGTATTCTAATAACTTCATTTTACTCCAATGACATTATTATCCATTCATTCAACACACTGAATATTTTTCTATCACAAGCCACAATTATTCTATAAGTCCATTACGTCTACCGATCAAAATAAAAAGTCAACACGTGTGTTGAATGATATCAGAAACTAGAAACACTTGTAACTCTCATTAGCAGCAGATTTCTCCTTTCGTATCACCATGAAGTATCCATTACAGATATATTAGATTATATGCGTCAAGCATCAGATGGAAATGAAGTGCCAATGTAAGAAAAATATGTTAAGTTTGTAAATGAAGAATAAATTTTGTATGAGAACATTAGTACGCAATGATGTAGACTGAAGGATATGAAAGTAGAATCATTGACAGAGGTCTATGACTTCGACTACTATAGGGCTGCCAGTCCTCATCCTAAAAGGTTCAACTAAGTATTTATTGGAAGTACAATACACGGATCATGAATTTCTCGTTAATGTATGATAGCATATAGGTGTTTTTTTTTTTTTTTTTTTTTTGGGGGGGGGGGGGGGAGGACATATTTCACCAAGACTATGGTGAAATGAGTTAGATCATCAGAGAAAATGGTGTTTGAGCCATAGCTTGCTAGAAATTGTATATACTACTTAGAGAAAAAAGTTTGCAGTACCTTGGATACATAAAGTGAGTGTGATCATTGCCATGAAGATACTCCTTCAGCATCTGAGGGTGATATTCCAGAATCTGCGCAGTTGAGAACAATGCACACTGTAAGTAGTAGAACAAAGTGCAAAATGAAGGTCAAGAGAGGATGAGATTGGTTGTTAATGCACATACCTCCCGATAGATGAGCTCTCTAATATCCTCTTTTCCAAGTTTTCTTCGATCAAAGTCGAATTCAAATTTTGAAATAGTCTGCGATGATGGTTCCTGTTCCTTGTTTGCCAAACCACGGAAATATGGATGTGCTAGCGCCTGAGGGGATTAATGAATTGCTAGTATTAGTACAAGATAAGTTATATTACAAACTAAAAACAAATGCCTAATGACACTGTTACATCCTACCTCTTCAGCAGAAGGGCGATCTTTGGGATCGAATGCAATCAAACGCTCAAGTAACCTTAGAGCTAGTGGATCAATGTGCGGGAATTTCTCTGACAGAGAAATAGGTGCCTTCCTCTTCATGCTGCTTAAATATCTCCTTGCCTTTTCATTTTTAATCTGCAGATATCAGGAAAATTGGAAACAAGATATATTCAAGATTTGTTACTAGATAATATGTTTATCAATTGTAACAGATGGATAGAAAGAACAAACCCTTGAAATGGCCTCAGTCGACGGCGAACCAAGCAAATCAGTTATGACATCCAATTGGTGAACCGCATTCTTTCCCGGAAATAATGGTTTTCCTGTAAGCATTTCTGCAAATATACATCCTAGACTCCAGATATCAACTGCTGGGGTGTACTGCAATTAAGCCTTTTGTTTTAGAATTTGTACAAATTTCTGAAGATCATTTGCATAATAAAGTTACCACAAGTGAGAAACACTGATGGCGTACACACCATCTCCTTAGGCATATGCTAAGTTCAGATTAGAGTACCAAACCTAATGCTCATTGGCACAGTCTAACTTTATTAAGCAGAAGTTTATCTAACATTCTTGCACTTCTCTTTTTTCCACTTATGACAAGGATACCATAGAAACTGAAAACTGTTGAAAACTCATCCAAGATTAGGAGAAAAAGTCCTTGAAGGTTCATGGAATATGCACAGTAGCAAGCTCCAACCCCCCCCCCCACCACCACCACCACCACCAACCCAACCACCACCCAAACAAAAAAAAATAAACCAACACACACACACCCTCTCTCACTCTCGTGCACAGATTATTCTGCTCAAATATCGGGCATTCATTAAATCGTGTCAAGTGTGCCATCTCACTAGTACAGTTTTCATAAAACTAATCTTCTCCCTTTGCCCGTAAGGACAAACTTCTCAAAAACACAGAAAAGCATATAAGAGAGGATATTTTTACTCCAATCTCCCAAGGTCAAACTTTCCAATGAGCCTAGCTTCCTATTTCCCCTCTCCCTACATTGACAAAATTTCTGTTTAGGGAGATCCCAAAATTTTGACACACTTAAATTAATAGTGTTACTGTATGATTGTTATTTCTTTCAATGATGTGATATTTTCCATCGGACTACTATGTCCTTAAATGAGCAAAAACAACAAGTAGAAACAGGGAACTTCACTGCCAACTATGTACAAATATTCAATTTAGAACCCAGTTATTAGCACTTGAAGTCATCGTTCTAAAATCCAAAACCCATAAAGTTAAAACCCTGGCTCCACCTCTGGTCTTGCATCCCCCATCAGTTTACAGAAAAGATAAAAATGAACAGAATAGAACTACCTACTTGCTATTCTGAGGTGAATGAAAAAAGAAACGAGAGAGGATATCTTTCTTCATAATCAGGGAGTTACAGCCGTACATCTACTGTTATGAGCTATAAAATATATATCATTTTGGAATTGAAGAGGATGACGCTAGTACTCGAGATCAAATTGTTGAGACAGCATCCAAAATACCGTTCTTGAGTTCTTTGTCAAGGGAAGACAGAGTATCTTTATAAACATCAAGTGGTGAGCAGTTTCTCAACAGCAGTTACAAATCAAAAGTGGCCCACGCTATGGTAAAGGACAGGGAGATTAGATGTATACTTATTCCTTAACGATAGACATTTCTTTTTTTTTATGAAGCTTAACGATAGACATTTCTCTGCAACAAGCAATTGCTATATCACAAGATTTTTAGGTAACATCTTTTTTGCTTAGAGAACATAAAATCAAGTATAACATCAGAAAATAGAGCAAGAGGAAGCATGGGATAAAAGTAATTTTCCCTAAGCAGTTGAAAAGGATTTCTACAATGGTATGACATCTTGATGCATCAATTTCAAATATTAGCTGATCACTCACTCTCAAACTGACTTGATATAGAGCACACACTTAAAAATGAAGATTGCAAACAAGAAATGAGGAAGCTAAAGAACAATGACACTAATTCATTAGATGAACGAATATTGAAAAGTAAAATCCCATGCTAACTAAAGAAGTTTCACAATATGAAATTCAAGTTTCCAATTTTAACATGAGAGCACGCACCTGAACATTACAAGCAATAGATGAGAACAGAGTGAGAACTAAATGTATACAAACATGCATATTTACCTGTATAAAATCATACTTACTTTGGAGAAAAAGGAACCACAAAGTTCTGGAGCACGATACCAACGAGTTGCCACGTAGTCCTTTAGAGAAAAAGCATGAAGCATTTTACTTGGAATTACAGGGGTAACAAATTAACAACTTAAAGAATTATGTTAGTATATAATTTTCCATACTATAGTGAAGTACTGAATAGAAGAGAGAAGACCATTTCATCTTTGAAAGCACAAAGAATCAGGCATCAATCGCAGGTATACTAACGTAACACTTCACGTTCACTGACAGCCTTGAGATATTTTTAGTGGCTATTTGTAATAAAGATAGACCAAGAAAAATTTAGAAGTAGAGAGATGAAGCATACAGTCCAGAAAACAGCAGATGGGGTATCGCCAAGTGATACCCGAGCAAGCCCAAAATCACAAATTTTCAGCTTGCAATCTGCATTTGCTAGAATGTTCTTTGGCTTCAAATCTCGATGGAACACGTTTGCTGTTAAATCAACAAATGTGAGAATGAGTCATCATAATGTATGTAAAAACAGAAAAGGTCTTCAATTTACCAGAAAACAGAAAGAGAAAATCGCAACCTGTATGCATATACTTTAAACCTCGAAGAAGCTGATACATAAAGAATTGATAATGTTCAGGAGTGAGACTGTCATTTGCTTTAATTACATGTTGAAGGTCACATTCCATCAACTCAAAGACAACATATATATCCTTGAATTCCCTCGGACATGGAGGCAACAATATATGCTTTATTTCTACAATATCTGGATGCCGAAGCAACCGAAGTAGCTTTATTTCTCTAAGGATGCGGGTGGCTTCCGAAGCATGCTCAAAAACATCATTAATCTTCTTTATTGCTACCTTTTCTCCGGTATGAGTATCAATTGCTGCTGCAACAACGCCATAGCTTCCCTTTCCAACAACCTCTTGGATTTCATATTGATGGGCTTCACCATATTCAGTGAAGAATTCTTTGAAATCCATCACCTGCAGATTTATGAGATACTATTAGAATCTATGTTGCTCGGACTCGGGTCGAGTATCCAATACGGGTGCAGATGTAGAAGTCGGATCCTTCATGGCTTAAATTTTAAGATTCGAGGTACGGGTGCAGGGATTCGGCTAAAAATTATTCAAATATCTAAAAATAGAGTTATAAAAATATGTCAAAGTTATGGGGCATTAGGGGAAAAACTTACAAGATATTCGGAGAAGAAGAAAATATTGATTAAGAGGAGAATCCGAGAAGGAGATAAAAGAAAAAGGATTGACAAAAAAATTTCTATATACAAGCTGTTCCATCTACTTCACTTTCACTGCAGCTTTTGTTTTGATTTGAGAAATCATTTTATATCTCCGGAATTTCTCCATCAATTTTGGTCAAAGTACCATAAATCAGTTGACCAGTTCCGGTACGGATCCTACACCCACACCCATTGTTGTGTCGACACAGGTGAGTAACTTAGATTAGAATTCCTCTTTAGACAAACTGGCAAGGTCCATAAAAGATGCAGAAGGATATCAATATCCCACATTTTTTGAATAACTTTAAAATATAAATCTGGAGTGAAATCTTCTCTTTTCCTCTTGCAACTATGGTCTAAATGCCAAGCTCTATCCCGCACATTAAACAACATATTCCAGTGCAACAAATATAATTTTACTGAACATTCTTAACACTGTGTCACAAAAAGTACATGAAACAGATAGAAGTTAAGGATATGACATGGATCCTAAGTATATATAGGTTAAATATTACTTTTTACACAAATATATTAATTCTTAAACACTCTTAGGGGAATTACTCGCTTCAACCCCCCAAGGTTCTCTAGGGTGGTCAGTCGAACACCCTTCGCCGGAATACTATACTATGCATATATATGTCAAATATTACTTTTTACACAAATATATTAAATCTTGAACGCCCTCAGGGGAATTGCTCGCTTTACCACCCCCACCCCCCAACCAACTATGAAAAAGAAAGATAAATTAAATGATGACGAAGAAGAATAAGAAAATTTACCATTTTTTTGGTACTTAGACTTGTAAAGAAGATGGATGCTGTTTAAACCACTTTCAAGACCTGCAATGCATCAAATGAAATTAGAACTAAATAACAATTAAGTACTCCAGTTGCTAATTACTCACTGATTAAAAACCCTGAGTACAACAACAACAACAACAACAACAACAACGACAACAACAACAAAGTGTAATCCCAGTAACAACAACAACAAAGTGTAATCCCAGTAACAACAACAACAAAGTGTAATCCCACAAGTGAAGTTTGGGGAGGGTAGGATATACGCCGCATTACCCCGCCTTAGCCCTATCCTGGAAGGGCAGAGAGACTGTTTCCGATAGAAACTCGGCTAAGTACTAATACAACAGATATCTCTAAATATCAGCTAATTAATCTTTTTAATGAGCAAAAACGCCAACCATAAACATTCATATTCTATTCAACCACATTCCAAATATTCAGAGTATAGTCAACAAGAAAATAAAACTAGAATCATGAATCAAAGAATACCTCTATAAATCATCCAACTGCATAAAAAATGAACAAGTAATTCTAATGTAAAAAACTATATATAAAAACACAACAAAATTAACAAGCAAAAACAAACAAAAGATTAGATCTTGAATGAAAGAATTCACCTCAATAATGGGTCTCTAAAGAGAGGGAAAACAGCTTATTAATTTGATACTCCTTTTCCAAGTTCCAAGCTTTAAGGGATTGACAATTATTATATATGTATTACTTATAATTCCAGGAAAAGGTACAAAGTCTCCAGAAATGAACAGGTAAAACCAACCCCAGTTGAAAACGCTTTATATTTATGGCAAGTTGATTAAATATAATAAAAATAAAAGTTGAAGAAAAAGCCAAGATTGAATATGTCAGCTGTCTTTATCAAAAATCTTTCCCACTAGCTGTTTTTTTTAAAGAAAATAAATAAAGAAATGGGCTTTAGAGTGGGGACAGAGATGTTTAGATTTAAATAAATAAGAAAAACATAGGGAGAAATAAACAACGAAATGGGCGTACATACATCGTTCGCCATCCAATCCAGCATATAAATACGTAGTGATGTTTTGGTTGAACGGATAAAGGATATAACTTCCGTAATAAAATACGTATTAATTTTAGAATTATTTATACGATAAGAGGTCGTTTGATTCAATTGTGGGATAGACAAAGTTATCCTGAGAATATTTCATGGATTAGCTATTTTACATTCTATATGGGATAAGCTAATCCACCAGTTTTGTATAAAAAAGTTTCTACCATTAGTTAATACCCATAACTAAATACTAGATAAGTATAATCTCATATTTTACCCCATAATTCTTGTCCCGTAACCAAATGATCCTTAATTGAGGTATTGTTTTTATAAGATGTTCAATGTGAGATAATATTTTGGAATTATTAATTTCGAGATAAAACACTAAAATGACAAAGACGCTCTTTTCGAAAACTCTTATGTTAAAGTTTTTCAAGAGAGTCAGGTTAAAATTAAAATGTAGAATTATCCTAATTTATGAAGAAAAAAATGCCCATTTTATATTATAGATCGTGTGTCTTATTTTTAGTCAATAAAATAGGTGAGAATCATAAGCTCTTACGTTCAAATTCCAGCAAAAGCAAAAAATACTAATCCCTCCGATTCACAATAAGTGATTTTTTGGTTATTTTCACGCAGATTAAAAAATTCACCTTTTAACATTAATTAGCAATAAAATTGACCATAATAACCTTTCTATCTCTTCACATAAACACTCCTAACACATACTTCAACACTATTTACTCTAAAGGCAATGTAGAAAAAAAATAATTAATTCATTCTTAAAATCTAGAAAAATCGCTTATTTTGGACCACAAAAAAAAGGCGAAAAAATCACTCATTGTGGACCGGATGGAGTAGGTTATTTCTTTTCATCTGTTTAAGTCTTGGTGGATAAAGTTATCTTGTATCTGTTAATGGTGGGACGCGACAGGTATGCCGAGGAATTAGTCAAGGTACGAACACCACGGTTATTAAAAAAATAATAAAATTAGATCTATTAATTAATTTTATTTTTACATATTAAAATTTCGACAATTTAAATTTAGTAGTTATAATTTATTACAAACCAAACGATCCGGGTGCACCTATATTTTTATTTATAAAAAAAAAATCGAATAAAATAAATAGAAATGGAGAATTGATGAATAATGAAAGAGTAGGATCCGATGCAGAGCTTAAACTACAGGACAAGAGTTGTAAATTGAATGCGTAAACAGTGGAACGTCCGACACCTTAAATTGCGAGCCTTATCTTATCTTCCCTCTTTTTTTCCTGACAACTTGTCTGTGTCCTTCAGTTTAAGCAAGTTAACTGACCTAAGCTTAAGCTCCTTCAGTTTCAGTTTCAGAATCAGAATAATATAAGGAAGGAAGGATAGAGGAAAGTCTGATAAATTCTTAAGAATAACGCGTCAAATACTTTTAATATTAATAACCTATAGAATAGGCAGATCATCCGCAGCCATTACTGTGATATGCAAGTTGTTATGATGATTAATCATTTGCTCTTCAAACCACAGGATCCAACTTGCTTAATAATTTAAGTTTTATGCACTTAAAAAATATTTAGTCAATCACATTAATTACACATCAATAACAACATATTTTTCCTTATAACCATTTGGTAGGGTTCTTCATTTTTAGATTAAAAGTTTCATAAGTCACCCTATTTGGTCACCCTCATTTACCTTGTATCAACTTTTAAAAAAAAATTAACTGATATTTAACTTTTTGGTAACTTCATATACATACTCTTTTCTCTTCTTCTTAATTTGCAACACATCAATGCATGCTTAGGGTTTCTCTTTCTTCTCCTTCTTAGTTTGCAAAATATCATTGTAGGTTATGCTTAAGATTTCTTCTTCTTCTTCATAGTTCCAAAATAAGTTTATTATATTTATTGTTGTTGTGATAATTTGATTATTGGGGTTCGTTTTTTTATGGTATTTAAAAGTTATATTTCAAATTTAAGCTTATTTAGAGTTGATTTGGACATTGAATCGTGTGTTGAATTATTGAAATTCGAAGAACAAGTTTATGTTTGTGATGACCCGATAGGTCATCTAGAATTTTAAACCCTAATTCGTATTTCGAAACCTCAAATACCTCATTTTAGCCTTCCTCAATTTGCATTCACAGTCCTGGTGTTTTCTCGGAAAGCTTTTATGTTAAAAACTGATAAAATATGAAATTTTCCTTTAAAATTCATGAGTTGACTTCGGTCAACGTTTTGAGCAAACGGACCCAAATCTGTGTGTTAATGGTCCCGGTGGGTCCGTATCATGATTTGGGACTAGGGCGTATGCCCGGAATCGAATTCGGAGGTCCCTAGCTCGAGTTATCACTTTTTGTCGAAATTTAAAAGTTTAAAGGCTTAATGAATCTAAAAGTGTGACGACCCTGCCATTTTCTCATGAGTTACCGCTCCGTTTTTTCCATTTCTGCTTCTTTATGCTTTGTTTATCCGTGTTATGTGGTCTCGGGTTGGTCGGATCGAATCCGGAATGATTTTGGTAATGTTTGAGACACTTAGTCTCTTTTGAGGAAGCTTAAGTTGGAAAAGTCAACCGGATGTTGACTTATGTGTTAGAGGGCTCGGATGTGAGTTCTGATGGTTCGGATAGCTTCGGGAGGTGATTTAAGACTTAGGAGCGCGATCGGAATGAGTTTTGGAGGTTCGGAGTAGATTTAGGCTTGAATTGGCGAAGTTGATATTTTGGCGATTTTCAGTTGGTAGGAGAGATTTTTATATAGGGGTCGGAAAGGAATTCCGAGAGTTGCAATAGTTTCGTTGTGTCATTTGAGACGTGTGTGCAAAATTTTAGGTCTTTCGGACGTGGTTTGGTTGGGGTTTTGATCAAAAGTGGAATTCGGAAGATTTTGGAAACTTAGGCTTGAATCTGATGTGTTTTGATTGATTTGATGTTGTTTGAGGCGTTTGGAAGATTGGTACAAGTTTGAATAAGGTTTTGGGATATATTGGTGCCTTTGGTTGAGGCCCCGGGGGCCTCGGGGTGATTTCGGATGGTTGATAGGGAGTTTGAAACTTTGTTGCAGCTGCTGAATTTGCTGCTTCTAGTATTTCTACACCTGCGGATTGGGGACCGCAGGTGCGATGCCGCAGGTGCGATAAGGGAGGTCGCAGAAGCGAAAATGCCTGGGAAGTCAGGGACCGCAGATGCGGTTGATGGACCGCACCTGCGAAGGCTCAGGTGCGTAATATTAATCGCGGGAGCGGTTTTGACCGTTAAGTGAAGAACCGCAGAAGCGGTTAGTTGGCCGCATATGCGGTACCGCAGAAGCGGTGAATAGAGCCGCAGATGCAAAAATGCCTAGGCAGAAGGTATAAATTGTGGCCTTCGCGAATTTTAGCTAATTTCACAATTTTTATCTCGGCTTTGGAGCTTTTGGGACGATTTGAAAGAGGGATTCCAAAGGAACTTCATTGAGGTAAGGAATTTGGACCTAAAACTCGTTCCGATGCCATTATTTCACGGATTAGAGCTAGAAATTATGGAAATTAAGGGTGAAAATTTGGGGAAAACTAGGGCTTTGAAACTTAGACCTTTGCTTGAGGATTTGAAGGACCATTTGAGGTCGGATTTCAGAACTTTTGATATGTATGAACTCGTGAGGAGATGAGGAATCTATTGATGTAAAAATTATCGAATTCCGAGACGTGGGACCGGGGGTCGGGTTTTGGTAATTTCGGGATTTTTGGTATTTTTTGATTGTTTTCGCTTGTGCTTCGTTCTCTTAGCATATTTTGACGCGTGATTCTGATTTTGGATAGATTCGATGCGAGTGGAGGCCGATTCGAGGGGCAAAGGCGTCGCAGAGTAGTATTTTCACTGGTTTGAGGTAAGTAACCATTGTAAATCTGGAACTGAGTATTTGACTTGTTTTTTATAAATACGGTGACGCACATGCTAGGTGACGAGCGTGTGGGCGTGCACCGGTAGGGATTGTGACTTGGTGCGTCCCGTAGCGGCTATTAATCCGCGTATTTGATTTGGAACCTTATGATATTCCGTACTTTAGCTATTTATACTATATTATGGGCTATATGCCATGTTTGGGGCCTTGTGCTGACCTGTTGAGACCCTTAGGGGCATTTTTACTGTTTTCCTCACTCTACTTATTGAAAGCATATCCTCAGTCATGTTTTACTTGTTTAAATGTTTAAAATTGGTTTTATCACTCCACTTCTAATTGTGAGGACTGTTTGGGCTGAGTTCCCTAATTTCTATTGTTGTGCCCGAGAAGCTGTGAGGTTAATGACTGAGAGAGGTTGAGAACCTAATAGTGAGGTTATTATATGTATATATTATGGATCGGGCTGCATGCCGCAGTGATATATATATTGGATCGGGCTGCATGCCGCAACGATATATATATTGGATCAGGTTGCGCGCCGCAGCGATATGATGCTTGGGCTGTAGGAGCCCCTCCGGAGTTTGTACACCCCCAGTGAGCGTAGTCGACTATAAATTACGGATCGGACTGCACGCCGCAGTGGTTACTATGATTTCTATTATTATGAGATATTAATGCGCCTGAGTGCTGAGAGTGAGTACTGAGTGACGAGAGTGAGTCACGAGTGACTGAGAGGCTGCCCGAGAGGCCATGTTCTGAGTGATACCTTGCCCGAGGGGCCCACTTATGATATTTTCAATGATTTCGCTCTTCTTTTAAAATAAGCCTCAGTTGAAAAATTGCCAAGTATATGATTTCAAGTGTTTAAACTCAAGTTGATAATTTTACGACGAAACTGGTTTTAAACTGTGAAATGGACTTGCTTTCCTGTTGTTTATTCTATTATATGATTTTTAACTGCTCGTCACTACTTTCAGACCTTATTTACTTTAGTTACTTACTGAGCTGGCGTACTCATGTTACTTCCTGCACCTTGTGTGCAGATCCAGGTGCCCGAGTGGCAGAGTGAGGGTCCTCAGCTGATCCAGAGGTTTGGCATCCGCATCCCTGTCTTCTCCTTCTTATCTTGTTCTTTTCCGCATTTTCTAAACTTATGTTGTATCATACAGTCAGTTATGTAGTAGATGCTCTAGACTCGTAACACCAGATATTTGGGACTGTGTAGTTTTCATGTTTATTTGACATTCCGCGTATGTAATTGTGTTTTAAACACTTATTATGAAAATTTGGTATATAAACATGTGTTAGAAAATGGTTTTATAAAAGGAACTTGTTGTGGTTAATGATTTGGGTGGGCTTTCCTGGTAATGTGATAGGCACCATCACGACTGGGTATTTGGAGTCGTGACAAAAAGTTCGCTGAGAAACGAAATTGGTTTGGTGTGATTCGGACATCCAGTTGTTAAAATAGCAATTCTAAACTCTTCTTAAAAATTCATTTGATTTTGGTGTCTGATTCATAGTCTTAAGTGTTATTTTGGTGATTTGATCGTGCGAACAAGTTCATATAATGTTTTTAGACTTGTGTGCATGTTTGGTATGGAGCTCCAAGGGCTCGGGTGAGTTTCGGATAAGCTACGGAGTGAGTCTGGACTTAGAAACATAGCTGATGCATTTAGTTTCTGGTGTCTGTTGCAGATCCGGCTCGCATTTGCGAGCCTGGGCATGACAGGGGATACTCACATTGCGAAGTAAAAGTTCGCATTTGCGAACTTGCCATTTCCGCTTTTGTGAAGGCAGAGTCGCATTTGCGACTCAGTACCTTTTGTGATGATTTTCTCATTTGCGAAGAAAGGTACGCATTTGCAAGGGCATCAGGGTTCGCATTTGCTTAGCATTTCATCGCAAATGCGATTATTGGGATTCTAAGAGGAGTTCGCAATTGCGAACAAGATATCGCAATTGCAACATATGCAACTGTGTAAAAGTAGACGGGATTTCTCTCATTTCTTAAAAATTTCAAACCTAGAGAACCCTAGAGGCAATTTTCCCAAGAGCCCTCCTTACTCAATTCATTGGGTGGATAGGACTACTTCAGATTTCGGTGGATAAATTTTATAATTTTTTATACAATACAAGTATAACTTCAATAACAGCCTAAAAAATGGGTATCAATACAAATGCCCATTTTCATAGCTCAAATCAGAAACCTCAAAATAAAGATGAAAGAATTTTTTTCACGTCACTGCACTCCTTGTGTTAACGGAGTCAACTCTGTATAAAGTTATTGATGGATAATTTGAGTAAAATAGAAAGTTGCTCGTTATAACTGATTAAATTACAATAATATATAATTAAAAAAAGTTACAATATTAATGCTTATAAGTTATAATATTAGTTTAGTCGATAAGTAGAATCATGTCTTACAAATACAGTAAGATTTGTAAACAATTGAACACAATTTTGTCAGTCCGATAAGACTTGTAAATAATTTAGCAAGATAAATAAAATAAAGATTATGCCCACTTGCGAACAAGGCAAGTATCGCAAATAATCTGGCAAGATTTATGAACAGTTTAATAAGATATGTAGAATGAAGATTATACTAAAGTTATACTCTGCGATAGAGGGTATTTTTTTCATTCTTCATAGTGTAACATCGAGGTTATTTTTGTACAAATTTCTTAAATGGAGACAGATTCAAATAGCCTCCTCAAATCATCCTATTTGTGCAAATCTTCCAAAATAAAATATATCTATATTCTCTCTCTCTCTCTCTCTCTCTATATATATATATATATATATATATCTATATATATTATATTAAAAGGAGAGTAGTATGCATTGTGGTTAAGCCAAGTGGCAAGCTAAAATGAAGTCACTTGGCAATTTTAGGACAACATTAATAACTAGAAATTATATATAGATACATAATTAATGGAAGTAGTTTAATAAATCTTATACATAATCTAAATAGATCTTAGACAAATCTAATCTATATATCTATAAAAAATTTATATGTATAGTTGTATCTATATCTATATCTATATCTATAATTCAATATTTATATTTATATATTGATCTACTCATAGATTTTTTTCTATATTAGCTAGAAATATGGAGGTGAAAATTAATTAAAAACTATAATCTATATTATATTAAAAGGAGAGTAGTATGCATTGTGGTTAAGCCAAATGACAAGCTAAAATGAAGCCACTTGGCAATTTTATGACAACTTTAATAATTAGAAATTATATATGGAAACATAATTAATGGAAGTAGTTTAATGAATCCTATACATAATCTAAATAGATCTTAGAAAAATTTAATCTATTATCTATATTTATATTTATATGTATATTTATATCCATATCTACTATATTTAGATCATATAATGATCTACTCATAGATTCTCTTCAATATTAGCTAGAAATATGGAGGTAAAAAGTTAATTTAAAAACTATAGTAGAAAAAAATAAAATAATATAGAAAGACGTAAACTGAGATAACATAGGATTATCTATACTTTGGAGTAAGTTAAAATATAAAATAAAATAAAAATTTACTTAAGATATTAAAGATTTATTGATTTTAAAAATTTTAAAAATTCAAGCAACAAAATAAGATCTTACATAAAATATACAAATTATATACAATGTGAAAAAAATTAAATATCTATATTATATTAAAAGGAGAGTAGTATGCATTGTGGTTAAGCCAAGTGACAAGCTAAAATGAAGTCACTTGGCAATTTAAGACAATATTTATAATTACAAAGTATAAATGGAAACATAATTAATAGAAGTAGTTGAATGAATCTTATACATAATTTAGATAGATCTTAGACAAATTTAATCTATCATCTATATTTATATTTATATGTATATTTATATGTATATTTATATTCATATCTACTATATTTAGATCATATAATGATCTACTCATAGATTTTCTTCTATATTAGCTAGAAATATGGAGGTAAAAAAGTTAATTTAAAAACTATAGTAGAAAAAAATAAAAAATATAGAAAGACGTAAACTGAGATAACATAGGACTATCTATACTTTGGAGTAAGTTAAAATATAAAATAAAATAAAAATTTACTTAAGATATTAAAGATTTATTGATTTTAAAAATTAAAAAAATTCAAGCAACAAAATAATATCTTACATAAAATATACAAATTACATACAATGTAAAAAATAATTAAATATCTATATTTATCTATCTATATTGTATTAAAAGGAGAGTAATGAAGCATGAGGTTAAGCCAAGTGGCAAGCTAAAAAAAAGTCACTTGGCAATTTTAAGACAACAGTAAAAATTTGAATTATAAATGGAAACATAATTAATGGAAATAGTAGTTCAATAAGAATTATTTTTTAATTATGATACAAATCTCTATTAGTAGTATACTTTAGTTAACATTTTTTTGTATAATTATGGTAGGGACGAAATAAATTATGGTAGGGACGAATTTTAATTAATTGATCAAGCTTTGTAACTGGCCTTATTTTAGTATAATATACATTACTGTAGGTATCTTTAATTAAAATTTTATGCATAATTCAGTTATGGTAGGTATCCTTTTTTGAGAAAGAATCAATTAAATTTTTGTTTTGTATCTTACACATTAATTTTAAGTTGAAATAGTAATTCTTTATTTAGCACAAACTTTGTATCAGACCTTATTTGGGTGCAATATACATTACTGTAGGTATCTTTAATTAAAATTTTGTGTATAATTCAGTTATGATAGGTATCTTTTTTTGAGAAAGAATTAATTAAATTTTTATTTTGTATCTTACACATTAATTTTAAGTTGGAATAATAATTTTTTATTTAGTACAAGCTTTGTATCTGATCTTATTTGTGAGCAATATACATTACTATAGGTATCTTTAATTAAATTTTGTGTATAATTCAACTATGGTAGGAAAAATAATTAAATAATATATATATATATATATATATATATATATATATATAATGAGGTTATATTAATATTGACAATTCAGACAATAAATATTTTATACATAAACAAATATTTCTTAAAATAATAGTGAAAATATTGTTGCAACAATTAGAATTTTTACGATTAATATTTGAATTGAGTATTGCTAGGTTAAGTTTGAAAGTATAAGATGATTTTTGGAAATGTGGTCCAATGGATAAAATAGAAGAATAAGATATATTTGAATTTGATATGGGACTTTTCTTTTAATATGATAAGAAAATTCATATTTAAGAATATGAGCAATAGAGTCAAAGTTACCATTGAAATAATTTTTATTTATCATTTGTATTATATTAAAATGAATGTGATAAAAGTGAATATTAAATTCAAGTAAACTAATAAAAATTTCTATCATAAAGAACGAAAAAGGATAAAACTTATTTAAATTTGATATAAATGTTTTTTAAGTATGATAAAAAATGGTCATGAAGTGGATAAGGCCACATAACTGAAGTTTAATAGATTAAAAAATTTTAAAAAATCAAAATATTAATAAATTAGAGATAATGTGAGGTTATTTATACTAAGAATTAGTATAAAAAATAAAATAAAGTAAATATATAATGCTTAAAAATATTATTAATAAATTTAAAGAATTTGATAATTTTGGGTATTAATTTTAAATAAAATAAATATTTATTTCAAGATTAAAAAATCATACATCTATTTATATAATAATATTAAAGGATATAAATAGATTATGATATAAAATAAAGAGGCATGTTACTGAAAGCCATAAGAAAATAAAATATTATATATTAGGTAACTTAATAGCAATAATAAAAAATTTAAAAATATTTAATATTATAAATAGAAGGGAAAGACGATTTGAACTTGAGATTTAGATTAAAATTATGGTGAAACGGTCAAACTATGGATAGGACTACAAAATTAAAGTTTTACTAGATAAAAAAAATAAAAATTGGATAATAAATTAAAGAAATACAAAATAAATATCTCGTGTGGGTAATTTTATGAACGAAAATTAAAGTCTATTTGTATCCTAATGTTAAAAGAGAAAGAAAATTTAATTACACGTGATACAAAAATAATTATAAGAAAATTCAATAGATTTAAAGTATAATAATAAAAAAATTATCTATTAATATTTTAAACTAATTCAAAGTTATAACTTAAAATAAAATGTGATTTTATATATTTTGTTTATTGGTAAAATATTAATGTAAAAAACTAAATAAAAATTCATAGTAGGGAAGAGGATGTATAAAGAGGAAAATAGAGATAGTGTGAGAATATTTATACTTTGAATTAATTAAGTATAAGTATATTAAATAATTAAATAATACTCACAAATATTATTGAAAGATTTAAATGAAAATAGAATTCCAAGTAAGAGGATAAAAGTACAAAAATAAATAAAAATTTTATATTTATATATGTTTATCAAAAGGGTAATAAGCAAGATATCAAGTCAATTGGTAAGCTAATAAAAGATCACATGAATATAACATTATTAAGTAATAGATAATGCAATAACTATAAGCAAAGATTAAAGAGAGAGTTGTTTTGGGTGAAAATGTAGAAGGATAATGTCACACCTCCTTTTTGCGCGCCCGGCCCCCGAGGGGTTAAATGCGCGGGTGGAGTTTTTCCAATTTAAGTGACAATATTCGAAATGGGATTATTTGTTTAATTCAGAGTCGCCACTTGGGAAAGGTTTGGCTTTTGGTGTCCCAAGTCACCGGTTTATCTTGAATCCCAAATCGAGGAAATTTTCGACTTTTCCAAATGAAGTCTGCGAACCAGAAATTCTAAGTAAGGAATTCTGTTGACCCGAGGGAAGGTGTTAGGCACCCTCGAATCCCGTGGTTCTAGCACGATCGCTTAAATTGTTATAATGGCTAAATATCTGATTTAAATACATGTTGTGACTTATGTGCTTTTATTAAGTTTAAACCGCTTTTATTATTATCATTTATTTTTTATAGAATTGCAACGTCGTGAAAATGCATCTCGAACCACGTCACAATCAATGCACCCGTGATCGTCGACACATTTGGACTTCGTTGAGATTTGGATTTGGGTCACATCAATGTGCACCCGAATTTAAGAATATGATTTAATTAAGCCGCGCCTAAAGAGTCTAACGCGTTATTATTTTGTAGAAGGCCATGAAATTTATTAAATGGCCTATCCTGAATTCCAAATAATTATCATGGTTATTTATTGAGGGCCCCGCAATTTTGCATCTTTATTTGGCTAGGCTTATCTCTATTTTAGAAAGGATGTCCTAAAGTGGCTACATTTCTAATGCATTTGTCTCTAAAACTAGAAGAAAAGGTATATGCTAATTTAACTATATGCTTTTGCCGAATCCAGATTTTAGCTAATCATCCGATTAATTATTTACGGAATGAAGAAGCATGGTACCTCATGAAAACATGCTTTGAACTTGATAAAAGAAAAGTATATGAGATTGACGAAATGCTACGACTGTTACAAGAGCTCCCTAACTTTAACTTATTCAGACAAGATTAATTAAAACCCCTTATTAGAAAATGCGACTAAGGATATTAGAAACTCATCCCATAAAACTGCCTAATGAAACTAAAAATCAAGAATCTGAAATTGTATTAGCTTTAGCTAGATTTAAGACAGCCATTTGCCCTTACATATTCGAAGCATGCTGAAAGAGCGAGTTTGAGTTAGCAATTGTATTAAAATGGCTGCACATTTCATGGATTGTATTTACATCTTATGTACTACTAAACGAATAAAATGTCACAGTTTCAGATTGGCATAAACTTTAATTAAGTACAACCTTACTAATGTGTCTCTATTAGGCTAACAGACCAAGAAACTGCATATCTTAACAACATAAAAATTTCATAAGCAATACAACAGGTGATTATAACTCCTTCAACTCTTTTGGTTCATGCTTTCATTGTTACATCAAATGCGAGTCTTAGTATGTACCTGGATATTGGATACAACAGAAGAAGCAAGGGGTCAGTAGGGCAATAGAAGTGATACCAAACAGCAGCAGTAACAGCAGGTACCAATAGAACAGAAATTCCAGTGCAAAAGGCCAGTAAAGCCAATGGAGGAAAGGCAGAATGAGGCAAATTCCCAATAGTATGGAGTCGGAGAATCAGGCAATCCAATTCCAGGAGAAGCAGACCACACAAATCCAAACAATAGACTTAACTGACACTTGAAGGACAACAGGACTAACTTGGACAGTTTGAACAAAATGAGAATCGAACAAACAGTAAGAAGAAGACAATTCCTGATTTTGTGATATCCCTTTCCCTATCTCCTTTCTTTTCAAGTTCTAATGTCAGTCCTCAATTTGAAGTCTATTTGGGTTATCAAAGAGAAATCTTTTCTTAGTTTCTGTTTTCAGAATTTGAAACTCTCAGATGTTCCCTCTCAGTGTCTCTCTCTATTTCTGTATGCCTTTTTTCTGTGTATCTCTTCTCTGTGTATGTGTTTTTCTTTTTCAGCTCTCCAGGTCCAGTCTCCTTTTTTCCTGTATATCTATCTCCTCCCTTATAAACCTCAAAACTATCTCTTTTAACAGCCTGTTTTTCAGAATATCACAGTCCCCTCCCATGTGCCTTCAAACTTTTCAGATTCCAATTAGTTGTTTAAGTATTAACCCCCCATCATTCCCTTGGCAGGCTTCAACTTTCAAAGGGTTTAATACTTTTAAACTAAAGCAAGGTATGAGCAGTAGGATATATCTGACAGCATATGCTGTCAAAACATTTTAAAATCAAAAGCCCTTTTATGCAGGAAACAGGCTGTGCATAAAGCACATGAGGTGCACCAATGCACATGCTGTGCACGAGTGCACATGCCTTCCAATTCAGAATTTAAACCAAACAATCCTTTTTACATTACTGATCAATTCAAACAGCTATAAGTAAACAAAAACTGGTTCTTAATTGACTCAACAAATGCTTAGCAGAAGTAAATCGATTTGTTATTGTTCGGACAGTTGAAACTAATTGACGACACATGTCGACTCGACTATATTAGCATTAACATACACAATCGTAACCAAAAATCCGACATTTAACAGTATCGACCCATAATTCGAATTATACTGACTGAGCAAAGTGGTACTCGAGGAACCAATTGCTCAGTCAACATTTGAAGCTCAATTATTGTACAACAAATACATATGTCTTATCAGAATAGGAGGGGGGATTTTAGACAAACAAACAGAGGTTCAGGCAAAGCGGTTGAAGCACAGTTGATAGAAGTCAAGGACAGAAAACGAACAGACCCTTACAACAATCAAACGAACCAAAACAACTAAGAAAAGAAAGAAACTCACCTTAAACCGCAAAAGATCAAAACCTTAACTCGGACTTGGTCAGGCCTTTCTTAAGGCTGAACGGACTTTAAACGAAGTGTTTCTCAGATGAGAAACACTTTGATTAAAGTCCATTAGACCTTAATCTCTTCGGTTGAACCAGTGACGGAGGAACACAAAACTTTCAAAACTTAGATCTGGGATTCAGGCTTCCCTGATCAGATTCGGACCAAACCAAGTATGGTTTGGTCACGAGGGGGGTCTGGGGAGTGTCTGGTATGAATTTAAAGCAGATCGGTGTAGATTAGGTTCCGACTCGAATCTTCAAATGAAGATTCGAGAAGGTGGGATAAGATTCGAAGCGTGTGGTTGGTAGATTTGGGTTCAGGATGGCATGGGGGTTCTATGGTGTTAAGGGTAGGGTCACCGACGTTCATGTCGCCGGGTTTCTGGTGAAGGGAGATGGGGGCGGCTCTAGGGTTCCGGGGTTCTTTGTGAGGATGATGAAGGGCAGGGGTATTTGGACAGGGGGTGGGGTATGAGGGGCAGCTTATATATGGAGTGAGTGGATGGACCTCAGCCGTTGGATGAGGCATGACGAAGGGCCAGGATCCTTCCACTTGAGGGAAACGGTGTCGTTTCAAGTGTTGGGGGCAGAGTTGGTTCGGGTAACGGGTCGGGCAAATGGGGTTATGGGTGAGAGATCCGGACCGTTGGATCAGTTTGGTTTGAATGGTTGGGATGGATTGGCATTGAAACGACGTAGTTTTGGTGTTAAACTACATCGTTTTGACGCCTGGGGAGTGGGCTGTATGGACCGGTGGATTGGGCTATTTGCTTGGGCCAATTTTGTTAAAAATTGGCCCAAGTCCGGAAGGGAAGGGAAAGGCCCTTTTTTTTCTTTTCTTTTTCTTTTTCCTTTTATTATAAAAATACAAAACTAAGTGAAATCAAATTAAAAATAAACACCTAGTACAATTATTTGCACACACATTAAAATAATTCAAAACATGTAAAATTAAATAAAACAAAATCACGGACAAAGATGCTTGTTTATGCTTTTCTATTTAAACCGTGTTACGGTTCAGATTATGCATGACACGTACACACATTTTTTTTTCGAATTTTGTTTTAATAAAGTAAATAAATAAAAACGGGCCAAAGTCACAAATAAATCAACAAAGTGCCGCACAGAAATCCAAAAATTGTACAGCAGGACCAATTTTATTCTTTTGGAGCGACTGTCGCGCGAAAACAAAAATCACGTGCTCACAGCTGCCCCTCTTTGTTCGGAAACACGAAGGGTTTTCGTGCAAAGATAAAGTGAGCGTGTATGAGCGATTTTTGCCTATAGACCACTCCGTATGAAGCATTTTTTTTTTGAAAGATCTGACCGAATCTTGCTTCAAAGATTTCCTACATATCCTGGGCTAAACAGGAATCAGGTCAATGTAGTTCGAGAAGTTTTGGTAGCTGGGACTACCATGGGATTGCAATGCTTGCTGCTACTGCTGTTGCTGTTGTCACTGCTACGTCACTGACCGCCTTATTACAACCAAACGAAAATTGGAAACTGAACTAACTACTTATATGCATGTCAACTGCTAGTTACAAGATTCCTATCTATGATTCTTTTACGACTTGATCTTGGGTCTTAGCTGATTCTGCTTGTAGACTCCGATCTGAATCTTGATGCTTGCGAGTTGCGGCGACTTGTTTAACCTCTGGGATACTGAGTGAGACGCAATTGGCAGGGTTTAGGACCTTAGTCAAATGTTGGAGTCGATCTTCCTTGCATTTACTCCGATATCTCGGGACATCTTCTCTTTTTTCTTTTTTTTTTCTTTGATTCCGAACTGGGATTCATCTCGTGGGTCATTTCGATCCATGTGGCTCGAGGTCAGACCTGCGGGAGAAAACAAACGAACGAAATTTTCTGCCCCAGTTTCACTAGGAAAATTTCGTTAATTATTCACCAGGAAGTTCATAAAATTGATGAAAGAGGATATGCATGCTCAGTTCAGGGTTGGAGCCCTAATACCGACTAGCTGGGGAAAGGTTCAGTTCAAGGGTTTAAAACCTTAACGCCGAACAAAGGAAGAATTCAGTTTAGGGTTTAAAACCCTAATGCTGGCTAAAAGGGAAAATTCAGTTTAGGGTTTAAAACCCCAATGCTGATTGCATGAAAAAGCTCAGTTTAGGGTTTAAAACTCTAATGCTGGCGGAAAGGAAGAAGTTCAGTTTAGGGTTTAAAACCCTAATGCTGATTGCATGGAAAATTCAGTTTAGGGTTTAAAACCCTAATGCTGATTGCACGGAAAAGCTCAGTTTAGAGTTTAAAACTCTAATGCTGGCGGAAAGGAAGAAGTTCAGTTTAGGGTTTAAAACCCTAATGCTGATTGCATGGAAAAAGCTCAGTTTAGGGTTTAAAACCCTAATGCTGGCTGAAAGGAAAAATTTAGTTTAGGGTTTAAAACCCTAATGCTGACTGAAAGGGAAAAGTTCAGTTTAGGGTTTAAAACCCTAATGCTGATTGCATGGAAAAAGCTCAGTTTAGGGTTTAAAACCCTAATGCTGGCTGAAAGGAAAAATTCAGTTTAGGGTTTAAAACCCTAATGCTGACTGAAAGGGAAAAGTTCAGTTTAGGGTTTAAAACCCAAATGCTGATTGCATGGAAAAAGCTCAGTTTAGGGTTTAAAACCCTAATGCTGGCTGAAAGGAAAAATTCAGTTTAGGGTTTAAAACCCTAATGCTGACTGAAAGGGAAAAGTTCAGTTTAGGGTTTAAAACCCTAATGCTGATTGCATGGAAAAAGCTCAGTTTAGGGTTTAAAACCCTAATGATGGCTGAAAGGAAAAATTCAGTTTAGGGTTTAAAACCCTAATGCTGACTGAAAGGGAAAAGTTCAGTTTAGGGTTTAAAACCCTAATGCTGATTGCATGGAAAAAGCTCAGTTTAGGGTTTAAAACCCTAATGCTGGCTGAAAGGAAAAATTCAGTTTAGGGTTTAAAACCCTAATGCTGACTGCATGGAAAAAGCTCAGTTTAGGGTTTAAAACCCTAATGCTGGCTGAAAAGGAAAAAGTTCAGTTTAGGGTTTAAAACCCTAATGCTGACTGCATGGAAAAAGCTCAGTTTAGGGTTTAAAACCCTAATGCTGGCTAAAAGGAAAATTCAGTTTAGGGTTTAAAACCCTAATGCTGATTGCATGGAAAAAGCTCAGTTTAGGGTTTAAAACCCTAATGCTGGCTAAAAGGAAAATTCAGTTTAGGGTTTAAAACCCTAATGCTGATTGCATGGAAAAAGCTCAGTTTAGGGTTTAAAACCCTAATGCTGGCTGAAAAGGAAAAAGTTCAGTTTAGGGTTTAAAACCCTAATGCTGACTGCATGGAAAAGCTCAGTTTAGGGTTTAAAACCCTAATACTGGCTAAAAGGAAAATTCAGTTTAGGGTTTAAAACCCTAATGCTGACTGCATGGAAAAAGCTCAGTTTAGGGTTTAAAACCCTAATGCTGGCTGAAAGGAAAAATTCAGTTTAGGGTTTAAAACCCTAATGCTGATTGCATGGAAAAGCTCAGTTTAGAGTTTAAAACTCTAATGCTGGCTGAAAGGAAAAAGTTCAGTTTAGGGTTTAAAACCCTAATGCTGACTAAAAGGAAAATTCAGTTTAGGGTTTAAAACCCTAATGCTGATTGCATGGAAAAGCTCAGTTTAGAGTTTAAAACTCTAATGCTGGCTGAAAGGAAAAAGTTCAGTTTAGGGTTTAAAACCCTAATACTGACTAAAAGGAAAATTCAGTTTAGGGTTTAAAACCCTAATGCTGGCTGAAAGGAAAAAGTTCAGTTTAGGGTTTAAAACCCTAATGCTGACTAAAAGGAAAATTCAGTTTAGGGTTTAAAACCCTAATGCTGATTGCATGAAAAAGCTCAGTTTAGAGTTTAAAACTCTAATGCTGGCTGAAAGGAAAAATTCAGTTTAGGGTTTAAAACCCTAATGCTGACTAAAAGGAAAATTCAGTTTAGGGTTTAAAACCCTATTGCTGATTGGCTGGGGATAAAGCTCGAGAATACTACACGATCTATTTTTTGAGTTTTCTTGTTTTAATAGAAGATAAAAGGGAGTTTTGCGGGAACTTACCTTTTGAGTGAATTCATCATTGCCGAAGTACTTCCTGTACCCGTGTACCTTCTTTTTTGGGCGACACTTGCTTCTTGCACGGTTGTCTTGGATTAGACCTGTTTCAACCTTTCAAACAAAGAATCGTTTGTTAGTTCGGAAATGACGGTCGGTTTGGTGACCTTGATCGTTCCCAGTTGCTTTCTTGCGTCTTTATTTCTGTTGTGAAGTTCCGCCATTGATTTGATTCGAATGGCGAAACCCTTCTAGGCTGTTCAGGCTTGTATTTCCAGATTCTGCGATGATTTGCCTCGTAAGGCCCCTTTTTTTTTGTCCCGTTTTGATTGAAGGTTCTCAATGAGGATTTTATTGGAGGTGTTCTGTGGGGATTTGTACAAAAGGAAGCTCTGTGGGGGGAATATTTACAAAGGGACTCGCTGGGGACGTGCTGGGGATTTGTTTCAAAGCGGGCTTTCTAGGGTTCGTTGGAGTAAGCTTGTTGGGGAATATTTACAAAAGGACTCGCTGGGGATGTGCTGGGGATTTTTTTTTTTTTTTGTATATTGGGGGAGACCCTGCGGGAGATTGTTCAAAAGGGGAGACTCTGTGGGGATTTGTACAGAGGGAGACTCTGTGGGGGTTTGTCCGAAGGCGGACTTGCTGGGGAAGATTTCAAGATTTCTCTCTTTCCTCTTTACTCTGAAACGCCATCAAACGTCATGATTCATCATGCTTGGGCAATCATACCAACGAGATGAGGCGCTTTCCTTCATGAGACGGGATTCCGTGCAAATAAACCATGCCACCTGTCCTTTCCGGTGTGTCCTGAACTCGGGGTAAAAATGCAAAAAGGGATTCGAAAAGAAACAAAGAAAGGGGAAAACAAATCAGAAAAGGAATACCCTTTTCGGGACGAGAAAGACTTATCTGAGGAAGATAACGCTGGCTTTGAATGACATGACATGCTCTTTGGACTGGACGTCCGACCTTCCATGAACTTGCTTTTCCTGAACCAAAACAGATCTGCGATTCCAAAACTGGTGGAACTTTGCCGAGACCTTCTTGGGGTGGCGTCATTCCTTTTCGGCCAACAGCGCCCTTTGCGGGTTTTCGCTGGCTGACCTCTCTCATTTCTCTTCCTGTCATCGCTTGATAGCACTCTTTGCGAGTTTTTACTAAACAAGCTCTCTCATTTTGGTTTCTCTACTCCCGTCGCCTCGTGGTGCCCGAAGGTTTTCACCGCCGAGACTCTCTCATTTTATCTCTCTCAATTCAGAGTGTGCTGGTCTCCATTTGTGATGCTTATTGGTTCCCCACCATATTCGGTAATTGATTTGAAGGCTTGTGCTTGGTAAAGAGAGGTAGATGATACTAACTTCTAAACTGCTCGACGTGCCCCGGTTTCAATTTCAGGGTGAATGGGATTTTATTGTTGGTGCGACTGAACCTCAGGGAGAGGCTGCCTACGTATCCTTTCGGAATCAAGTCAAACGTAGTTCAGGCCTCAATCAAATTTTGTTTTGTTTTTTTTTTTTTTTGTTTTGGTTTTGTTGTTTTTTTTTTCTTTTTTTTTTTGGTTTTGTAAGCGGCTCAAAAGTTGGTAGAGGGAATTGGGTAGTGTTTGGGGAGTAGCAGGGAATAAACACCTTTGCCGTTTTCAAACGTGTCAGGACCACTGGAGTATGATTTAGACGTAGTACCTCTTGACTGCATCTGCATTTACTGCTGTGTCGGGGTCATTTCCTTCGATATCACCTAGATACAATGCTCCTCTTGGCAATATTTTCCTTACGATGTATGGGCCTTTCCAATTTGGGGCAAACTTTCCTTTTGCTTCTTCATGATGCGGCAGAATACGCCTCAGTACCAATTGTCCTACTTCGAAATTCCGGGGTCGGACTTTCTTGTTGTAAGCACGGGCCATCCTTCGTTGGTATAACTGTCCATGACAGACCGCGGCCATCTGTTTTTCATTAATCAACGTCAATTGCTCTAACCGAGTCTTGACCCACTCACTGTCCTCGATTTCTGCTTCGACAATGATTCGAAGCGAAGGAATTTCTACCTCTGCCGGTATTACAGCCTCGGTCCCATAAACCAAAAGATACGGAGTCGCTCCTACCGATGTGCGTACCGTAGTGCGGTACCCCAATAATGCAAAAGGTAACTGCTCATGCCACTGTCGGGAACTTTGGATCGTTTTCCTCAGAATCTTCTTGATGTTTTTGTTTGCCGCTTCCACGGCACCATTGGCTTTTGGCCGATAAGGAGTGGAATTCCTGTGTGTTATCTTGAATTGCTCGCACACATCTCCCATCAAGTGACTGTTCAAGTTTGCTGCGTTATCTGTAATGATAGTCGCAGGAATACCGAAGCGACAGATAAGATTTGAGTGTACAAAATCCACCATAGCTTTCTTGGTGACCGACTTGAGAGTGATAGCTTCTACCCATTTTGTGAAGTAATCGATGGTTACCAGTATAAACCTGTGTCCATTCGAAGCCTTTGGTTCAATCGGTCCAATGACGTCCATGCCCCAAGCGATAAATGGCCAAGGAGCGGACACGGGATGCAGTTCCGTGGGAGGTGCATGAATCAAATCACCGTGCACCTGACACTGATGACACTTCCGGACAAAGCTAAATCAATCCTTTTCCATGGTCATCCAATAATAACCTGCTCGGAGGATTTTCTTCGCTAAGACATACCCGTTCATGTGAGGTCCGCACACACCTGCGTGCACTTCGTGCATTATCTTTCTCGATTCCTCGATATCGACACATCTTAAGAGATTGAGGTCCGGGGTCCTCTTATATAACAATTCACCGCTTAGAAAGAAACCACTTGCATGTCGCCTAATGGTCCTCTTCTGATCTCCAGTAGCATCTCTGGGTATTCTTGCGTTTTCAGGAATTTCCTAATGTCATGGTACCAAGGCTGCGTACTTGATCCTGCCTCGATTATACTGCAGTAACCGTGTCTTTCCTTGATTTGGATTTCCAAAGGATCGACATGGGCGTTGCCCGGGTAGGGCAGCATTGAAGCCAAAGTAGCAAGTGCATCTGCCAGTTCATTGTGACACCTCGGAATGTACCTGAATTCTATTGATGTAAAGCGCTTGCTGAGGTCCTCCACATGTTGTCGGTACGGGATAAGTTTGACATCCCGAGTTTCCCATTCGCCTTGAGCCTGCCGGATGATCAGGTCAGAATCTCCCATAATCAGCAAGTCTTCGACATCCTGATCGATTGCCATATGCATGCCCATAATGCAGGCTTCATACTCAGCTGTATTGTTTGTGCAAAAGAAACGCAGTCTAGCTGTGGTGGGATAATGCTGACCGGAAGGCGAGATCAAAATTGCCCCAATCCCTACACCCTTGGCGTTCACGGCTCCGTCAAAGAACATCTTCCAAACATGAGCTTCTTCCGAGATCACTTCTACGGTGTTTACCTCTTCATCTGGAAAGTAGGTATCCAATGGCTGGTATTCCTCATCGACCGGATTTTCGGCCAAATGATCAGCTAACGCCTGGGCTTTCATGGCCGTGCGAGTGACATAAACTATGTCGAATTCCGTAAGCAAGATTTGACATTTAGCCAGTCTCCCAGTAGGCATTGGTTTCTGAAATAGATACTTCAAAGGATCCAACCTGCTTATGAGGAATGTAGTGTGGGCTTGGAGATAATGTCTCAGCTTTTGAGCAACCCATGTGAGAGCGCAACATGTCCTTTCCAGCAGAGTGTATTTGGCCTCGTAGCCGGTGAATTTCTTGCTCAAGTAGTAGATTGCTTGCTCCTTCTTTCCGGTTACGTCGTGTTGCCCGAGGACGCAGCCGAAAGAGTTCTCCAAGACTGTCAGATACAAGAAAAGTGGTCTTCCCGGTTCTGGAGGGACCAAGACCGGGGGATTCGAAAGGTATTCTTTGACTTTATCAAAGGCTTCTTGACATTCAACTGTCCATTTGATCGCCGCGTCTTTCCTTAACAGCTTGAATATGGGCTCGCACGTGCTTGTCAGATGGGCAATGAACCGATTGATGTAATTCAACCTGCCCAACAGACTCATCACGTCTTTCTTTGTTCTTGGGGGAGGCAAATCTCTGATGGATTTTATCTTAGTTGGATCTAGCTCGATTCCTCTCCTGCTCACGATGAAGCCCAAAAGTTTGCCCGACGAAACTCCGAAAGCGCATTTGGCTGGGTTTAACTTCAAGTCATACTTCCTTAATCTCTCGAAGAACTTTCTCAAGTCTTGGATGTGATTGTCTTGCGTCCTGGACTTGACTATCACGTCGTCTACGTACACCTCTATTTCCTGATGCATCATGTCATGGAAAATGGCAGTCATGGCCCTCATGTAAGTAGCCCCAGCATTCTTCAGACCAAATGGCATGACCCGGTAACAGTAGGTGCCCCAAGGCGTGGTGAAGGCAGTTTTCTCGGCGTCTTCTTCATCCATCAATACCTGGTGATACCCAACGTAACAATCTACAAAAGACTGTATCTCGTGTTTGGCACAATTATCAACGAGGATGTGGATGTTGGGCAGCGGGAAATTATCTTTAGGACTTGCTCTGTTCAGATCTCGGTAATCTACACATACCCGAGTTTTCCCGTCCTTTTTTGGTACTGGAACCACATTCGCCAACCATGTTGTATATTGGACTACCCGGATCACTCCTGTTTTCAGTTGCTTGGTGATCTCCTCCTTAATCTTGTCACTGACCTCAGTTTTGAACTTTCGTTGCTTTTGTTGAACTGGAGGACAATCAGGATGAATCGGCAATTTGTGAACCACTAGATCGACACCTAGTCCCGGCATGTCATCATATGACCAAGCAAACACGTCTTTGAATTCAAAAAGAAGTTGAATTATCGCCTCTCTCGTTTTCTTGTCCGTGTGAATGCTTATCTTGGTCTCCCGGATTTCTTCCGGGGTTCCTAAATTTACCGGTTCAGTGTCATTCAGATTTGGCTTAGGTTTATTCTCGAAATATTCCAACTCTCGGTTTATCTCCCTAAAAGCCTCTTCCGCATCATATTCTGGTTCTGGGTTCATTAATTCGCAGTTAAATAACTCATTGTGATCTGGGCGTGAAGTCCGCAAGCATGTCATATTTAAAGCCGCATTATTAGGACTGAAAAGAAAGATAAAAGGAAAAAATGATAAAAATCAGAAAAAAAGAAAGAATAGGAAAGCAATGATGATTTTTTTTAATATTTTCTTTGGAAAGTTAGAAGACAACAATGTTTACAACTAGGGATTCAAAACAACAAACAAAGAAGAAAACGTTCAAGTTATGTCCTGGAGATAACTTGTGACACAGGAAAGGTGGCAGGACAGGTCTACCCGGACTTCCGTCTAGTCGGGAATGGCGTAGCCTCCCAATTTTGGAGTTGGGCGTTCGGCCCCATGTACAGCATCCCAGCAGTGCTTGTGCCTTCACCTGGTTGAACCATGTGGACCTCGTAGAGCATCTCTCTCATTGCCCCACATATCTCCTCGATTTCCTCAGCTGTGAAGACCTCATCATCTTCTTCTTCAATGTACCTCGGCCTGATGAAAGTTGCATATAAATCCGGCAGTGGTTGAGGTAGCTTCCAACCCTTATTTCTCCTTTTCTTTGCCCATTCTTCGTCTGCTGGAGTAGGTTTGAAGCCTAATCCAAAAGGTTTCTTGATGATTGGCGAAGTAATAGGTTCTGTTATTCCCTGAAGGGTTCGTCCAAGCCCCTTCCTTGGCCTAAATCCGTGCCGGATCATCTCTTTGGCCACCATAAACGAGGCGTTAGACAGGAAAGGCTGGGGGCAGGGCATTCCCTCTTCGTGCTGCTCTGCCAGTACAATCTCGAAAGCTTGATAGACCGTATGTTCGCTTCCTTCTCTTGGTTCAAGGTACGGGATGGATGGGTCCCGATAAATGGCATGCTTGTCTTCCCCATGGACCACGATCTCTCGGTATTCGAACTCGAACTTCACCATCTGGTGAAGAGTGGAAGGAACGGCTGCTGCCGCATGGATCCAAGGTCTGCCAAGGAGAAAATTGTAGGATGTGTCCATGTCGATCACCTGGAAGGTGACTCGAAATTCGACTGGTCCTATGACCAACAACAGGTCTATTTCTCCCATGGTATCTCTCTTGATGCCGTCGAAAGCTCTTACGCAGACATTGTTGGGTCGGATTCTTCCTGTCCCAATTTCCATTCTTTGTAACGTGGAGAGCGGGCAAATGTCAACACCTGATCCCCCGTCCAACATTACCCGCTTGACATAGTAGTCCTCGCATTTAACTGTTAAATGCAAGGCCTTGTTGTGTGCTGCTCCTTCCGGGGGTAAATCATTCTTGCTGAAAGAGATTTGGTTGGCGGCGAAGAATCTTTCTGTCATCCGCTCTAGTTGCTCCACCGAGGTTTCAACTGGCACATATGCTTCATTCAGGGTCTTCAGTAAGATCTTTTGATGCTCGGCCGACCTCATCAATAATGATAGCATGGACACTTGCTCGGGGTACTTGCGCAGTTGATCTATCACTTCGTAATCCGGCATTTTCATTTGTTGGAAGAACACTTCCGCTTCTTCAACACTTACGGGCTTCTTTGGCGGGAAGCGCCTTTGTGTGGCGTTGTTCAGTTCTTGGGTATTTGAATACCTTCCAATGAAAGTATTTTCTGGAAGTTCTCCCATGACCTCTTTACCTTTGTACATTACCAAAGTCTTTTGATAATTCCACGGCACTGTGGACGGGTTGGTCATTGGCTTTTGTGGCACGCGTCCGATAACCACTGGCTCATTCAGCCGAGGTGGTTGAATCGTCCCCCGGACCACATAGGCCCCTTTTGGCACGTACATAGGTTTTGTCTTTTTGATCCCGGATTTCTGCGTCTTCTCAGCTTGACCTCGTGGTATGTAAAGAACTCCCCCTTTTGCTGGTACCACTTTCTTCTCTACCTTCTTCTCAAGCACTGTCTTTATAGCTGTGGCCTCTTCCCCCTTTTCTGGTTTCTGGTCCATTTCGGGCCTCTTCCCCGTGTCGACAATGGCAATTATGGCTTTCAAAGCAGGGTCGAACTCTTTGTCTTCACAAATCATGCCGATCAGCGGCCCATTATTGTGAGCGGGCAATGGATTGTTAGTCACATTTGGGATCTCTTCGTCCCTTAGCACTATTTTCCCCTGCTCTATCAAATTTTCGACCACTCTTTTCAATGACCAGCAATCGTTTGTATCATGTCCCTCGGCTCCCGAATGATAGGCGCATCTGACTCCGGCTTTGTAAGAAGGTGATGTTGGGTTTTGCCTTGTTTGGGGAATTGGTTGCAAGAAACCCAACTGGACTAGCTTAGGGAACAAAGTAGAGTATTGTTCACCGATGGGCATGAAAGTCCACCGTCGAGGTGGCTCCTGGGGGCGGTAGTTATTCTGCGGGGGTTGTGGGTTATAGTGGTTGCGGTAAGGAGGCTGATTTTTGGGAGGTGGAGCTGGGCCTCGGTTGGCTTGTTGTGGTGGGTGGTTATAAGGTTGGGCATTCATGACCATATAAGGTTGATGAGCATATGCCAAATTTGAGTGGGGATAGTAGTGATGTGGGGCTTTTTCCGGAAAATGGGGCCTGGGACGACGATACTCCCTTGCTTCGGAGGCTGCCATAGTCGTTTCTTCCTTCTTCTTCCCCCTTGTCGTTCCTCCAGATCCGATTTGGACGGCCTGGGAAGTTGCCCTTATGGCTGCTTGACTCAGAATCCTACCCTTTTTCAAGCCATTTTCCACCATCTCTCCAATCTTGATCGCTTCCGCGAATGGCTTACCCATGGCTGACATCATGTTTTGGAAATAGTCAGACTCTTGAGCCTGGAGAAAGGTAGTGACCATTTCCACTTCATCCATGGGAGGCTTCACTCTCGACGCCTGTTCACGCCACTTAATAGCATACTCGCTAAAGCTTTCAGAAGGCTTCTTCTTCAAATTCGACAGAGAGTTTCGGTCTGGCGCAATGTCGATGTTATACTGGAATTGTTTTACAAAATCTCTGGCGAGATCATCCCATATATGCCATCGGGACATTTCCTGATCCATATACCATTCCGAAGCTATCCCTACTAGACTTTCCCCAAAATATGCCATTAGCAGTTCTTCTTTTCCGCCGGCTCCCCGCAATTGGTTGCAGTATTTCTTAAGATGTGCAATGGGGTCACCGTGCCCATCGTATTTCTCAAACTTGGGGGTCTTGAAACCCGTTGGCAGGTGCACGTGAGGGAACATGCACAGGTCGGCGTAAGAGACGCTCTTTTGTCCGCTCAATCCTTGCATATTCTTCAAACTTTGTTCAAGGCTTCTCATTCTCTTGGCAATCTCATTTTGTTCTGCAATTCTGGGGTTCTGATCCTGCCCGGGTGCAAGCTCGCACTGAGGCGGTAGAGGATTAGTACTGGTAGCGAACCTAGTTGGTTCCATTGAGAACGATGGGGCTTGGAATGTAAAAGAGGATGAGTCAAAGCTTGACTTGTACGTGGTAGGTTGTGCCGTAACTGGGCAAGGTGATGCAGTAAAGATGTTCATGTTTGCATCAGTGGCCGACATTCGGGGATGAGGCTCAGAAGGCGATCCAGCGGAGAAGGCTGAGGTGGCCGGGTACCCAAATGGGGTAGCAGGATAATTTATGGGGACATTAGACGTTCCACTTGACCTGGAGAATAATTCAGGGAATCCGGGGACGACACTTGGCGGCTCTTTCCCATTATTCCAATCGTCCAGCATTTCCAGCATGCGGAGCCGTAGGATTCTATTTTCCTCCGCAGTTGCGGATTCAGGTGTGAGGACGGCTGAGATTGAGCTCTCCTCAGAAACAGGGATCGTTTGCAATGGAATTTCTGAAGACATTTCCACACTTCCTTTTGACCTGGTGAAGTAAGTGTGAGTACTGCTTCTGGCCCTAACAACAGGTAGTTGAACACTTCTCCTTGACCTCGTGAAATATGAGTGCGAGGCCAGACTTTCACCAAACCAACCGTCCTTTCAAAAACCCTGGAATACTCAATGACAAACGCACGGTTAATTTTGTAGCAAGTAACAGATAGTTAATCTCACGTTGGGCATGATGCACCTATACAGTTAAGTGGATTACTATATGTTTGCTACGAGAGCATGCGTCATTCCGGCATTTTTTATTAGTTTTCTTTTTTTTCTTTTTCTTTTTCTCTTTTGTTTTTCTTTTATGTTTTTTTTTATTTTGCAGTAAAAGAAATGCGACCGGATCCGATGAGGATTGCCTACGTATCACGATGCCTACGTGAATCAGATCATTACGTAGTTCGAAAAACACAAATGAGCGTAAAAGAAGCAAACTCTTTATTGTTGAAGCGGTCTATTACAAACTATATTTTGCAAAAGAAAAAGCAAACTTCGAAAATAAACCTAGACTCAACATAGACTAAACAATCACCCTGATGGGAAAAACAGGCAGAAAAAGCTAAGATACAGATTTGACTTATGAGTGCATTATGGTTTTGAAAATTGGTGTCCGCGGGGCATCGTTCGGCCTCGCCGCGGTCCTAGGCGTGAGATCCCTCTCAAGTTGCTCCAGCTCGTGCATAGTCTGCTTGACATAACCCATTACTGCCGAGAGGACGGTAACGCTGGACATGTTCTCACATCGTAGACATCGTCTGGTGATGGCATGGGCAATGGCCTTGATCCTATCTCTGGTTTGCTTCTTCTCTATGAGTAGGCGTTTTATCTGATCGTTGCATATCTTGAAAACTTGAGCATCTTGTACATGCTGATGCTTCAGTCGCCGTACTTCCAACTTCATCCGGGCTATTGAGTCATACCAGTATCTGCTCTCAATTTGGAAATCCTTGGCCTGATTAACTGCTTTGATCTCAAGTGCAGTCATCTCTCTCTTTATTTTAGCAACAGTTTTCTCGTGGTCGTCTTCCAATTGATTCAGGTATCGACGATGCTTATCTGCTTTTGTATCCCACTGTGCTTTGAGCTCTGCTATGACGTTTTCAGATTTCTCCAAACCATCTTGCCATTCTCTGATCTCGCTTTTTAGCCTTTTTATCAGGTGCTTGTCTGATCGACGCCTTGGCTGTTTATCTGCATCCAACCTTGTCTGTTTGATCTGGGCTCTGAGCATTTCATTTTCTTGAATTAACCTGTTCCGCTCTCCCAGATCGGTAGCAATTTGCACGTTGTGCTCGTATTTCATGCCTTTTACTTGCTGCCTTAACCTGCTGATTTCGGCACAATAGCCTCTTTCCTTTGCTAACCAATCCCAATGCCTTTGTGATGACTCGGCGAAATTCCGGATGTGGGGTCTCTTAGCTGGCCTTTCATGCTCAAGTTCCCTTCTGTACCATGCAAGGTAACCTGGCGCCGTTTCTCCTTTGGCTCGATCCCGTACGCAAGTATCTGATTTCAAACATTGACCCTGATTCCAGATTTGGCGAATCTTTGCTTCTGGGAACTGTCCGTTAGGACTTATCTCAACTGCTTGAACGCTAAGATCTTCCTCATGAGGTACTGTCTAACATCTTCCGAACTGTCTCAAGACTCGGCAGGGTGCATAAGGTTGAATGCTCTTAAGCCCCATCAATAAGAAATGAGTTTTAGCTGCAGACATATATAAGATCTCATCAACAGGCAACCACCCCAACGTCCATTGTATTTGGCTGGCGGTAAGAGCTTGAAAGAACGAGGTCCATGCCAGGACTCCCTTGGGCCAACTGATCTCTTTGGTTCTCGTGTAAGATTCTTCTATGCATGTCTTTTCCGAGGAACCATGGCTAAAAATCTCGGAATGATGGCAGAGGTGCTCGGTCATCCATATCTGTAGGAGCAAGTTACAACCTTCGAAGAAATTTCCTCCAGCTTTACAAGCTGTGAGAGCTCGAAAGATGTCGGATACCACCATTGGCGCGAGAGTACTGTCACTTTGCGTGAGTAAAGTGCTGACGACCCCAGATATCTTTAAATCAACGTTTCCATCTTTCCTTGGAAATACCAGAAGACCCAGGAACATTATCATGAACGCTACCCGTCTGTGCTCGTCCCACTTCTGACGAACTCCTTTGCTGCACAGTTTGTTGATTGGATTATTGAATCCCCCTCATGACCGTACCTATCATATATGAAGCATGGAGTACAAAATCCGGCTGCCAGGTCCGGGTTGTGGACTGTTCTAGGTATCTTCAATGAATCTAGGAATCGATATACCATGACGACTCTTGGGGCGACCAAGTATTTTTCCCTTAAGGGAAGCTCAGTATTCCCGATGTATCCGTCCATTTCTTCCAAAGTCGGGGTGAGTTCAAAATCAGAGAAATGGAAAACATTGTGCGCCGGGTCCCAATAGGTAATCAAAGCTCTTATGATATCTCCCCGAGGCTGGACTTCCAACAGACCCACAAGACCTTTCAGATATTTCTTAACTTCATTTTGTCCTTCAACACCTAGATCATTCCACCATAGCCGTAACTTGACAAGGATTTTGGTCATTATTGAAAAATGTTCATTTTGCATCGTGCTCATCCTGCACATTTATTAAGGTGATTTTAACAAAGCGACTTGACTCAAAATATTTTAAACAGAGGGGATCAAGTTTTGAACACGGCCTTTAAACACTTCGGGGATGAAGAGTTTAAGGCTGTGCGGGTCAACTGGACAAAAATGCTAAACAAGACCCAAAAGTGGCTGTTTATGCAGAGTCAGCCTTCCGGCGTCCCTTTCGGGAACGTTTGGCTATTTATGACAAAATAGCGTCACCTGATTTATTTATGACTTATTTAAAATTTTGACACACTTTTTTATTTATTTATTGATTTTAGCTATTTTAGCAAAAATGGGGTTGAACCCGACGAGGGTTGCCTACGTATCTCACATCCGGTGAGAATCAAACCGGCGTAGTTCGGGCTATCGTAAAATAGGAAAAAAATCGAATAAACCTAGAAATCAGGAATGCGTATTTTTTTACATTTTTTTTGAAAAGAGATAAAGATTAAAGAAACTATTTATTTTTATATTATTTTTTTTTAGGAAAAATTTGGACTATTAGTCTGAATTCATAAAAGGGGTACTACGAAAGAAACAACACATTTTTTTGAATTATGAATTTTCGATTTTTTTTTACTTTTAAAATAAATACCTTTTCTTTTTTTTTGATTTTGATAGTGATAAAAGAAAATTTTTATATTTTTTTTAATAATTCTCAATAAACAAGACAGTTTTTTTTTAGAAAAATTCCGGCGAGGTTTTGACACTACTTGGACATTGGTTTTATTTTCCAAAAATAAGTAATTATTTCCCCTACGCTGCTATTTTCCCCTTTTTTTTTAGGAACCGGTCGACATGCGGAACCGAAGCAAATAAATGCACAACACAGATAGGAATGCAGCATGATGGTCTTTTCCATTTCAGGTTGCCTGTCCTAGACGGACCCAACCCCTGTGTTGAGTCCCCTAAGTCAAATGCAATATGATGCAAATAAGCGTTCCTACTAGGGATCCGGCATGAAGTTTCGTTATACTAGGTTTAAACCTTGGTATTTGTTCTAGACTGTGTACCCGAGCGGACAACTCGAGTCGAGGAGGGGGCTACGTACCGGGGACCCGCGAGATCGTCCGGCTTTGTAACTTGTCCGACCTCTTTCTTATTTCAGGTATTGACACTAACAGAATAGGGAGTCTCGACCAGCGAGCTTCTCCCCGGAGGTAAGAAAAGAAGGGTTTCGGCACAGTTTATATACAGTTCAGATAATATCAAAAGCGGTAAAAGACAACATTTAGCACTTTTATGCAAAACATGTAATAAAGATCAGATAATAAAGCCAAATATAACAATTATTCTAAGCTCGAATTCTTGGACCCTGAACCAGTGGTTCTGGGTCATATACCCCAGCAGAGTCGCCAGAGCTGTCACACCTCCTTTTTGCGCGCCCGGCCCCCGAGGGGTTAAATGCGCGGGTGGAGTTTTTCCAATTTAAGTGACAATATTCGAAATGGGATTATTTGTTTAATTCAGAGTCGCCACTTGGGAAAGGTTTGGCTTTTGGTGTCCCAAGTCACCGGTTTATCTTGAATCCCAAATCGAGGAAATTTTCGACTTTTCCAAATGAAGTCTGCGAACCAGAAATTCTAAGTAAGGAATTTTGTTGACCCGAGGGAAGGTGTTAGGCACCCTCGAATCCCGTGGTTCTAGCACGGTCGCTTAAATTGTTATAATGGCTAAATATCTGATTTAAATACATGTTGTGACTTATGTGCTTTTATTAAGTTTAAACCGCTTTTATTATTATCATTTATTTTTATAGAATTGCAACGTCGTGAAAATGCATCTCGAACCACGTCACAATCAATGCACCCGTGGTCGTCGACACATTTTGACTCCGTTGAGATTCGGATTTGGGTCACATCAATGTGCACCCGTGTTTAAGAAGGTTAAATTATTAAAGGTGCGCCTAAAGCAACTAGCGTATTGTTATTTTGGGAAGGCCGTAAAATTCGCTAAACGGCCTGTCCTGAATTCCAAATAATTATCATGGTTATTTATTGAGGGCCCCGCAATTTTGCATCTTTATTTGGCGAGGCTTATCTCTATTTTAGAAAGGATGTCCTAAAGTGGCTACATTTCTAATGCATTTGTCTCTAAAACTAGAAGAAAAGGTATATGCTAATTTAACTATATGCTTTTGCCGAATCCAGATTTTAGCTAATCATCCGATTAATTATTTACGGAATGAAGAAGCATGGTACCTCATGAAAACATGCTTTGAACTTGATAAAAGAAAAGTATATGAGATTGACGAAATGCTACGACTGTTACAAGAGCTCCCTAACTTTAACTTATTCAGACAAGATTAATTAAAATTGCTTGTTTGGGAAATGCGACTAGTGGTATTTGAAACTCATCCTGTAAACTGCTTCACGCAAACTGAAACTCAAGAGTTTGAAACTGTATTGTCTTTAGCTAGATCTAAACAATCATTTGCCCTTACATATTCGAAACATGCTTAAATAGCGAGTATGAGTTAACAATTGTATTAAAATGGCTGCACATTTCATGGATTGTATTTACATCTTATGTACTACTAAACGAATAAAATGTCACAGTTTCAGATTGGCATAAACTTTAATTAAGTACAACCTTACTAATGTGTCTCTATTAGGCTAACAGACCAAGAAACTGCATATCTTAACAACATAAAAATTTCATAAGCAATACAACAGGTGATTATAACTCCTTCAACTCTTTTGGTTCATGCTTTCATTGTTACATCAAATGCGAGTCTTAGTATGTACCTGGATATTGGATACAACAGAAGAAGCAAGGGGTCAGTAGGGCAATAGAAGTGATACCAAACAGCAGCAGTAACAGCAGGTACCAATAGAACAGAAATTCCAGTGCAAAAGGCCAGTAAAGCCAATGGAGGAAAGGCAGAATGAGGCAAATTCCCAATAGTATGGAGTCGGAGAATCAGGCAATCCAATTCCAGGAGAAGCAGACCACACAAATCCAAACAATAGACTTAACTGACACTTGAAGGACAACAGGACTAACTTGGACAGTTTGAACAAAATGAGAATCGAACAAACAGTAAGAAGAAGACAATTCCTGATTTTGTGATATCCCTTTCCCTATCTCCTTTCTTTTCACGTTCTAATGTCAGTCCTCAATTTGAAGTCTATTTGGGTTATCAAAGAGAAATCTTTTCTAGTTTCTGTTTTCAGAATTTGAAACTCTCAGATGTTCCCTCTCAGTGTCTCTCTATTTCTGTATGCCTTTTTTCTGTGTATCTCTTCTCTGTGTATGTGTTTTTCTTTTTCAGCTCTCTAGGTCCAGTCTCCTTTTTTCCTGTATATCTATCTCCTCCCTTATAAACCTCAAAACTATCTCTTTTAACAGCCTGTTTTTCAGAATATCACAGTCCCCTCCCATGTGCCTTCAAACTTTTCAGATTCCAATTAGTTGTTTAAGTATTAACCCCCCATCATTCCCTTGGCAGGCTTCAACTTTCAAAGGGTTTAATACTTTTAAACTAAAGCAAGGTATGGGCAGTAGGATATATCTGACAGCATATGCTGTCAAAACATTTTAAAATCAAAAGCCCTTTTATGCAGGAAACAGGCTGTGCATAAAGCACATGAGGTGCACCAATGCACATGCTGTGCACGAGTGCACATGCCTTCCAATTCAGAATTTAAACCAACCAATCCTTTTTACATTACTGATCAATTCAAACAGCTATAAGTAAACAAAAACTGGTTCTTAATTGACTCAACAAATGCTTAGCAGAAGTAGATCGATTTGTTATTGTTCGGACAGTTGAAACTAATTTACGACACATGTCGACTCGACTATATTAGCATTAACATACACAATCGTAACCAAAAATCTGACATTTAACAGTATCGACCCATAATTCGAATTATACTGACTGAGCAAAGTGGTACTCGAGGAACCAATTGCTCAGTCAACATTTGAAGCTCAATTATTGTACAACAAATACATATGTCCTATCAGAATAGGAGGGGGGATTTTAGACAAACAAACAGAGGTTCAGGCAAAGCGGTTGAAGCACAGTTGATAGAAGTCAAGGACAGAAAACGAACAGACCCTTACAACAATCAAACGAACCAAAACAACTAAGAAAAGAAAGAAACTCACCTTAAACCGCAAAAGATCAAAACCTTAACTCGGACTTGGTCAGGCCTTTCTTAAGGCTGAACGGACTTTAAACGAAGTGTTTCTCAGATGAGAAACACTTTGATTAAAGTCCATTAGACCTTAATCTCTTCGGTTGAACCAGTGACGGAGGAACACAAAACTTTCAAAACTTAGATCTGGGATTCAGGCTTCCCTGATCAGATTCGGACCAAACCAAGTATGGTTTGGTCACGAGGGGGTCTGGGGAGTGTCTGGTATGAATTTAAAGCAGATCGGTGTAGATTAGGTTCCGACTCGAATCTTCAAATGAAGATTCGAGAAGGTGGGATAAGATTCGAAGCGTGTGGTTGGTAGATTTGGGTTCAGGATGGCATGGGGGTTCTATGGTGTTAAGGGTAGGGTCACCGGCGTTCATGCCGCCGGGTTTCTGGTGAAGGGAGATGGGGGAGGCTCTAGGGTTCCGGGGTTCTTTGTGAGGATGATGAAGGGCAGGGGTATTTGGACAGGGGGTGGGGTATGAGGGGCAGCTTATATATGGAGTGAGTGGATGGACCTCAGCCGTTGGATGAGGCATGACGAAGGGCCAGGATCCTTCCACTTGAGGGAAACAGTGTCGTTTCAAGTGTTGGGGGCAGAGTTGGTTCGGGTAACGGGTCGGGCAAATGGGGTTATGGGTGAGAGATCCGGACCGTTGGATCAGTTTGGTTTGAATGGTTGGGATGGATTGGCATTGAAACGACGTAGTTTTGGTGTTAAACTACATCGTTTTGACGCCTGGGGAGTGGGCTGTGTGGACCGGTGGATTGGGCTATTTGCTTGGGCCAATTTTGTTAAAATTGGCCCAAGTCCGGAAGGGAAGGGAAAGGCCCTTTTTTTTTCTTTTCTTTTTCTTTTTCCTTTTATTATAAAAATACAAAACTAAGTGAAATCAAATTAAAAATAAACACCTAGTACAATTATTTGCACACACATTAAAATAATTCAAAACAGGTAAAATTAAATAAAACAAAATCATGGACAAAGATGCTTGTTTATGCTTTTCTATTTAAACCGTGTTACGGTTCAGATTATGCATGACACGTACACACATTTTTTTTTCGAATTTTGTTTTAATAAAGTAAATAAATAAAAACGGGCCAAAGTCACAAATAAATCAACAAAGTGCCGCACAGAAATCCAAAAATTTTACAGCAGGACCAATTTTATTCTTTTGGAGTGACTGTCGCGCGAAAACAAAAATCACGTGCTCACAGATAAGACTTATTCGAATTTGCGGTGAAGCATAAAGTGGTAGTAAGAATTTTGTTAAATAATATGCTCAAACAAGACATATCACAAACGTGATATGTTTAGTATTATTTAATATTTACCACAAAATAAAATACAAGTACTAAATCAAGGAGTTAGATTGTTACAGATATAAAATATAAATATAAATAAAAAGAAATATGTTATCTGAAAGTTTTAAATTTTAAGGTAATTCCAATAATTCAAATTCTAATTTGATATTTGTGTCCGCGCATCGCGCGAGTGCTAATTGTAGTATATATATTAAAGCAAGAAAGTTACCATATATAATTGACATTATGGTTAAGCTAAGTGGCAAGCTAATAAATGTCAATAGTATATGATAACTTTATTCTATATTTGGCTATTTTAGTTAAATACAAATATAACATAATATAATATACTATAATATATATATATATATATATATATATATATATATATATATATATACACACACACACGGAATTTTAATTAAAAGATAATTTTGAATTTATAGATAAAGTTCTAAAATTCGAATTTAAATTAAAAATAAAATTTATCTTTTTTATCATGTTATCATACTTAATTCGGTTAATGATCATATGCAATCATGCTATTTCGCCTCTAGTCAAAAAAAAATACTCCATATAACTATAAAACTCTTTCACATTTAAAATCATAAGTATAGTTCTTTGAAACACTGTAGCTAAATTTGAATAAAACGAAATTCTTTTAAAATAATGTAATATATAGGGTACATGTCTATGTTTATCTAAATAACAAAAGAGAGTTTACAAAACCAAATAAAAGTTTGCTTACATATATAATAAAGTAAACATACATGCTGGAGAAAGAAACATCACAAATCAGTCAATATTAAAAAAAAAAGTTGTTTCTTTTTTCTTCTTGAAGAATATTTGTTTGAAGAGTCAATTTGCATAAATGGACATCAAACAAATAACAAAACTTTAGCTATACAATTGCTATCATTAATTTCAATTTAGCACATTCAAGGAATTTAAAGGTGAAACCCCTTCATTTAACTGTAGTCAAGCCAATATTGCAAGGGTATAATATTTTTTCATTGAAAAATATTAATTTTGAATTATTAGATTATGTGAAAGTTTTTTTTTTCAAACTCAATAAGAGATAAATTGGTTTCTAATTGATAGTTTCTATAGGGACTTTTAAGTGTAACAAAAAGTATATATAAAGAAAAAATTAGTATGACGTGAAATATTTTTTTTTAAATGTAAACAAATTATTTCGAAAAAACTCTTTACTTTTTTTAATTCAAAGATAATAAAAAGATAAGATATTTTTGAATATTAGTAGAGAGTTTTAAAATTATTATAATAGAAGTTATATCATGGATAAACTCAAAAAATCGAAATTTTATGGAATATTTACATAATATCCAGCCATATTTATTGTTTACTTTTTATAGCTAATATAGCTAGATGATATACCGACAACACACGATTATACACATATTATATATGAATTATATATAAATTACACATCATTTAATTTTTTTATTTAAGTGATCGGGTGAGCACTTATTTAGGCTGATTAGATAAAGTCAAAAGAAAAATATGAAATAATTTCAACCAAAGACTAAAAATGTAATTAAAGTTCATATGTAGACAATTTTTATTAAAACTCACCCTTTTATAGTGAAATAAATTAATTTTTTGTAACAAAAGAAATAATGACATAAAAAATAAGATAAAAGAAAATAAATATTGAAAAAAATGTTAGAAAGATCTAAAAACGAGAAATAAAAGATGACAACAAATTTCTTCTTATGTTTCATCTTTGTTGAGTATAAAAAATTTGAAAGTTAATCTCATCGATTTCAAATATTTTTTTTCAACTCAAATTCATATATTATAAGATAAGGATATATTTGAATATTTTTTTAATTTATATTATGTGTCGTTTTTAAAAAATCACTATTACTAACAAACTGATATGATATTCAAATTTGAATTGGAATGCAATTTGAGTAGTTCGCATTGAGGTTAAGCTAAGTATGGTGTCGAAAAATAAACTACTTGACAATTTTAAGACAATATATGCAATGTTTTATAATAATAATCAACTAATTTAACATTTAATGATTCAAAGAACAAAATTTTTGTATATATAGGGTATTAAAAATTTAAATTTTGGGGCTAGCGATATCGATAAACTTAAAGTGGAGTCATACTGAAATAAATCCGGGTAAAGAATCATTTAAGTTTTTAGATAGCCGATTAAAGTGAATTTTAAATTAGAGATAATATCTTCATTTGCATCATTATAAAGATAATCATTATTATAATATATATTATAAAGATAATCATTATTATAATATATATAAAGTTTTAGAAATTGAAATTTCAAAATAGAAATATTTTTGAAAGATAAAATCATACCAAATAAGAGTTCAAGTCGTAGTATAAGAGTCACGTCGTAATCAAAGAATCGTTTATATCGTGTCAACCTTTGTGCTTTGCCATAAATATGAGTTGTTATTTCACTTTGTGGCTATTTTTAGGTTCCAATGTCACCTATGAAAATAGTGCAAAAATAAAATTATCACTACGAGAATTGAGAAAATGTAAGTCTTTTTTCATGTAACGTTTCTTAATTAATATCTGACTATTATCTCTAATTATTTAGAAGGTTTAAATGTTAAGGTTATTTACATATAATTCAAATAACTCACATATTTAACATGGTTAATGTCAAATATCAAAATGGAGTAAAAAAATTCAGTAGCTAAAGAATTTTTTATATTTTTAGATAGCCAACTAAAATGAGTTTTGAATTAAGAATAGTATTTTCAATTACATTATTATAAAATAATTATTATTGAAAAATAATATTTTAGAAACTGAAATTTTAAGAAAGAAATATTTTTTAAGAGATATCAACATACCAAATAAGAGTTCAAGTAGCAGTAAAAGAGTTAAATCTTATCCAAAGAGTCATTCATTTTCTCAACATTTGATTGTTTTGCCATAAATATGAGTTATTATTTTGCTTCCTGACTATTTTTAGGATCTAATGACACCAGCAAGAATGATATCAAAAAAGAAAAATATAAAAAATGGTTAATTTTGTTCATGTAGTTAATATTCAGTGATTATCTATATTTACTGAGAAAGTGTAAATTTTAAGATTATTTACATGCAATCCAAATAACTTAAATATTTGACAATTGACATGATTAGTTTTAGCGCATCCGCGTGGGTACTAATACTAGTTAACCATTATACTTTAAATGGACCATTCTATTTGAGATGCAAGAGAATTCTCAATATCTATTGCTTTAAGAGCAAGGATACTATAGACAATAAATTGCGTCGAGAAAATAAAATCAAGCCGAAAAATATTGAAACAATCGTAGTATTTTATTTCAAATATTTGAGTGCTACAATCTCTATGAATCCTCTGATTCTTCTTTTCAATAGTAAATAAATTCAAAAGCCTTTGAGCTTGATCTTGAATCTATGTTTGTTGCCACGAACAATGATCTTGTTCTTGAGCTTGATTGCTTGAACTTGACCTTGATTTGTTCTTCTTTCGTGAGCTTGAACTTGATTTGTTCTTCGTTCTTAAGCTTGAATTTGATTGCTTGAAGCTTGAAACTTGTAGAGAAATTTGCGGCGTTTGATCCCAGAGCTCTCTCTTGTTTCTTATTATAACTTATGGTGTCTTTTCTGAGTTATGAAAACCTCTATTTATAGTTGTGTAAGGGAGGAGTTGTGATAAGAACAAACTCTTTCTTACCAATCAAATTAAAGTGTGACATGACCGCATTTGATTGGTCAGAACATGTCACTTGCACAGCGCGATACAAACTCTTTCTTACCAATCAAATTAAAGTGTGACATGACCGTATTTGATTGGTCAGAACATGTCACTTGCACAACGCGATATCATTGGCCTTTTAGTGTGACTTGGCATACCTTGTCATTTTGACATGTGACATGATCCTATTGGCTCTTCCGTTTGACTTGGCGCGCCACTTCATTTGACGCGTGATACCAAACTGGGCCTCTAGGAAGATGTCATCTTGGGATTAATGGAGGGGAAAAATTCAAAAATAGCCAGATTTATAAGTGGTCATTCAAAAATAGTCACAGTTTCAAAAGTAATCGAAATTTAGCCACTTTTCATATAAAGATAAATCTGAACGATAATACTGTTTAAAATCCAGAAAAATGCTCCAGCATAATATACTGGAGTTCCAGTATAATATACCAGTCCAGCAAAATATACTGGAGTTTGGAGCACCGGTGCTCCAGTCTCCAGTATATTATACTGGAGCCAACAAAGTATACCAGTCCAGCATAATATGCTGGAAGTTCATATACAGGTGCACCGAACTCCAGTATATTATACTGGACCAGTCTCTGTTATAGCAATATAGTGGCTATTTTTCAATGACTTGGCAAATGCTGACTATTTTTGAATGACCAGTCCGAAAACTGGCTAGACCATGCTATTTTAACTTAATGAAGTGAACTCATCTCTTTAGCCCAATTAAATGGGCTAGTCCAATGGATTAAGACTTATTTATTTAATCTATATATACTGGACTTATATAATTAATTCAATTATATTAGCCCGTAGTATTTATTTGGACTAATATATCTTAAATTTAAAATATAATCTAAATTATTTTATAAATTTAATTTTAATAAAATTTATATGCCTACAGCTACTTCATAGAATTCCCAAGTTGACAGCTATATTGAGTTCAGATGCAGATGAAGGGTCGAATTCTTGACTTGGTATCACTAAAAAGATTTATTTTGGAGTCCTGATTAATTTTGAATCATGCCGCATAAAATCAATTAAAAGGAAAAGTTCTCCTTATTTGGTCTTTTTCATTCCCAAAATTCGAACCTAAAACCTATAATTAAGTGTATAAAAATTCTATTCATTCAAATACAACCCTTGCGTAATTAAAAATAATGGGTTCACTACAGCTAATCTCATGCTACTGAGATCAAGTTTCCTAAAATGCTAAGCCTAGTTGAAAGAAGTCTGGTAATCTCTACACTATCTAGTGGAGCCTGGTCTACAATTTTTTTTTTCCTAAAGTCAAATTGAGCTCGAGGTATTTTTTTAAGTTTATTCTTCCGCATGTGATTAAACCTTTAAAAATATGAAATTCATAATAAATTGTTTGATTAAGAAGAACATAAATTAAGAAACTATCGAATTAAATGCAATTAATTAATATGAATTATTAGTCTAAATAAGAAAAATTGTTACAAACTTATTACCTTTAAAGGAACTGAACATTGGCAGGTTGAGTCGAACTGAAACGAGATTTAAGGAAGAAATTCAAAAATAGCCAGATTTACAACTGGTCGTTCAAAAATAGCCCAGTTTCAAAAGTAATTAAAATTTAGCCACTTTTTATGTAAAGATAAATCTGAGCGAAAACACTGTTCAAAACCCGAAAAATACGCCAGTAAATTATGCTGGAGTTCCAGCATAAGTATATTTGAACTCTAACATATTATACTGGAGTTTGGAGCACCGGTGCTCCAGTCTCCAGTATCCAGTAAAGTATACCGGTCCAGCATAATATGTTGGAGTTCATACACAGGTGCACCGAACTCCAGTATATTATGCTGGACCGATCTCTGTTGCAGCAAAATAGTGGTTATTTTTCATTAACTTAGTAAACGCTAACTATTTTTGAATGGCCAATTCAAAAACTAGCTATACCGTGCTATTTTTACGAGATTTAATCAAAATCGAACTGAGCTAAAGTACAACTTACCCCAGGCAAAATAATCTTTAATAAAAAAATTGTTTCACATTTTTGAATATCAAAATCTGAAAAAGGTAAGAAGTAACCTACAGTAATAAATAAACAGATTTCTCCGATATTACTTTTTTTAAATCAGTATACCTCTTTTCCCTTTGAATTAATAACCTGTTTGGCCAAACTTTTTTTGGGCCAAAAGTATTTTTTTTTTTGACAAAAGCACTTTGGCCAAAAATTGAGGTGTTTGGCAAAGCTTTTGGAAGGAAAAAAAGTGATTTTGAGGAGAAGTAAAAGCAGTTTTGGAGAAGCAGAAAAAGTAACTTCTCCCCGAAAGAACTTTTATGAGAAACACTTTTGAGAAAAATACACTTAGAAGCAGTTTTCAAAAGCTTGACCAAACACTGATTACTGCTCAAAAGTGTTTTTCTAATTAATTAGCCAAACACAAACTACTTCTCACCAAAATCACTTTTTCTTGAAAAAACCACTTCTAAAAAATAACCTGATTTTAGAAGCTTGGCCAAATGGACTATAAGCAGGGATGGACACGCAAATAAGCATGAAAAAGTAATTAAGGGTGACTGTATTTAATTGAAAAAAAAGTGCTTAGATTCAGTGCATTTACTGTGCATTGGCAAGTAGTTCAATACGATATTTTTTTTATTGACGATGACCTCCCCATTGGTATACTTAGTTGAAACGTCTCGTCATTTTGGTAAACTCCTTTATTTTATTTTATTTTATTTTTCTTTTGTTTAGTTGGGAATAAATGAAGATAATTATATATTTATTAGCTAATCCCAACTGTATACTGGAAAATTAACAAAAGTAAAAATAAAAATAAAACAAATGAAAAGGCCTACCCATGAATCATGAACATGACATTATCTCAAGAAGACCATGTTATAAGAAATTCAAGCTTAAACAGTATAATACCTGCAAGAAAAAGTCTTTTATCTTTTAAGTATCAAGAAAATGGCCAGGTTCTTCTTTTGATTTAACCATCAGAAACTCACTAGTCCAACTAATTCAAATCTGTGCCGCATAAGAGCCATTAAAGGGGGGAAACACTCACTATTAAAAATTTCTCCATTCCAAAGAGCTTCAAGTATAGACTGGCAAAGTTTCGAGCTTTGCCTATAATTAGTTGAATATGCATGAAACTCAACTATCAGACTAGACAAGCAAATATATCAATCAACTTTACCTCAATCCCTAACTAAGTGGAGAGGTAATCAAACAGTTACAATACTATCTTACATAAGTGTATACATTAGCAAGAGCAGGAAAGCATTCCAGAAAAAGTTTTAAGGCAATGGCTCAGACATCTGGACAGAGCAGCAGCAAAGGAGGCAAAATCATAGGTGGTTCAACAGCTAAAGAGATGCTACCAAAGTGAAATTAACCGAACCGAACCAGAAACTCCATGAGTCCAGTTTACTTCAATAAACCTTAAACAATCAACGCCTTCATCTTCCACACTAACTCCATGATGCAGCAAAAGAGACATGCAGTAACTTCTTTTTGGTAAAATAAAGCATTTTATAAATAGTTACAGCACTCAACAGGCTAAGCCTGTAGAGACTTTACAGATTCTATCAAGGTCTCTACTCTCTACTTCATAGAGATGTAATACAAAAGCTTCTAAATCGAGATTAAAAACCATGCACCAACTTCCTTTTCTCAGATTAATTCTTCATTGCGGGATTACTCTATTATAACCTCTACTTTATAGAGCAAAATTTAAAAAGAAAATAGAACTACATGCGATTAATAAAATAAAGTTATAGCTTCTTTCAAGTAAGTATGTCACTCAAGCTATTAGCTTGAATTACTATATTGTACCTCTACTGTACAGGGCCAGGTTTATCTCAATTTATACCATTACTATAAAAGAACTACAAGCAACTACTGTTATTCACTAACATTTGAACTTCTAAGATTTATCTCAATTTATACCATTAATCATCTTAAGAATCAAGAAACTGCAATTCTCACTTTACTGTGTCTTCCTAGGCCTTCCTAGACCTCGACCATTTTGTTTCTTCTTTGACTTCTTAGATACTCCCAACTTCTTCAAAATTGTAGTATCTGGTTTGGCCCCGTCGTCATTGCCCTTGGGGATCCTCCCACGACGCTTTTGTATTTGTTGCTTGAAGTGCACCTCATGCTGAGAATCATTCAAACATAACACCTCCTCATTTGTTCTTTTATCAGGCAACGCCTCCTCATTTGTTGCCAGCACCGAAACTGTACTAGTACCTAGTTTGGCCTCATCCTCCTTGTACTCTGGAGGCCTCCGACGAAGCTGACGTTTTGGTTGCTCCAAGGACACCTCATGCTGAGGATCAGTCAAATTCAAGGCCTCCTCACTTGTTGCCAATGCCAAAGGTTCTTCAAATTGTACTAAATGTTTATCTGCTGAGGCACAGAATGGCAATGGTTCAACTTCAGAGGTACTTACTGATTTAGGTTCAGATCTGTCTCTGCTCCAGCGCTTCAGTTGTCTCTGTTCACGATCAGTTTGAGATGAAATCTCAATCGACACTGCCTCAAATCCTGTAGAATCATCATCCTCGTTGAGCTTCTCCAGGGTAGATGTCCCTTCTTCCAGCTGCTGCTTCTTTTCAGATGATGGTTCAACCGTTGCAAGTACAATCTCGTGAGATTCTTCCATCTTTGACAGTTCTATCAGCTGCTGCGCCTCTCTTTTGTCCAAACTCCCGTGAGTATCTGGAATTATCATTTCATTTAGCAGAGCTCCTGTCTTCTTACTGAGGTCATAAGGCTTATCTATCTGCTGCTTAAGTTCAGGTGAATTCTCTTGCTCTAGATGTTTCAAGGCAAACAAATCTGTTGATGATGCGGGTTGAGTTATGATCGCTTTTAGCTGAGTTCTTGTCCTTTTTCTCTGAATGGTCAGCTGCTTGGGTTCTGATGAGCTCCTCTCTTGCTCTAGCTGTTTCGAGGCAAACAGTTGAGTTCTGGATCCTTCTTTTAGCTGACTTCTTGTCAGTCTTCTCGGAACGGACAGCTGCTGCTTGGGTTCTGATGGTGTTAACTGTACTTGCCTTGTGCCTCTGTCTGATATATGCTGCTCCCGCTGCTCACATTGCAAAGTCAAAACTAGTGGTGCATTCTGAGTTACTGTTCCTTTCCTTTGCGCCTCGTTGGTATTCTTCAATTGCTGCAAAGCATCGTGCTGCTTTTGCTGATTCTTAGTCTTCAACAAATCCTCAGCAACAAGCTCATCTTCTAGCCTTTCAGTTTGTTGATTCTGGTTTAAGGACAATACCGTTGCTGATGACATAGATCCATCATTGCTGTATTGATACTCCCTCTGCTGCTTTAGGCTCTCTTTAGACTGTTTTGATGCATCAGACAAGTCATCAATTCTAGGTTTAACATAATCTTCCTTCGCAGAGTCCAAAGCAACTGATGCGGAGTTATTTGCCGTGGCATCCTCCACCACCGTAAACTCAAAACCTGGAGGTGCTTGGGGACTTAATATTTGAGGCAGGTTATCTTCAGGTTGTTCAGTTTCCAGTGGATATAAACTACAAATGTCAGCTGTTTCCTCAACTCCGCTGAGACTAAGCTTCTGTTGCTGCAATTTCAAATCATCTAAATGCTCAGATCCTGCCTTACTACCTACATCACTCTCACTAGAAACGAAAGACTGCGGTGGTCCTTCAAACTGTTGCATCCCTTTCTGTTTGTGTAATCTGATCTTTAGACCTCCTTTGGGAAGTACTTTATTTCCAGTTACACCATTTTGCCTCGCACTTAATTGCCCTTCTTCTTTATCTGTGTTCGGTTCATTATGATGCCCATTCAACTCCCTGTGTATTCCATTTTGTTGTCCATGATTGACTACATTTTGTTGCTCATCCAACTTCCTCTCTTCTTTAACAACTTGTACATCATCATGCTTTTTCTCCTTCTTTTCCTTGCGCCGCCGCTTCTTTGGTTTAATCTCCCAACCCCACCTTCCCTTCCTCTTCTTGTACTTCCTCTTGGTTTTTGTTTCTGGATTCAAGCTATTGTCGCCACCACCAGCAAGCAAAAAGCGCCCTCCTCCATCAATCATAAGAATTTCACCATTTTCAGACAGCTTCTGTAGATGATGTTTCAGCAGGAACATATGAGCCACTGGCAAATCGTCATATTCTTTCTTGATAAACTTAGATATTGAGTCTTCAGTCGAACCTTCTGCTTCATCCAATTCCTGCAATGCCCTTTGAATCATCTATAACAAGAAGAAAACATTTGATTAGGCCAATAAGGAAAATCTTCAACTATGTGGAAACTGAGGATTCAAAACTATTCACTGTTACTCGTTAGAGATGAATAGGAAGAAGAGAAATTGCTTATCAACTCTCCGAGATCTGAACTTGGATTGCTACTTTGATTAATCAAGCTCTTAATTAAGAAAAGAACTTTCCAAAGCAAATCTTTTTGGCTAGTGTCTTGAGGAAAATATTAACATTATAATAAAAAAGAAATCTAACTTTTCCACAAGATACATATGAACCGAATAACATGAAGTGACCAGAATTGACAAGAATCCGACAAACACGCATTAACAAAATGAGAATAACTATTTCCTTTTCATTCAAGAGAGTAATTATTATTACTCAATAAGTCTTGAGATAAGCCCCAACACACAATCATGGAAAAAAATTCTCTGATATCTGGACTCATACACATAGGCAGGCTAACTATCCTAGCATTCAAAATAAAAACTAAAAGCCAAGAATTCATTTTTTCCCAGCAGACCCATATCGATAAAGCTTGTCCGACTATTCACCAAACTTAATAATACAGACACACAAAACTCCACCTATATATACATCTCATACAATGGAACCCCTACCCATCATTGAGTAAAACAAGACAATGTTTCGTACAAAAGAAATCAGAACTTGCTCTGGTGCTAAAAGCCCAAAACTTGGCAACTCCAAATTTACTACTCGTCCTTAAGTAACTACAGTTTCAATAGCTTAATAACTTGGGTCATCTAGCCCTTGGGCTTTGGTCTAGTGGTATGAGCGATCTTGTAATGTGTGGTTAGGCGCAGGTCACAAGTTCGATTCTAACCACAGACAAGAGTCTGATATTTAACGGGAGAAGGACCTAGGGGCGGCCCCATTCAGTGGCGGAGGCAGAAATTCACTCCTAGGATTTGAACATGTGACCTCAAGCAAATTTTTAACCCCGTTTATCACTACACTATAATCTTTTGTATGTCAAGGGGATTGAATTGTTCATATATAAACAAGTATAATTTTTCACATTTACCCTATTTGTACAGTACAAGGGGATTCAATCAAATCCCTTGCCTCCTTTTAGCTCAATCCATGGCCCCAAACTCCATTGGTAAAGGGGTTGCAAAGCGTGCACCAAGAATTTTTCGGTCTTTAAAAAAATTAAGTCATCTAAGAGGTAATCCCTCCTCCAATCGACCACTTCTTTTTCTTTTTGCTAGGGCTAGTTTGCGCCTACCTCGACTAATTCCACCGGATAATTGCTACCTCCCACCAACAACAGGTATCAGGTAACTCCATTAACCAACGCTAAACATATGAGAAGAAATCACCTAGTATTTTGTCTCTGCTGGGATTTGAACCTGAGACCTCATGATTCTGAATCCCAACACTAGGCCTCACCCTTGGGTGTAATTTTTTTATAAAATCATTGACAGATTACCATTTTTTTTTTCTGTCTCTAATTCTATAAATAATTAAGTTCACAATTACTTTTATAAAAGATTAATTAATGGATGCAGTAAAACTACTTTGTACCCACCGTCCAAAAATCATGAAATTATTACTTACCCAAGAATAAGGAGGATGATCAGGGGTAGTATGAAGAGAAGAAAGGAAATGGGAAAGGCGTTGTTGAAGAATGGAGTTCTGGGTGGGTGATAATGGCCCATTTGGTTCACTGTTTGACAGTTTCAATATGGCTTCTCTCAATTTGTTCATGCCTACTGCTTTCTGCTGCTGCTGCTGCACATTGTTGGTACAAAAACTAGGGTTTTTGGAAGTAATTGACAGATCCATAACTTGTGAGATTCGGTTTGTTTGGAATTCTAGAGAAGTTTTTGGAGGTTTTGTTTGGTCCGAAACATTAAGGTCTTAAAACTTTTAAGAATTAACAATACACTTACAATTAAAGAATATTTTAAAATATCAGTGTAATCCTTTTTCATCATATCAATATAATTTTAGAGCCCGTTTGGACATAAGAATTCTTTTTACTTTTTCGAGTTTTTTTTTTCTTTTTGAAATCAATGTTTGGCCATAAATTTTTAATTTTCATTTAACGATAAATTTTGAAAATTTTAAAAATTCTAAAATGCTGTTTTTCAAAATTTTCGCTCAGATTACTCACAAAAATTCAAAAACAACCCAAATTTATATTCATATTCAAACATAACTTTAATTTTTAAATATTATTTTCACTTATTTTTTTTTTGGGAATTTTACAATTCTTATGTCCTAAGCCCACTTAAAGTAAGTAAATTACTTACTTTTTATTTTTCAATTACTTATTCACCCTTACTATAAACAGGTACTTGTAGTGTTTATACTTGTAATGTAACTAGAACAGAAACGCCACAACTTTTACTTAGAAGAAAAATACGTTCTTTAATGGAAGTAGACTATAGTGGGCATAATTAAAAATGAATATGGTAACAAAAAGCTACAAATACTAAGTACTTTGTTTAAAGAGGCAGATGCAAAGAAATTAATTGAAATAAAGTATTAGGTAGACTACGTCCATTCCATGTACAAGCCAATAAACTTATTTATTTGGTGTTAACAGTAACACCAAATTACAGTAACACCAAATTAACAGTAACCAATGGTTATAAATAGGGCGGTGCATATAATATGGTAAATACCGAATTACTGTATCGAAATCGAAAATTTTGGTATATAGTATTTAATTTTTTGGTGTTTAGTTTAAGTTTTTAAAATAATTTGGTATTAGATATGATATTTGGTATTTAAAAAAATAATACCGAAATACCAATATTATACAAAAATATATATTACAGTAAATTACACATTATAGATATTACTAATCAACATACTAAGTTGCACAATACTTTTCTTTGGCATTTATGTTGAGGTTGACGGTAAAGCCCATGTACTTCTTTAGGAAAATGGAGGAACAAGGTAAGATGCGTATTCTAATTCTTACTCTTTAGGTTTCCAAACAGTTTAACGTAATATTTCAACAGTTTTGAGGTGTTTATTATTCCGTTACTCTTATATTATTGTTGCATATGTTGGATTAGTTCATGTTATATTCTCTAATTTCAACAATTAACTCTAAGCAAGTAACATGATTTTCAATGATTAAATATATTCTTTTATGTCTTTTTTTCCCTCTTAGTTGATACTTGATGGTAGGTGAGTTTAGAACGTTTTCGTTGAGTACTTTAATTAAGAATATTTCAGTCTATGACTTTATGCACTAGTTAATATTCAAGCCGAATAAATCGAAATTACTGAACCGAATAAATCAAAATCGGAAGGAGAAAACCTTACCGAATATAATATGGTATTGGTATAATATTTTAAGAAACTAAATACTGAAAATACCGAACCGAAATAATTAAATATCATACCGTACCGTCCGACGAACGCCCTAGTTATAAATAAGAGTAATGTGATAATTTTGAAATTCACAAAACGTTTTACCACAATATTGATGTATCTTGAAAGCAATTAGGATTATATTTTATCATGCATATATGGACCAAATTATATTTGAGCAAGAGGTGCTTCATTATGTTCTTTATTTCTCTTTTTTTTTCATAAAAAACTTGGACATACCCTTTTTGCAGATTTATTTTCTGACCCTCAACTTTAAGACTCTTATTTCTTCCTCTCCCAAAATCCCAACTTCGCTTCCTCTTGTTTGCTCAATTATTTCTCTTGTTTAAAACCAAAAACATTTTAAGTTGTAATGACAGAGGGGCATGTAATAATGTTGATCAGTAAATCTCCTTATCTTGGAATTCCCAAGTTCCATCAGAATACTATAAAATAACCAGATTAACAATTTTGAACAAGTGCATGATGCTATTCAGAAAAGGTAAACGGAACACTCTTAGATGACAATTCTCTGAATCATTTGTCTTTGGTTTCCTATAAATCATAATTTAATTCGAAATTCTACATGTAATTCACTCTTTTTCTATTTTCAGTATTTTCACTTCACCTAAAGCTGAGTTATACAAATGTATAGGGAAAAATATGATATGATACGTGGTCACCTAGAGGAAGGATACGTGGAACTTAAGACGGAGATGGTCATCGAATGCAGCTATTCTGCTTGTCACCGAAAGAGAATATTCATAAAGATGTATTAAATACTTTGCGTCCGGTAGTATTTAATAAAGAATATTCTGCAGTATTAGGTACGACAGCCCGTTACAAGAAATTTGGCATTTATTTCTATCGTTACACCTTCATCAATGGCCCTCATAATTGACATTAAAGGAGGGAACGATCCTAGGACCTCCTTCCCAAGACATAGCTATGAATAGAGAGCTCAGTATCATTGTAAAGGACATGAATTTTCTGACAAACTTATACTACATTCTAGACAAAGCTTAATAACATTTACTTTCTTGCTTTTAGATCTCATCATTGTTGTGGCCGGAAGTCTTTCTCCCTGAATCATTATTTATGCTATATTATCTACATTCTGAGGCTAAGTATCGTATTACTCTTTAATTACTTTATTATTTCTAGATCAAATTAGTCTACTTGTCTAGAAACCACGTATAAATTCAACTGTACCATTTTACGTAAATAGTTTGGCGACTACCGTAGGGCCTAGACAGTCGTGCAATTAAATTGATCCTTGCCTTTTTACTAACGTATTCTGATTGTTTTGTCTTAAAGAAAAACCATAAGAAATGACAGATAAACACTGTTAACAACACACACAACCCCGAGATTCAAAGAGATTGGCTTCACTTTGTGGACTCAATCAGTGACACTCGTAGTGAGGAGAATGACGCCACACCAGTTCATAACAGGCAGTATCCTCGACAAGTTCGGGAGACAACTCTCGATGATGCTGATGAGGAGCATGTTGTTGACACGATAAGGGTTTTACAAGAGCAACAGGCTGTCAGGTGCTTCCAATAATGCAAACAAACGAGATCCAATTCCTCCCGGTGTCCCCATGAATCAAACAACGCAGAGGGTCGGCAACAACACTCCCAGGGGTGAAGTTGGCTTTGACGGGGCTGGGGGGAGCGGATTCGGTCTCAACAATGAAAACGATCATTTTAAGAATGAGCTTTTACGATTTATGAGGGAGGTAGACTCCCGCATGGACCAGATCCTAAGCGCGCCATCAGTATTGAAAGGCCCGGATTCGAAGAAGTATACTCAATTCCTGTACAAGCCGAGCACTGCACCAGAGTTGATCCCGAAACGGTTCAAAATGCTTGAAGTGCCAAAATATGACGGGAATTCAGACCCTCAGGAGCATATTACCACCTATACAACAATAGTAAAAGAAAATGATTTGGCTCCTCACGAAATTGAATCTGTGTTGTTAGAGAAATTTGGAGAAATTCTCATGAGAGGGGCTCTGACATGGTATTCATTATTACCCGAGCATTCCATTGACTCCTTTGAGATGCTTGCAGATTCTTTTATCAAGGCTCATGTAGGGGCCAGAAAAGTGCAAGCCCGAAAGACCGATATATTTAGGATTACGCAGGGAGAGTCTGAGTTGTTACGCGAATACATCACTCGTTTCCAGAAGGAAAAGATGTTTCTCCCGACTGTCCCGGATGAATGGGCGGCCGAAGCATTCACCAAAGGATTGAATATGAGAAGTTCAGATGCTTCCTGGAAATTGAAGGAAAGCCTGCTCGAGTTTCAAGAAACGACTTAGACGGATGACCACAATCGGTACGAGTCAAAGATGATCACGTTGGCTTCCATAGTTGTCTAAAGGACGGGAGAAGGATAGAGAAAAATCAAAAGATGACTATGACAGACGGACTTCGAGGTGCCGATTTTCCCCCCTATGAGCGGACTGAAGGCAGTAGCAGAAACCTCCGAACAACAGATAAGTTCACTATTGACAGAGGGACTTATTGCGGTCGAAACAATAGATCGCTGTAGGAGAAAAAAACATCAGGGTCGAGGGATTTTCCTTACCCCAAATTATCGGAATACAACTTATACGTCAATACAGTAGAATTAGTGTCATCCATGAGAAACATCAAAGATGCACGGTTCTCGAGACCAATGAGATCCGATCCCAGACAGAGGGATCATAACCTATGGTGTGAATACCATGGGACAAATGGCCACCGGACAGGGGACTGCCGATACCTTCAGGAAGAAGTGGCAACGCTGTTAAAGAACATTTATCTCAGAGAATTCTTAAGTGACTGAGCCAAGTACAACTATGGTCGGAACAGGGACAATACGGAACCCTCAAAGGCAGGAGAAGAACCCCCATGCCAAACGATCAATATGATCTTTGGAATGAGATTAATGGGGTCACCTTTTCGGCGACGAAGAAGACAAAAGTTTCAATAACTCATAGTAAAAGGCTCAGAGAAGATAATATCACTTTCATGGAGGAAGATGTAGATGGACTGGTGCTTCCACACAACAATGTACTGGTGATTTTTTTTAAATATATTCGATTTTAAGATTAAACATATTCTAGTGGCTCCAGAAAGTTCAGCTAATATTATATAATAGAGAGTATTGGAGTAAACCAAACTCACCGGAAGCATTATTCCGACAACAAAGCTCCTCGCTGGATTCAACCTAGCAAACGTGACAACCCAGGGAGAGATTTTGCTGCTCACAAATGCTGAAGGAGTAATGAAGACAACTCTCTTCGAAGTTGTAGACAGAGACATGGGGTACAATATTATCCTTGGAAGGCCATGGTTACACGAGATGAAAGTTGTGCCTTCAACTTATTACCAATTGTTGAAATTTTCGACAGTCGAGGGGATCAAACAGATAAGGGATGATCAACCAGTAGCAAAGGGATATGAATACAATCTCAGTCTCCAGTAGAAAAGGAAAGGAGTGTGTGGCATAGTAATTACAAGAACTGACGCCTGCCCTCGAATCAGAGGAAGTTAGCCCAGGGACGGGGGAATCGGAACAGTATCAGGTGCCAAGGTATTTCCAAGTTTTAGAAGAGAGAGATGCAACGAAGTCCACGGTGAAAGAACTAGAGAAAGTTGCGATGTTCGAAGCATTCCTAGAAATGAAATTCCATTTGGGAACAGGACTACACTCGGAGCTCAGGTCTGCTTTTATTGAATTTCTTAAAATTAACGCCGATTGTTTTGCATGGTCGCATGCGGATATGACAAATATCCTGACGAAGATAGTGGTACACAAGTTAAGCTTGGATCCTAACATACCTCCAGTAAGACAAAAGAAGCGCCCTATAGCTGAAGCGAGGAATAAATTTGTCAAAAAAGAGGTAACCCGCTTACTCAATATCGATTCTATCCGAGAGGTAAGATATCCGGACTGGCTAGCTAATGTAGTAGTAGTTCCTACGAAAAATAATAAGTTCCGCATGAGCGTAGACTATAAAGATCTTAACAAAACATGCCCGAAAGACTCATTCCCAATTGTAAGCACGTGATTTTTGCCCTATATGAGAATTACTCCAAAAAAATTCAAAATCAAATGATTTTCCTCGGTGTGCAATTTTGTGAGATTTTGTGATATTTTTGGATAATTATTTGTATTTGTCTGTGTTTGCTTATTTATTAAATTAATAAAAAAAATACAAAAATATGTCGCATTTTGCATGTACGATTTAATTCTACAATTGTTAGTAATTAAATTAGTTTTACAAAAATTAAAATCACAAAAATAGGCATCTTTTGTATTTTTAGCATTTAATGTCCAAATGAACAATTTTATGCTTAATCATTACTTAATTGTGCGTTAATTGTTATTGGGAGTTAATTTGCGCTTTTATAACTTAATTTAGTTCTTAATAATAATTTAAGTACTTTTATAATTTAGTTTTAGAAAATAAAAGAAGAAAAGAGAACAAAAATACAAAAGAAAATCGGATTGGGCCACTTCTTCAATTGTAAGCCAAAGGCCCAAAATATTGCCCAATCTTCTCCATGACCCAGTCCACTTCAGACCGGGTCGACCCGGTCCGCCCCATTAAACCAAATACCCAACACCCTTCTTCATTTTTTAAAACAAAAAAAAGAAAACAAAACAAAAACCCTAAAAACCTAAAACTAACCCATCCGCCCCTTCCCTATCTTCTTCTTCCCCAAACTCAAAAAACTCCTCCAAAGCTCCAACCAAGCATCCATGGCTGCCCTTTACCTTCTTCTTCGACACACCCTTGTCGTCCAAACAGTTGCTGCCCAAGCACTTCATCTTCTTCGTCCACCATTGTTGCTCTAGTTCGTCGTCGTTTGGTCGAGCTTCATCTTCTCCGGCAAAACAGTCCGTCGTCACCACCAGCTGCTTCTGCTTGTGCGTCGACCAGACCGTTGTTTGTTCCTTCTGTTGTTCGAAGCCCCGTCGCCGCTGCTTCGTCATGACCAAAACCTGCCGCGCCACCACTGCTGCTGCCCCGACGCTGCTGTCCCAGCTTCGTCGAGGCTCATCGCCATGGCTGCCTTTCTTCGAGTTGCTTCTTCTGCCTTCATCTTCCTCCGAGCTACTGTTTCATCTTCTTCAGCTGTTGCTTCATCCTCCAGCTCCTCCGTTCTGCGCTGCTACTTCAGCTTCATTCGTCCTCGTCGTCCATGTCGCTGCAGCTTCACCGTCGTTACTGTTGCTACTGCCTTCCCTCCATTGATGAACCAGTCAAGCCAAACAGACCCATCACTGCTGCCCGCACCCCAGCTCTTTCACGTAACCAAACGAACCCCCAACTGCCGATAGTGCTTCGGTGTGGTTTCGGTTGTTTCTTAGGTTCGTGTTCATCGACGTTTGGTCGAGCTTTGGTTGAGCTTTGGTCGAGGTTTATCAAAACAGTCCATACATATTCGTGTCGATCCGGTTAGTAGTTTTTGAGTTTTATTTTGTCCGTATTTCGTTTGGATATTTTTCGAATCTAAAATCGGCAAATGTTTGTTTTGTTCATGTCTATGGTTGGATATTTGATTTTGGTTTTGTTCATGTTCATGTGTTTTGTTGAATTAATTTTCAGATTTCAAATGGAAGTTAATTAGTTGTTTTTATGTTTATTTCATGTTTGTATTATTGTTTATGTGAATATTTGTTAGTTTAACGTTTGTTAGATTCAAATTGAAATTTAATTAATTATCTCTTCAATTTGTCTCATGTTGTTATGTATTTTCCAGAAATTAGTAATGTTGTTTGAATCATTGAATCTGTCATGTTTTGTTGCTTAAAGATAGATTTAATTCATGTTCGTCTTGATTTGAAGTTCATGTGTAAATTCAGTGATTTAATGTGAGTTTATGTTTGTTTGTGATTTGCTTGATTTAATTTGAATCATGCATATTGTTGTTTGTATTGTTGTCTCTTTGTTCATCCATTAATGGTCTAAATTAACCAGGATTGGTTCCCGATATGGTTGATTTATTTCCGTTAATTTGGAGTTTGTGTTGTTCATCATGTTCATGTAATTTGTTGTTGAAGATTGTTGAGAAATTGGTCATCTTGATCATATTTTGGTCAAGTTATGATTAATTGAGTGTTTAGAGCTGATGGGGGTAATTTGGTAAATTGCATTGCATTCGGGGGTAGATTTGTAATTGCAATAAGGTCGGAGGGGTAGTTTGGTAATTGAACATTATTTTGATTCTTTATGTTAAGCATGGGGGACAAATATAATGGGGTGGGGTTTTTGATGTACTTGTTTAATATAATGGGGGACAAGACAAAACATAATGGGGAGGAATCTTGTACTTGTTTAATGTAGGCATGGGGGACATATTGTAATGGGTTGGTAATGTGGCATTTATTTAATGTAGGCATGGGGGACAAAGTTTTAAAATAAAGAAGACATTTGATAGTGGGACAAAGCATGCCATTGGGGGATGGAAGACTTGTCTTGCTATATATAGAGTCATTCTTGACTTGAAATAGAGAGGATTGGAAGAGAGTTTTTAGGACTTGAACATTAAGTAAGACTTAGAGATTATTGGGAGAATATTTTTTAGAGTAATACATTCTGGAAAATTTCAAGAATATTAGAGAGTAAAAGAGAAAGACAACTTGAACTTCTACTTGAATAAATTCCGTTTGTCTTTTCTCGAGTGTTAATGAAAATCAGTAAGATATTGATTCTTGTATCCGTCTCTCTTCTGCTTTGACTACAATTGCACTTTGGTATTGCTGAGTTTTCAATCTGTTACTGGGTTTTCTGCTATTCCTACTGTACTGGTTTGCGATGTTGCTGAATCTGCTGTTGCTGTGTTATTACTGCTGCTGACTTCTCCTTCTTTTGTTCTTGTACTGCTGTTTCCAGGTACACATTTGTACAATCTCGGCTTGAAGCAAAAAATGAAATATTAATCAGGCTTTGTTCCTGTTGAATTCCTCCTGTTTAGATTTGTGGTTGAATATAATTTTTCTTTCTTCGTATAAAGATGTAGTTGAATGATTAATGAATAATGAGGTTGCATATGTATACTTTCTTCATCTAATAATGTTAGTTTAAATTACGGAGAATAATTAATCTGTTTTGATATTATGGTCAATCTCATGTTCTAGTATTATTGAATAACAGAATATAAAATGAAAGCAGTTTTTCTTTGTACAAACTCGATCGCAATTTTCCATTCGCATTAGCCGTAAACTAATAACTAATAAGTTACGTTTTTCAGCATGTAAATAATTAAGAGATTTTCTTTTATTTTAGAGACGAACTTAATAGAAAATATAGTCATTGTAGGTTTATCCTTTAAAAATAAAAATGAGACGAGCCTCGCCAAATAAAACGTATAGATTGCGGGGCCCTCACAAAATGTATGGTTTAATTAGAATTCGGAAGGACCGTTTAGCGAATTTCACGGTCTTCCCAAAATAATAACGCGATAGTCTCTTTAGGCGCGTGTTTAATATTTTACTTTCTTAAGCCTGGGTGTGCATTTCATGCGACCCGTATCCAAATCCCAAAACATCAAATAAAACGTGTTCCGGATTGTGGGTGCATTTCATGTGACGCAGTCCAAAGACGTGTTTTAAGCGATGTTCACATTTCTTTTAAAAACAATAATAATAAAGCGGTTAAAAGATAAAATTTGCACATAAGTTCATATTTGTATAAAATCAGATAATCAAGCCGAATATAACAGTTGAGCGACCGTGCTAGAACCACGGAACTCGGGAATGCCTAACACCTTCTCCCGGGTTAACAGAATTTCTTATCCGGATTTCTGGTACGCAGACTGTAATATGGAGTCATTCTTTTCCTCGATTCGGGATTAAAATTGGTGACTTGGGACACCCTAAATCTCCCAAGTGGCGACTCTGAAATAAATAAACCAATCCCGTTTCGATTGTCCTTTAATTGGAAAAAACTCCCTTGTACCCTCTCGGGTATGTAAATAGGAGGTGTGACAGCTCTGGCGACTCCGCTGGGGACAAATCTAGAACCACTGGTTCAGGGTTAGAAATTCGAGCTTAGATAAATTGTTATATTTGGCTTTATCTGATTTTGTTACATGTTTTGAGCCTAATGTGCTAAATGTTGCTTTTACCGCTTTGATATTATGTGAACTGTATATAAATTGTGCCGAAACCCATCTTCTCTCTGAGTCTTCTGAATCATGAAGAAGGGTGTACTTCGTACGACTTCTTTTCTGTATAGTGTCCAATCCCCAATTTAGAACGAGGTTTGGATAAGTCGCAAAGCCGGTGAAGCTTCTGTATTCCCGGACTGCCGCCTCCTCCTCGGCTCGAGCTGTCCGCTCGGGTAAGCCAGGTCTAGAACAAACACCCAGGTTCTGAACCTAGTATAACAAAGCCACATGCCGGATCCCTAGTAGGAACGTTTGTTTGCATCACGTGCATTTGACTTTGGAGGCCCAACACAGGGGTTGGGTCTGTCTAGGACAGGTGTACCAAAAATGAAAATGACCATCCTGATGCATCTTACTTGCTACTACTTGCGCATTTATTTGATTCGGACTTGTGTGCTGACTGACTTGTGAATATCAGGAATAATATTTTGAAATTGAAAAAAAGAAATAGCGGTTAGGGAATTGATTGTTTATTTTTGAAAAGAAAACAAATGCCCAAATACTGTCAAAACTCTGCCGAAATTTTGAGAAAATGAGGAAAAAAAATGTCTTATTAGTTTGTTTTATTAAAAGCTAAGAAAAGAAAAAAAAAGAGTCGTTGTTCTGTTTTGTTTTTCAAAAATAAAAATAGAAAAAATATATAGTTTGTCTTGCCATGAAAATGAAAATGAAAAAGAGTCTTATTTTTAAAATGGTTTTTTTTATTATTTATTTGCTTATGAAAATGCAAAAAAATAAAAAATAAAACAAAATAAAAAAGAATGTCTTTTATTATTTATCGCATATATATATATATATAAATCTGAAAAGTTTTTTTATTTCCAAAAGATATATATATCTTTATTTGTTGCAAAGAGTATTTGTCTTGCCAAGAAAATTCAAAGTAAAATTCCAAAAAAGATATGTCTTGCAAAAAATAATATAAATATCTTTATTTTCCATTGTTGATAAAACCAAAATAATAAAAATGTTTTCTTTTTTTAAAAAAAAATCCGAAAATATTTTGATTCTTCTTTCAAAATTGAAAAGATAATTCAAAATTCAAAAAATATTTTTTAGAAGTATTTCTTTTATCAAAAGTAAAATTCCGAAAATATTTTCTTTTTTCTTTTGAATAAGAAAAAAACAAATGGAAAATCAGAAAAAAAAAACTTCCTTTTACTTTTGAAATTCTCAAAGTTCAAATCAAAAGAAAAAGAATTTTTACAAGTCTTTCTTTCAAAAAGAAACCAATCAAAAAAATATATATATACTTCCTTTCTTCTTTTGAAGCAGTTCTTTCACAGTTCCAATTAAAAAAAAAATATTAGTTCATTTACTTATTCACGAGGCCCGAACTACGCGGGTTTGATTCTCACCGGATGTGAGATACGTAGGCAACCCTCATCGGGTCCAACCCCACCTTTTGCTAAAAAAGCCAAAAACAAACAAATAATGAAAAAAAAATACATGTCAAATTTTAATTTTGTCATAAAGAAGTCGGGTGACGCTGTTTTATCAAGACGTAGCCGAATGTTCCCGAAAGGGACGCCGGAAGGCTGACTTTGCATAAACAGCCACCTTCGGGTCATCTTTAAGATTTGGTCCAGTCGACCCACACAGCCTTAAAAATCTTCGTCCCCGAGGCGTTGAAAGGCCGTGTTTGCAATATTGACTTTTCTAATTTGAAAAATGATAAAAAGAGTCATAAATAAGTCAGGTGCTGTTTTGTCATAAATAGCCGAATGTTCCCGAAAGGGACGCCGGAAGGCTGACTTTGCATAAACAGCCACCTTTGGGGTCACGTTTAAGATTTGGTCCAGTTGACCCCCACAGCCTAAAAAATCTTCGTCCCCGAGACGTTGAAAGGCCGTGTTTGCAATATTGAGTTTTCTAATTTGAAAAACGATAAAAAGAGTCATAAATAAGTCAGGTGATGCTGTTTTGTCATAAATAGCCAAATGTTCCCGAAAGGGACGCCGGAAGGCTGACTTTGCATAAACAGCCACCTTTGGGTCATTTTTAAGACATGGACCCACACAGCCTTAATATCTTCGTTCCCGAGGCGCTGAAAGGCCGTGTTTGCAACACCACGTTTTATTATAATTTGAAAAAAAGAAGAGTCAGCGGTAAGGTGAATACCGTTTGGATTTTTAGTCATAATAAGCCGAGCCAGCTTCGGCCGCGTCTTAAAATCGTTCTTGCCGAAATAGCCTTAGAGTATCTGTCAGTTGTCGAAAGGTTATTTTCGTAAAAGAACGGACAAGTTTGTAAAGCGTCATAAAATAATCCTCCTCGGCCTCAAAATTCATGTGAAAGTTGGAAAGGGCCACGTTTGCAAAAATAACCATTTGGTTAAAATTAGCAAATAGAGGAAGGAAGTTGGCCATTTGTTTTTGAAGTTTGCAAATCTTTTGATTAGAATACGTGGGTCGTTTGATTTTCGAGTTTGTAGGTCGTCTTCAAACCTTTGAAATCCAGTTTGTTTTAATATGAAAATTGAAAAAATGTTTAGTATTGTTTACCTTTTATTGGTCCGAACTACGCAAGGTCTGATTCATGCGGGGTCATGATACGTAGGCAATCTCCATAATATTCGACCACAACAAAAAAAGAGAATGGAAAAAAAAAATCGAAAAGAAGGAAAATGAAAAAAAAGGAGAAAAGGAAAGAAAAAATGGAGAAAAAAAAGAAAAAAAAGAAAAAAAAACATCAAAAAAAAAGAGAAAAAGAAAAAAGATGTTGTCAATAATGGGGACCGACTGAGTCCATTCTAACCTGTTTGTTTTGTAAAAAAAAAAATGTTAAGGTGGTTGGTTTGTGGTAAGCCGGACAATGACACCCAAAATCCTTTACCTGCACATCATGGTGCGCACTTTGCTGGGATCAGGCCTGATAGCAGAAGCACTCAAATCCTATTGGGAACTTGCTGACGGAGGATGATGATATTAAAGCTGGTAATGGTCTTGGCAGTATTGATGCGAAGCTCAAGTGGCTAAGATGCCAGTTTTGATAAAGTGAGAGGATGCTCCGTTCCTTGGTTAACAAGAGAGAAGCTTGTGGTGGCTTATTTTGTTGTCATTTCTATTGTTCGGATCATTAGGATTGTAATTCGAATTTTGTCCTATGTCAAACCTTCTTATCTTTCCATTTTTTTTGTCATAGCGGTTTGTTTAAGTTTTGTCCAGGTTGTTTAGGATTTTATTCCGGTTTGTTTTTGTATAGTCAAACCATTTCACTGGTAATCTAATGCGAATTCCGGTCTTCTATTATTTCCAATTTTCTTTTGTTTAGTCCTTTTATCATTTTTTATTCAACGCCGATTCTAGTGACATGACATGCGCACACAGTTTGGGCCTAATCTTAAAAGTTAATCATAAAACCCTAGAGAGGTGATCAGAACATTTAAAGAAAATAAGGACGGTTTGAGATCGTACAGAGCTCGAGTCATGTGGAACTAGGGCAAGTAAAACACAAAGAAAAACCGTTAAAAGCAAGATTCGCCAAATTGGCATGAGGGCCGTTCAAGATGACGAGAGTGTCACCCAACGGTGCTTTAGAAATGACAAAGGAAAAATAAGATGTTTAACATAATTGTCAAGTCCAGCACCATCGGAAGAGACTATAAATCTGTGTTCAATTGTGTTGTTTGCACTTGGCATGTTTTGAAGACGGGAATGACGAAGGCATTTTGTTCTGCTACCTAAACACTTTATCCTTCGTTAACCCCTTTTGAGCCTTATTGTTTTTTTCTTTCGTACCCCTCTTTCGGAATCATTAGAAACGACTAGAAAACGCAAACATGACAGGTAAACAAAAAGAAAAAAAAAGAAAGAAAAGAAAGAAAAGAAAAAAAAAGAAAACAACAAAATGGAAAAAAAGAAGAATAAAAGAAAAAAAAACGAACGACAAAAAGAAAGGAGAAATGAGAAAAGAAAAGAAAAATGATAACGAAAAAAAAGAGAAAGTCAAATGAAAAAGAGGAATTGGGAACTACGTTTGACTTGATTCCTCAAAGAGGATACGTAGGCGCTTCACGGCTCGGTCATAGTTTTGAAAAATGAAAAAAAATCAATTAAGATATCCCCAAGCAAGAAACTGGGGCAGAGGTTGCGGTTGTTGTAAATAAATCTAGTTCCGAAGGTTGTAATTTTTAACCCAGAATTTATTTTGAATTTTTGAGCCTTTTATACCCTTTCTTTCTAACCCTATCCAAAACCCACATTACGGTCCAAAGAAAGACCTTCTGATCAGTCTTCAAAAGATGCCAAGTCATACAAATGAAGAGTCTTACCGGCGAACCTAACATTCTGTTCCACAGCAGAAAGGACTCTAATCTCCAACCGAAAGAGTCATACCGGCAACACTCCAAATCCCCAGCTGGAAAGTGATACAAATGAGAGAGTCTTATCGGTGAAAATCTTCACGGACACCATAAGGCGATGAAAGCTGAGAGAAAAACCAAAATGAGAGAGGCTTGATAGTGAAAACCCTTCGGGCACTACAAGTCGAATAAGATTGAGAATCAGATGGGGAATTGCCAATTGAAGGTCTTGAAAGACGATTGACGGCGGAGGATAGGCCACATGTGCATGTCATGACCATTAGAGTCGGTGTCTGCGTTTGATAGGTTTTTATTTATAGTTTCTTTTGTTAAAGAGTCATCGTTTTCATTTGTCTTTTTATCTCGTTCCCTTTTATCGTTTTCTTTTCATAGAAAAATTCCCCAATAGAGTCTGTTTGGTCAGAACAAGTGAGAATTGACTTCAAAATATGCCATCAGCTTTCCAACTATACAAAATGAGATCTGGCCAGTACATCCAAATGGTATAGTCAGCAAGGAACAAGCGCGAGGCCAATGTCAAGAGAGATATCCCCAGCAAAAGGGAATTGACAAAGGATTGACGAGTGTCAAGAGGGATATCCTTGCCAAAACCAAGGTTATAAACCTCAAGGCCAAGGCCCGTAAACAAAGCAAGGAAAGCAGTGAGCATGATTTGGGAAATTCATCCTAGACTAAAAGGTCGGGGAAATGCCAGTTCCCGAGCTATGCCACAAAAGAAGAGGGATATCCCCAGCAGAAAGGGATTATCCCCAGCAAATGGCATCGTCCCCAACGAGTTGTGGAGCGCAGAGCAAGGAAGGAGAAAGGGAAAACCATCCCAGTGGGAGTATCACAACCAACCACCGCGTTTTGTTTGATTTGAAACAGGTAAAGGAAATGACATTGATGCCGGAAATGCATGCCACAAGAGATATTATCAAACTGGGGCAGAAAATTTTCTTTTCATTTAGAAAATTTTCTAAAAGTCAGATACCCATTCGGGGAAGAATAAAGATAACGTCAGTCTCAAGGGAAATGGTCTTAGAACCAGTGTTGCCCCCAACATAATAAGTTTCAATGGAGGAAGTTGTTCTCCAGCAAAGGGATAAAACTTGAACTCAGAAAAGCAAGGGGCCAGCAGCCTTCCGAAGAGTGAAGCACTAGTTCTGAAGGAATCAAAATCCCCCAGCAGTATTATCCACGACAGCGTTATCCCCAGCTGATAACATTTTACCCCCAACAGGTAAGTGAATAATTCCCAAACAGTGTTATCCCTAGCAGGTTTGAGGAGTCCAACCCAAGTTTGGTGAAAATCGGTATCCTCAGCGGTTAGTCTTCAAAGGAAGAAGCTAATAATAATAATAATAATAATAATAATAATAATAATAATAAAAGAATAATAATAAAAAATTAAAAAATAAAATGGGGAAGGTAGAAAGGGAAAATTCATCCCAATCCCCAGCAAGTATTCGAGGTAAGACATTTTTAAGTCTTAAGGATATTTTGGGTTCATCTGCCCTCGAATAGGATATTTTGGGTTCATCCGCCCTCGAATAGGATATTTTGGATTCATCCGCCCTCGAATAGGATATTTTGGGTTCATCCGCCCTCGAATAGGATATTTTGGGTTCATCCGCCCTCGAATAGGATATTTTGGGTTCATCCGCCCTCGAATAGGATATTTTGGGTTCATCCGCCCTCGAATAGGATATTTTGGGTTCATCCGCCCTCGAATAGGATATTTTGGGTTCATCCGCCCTCGAATAGGATATTTTGGGTTCATCCGCCCTCGAATAGGATTTTATTTTCAAAGTTGTTGTTGAAGCCAGGCGCCCACCTGAATAACGAGAGGAATACTTTTCTTGTCTGTCCATTGCATATTTTAGGCGCCCACCTGTATAACAAGGGAATACATTCCACGCCTTTGCCAATAGGAGACGCACTTCCTAAGTCTAGTTCTGCCAATAGGAGACGCACTTCCTAAGTTAGTTTCACCCATAGGAGACAGATTTCCTCCTAAGTTTCGTTTTACCCATAGGAGACGCATTTCCTCCTAAGTTTAGTTTACCCATAGGAGACGCATTTCCTCCTAAGTTTACTTTTACCCATAGGAGACGCATTTCCTCCTAAGTTTACTTTTACCCATAGGAGACGCATTTCCTCCTAAGTTTAGTTTACCCATAGGAGACACATTTCCTCCTAAGTTTACTTTTACCCATAGGAGACGCATTTTCTCCTAAGTTAGCATTGAAGTTGGGAGCCCGCCCATATAACAGAGGCATACATTTCTGTCCTAATACTTTCAGTTCTAGGTCGCCCACCAGTAAAATGCGGGAATACTTTATGTTCTAGGTCGCCCACCAGTAAAATACGGGAATACTTTCTGTTCTAGGTAGCCCACCAGTAAAATGCGGGAATACATTTCATGTTCTAGGTCGCCCACCAGTAAAATGCGAGAATACATTTCAGTTCTAGGTCGCCCACCAGTAAAATGGGGGAATACATTCTGTTCTAGGTCGCCCACCAGTAAAATGCGGGAATACATTCATGTTCTAGGTCGCCCACCAGTAAAATGCGGGAATACTTTCTGTTCTAGGTCGCCCACCAGTAAAATGCGGGAATACATTTCATGTTCTAGGTCGCCCACCAGTAAAATGCGGGAATACATTTCAGTTCTAGGTCGCCCACCAGTAAAATGCGGGAATACATTCATGTTCTAGGTCGCCCACCAGTAAAATGCGGGAATACTTTCAGCTCTAGGTCGCCCACCAGTATAATGCGGGCATACATTTCATAATTTTGCATTGAAGCAACTTTTTAGTCTTGTATTACAGAGTTTGGAATCAGTAACCCCACCAGAAGGCGGAAGGTTACAACAGGAATCCCCAGCAGTAAACAATAAAATCCCCAGCACCGGGAAGCAGAAGGTTGCAACAAGAGGTCCCAGCATAAACTCAAGTCCATGTGTCAAAAGGAAGAAAAGCATCGGAAGAAAAGCACCGGAGGAAACACAAGCCGACAAGAAAGCAAGGCAACAAGAACAAATTTTAGTCTAGCCTAGCTTCTTGTTTTCTTTTAAGCACGGTGTAACAAGGAGATCGGTAAGCAGTGATAACAGCATGCAACAGCAGTAACATCGCAGTCCCACGGTAGTCCCAGCTACCAAAAACTTCCCGAACTACATTGACCTGATTCCTGTTTAGCCCAGGATATGTAGGAAACCTTTGAAGCAAAGGTTCGGTTAAATCTTTTTCAATAAATGCTTCACACGGAGTACTCGGACAGGCAAAAAATCGCTCGCTTTATCTTTGCACGAAAACCCTTTGTGTCTTTGGGCAAAGAGGGGCAGCTGTAAGCACGTGATTTTTGCCCTATATGAGAATTACTCCCAAAAAATTCAAAATCAAATGATTTTCCTCGGTGTGCAATTTTGTGAGATTTTGTGATATTTTTGGATAATTATTTGTATTTGTCTGTGTTTGCTTATTTGTTAAATTAATAAAAAAATACAAAAATATGTCGCATTTTGCATGTACGATTTAATTCTACAATTGTTAGTAATTAAATTAGTTTTACAAAAATTAAAATCACAAAAATAGGCATCTTTTGCATTTTTAGCATTTAATGTCCAAATGAACAATTTAATGCTTAATTATTACTTAATTGTGCGTTAATTATTATTGGGAGTTAATTTGCGCTTTTATAACTTAATTTAGTTCTTAATAATAATTTAAGTACTTTTATAATTTAGTTTTAGAAAATAAAAGAAGAAAAGAGAACAAAAATACAAAAGAAAATCGGATTGGGCCACTTCTTCAATTGTAAGCCAAAGGCCCAAAATATTGCCCAATCTTCTCCATGACCCAGTCCACTTCAGACCGAGTCGACCCGGTCCGCCCCATTAACCCAAATACCCAACACCCTTCTTCATTTTTCAAAACACAAAACAAAAACAAAAAAAAAGAAAACAAAACAAAAACCCTAAAAACCTAAAACTAACCCATCAGCCCCTTCCCTATCTTCTTCTTCCCCAAACTCAAAAAAACTCCTCCAAAGCTCCAACCAAGCATCCATGGCTGCCCTTTACCTTCTTCTTCGACACACCCTCGTCGTCCAAACAGTTGCTGCCCAAGCACTTCATCTTCTTCGTCCACCATTGTTGCTCTAGTTCGTCGTCGTTTGGTCGAGCTTCATCTTCTCCGGCAAAACAGTCCGTCGTCACCACCAGTTGCTTCTGCTTGTGCGTCGACCAGACCGTTGTTTGGTACTTCTGTTGTTCGAAGCCCCGTCGCCGCTGCTTCGTCATGACCAAAACCTACCGCGCCACCTGCTGCCCCGACGCTGCTGTCCCAACTTCGTCGAGGCTCATCGCCATGGCTGCCTTTCTCCGAGCTGCTTCTTCTGCCTTCATCTTCCTCCGAGCTACTGTTTCATCTTCTTCAGCTGTTGCTTCATCCTCCAGCTCCTCCGTTCCGCGCTGCTGCTTCAGCTTCATTCGTCCTCGTCGTCCATGTCGCTGCAGCTTCACCGTCGTTACTGTTGCTACTGCCTTCCCTCCATTGATGAACCAGTCGAGCCAAACAGACCCATCACTGCTGCCCGCACCCCAGCTCTTTCACTTAACCAAACGAACCCCAACTGCCGATAGTGCTTCGGTGTGGTTTCGATTGTTTCTTAGGTTCGTGTTCGTCGACGTTTGGTCGAGCTTTGGTTGAGCTTTGGTCGAGGTTCATCAAAACAGTCCATACATATTCGTGTCGATCCGGTTAGTAGTTTTTGAGTTTTATTTTGTCCGTATTTCATTTGGATATTTTTCAAATCTAAAATCGGCAAATGTTTGTTTTGTTCATGTCTATGGTTGGATATTTGATTTTGGTTTTGTTCATGTTCATGTGTTTTGTTGAATTAATTTTCAGATTTCAAATGGAAGTTAATTAGTTGTTTTTATGTTTATTTCATGTTTGTATTATTGTTTATGTGAATATTTGTTAGTTTAACGTTTGTTAGATTCAAATTGAAATTTAATTAATTATCTCTTCAATTTGTCTCATGTTGTTATGTATTTTCCAGAAATTAGTAATGTTGTTTGAATCATTGAATCTGTCATGTTTTGTTGCTTAAAGATAGATTTAATTCATGTTCGTCTTGGTTTGAAGTTCATGTGTAAATTCAGTGATTTAATGTGAGTTTATGTTTGTTTGTGATTTGCTTGATTTAATTTGAATCATGCATATTGTTGTTTGTATTATTGTCTCTTTGTTCATCCATTAATGGTCTAAATTAACCAGGATTGGTTCCCGATATGGTTGATTTATTTCCGTTAATTTGGAGTTTGTGTTGTTCATCATGTTCATGTAATTTGTTGTTGAAGATTGTTGAGAAATTGGTCATCTTGATCATATTTTGGTCAAGTTATGATTAATTGAGTGTTTAGAGCTGATGGGGGTAATTTGGTAAATTGCATTGCATTCGGGGGTAGATTTGTAATTGCAATAAGGTCGGAGGGGTAGTTTGGTAATTGAACATTATTTTGATTCTTTATGTTAAGCATGGGGGACAAATATAATGGGGTGGGGTTTTTGATGTACTTGTTTAATATAATGGGGGACAAGACAAAACATAATGGGGAGGAATCTTGTACTTGTTTAATGTAGGCATGGGGAACATATTGTAATGGGTTGGGAATGTGGTATTTATTTAATATAGGCATGGGGGACAAAATTTAAAATAAAGAAGACATTTAATAGTGGGCCAAAGCATGCCATTGGGAGAATAATTTTGGGGTTGGGAATGGAAGACTTGTCTTGCTATATATAGAGTCATTCTTGACTTGAAATAGAGAGGATTGGAAGAGAGTTTTTAGGACTTGAACATTAAGTAAGACTTAGAGATTATTGGGAGAATATTTTTTAGAGTAATACATTCTGGAAAATTTCAAGAATATTAGAGAGTAAAAGAGAAAGACAACTTGAACTTCTACTTGAATAAATTCCGTTTGTCTTTTCTCGAGTGTTAATGAAAATCAGTAAGCTATTGATTCTTGTATCCGTCTCTCTTCTGCTTTGACTACAATTGCACTTTGGTATTGCTGAGTTTTCAATCTGTTACTGGGTTATTCTACTGGTTGTTACTGGTTTGCGGTGTTGCTGAACCTGCTGTTGCTGTAGTATTATTGCTGCTGACTCCTACTTCTTTTGTTCTTGTACTGCTGTTTCCAGGTAAACATTTGTACAATCTCGGCTTGAAGCAAAAATGAAATATTAATCAGGCTTTGTTCCTGTTGAATTCCTCCTGTTTAGATTTGTGGTTGAATATAATTTTTCTTTCTTCGTATAAAGATGTAGTTGAATGATTAATGAATAATGAGGTTGCATATGTATACTTTCTTCATCTAATAATGTTAGTTTAAATTAATCGGAGAATAATTAATCTGTTTTGATATTATGGTCAATCTCATGTTCTAGTATTATTGAATAACAGAATATAAAATGAAAGCAGTTTTTCTTTGTACAAACTCGATCGCAATTTTCCATTCGCATTAGCCGTAAACTAATAACTAATAAGTTACGTTTTTCAGCATGTAAATAATTAAGAGATTTTCTTTTATTTTAGAGACGAACTTAATAGAAAATATAGTCATTGTAGGTTTATCCTTTAAAAATAAAAATGAGACGAGCCTCGCCAAATAAAACGTATAGATTGCGGGGCCCTCACAAAATGTATGGTTTAATTAGAATTCGGAAGGACCGTTTAGCGAATTTCACGGTCTTCCCAAAATAATAACGCGATAGTCTCTTTAGGCGCGTGTTTAATGTTTTACTTTCTTAAGCCTGGGTGTGCATTTCATGCGACCCGTATCCAAATCCCAAAACATCAAATAAAACGTGTTCCGGATTGTGGGTGCATTTCATGTGACGCAGTCCAAAGACGTGTTTTAAGCGATGTTCACATTTCTTTTAAAAACAATAATAATAAAGCGGTTAAAAGATAAAATTTGCACATAAGTTCATATTTGTATAAAATCAGATAATCAAGCCGAATATAACAGTTGAGCGACCGTGCTAGAACCACGGAACTCGGGAATGCCTAACACCTTCTCCCGGGTTAACATAATTCCTTATCCGGATTTCTGGTACGCAGACTGTAATATGGAGTCATTCTTTTCCTCGATTCGGGATTAAAATTGGTGACTTGGGACACCCTAAATCTCCCAAGTGGCGACTCTGAAATAAATAAACCAATCCCGTTTTGATTGTCCTTTAATTGGAAAAAACTCTCTTGTACCCTCTCGGGTATGTAAAAAGGAGGTGTGACACCAATGCCAAATATCGATCAAATGATTGATGCCATGGCCGAGCACGAGTTAATGAGTTTCCTCAATGCTTATTCTGGGTACAATCAAATCAATATGAACACGGAAGATCAGGAAAAGACTTCCTTTATAACGAATTTCGGTATACATTGTTACAATGTGATGCCCTTCGGGTTAAAGAATGCCGAAGCCACTTATCAAAGGCTCGTGAATTAGATGTTCGAGAAACAAATAGGAAAGACTATGGAAGTATATATAGACGATATGCTCGTTAAGTCTTTGAATGCAGGTGACCACCTTAAGCATTTGTAAGAAACATTCGACATCCTGATGGAGCATAACATGGAACTTAACCCCGAGAAGTGCACGTTGGGGGTCAGCTCTGGTAAGTTCCCGATATTCCTGGTCTCACAAATGGGAACTGAGGTAAATCCCGACAAAATCAAGGCTATAGAAGATATCCTGGATCAATTATAAAACATAAAAGAAGTTCATACGCTCACATAGAGGTTAGCAGCATTGAGCAGGTTCATTTCCCGATCATCGAAAAAATGTCATCGCTTCTTCGCACTGCCCAAAAAGAAGAATGATTTTGAATGAACATCAGAATGTCAGCAAGCCTTGAAGGATTTTAAGAAGTACTTGTCAAGCCCTCCGTTGCTCTCTAAACCAAAAGAAGGTGAAACATTGCTAGTTTACCTCGCGATTTCAGAAGTTGCGGTAAGTGCAGTTTTAGTCCGAGAGGATGAAGGTACACAATCTCTTATTTATTATGTTAGCAAAATTCTAACGGGAGCAGAAACTCGCTCCCCACATTTGAAAAAATTAGCCTTAGCTCTCGTAGTCGCTGCTCGGAAGCTGAAGCCTTATTTCTAATGTCACCCGATAGTTGTGGTGACTACTTTCCCTTTGCGGAACATTCTTTATAAGCCTGATCTCAGGCAGATTGACCAAATGGGCCGTTAAAATGTGTGAAAATGATATTGAATACAAACCAAGGACTGCAATTAAGTCACAAGTCTTGGTTGACTTCGTGGCTGACTTCAAGCCGAGACTTTTGCCTCTGGCAACCAAGGAGGCAGTAATGGTGTCAGAATCGACATCGGGGGTTTGGACCTTATTTAAAGATGGAGCTTACAAGATAAAATGGTCCGGGCTCGAAATAGTTTTAATCACGCCATCGAGGAAAACCCTAAGGTAAGCCATCAGAACGATCCCTTTAACTAACAATAAAGTAGAGTATGAAGCTTTGATTGCAGGGCCCAAACTGGCACGAGGACTCGACTCTAAGCTCATTGAAATCAAATGTTACTCGCAGTTGGTGGTAAATTAGGTCTACGGGATCTTTGACACCAAAGAGGACCGTATGCATCAATACGTGGTCAAGGTTCAGGCTCTGTTGGCGCGATTTTGGGAGTGGTCAATTTCTCATATCCCGAGGGAAGAAAACATGAAAGCGAATGCATTGGCAAACTTGGGCTCATCGATAGAAATCAAGGGATCAGAATCAGGGATGGTGGTACAACTAATGAATTCAGTCCTGGATACATATGGTTACTATGAGGTGAATTCGGCTAGTTTGGTCTGGGACCGGAGAAATGAAATAATTGACTATCTCGAGCACGGGAAGTTGCCCGAAGATCCCAAAGCATCACGAGCGCTACGCACAAAAGCTGCATATTATAGCTTCCAGAAAGGCCTATTATATAGAAAATCCTTCCAAGGCCCATTGGCCCGGTTCTTGGGAACATCCTAAGCTAACTACATCATGAGAGAAGTTCATGAAGGAATATGCAACAACCACTCGGGAGCAGATTCTTTGGTACTAAAATTAGTTCGGGCAAGATATTAATGGCCCCACATGGAACAAGATGCCAAAGACTTCGTCCGAAAATGCGAAAAGTGCCAACGTTATGCACTACTAGTACATCAACTAGCAGAACCCTTATATTCGGTTCTGTCTCTATGTCCGTTCATGAAATAGGGGATGGACATCATCAGACCACTGTCACCGGCTCCTGGAAAGGTAAGATTTCTTTTAGTTTTGATTGACTATTTTTCTAAATAGGTGGAAGCAGGTCCTTATCAGAAGATCAGAGAACACGAAATGGTCAACTTCTTGTGGGAAAATATATTTTGCAGGTTCTGAATACCAAAAGAAATAGCATGCAACAATGGGCCGTAATTTATCGGCACAAAAATTACGAAATTTCTTGAAGATTTAAAAATAAAGAGGATCACCTCTTCACCTTATCATTTGTGCGCAAACGGTCAAGCGGAATCAATAAACAAGGTAATTATTAAAAACCTTAAGAAGAGATTGGAAGCGGCAAAAGGCAATTGTCCCGAAGAATTACCTGGAGTTCTATGGGCCTACCGAACAACGGCCAAATCGAGCACAGGAGAAACTCCTTTTTCTCTTGTGTACGGTGTAGAGGCTCTAATCCCGGTGGAAGTAGGAGAACCTACTTTGAGATACTTCCAAGCAAATAAAGAATCGGACAACGAAGCAATATTAATCAACTTGGAGTTGCTCGAGGAACGCATGGACTTGGCGCATGTAATGGCAGCTCAAAAGCAGAGAATGAAGCAGTATTATAATCAAAGAGCCAATTTTTGTTATTTCAAAGTAGGAGATATGGTCTTAAGAAAAGTAACCCAGAATACCCCGGAACTCAATGCGGGGAAGTTGGGGTCACCATAGGAAGGTCCCTACCAGATCTCAGCTATCACAGGAAAAGGTTCATACAAATTGGAGAACCAAAATATAGATAAATTACATAGCAATTGGAACGTGGCGCACCTCAAAAGATAATATTGCTAATGAACAATATCAAATCTGAAAGTATGGTGCTGCACTCTTTTTTCCTTCATTCAGTTTTTGTCCTAATTGAGTTTTTCTGGCAAGGTTTTTAATGAGGTGGCGTTAGAAAGCATACTACGAAGACAACAACAATAAGACCTTAAATATCAAGGCAAATCAGCAAATTTCTACTCGAGGATGGTTAGATAGTCTTTGGCTATATAGCAAATTCTTACTAGGAAGTTAAGTTTGCTATTGCACAAAGATTACCCGACTGTTCACGAGCATAAATCACTAGAGGATTGTTAGATAATCTTTTGCTCGATAGCATCAATTCCTGAGGGAAAGTAAGATTTGTTACCAAGTGAAGGATTATTTGGCAATCCATTGGTGAAATATTTGAAGGCACAAGACTTCCAATGTTCCAATTCACATTCTTCGCATTCGAACACGGGAAAAATAATATGAGGATACAACATCAATAACTACCACGTCGACCGGGAATGAAAATTCGGAAATACAAATGTGTCATCAGGACCGGGGACTACACAGCCAGCCCTATAGATACAAGTTGTACAAGATAACTACAAGCAATGGCAATTTTGTTTTTCAGCATAACAAATGCTTTTGTACTTTTTGAAAATAGAAGGAATTGAATGAAATTAAATCCTTTTGTTTTTATCTTGTTTATTGCCTGAACGATGAACTAACTTTATCATTTGAAAGTTAAACAAGTACTTCAAATGCTAGTGCCATAATGAATAGGAGACGTCCTCTTCAAGAGCACTATAAACATAAGAGGGTCCTCTCTTATAAAAACCCCCATGTTAAAGGGTTGGTTTCAGAAGAATTTATGCCCGAAATCAAAATGCCTTCGGGAAAATAATGCACCCCAAGACGTATACTAAAAGACACAAAAAGTAAACTTGAGAAAACACTTATAGAAACCTTCATGTGAAAGGGATAATGCTCGGAATCAAAGTACTTCAAAGAAAGTGCATTTGAAAATGTTCATAGCAAAGCACAAAATGAAAACATGCGGAAAATTCTTAAGCAAATGCAAAGATTAAGGACTTGCATGGATATTCAAATGAAAATAAGACTCAAACAATACTTGAGCAAATATGTGTCTTTATTTACAAAAACAAAAATGGAAAACATACAAGAATGAGAAAAAGAAAAGAAAAGCTAAACTGCAGCATCTCTAGAACCAGGAGGAAGAAAAGTGTCCACGCCCCCGGTAAAAGTAGATGTATCCTTAGAAGGGGCAGCGTAACTTTTCCCCAAATTCCCTTGGACTGGGGACTGGGGAGGAATAACATTTCCTTTATGACCAGATGTGGTCGATAAAGATGATGTAGTAATTGATGGTGGGAATGACTTTGTTCTACGTAATGGCAGGTGGAATTTCAATAACAAGAGACTAGTTGATCCGACAAAGATAGAGCGTTGGGTTGTTGTCAACTTTTCTGCACGTTGTAACATACAAGGGCTAATCAGTGATCTTATAAAATGTGGAAAAATGAAAAAAATTGTGGTGAAAGATCTATTTGATATTTTTGAAGAGTCTCCACAATTCAGAAGGGCTTACTTGACGAGCATACTTGGTAGCGAAGACAAAACTCCGCAATCACGGTATCAAGCTCTCTGCTCTAAGAAAATGCACCCAAAGTAAAGAGATATGTGTAAAAATGTGCAAAACCTCACTGGAAAGGATCACTCACTCCGATAGATTGGGAGCAACAATATTTAAGTCATGGCAACGACAATCTTCCTTCATAGTAGGAATACTGGTAGGGCGAATTGAAGAAGGATACCTACTGACAACCATGAAAAGGAGTTCTTCTACCAACTTCCCAGTAGCACAAGATTGTGCCACCTGAAGGCAGGGGGACAATCTGTATAGGGAAGAATATGATATGACACGTGGTCACCTAGAGGAAGGACACATGGAACCCAAGACAGAGATGGTCACCGAACGCAGCTATTCCGCTTGTCACCGGGAGAGAATGTTCATAAAGATGTATTAATTGCTTTACGTTCGGTAGCATTTAATAAAGAATATTCTGCAATATTAGGAACGACAGCCCATTACAATGAGTTTGGCATTTATTTCTACCGTTACACCTTCATGAATGACCCTCATAATTGTCATTACAGGAGGGAACGATCCTACGACCTCCTTCCCAAGACATATATATAAATAGAGAGCTCAGGTATTATTGTAAATAACACGAATTTTCTCGCAAACTTATACTATATTCTAGACAAAGCTTAATAACATTTACTTTATTGCTTTTGATCTCATCATTGCTGTGGCCGGAGGTCTTGCTCCCAAAATCGTTATTTATGCTATTTTATCTACATTCTGAGGCTAAGTATCGTATTATTCTTCAATTACTTTATTTTCTGGATCAAATTAGTTCACTTGTCTAGAAACCACTTATAAATTAAATTGTACAGTTTTATGGGTAAACAACAAAAATTTCAAATTGACATCAAAACTTAAAAAGGCTAGACAACCCCCTTAGATTATTATCTGCAAGAAACTCCAATTTCAACTATTTTCTCAAACTATACGATTGTCAAAGCAACACTTAAAGTGTGCATAAGCCCTGAAGCGAGGAGCAAAAAATCTTGAACGCTTTGTCTTGATTAACGGGTGCTTTAGTGTCATCATCAATGCTCCAAGACATATTTTTCCGTGCCACTAAGCATAATCCTGAGACGGCACTAAACAACTGATATTTCATTTTATTGTATTTACTTTTTCAATTCTTTTGTCCATATATTTATTATTTATGTTTATAAGTATTAGTATTGGACTACATATACATATTCGTATTTTTCTCCATTTGTGCCTTTCTTCATTAAAGTCCATGCTTTATTTGCATTTAAGGCCCTAATGGACCTTAGAGTGTAACGACCCAGCCGGTCGTTTCGAGAGTTATGGCCCTATTTCCCTATTTTCTGCTTATTTTGTATTCTTCAGCTGTATTTTGATTTATCGGGTTAGTTGGTTCGGGTCCGGAGTGATTTTTGGAGTGAGTTCAAACACTTAGTCTCTTATGAGAAGGTTTAAGTTAAGAAAGTTGACCGGGTGTTGACTTATGTATAAATGACCTCGGATTTGAATTTTGATGATCCTGTTAGCTCTGTTAGGTAATTTTCGACTTAGGAGCGCGTCTGAAATGTGATTTGGAGGTCTGTAGTGGAATTAGGCTTGAATTAGCGAAAGTTGGAATTTTGGCGATTTTGGTCGGCAGTGGAAATTTTGATATCGGGGTCAGATTGGATTTCCGGAAGTTGGAGTAGGTTCATGGTGTCATTTTTGACTTGTGTGCAAAATTTGAGGTCATTCAGACGCGGTTTGGTGGGTTTCGGCATCATTTGTGGAATTCAGAAGTTTATAAGTTCTTAGGCCTGAATCCGAATGTAATTTGGTGTTTTGATGTTATTTTGAGTGATTCAAAGGTTTGACTAAGTTTGTATCATGTTATAGGACGTGTCAGTATGTTTTTTTGTGGTCCCGAGGGCCTCGGGGTGATTTCAGGTGGTTATCAGATTATTTTGAGTTGAAGAAGTGCAACTGAAGCTGTTGGTTATGGTATTTTCGCACCTGCGGTGGGGAGCCCGTAGGTGCGGCCCCCCAGAAGCGAAGAAGAGCTCGCAAATGCAGGCAAGGCTAAGGTGGACTGGAAGCACAAGTGTGATATTAGGAGCGCATCTACGGAATCGCAGATGCGGAAGTGGAGCGTAGATGCGGAAAAGGGCCTAAGAAGAACATATTGCAGAAGCGGGAGGGGCCCGCAGGTGCGCACTCGCAGGTACGAGTATTTGACCGCGGATGCGGATTTTGGGTGAGTAAGTGGGATCCGCACCTGCGATAGAATTCCCGCAGGTGCGGTGTCGCATAAGCATAAATGGTAACACAAATGCAGTTTTGTTAGATAAGGTACAAATAGTACACTTCGGGATTTTTCCCCATTTTCACATTTTTGAGCTCGGATTTTGGGGATTTTTGAGAGGGATTTCAGAGCTATCACTGAGGTGAATTTCTTATGCTTATTCCTGTTCAATAATGGTGTTTCCCCACTGATTTTATACCTAGTTGGTGAGTTTTTTAGGTGAAATTTGGGAGGTTAGGGCTTGAAAATTGGAGAGTGAGTTTTGGGGATTTGGAGGACCAAATGATGTCGGATTTTGATGAAATTAATATGGTTAGACTCATGAATGAATGAGCTTTTGGGTTTTATGACTTTTATCGGATTTCGAGACGTGGTCCCATGGGCCGGGTTTGAGTCGATTTCGGATTTTGGAGTCTAATTTAGTAGTTTTCTTGTGGAATTAATTCCATTAGCATATATTAATGGTATTGTACTGATTGTGGCTAGGCAAAAACATTGAAGAGTAGGATTTTTCTCGGATTGAGGTAAGTAACAGTTGTAAATCTAGTCCTGAGGGTATGAAACCCCAGACATTGTGTCTTGTGACTAGTTTGGAGGTGACGCACATGATAGGTGACGGGCGTGTGGGCGTGCACCGAGGGGATTGTGACTTGGTCCGCCCCGTATAAGCTGTAAAGTTGAACAACATGTTGTTAGCTATATGCTCTCTATGTGTTATGGAAATTTATTGTAAATCATGTTGGAAACCATGTATAGGCTATCTGTTGGTACTGTTGAGTACCACAGAGGCCGTGATACTTGCTGAATTTCCTGTTATGTGCTATTTGTACTCAATCACAGTTTTTACTCGTATATCATATCTCAGTCTCTGTTAATCTATCTGATACTTCATGTTATTGCTCTTTGGGCTGATTTTTCCTGATTTCTAGGAGCCCGAGAGACTGGAAAAATTGATGACTAAGTGAGGCTGAGGGCCTTATTGTGAGGATATTTATGGGATCGGGCTGCACGCCGCAACATATTTTATTGATTTACGCTATGATTGGCTTGATATAGTGCTTGAACTGAAGGAGCCCCTCTAGAGTCTGCACACTCCCAGTAAGCACATGCACCTATTGAGTGGGAGTGCCGAGTGCTAAGTGATTGTGAGGAATAAGTGACTAGGAGGAATGAGTGATTGTGAGGTTGGAGTGATTGGGAGGACTGAGAGATGATTGCCTGATAGGAAGTATATGATTACATTATTTATGCACATAGTTGTCTTATATCCATGTTTTGAAAACTGTTGAAAGATATTCTTATCTAGTTTTACTTGAACTTGACTTAAACAAACTGATTTGAATTGAATTACCGAAACTTGGGAAGCATGTCTATTTTCCTTTCTGAAATTATTGAAAATGAAATAAAACTGTGTAGCTCGTCACTATCTTCAGTTCCTTATTTATTATTGTTACTTACTGAGTTAGTGTACTCGCGTTACTCTCTGTGCCTCATGTGCAGATGCAGGAGTTGTCGGTCATTGAGGGTGTTGATAGTCCTCGTAGCTGATTATTGGAGATAGCGAGGTAGCTGCCCGGCGTTCACAACCTTGCTTTTTTCTTCTCTATCTTTCCTTTAGTTGTATTTGTATTTTAGACTTTGTTAGTCGTGTTATTTTTGGATTAGTTATGTTTAGACGCTCATGACTTAGTGACACTCCGAGTAGGGCTATCTTTTTCGCATTTTATTCTGAGTTTAACTCTTTATGGGATTTCTGTTATTAAAAATGACTTTTGGTTTATCTTTTAATGAAATATAGAAGTGTTTTGAAAGTCAGCTAGCCTAGTACCATTAATAGGCGCTATCACAACAAGGTGGAGTTTTGGGTCGTGACAAGTTGGTATCAGAGTCTAGGTTACATAGGTCTCACGATTCATGAGCGGGTTTAGTAGAGTCGTGCAAATTGGTACGGAGATATCTGTACTTATCTTTGAGAGGCTGCGAAACCCTTAGGAAACTTCACATTCTTAAATTCTTGTCATGCAAATCTGTTGATTCTAGTAACTAATCTTCTATTATTCTACTCTCTCACATATGGTGAGGACACATGCTACTGGTCAGGACGGGCAATCGCTAGTATCACTAGTTGGGGCCGCAAGAGGCCGAGGTCGGGTAGAGGCCATAGTAGGGGCAGGGGTGCAGCCTGTACAATAGCTAGGGCGGAACATGCATATCCACCAGTTGCCGTAGTTCAGGATCGGGTCTCGGTTATAGATGCACCAGCGGGACCAGGCCTTCAGGAAGCCTTAGCTTAGATTTTGACCGTGTGCACCAGTCTTGCTCAGGCGGTCTCTGTTCCAGCTGTAGCAGCCACTTCTCAGGCCGGGGGAGGTACTCAGACTCCCACTATCTGCACACCAGAGCAGGTGGTGTATGGACTTCAGACACCGGGGGCACCACCAGCCCAGCCGGTTGCCCCTACTCAGGACTATGTGGTTCCTGTCATACCTGATGATGAGCAACGTAGATTGGAGAGGTTTGGTAGACTTAGCCTCCGACTTTTAGCGGTGTAGAGGGAGATGATGCCCAGGGTTTCTTGGATAAGTGTTAGAGGATTCTCCGTACAATAGGTATTCTGGAGACCAGTAGGGTATCGTTCACTACCTTTCAGTTCTCTGGAGCTGCCTTCACTTGGTGGGAGGCTTATGAGATGCATAGGCCTATTGGTGCAGTGCCCCTTACCCAGCAACAGTTCTCCGTTCTCTTTCTGGAGAAGTATGTGTCGCAGTCCCGCAGAGAGGAGTTGCGCAGACAGTTTGAGAAGTTGCGTTAGGATGATATGATGGTGATGCAGTACGAGATGAGATTTTCTGAGTTGGCCCGTCATGCTATTTGGTTGGTTCCCAGTGACAGGTCAGTGGGAGAGGATTAGGAGGTTCGTTGATGGCCTCACATATCAGTTGCAGATTCTTATAACTAGAGAGAGGGTGTCTGGTAATACTTTTAAAGAGGTAGTTGACATTGCTCGGGATATAGAGTCGATCCGCCACCAAGTGCGAGTTGAGAGGGAGGCCAAGAGTCCTCGGGGATCTAGTAGTTTTGGTGGTGTTCCTTTTGGAGGTCAGTTTCACCACGGCAGGGGCTGTCCCTTCAGGCATGCTCAGACGGCTCGCCCAGCCCACCGTGGTGCATCATCTAGCCATGATTTTCATAGTTCTCAGAAGGGTCACACTCATCTCTCAGTGCCCTTTGAACTTAGAGTTTGTCCTGTGCTCCATTGGTTCAGGGCTCGTCTATGACAGGTTCTTCTATAAGTTATCCCGGTGCTCGGGGTTCCCTTCAGTCCCCACCACTAGCACCAGGGAGTTGTTTTGAGTGTGGGGAGTTTGGGCATATGTGGAGGCAGTGTCCTCGACATCAGGAAGGTTCAGCGCAACAGAGAGGTCAGGCTGCATCTTCAGCACCAGTTACATCACCACCCGTCCAGTCAGCTTAGGGTAGAGCTCAGTCAGCTAGGGGTCGCCCTAGAGGGAGAGGTCGATCAGTTGACGGTCAAGCCCGTTTCTATGCACTTCCTGCCAGATCAGATGTTATTGCATCATATGCTTTGATTACATATATTATCTCAATATGTCGCCGAGATGCTTAGGTATTATTTGACCCTGACACTACTTATTTATATGTGTCATCGTACTTTGCTCATTACTTGGATATGCCTTGTGAGTCTTTAGCTTTATCTATTCATGTGTCTACGCCGATGGGCAATACTATTATCGTGGACCGTGTGCTTAGGTTGTGTGTAGTGACCATTGGGGGATTGGAGACTAGGGTGGATCTTCTACTGCTTCGTATGGTTAATTTTGATGTGATATTGGGTATGGATTAGCTGTCTCCCTTTCATGCTATTTTAGACTACCACGCTAAGACTGTAATATTGGTAATGCTGGGGTTGTCTCTGATTGAGTGGCGAGGTTCTTTAGATTATGTCCCCAGTAGAGTGATTTCATACTTGAAGGCCTAGCAGATGGTTGGGAAGGGTTGTTTATCCTATTTCGCTTTTGTGAGAGATATTAATATAGAGACCCCTACTATTGATTCTGTTCCGGTGGTGAGAGATTTTCCAGATGTGTTTCCTGCAGACCTATCAGGCATGTTTCCAGATAGGGATATTGACTTCGATATTGATTTGGTGCTGGTCACTCAGCCTATTTCTATTCCACCGTACTGTATGGCACCTGTTGAGTTGAAGGAACAACTTCTCGAGCTCCTTGAGAAGGGGTTTATTAGGCCTAGTGTGTTATCTTGGGGTGCACCTGTTGTATTTGTGAAGAAAAAGGATGGCACTATGAGAATGTGCATTGATTACAGGCAGTTGAACAAAGTCACAATCAAGAACAAGTATCCTTTGCCGCGCATTGATAATCTGTTTGACAAGTTTTAGGGAGCGAGGGTGTTCTCTAAGATTGATCTCGTATCAGGGTATCACCAGTTGAAGATTAGGGACCCAGAAATTCTTAAGACAACTTTCAAGACCCGATAAGGTCATTATGAGTTCCTTGTGATGTCTTTTGGGCTGACCAATTCCTCAGCAACGTTCATGCATCTGATAAACAGTGTGTTCCAGCCTTTCCTCGACTCGTTTGTTATTGTATTCATTGACGATATCCTGGTGTACTCTCGTAGCCAGTAGGAGCATGCCCAACATTTGCAGATTGTGTTATAGTGGTTGAGAGAGGAGAATCTTTATGCTAAGTTCTCCAAGTGTGAGTTTGGCTCAGTTCAATGGCGTTCTTGGGGCACGTGGTGTCTAGTGAGGGTATTCAGGTTGATCCGAAAAAGATAGAGGCGGTCTAGAGTTAGCCCAGACCGTCCTCAGCCACATAGATTCGTAACTTTCTTCATTTGGTGGCTTACTACCACTGATTCGTGCAGGGTTTCTCATCTATTGCATCGCCCTTGACCAAATTGACTCAAAAGGGTTCTCCTTTTAGGTGGTCGAACGAGTGTGAGGCGAGCTTCCAGAAGCTCTAGACTGCATTGACCACAACTCCAGTATTAGTTCTGCCATCAGCTTCTGGTTCATATTCAGTATATTGTGATGCTTCTCGGATCAGTATTGGATGTGTTTTGATGGAGGAAGGTAGAATGATTGCTTATACTTCTCGTCGGCTGAATCCCCATGAGAAGAACTACCATGTTCATGATTTGGAGTTGGCTGCCATTGTTTATGCGTTGAAGATTTGGAGGCACTATCTCTATGGTGTGTCTTATGAGGTGTTTACTGATCATCTTACCCTCCAACACTTGTTCAAACAGAAAGATCTTAATTTGAGGCAGCGGAGATGGTTGGAGCTGCTAAAGGACTATGATATTACCATTTTGTATCATCCGGGAAAGGCCAATATGGTGGCCGATGCCTTGAGTAGGAAGGCCGTGAATATGGCAGTCTTGTATTTATACCTGTTGGGGAGAGGCCTCTTGCGGTTGATGTTCAGGCTTTGGCCAACCAGCTTGTGATATTGGATATTTCAGAGCCCAGCCGGGTTCTAGCTTGTATGGTTTCTCGGTCTTTCTTGTTTGGTTATATCAGAGAGCGCCAGTATGATGATCCTCATTTGCTTGTCCTCAAGGACAAAGTTTAGCATGATGATGGCCAGGATGTGACTATTGGGGATGATGGGGTGTTGAGGATGCATGGCTGGATGTATGTGCCCAATGTAGATGGGCTTCGGGAGTTGATTATGGAGGAGGCCCACAGCTCGCGGTATTCCATCCATCCGGGTGCCACGAAGATGTACCAAGATTTGAGACAGTACTATTGGTGGATGAGAATGAAGAAAGATATAGTTGGGTTTGTAGCTCGGCGTCTCAACTATCAACAGGTGAAATATGAGCATCAGAGACGGGGTGGCTTACTTCAGCAGATAGAGATTTTAGAGTGGAAGTGGGAGCGAATCACCATGGACTTTATAGCCACGAACTTCGAGGAAATTTGACGCTATCTTGGTGATTGTGGATCGGCTGACCAAATACGTGCACTTAGTTCTTGTGAGTACTACCTATTCTTTAGATCGGTTGGCTGAGATTTACATAAGAGAGATTGTTCGCCTGCACGGTGTGCCAGTTTCCATCATTTCAGATCAAGGCACGCTGTTTACATCACAGTTTTGGAGAGCCGTGCAGCGAGAGTAGGGCACTCAGGTTTAGTTGAGCACAACATTTCATCCTCAGATGGACGGACAATCCGAGCGCACTATTTAGATATTGGAGGACATGTTACGTGTGTGTGTCATTGATTTTGGTGGTTCATGGGACCAATTTCTGCCACTCGCGGAGTTTGCGTACAACAATAGTTATCAGTCGAGTATTTAGATGGCTTCGTATGAGGATTTATATGGGAGGCGGTGTAGATCTACAGTGAGTTGGTTTGAGCTGGGTAAGGCTAGGCGTTTGGGTACAGACTTGGTGCAAGATGCATTGGACAAGGTGAAATTGATTCAGGAGTGACTTCATACAACGCAATCAAGGCAAAAGAGTTATGCTGATAGGAAGGTCCGTGATGTGTCTTATATGGTTGGGGAGAAGGTTCTACTGAAGGTTTCACCCATGAAGGGTGTTATGAGATTTGGGAAGAAGGAAAGCTGAGCCCTCAGTTCATTGGGCCTTTTGAGGTGCTTCGGAGGATTGGGGAAGTGGCCTATGAGCTTGATTCGCCACCTAGCCTGTCAGGTGTGCATACAATAATTCATGTTTTTATGCTCCGGAAGTATATCGGCGATCCGTCTCATGTTTTGTATTTCAGCATATGGTGATTTGACTTATGATGTGGAGCCGGTGGCTATTTTGGAGCGGCAGGTCCGAAAGTTGAGATCAAAGAATATAGCTTTAGTGAAAGTGCAGTAGAGAGGTCAGCCCATGTAGGATGCTACTTGGGAGATCGAGTGGGAGATGCAGAGCAGATATCCATACCTATTTGAGACTTTAGGTATGTTTCTAGACCTGTTTGAGGACGAACGTTTGTATAAAATGGGGAGGATGTAACGACCCAGTCGGTCGTTTTGAGAGTTATGGCCCCATTTCCCCTTTCCTAATTCTTTTGTGTTCTTTAGTTGTATTTTGACTTACCGGGTTAGTTAGTTCGGATCCGAAGTGATTTTTGGAGTGAGTTGAGACACTTAGTCTCTTATGAGAAGGTTTAAGTTAAGAAAGTTGATCGGATATTGACTTATGTGTAAACGACCTTGGATTTGAATTTTGATGGTTCCGTTAGCTCAGTTAGGAGATTTTGGACTTAAGAGTGCATCCGAAATGTGATTTGGAGGTCCATAGTAGAATTAGGCTTGAATTGACGAAATTTAAAATTTTGGCAATTTTGGTCGATAGTGAAAATTTTGATATCGGGGTCGAATTGGATTTCTGAAATTCGGAGTAGGTTCGTGGTATCATTTTTGACTTGTGTGGAAAATTTGAGGTCATTCGGACGCGGTTTGGTGGGTTTCGGCATCGTTTGTGGAATTCAGAAGTTTAGAAGTTCTTAGGCTTGAATCCGAGTGTAATTTGGTGTTTTGATGTTGTATTGAATGATTCAAAGTCTCGAGTAAGTTCGTATAATGTTATGGGAAGTGTTTGTATGTTTGGTTGTGGTTCCGAGGGCCTCACGGTGATTTCGGGTGGTTATCGGATTGTTTTGAGTTGAAAAAGTGCAACTGAAGCTGCTGGTTCTAGTATTTTCGCTCCTGCGGCGGGGAGCCCACAGGTGCATCCCTGCAAAAGTGAAGAGGAGCTCGCAAATGCGGGCAAGGCTGAGGTGGACTGGAAGCGCAAGTGCGTGATTAGGAGCGCATCTGCGGAATCGCAGATGCGGAAGTGGAGCGCAGATGTGGAAAAAGGCATAAGAAGAAAGGATCGCAGAAGCGGGAGGGGCCCGCAGGTGCGCACTCACAGGTGCGAGTATTTGACCACAGATGCGGATTTTGGGTGAGTAAGTGGTATCCGCACCTGCGATGAAATTTCCACAGGTGCGGCGTCGTAGAAGCGTAAATGGTACCATAAATGCGGTTTTGCTGGGCAGAAGGTATAAATAGAACACTTCGAGATTTTTCCTATTTTCACATCTTTAAGTTCGGATTTTGGGGATTTTTGAGAGGGATTTCAGAGCTATCACTGAGGTGAGTTCCTTATGCTTATTTATGTTCAATAATGGTGTTTTCCCACTGATTTTACACTAGTTGGTGAGTTTTTAAGGTGAAATTTGGGAGGTTAGGGCTTGAGAATTGGAGAGTAAGTTTTGGGGATTTGGAGGGGCAAATGATATCGAATTTTGATGAAATTAATATAGTTAGACTTGTGAGTGAATGAGCTTTCGGATTTTGTGACTTTTATCGGATTTCGAGACGTGGGCTCGAGGGCCGGGTTTGAGTCGATTTCAGATTTTGGAGTCTAATTTAGTAGTTTTCTTGTAGAATTGATTCCTTTAGCATATATTAATAGTATTGTACTGATTGTGGCTAGATTCAGGAAGTTAGGAGACTGATTCGAGAGGCAAAAGCATTGCAGAGTAAGATTTTGCTCGAATTGAGGTAGTAACATGATAGGTGACGGGCGTGTGGCATGTAACGAGGGGATTGTGACTTGGTCCGCCCCGTATAAGCTGTAAAGTTAAACAATATGCTGTTAGCTATATGCTCTCTATGTGTTATGAAAATCTATTGTAAATCATGTTAGAAACCATGTCTAGGCTATGTGTTGGTACTGTTGAGTACCACAGAGGCCGCGTTACTTGCTGAATTGCCTGTTATGTGCTATTAGTACTTAGTTACAGTTTTTACTCGTATATCATATCCCAGTCTCTGTTATTCTATCTGATACTTCATGTTATTGCTGTTTGGGCTGATTTTTCCTGATTTTTGAGAGCCCGAGAGACTGGAGAGATTGATAACTGAGTGAGGCCGAGGGCCTTATTATGAGGATATTTATGGGATCGGGCTGCACATCGCAACATCTTTTATTGATTTACGCCATGATTGGCTTGATATAGTGCTTGGGCTGAAGGAGCCCCTCCGGAGTCTGCACACTCCCAGTGAGTGCAGGTACCTACTGTGTACGAGTGCCGAGTGCCGATTGCCGAGTGATTGTGAGGAATGAGTGATTGCGAGGTTAGAGTGGCTGAGAGAACTGAGAGTTGATTGCCTGAGAGGCAGTATATGATTATATTATTGATGTACACAATTACCTTATATATTTTGAAAAATGTTGAAAGATATTCTTTTATGGTTTTACTTGAACTTGATTTAAACAAATTGATTTGACTTGAATTACCGGAACTAGGGAAGCATGACTATTTTCCTTTATGAAATTATTGAAAATGAACTAAAACTGTGTAGCTCGTCACTATCTTCAGTTCCTTATTTATTATTTTTACTTACTGAGTTAGTGTACTCACGTTACTCCCTGCGCTTCGTGTGCAAATCCAGGAGTTGGCGGTCATGGAGGGTGTTGATAGTCCTCGTAGCTGATTATTGGAGATAGCGAGGTAGTTGCCCACCGCTCGCAGCCTTACTTTCTTCTTCTCTACCTCTCATTTAGTTGTATTTGTATTTCAGACTTTGTCAGTTGTGTTATGTTCAGATCAGTTATGTTTAGACGCTCATGAATTAGTGACACCCCGATGTCGGACTATCTTTTCCGCATTTTATTCTGAGTTTAACTCTTTATGGGATTTATGTTATTAAAAATAACTTTTGGTTTATCTTGTAATGAAATATATAAGTGTTTGGAAAGTCAGTTGGCCTAGTACTAGGGGTGTTCAAAACCGATCCGAAACCGAAAATCAAACCGAAGCCGAAAATCAAACCGAAATCGAAGCTTAATGGCTTATTGGTATCATGTTAACGATTTAACGGACGGGGAACAAATTGAATTTTTTTTATTAACGACTTATAGAGTTTGGGGGCGGATTATTCAATTTTCTTAACGGATAATCCGTTAACCCGTTAAGAATATATATATATATATAAAAATTTATTTTTATACATATATATATTAAATATCAAAAACCTTTCCACTTCCAGAGTTCCAGTACTCTGTCTCTAACGCGTAACGCCTAGTTCCTAAATAATCAAAAGCCAGAAACCCTAACGCCTAAACCAGCAGCCACCAGTGTCACACCTCCTTTTTGCGCGCCCGCCCCCGAAGGGGTTAAATGCGCGGGTGGAGTTTTTCCAATTTAAGTGACAATATTCGAAATTGGATTATTTATTTAATTCAGAGTCGCCACTTGGGAAAGGTTTAGCTTTTGGTGTCCCAAGTCACCGGTTTATCTTGAATCCCAAATCGAGGAAATTTTCGACTTTTCCAAATGAAGTCTGTGAACCAGAAATTCTAAGTAAGGAATTCTGTTGACCCGAGGGAAGGTGTTAGGCACCCTCGAATCCCGTGGTTCTAGCACGGTCGCTTAAATTGTTATAATGGCTAAATATCTGATTTAAATACATGTTGTGACTTATGTGCTTTTATTAAGTTTTAACCGCTTTTATTATTATCATTTATTTTACAGAATTGCAACGTCGTGAAAATGCATCTCGAACCACGTCACAATCAATGCACCCGTGATTGTCGATACATTTGGACTTCGTTGAGATTTGGATTTGGGTCACATCAATGTGCACCCGAATTTAAGAATGTGATTTAATTAAGCCGCGCCAACAGAGTCTAACGCGTTATTATCTTTGTAGAAGGCCATGAAATTTATTAAATGGCCTATCTTGAATTCTAAATAATTATCATCAGTTGTTGAGGGCCCCGCAATTGTTTTTTTTATTTGGCGAGGCTTGTCTTATTATTTTTAGAAGGGTATCCTACAGTGACTACATTTCTATTATTTTTATTTCCAGAGATAGAAGAAAGGAAAGTGTGTGTGCTAATTGAAGTATATACTTCAGCTTAAACCAAACTCCTGTCAATTTTGATTGATTACCTTTAAAGTAAAAGAAACGTCATGCCTTTTACGAAAAATGATTTGGTCGAATAAAAGATTACATATGAGATAGATGAAATGCAATACTTAATCCGAACATTTCTTAATTTGAACTTAACTGAACTTATTTGAACTAGGTTAAAGGATAACTGGCGAAGTAAAATGCTTTAATTTGACAAGGAATCATATACGAGTTAGCGAAATACAACATTTAATCTGAGCATTTCTTGTATTGAACTTAACCAAACTTATATGGACTAGTCTTACTAAAAAAAACTAAATGAAACAGAAAACAGTATTGTGTAAAGTCGAAATATGCATACTTATACTAACAGACAATTGTCGAGCTCAAATACAAAGGGGTGAAACTCAGTCGGCTATCAGTATACTCTTTTGAACTATTGAAACATAAGCTAAATCAATTTCCACAAGGCCTGTTAATGTACTATGAATATTACAGCAAATGCTTGAACTTCTTCAACCTTTTTCATTTCATGCTTTCAAACTGTTCCAATTACATCAATATGGGACTTGAAATGTGTACCTGAAAATGCTGAAAGTGCAAAGGAGAAGAAGAAGAAGGTGGGAATCAGCAGCAGCAAAAGGGCAGAATTAACAGTAGCAGCAGGACAAAAATGCAGCAGCAATAGCGAGCAAGACAGCAGCAGTAATCAGAAAAGCACAACAGAAAGGATTCTGTTGCGAGATGGAACTAGAGTTGAAGGAGAAACAACTCGATGAAACAAGCACACAGTGTGATGGCAACAACGCTCCAGACAATCCAATTCCGGAATATACCAAATGCCACAAAACACTAACAATAATCTCGATTGAATTTTAGGAGGAGCAACACTGCCTAATGTATTGACAATAGATGAAGTTCAGACAAACGAAACCAAATTTCTGATTTCCTAATCTGTTTTATCTCTTTCTTGCTCTCTTTCTATTTCTGTCAACTCTCCCTTTTTCTTTTCTATTCTCACAGTGTATGTGTATCCTCTAATCCCTCTGCCTCTAATTCTCCCTCTGTGTTTGTGTTTTTTCCTTTTCAGCTCTCCAGGTTCTCCTCCTTCTGTATGTCTATCCCCTCTTTTATAAGTCTCTATCCTACTCTTTTTAACAGCCTGTTTTCAGAAATCACAGTACCCTTCCCATGTGCCTTCTATTTTCAATTCCAAACTTAGCTAATTAAGTATTAAACCCCATCAACATTCCCTGGCAGATTTCACTTTTCATTTTATTATCTAAAAGCAAGTATGGGCAGTAGAATATATTGACAGCATATGCTGTCAAACCATTTTAAAATTAAACAAGGACCTTTATGCAGGCCCCAGGCTGTGCACAATGCACATGCGGTGCACCAATGCACATGAGGTGCACCAATGCAAATGCTGTGCAAGAGTGCACATGCCCTCCAATTCAGCATTTAAACCAAACATCCCTTTTACATTACTAATCCAAATCAACAGCTATAAGTAAACAAAACTGGTTCTTAATTGATTTAACAAATGTTCAATAGAAGCCAATCGATTTACTATGCTCGGACAGTTGAAACTAATTGACGACTCATGTCGACTCGACTACATTAGCATTATCGTACACAATTGTAGCCAAAAATCAGACATTCAGAAGTATGGGACACATGACTCGACTTATACTGATTAAAATAGAATGGTACTTCGAGGAATCAGTTAGTTAGTACAAATTTGGAATACCATCAATACGCATGCCGTATCAGAATAGGAAGAGAGGGATTCAGACAAACACAGATGTTCAAACAAAGTGGACAAACAAAAGTTGATAAAAAAAATTAAAGCAAATATGAACAGTCTTTTAAAACAAATCATACGGACTAAAAACAAATAAAGGAAAAGAAAGCAGACTTACCTTAAAACTTGAAAAGTTTAACAGTTTGAACTTGGATTTGGACAAACTTTCTTAAGGCTGAATGGACTTTAATCGAAGTGTTTCTCAGATGAGAAACACTTTGATTGAAGTCCATTAGACCTTAATCTCTTCGGTTGAACCGGTATGAACCAGTGACGAAGGACACAAAACCTTTCAAACTTAGATCTGGGATTCAGGCTTCCCTGATCAGATTCGGACCAAACCAAGTATGGTTTGGTCACGAGGGGGTCTGAGGAGTGTCTGGTGTGAAGCTTGGGTTGATTGGTGTAGATTAGGTTCCGACTCGAATCTTCAAATGAAGATTCGAGCAGGTGGGGTAGGATTCGAAGGGTGTGGTTGGTAGATTTAGGTTCAGGATGGCATGGGGGTTCTATGGTGTTCAGGTGGAGGTCACCGGCGTTCAGGCCACCGGGTTTCTGGTGAAGGTGTGCAGGGGCGGCTAGGGTTTGAAGGGGGATGGGTTTGGTGAAGACGAAGGCGGGGGTGTTGGCTAGGGGGCAGGGTATGGTGAATGGTTTATATAGTTAGTGGGTGGGTGAACCTCGACCGTTAGATCAATCTAGATCTACGGTCTGGATCTGAAGGCTTAAATGGAACGGTGTCGTTTTGAGGGTTGAGGGTTGGGGTCAGTCCGGGTGAGACGGGTCGGGTTTATTGGTGGGTTATGGGGAATTGATCTTGGCCGTTGATCAATCTGAGATCAACGGCCCAGATCAGGCATGACTCAAACGACGTCGTTTGGACATCCTGGGCATCAGGTGGCCTGGACCGGGCAGGCTTGGTTTGAACGTTGTTTGTTTGGGCCAATTTATTAAAATTGGCCCAATCCGGAATAATTGCTGATTTTTTCTTCTTTTTTTTTTTTATTTTAAAAACAAAACTAAGCAAAAAATCAAAATTAAAAATTAAATTGTACAGCAGGACCAATTGTTATTATTTTTTATTTCTTTTGGAGCGATTGTCGCGCGAAACAAAAATCACGTGCTCACAGCTGCCCCTCTTTGTTCGGAAACACGAAGAGTTTTCGTGCAAAGATAAAGTGAGCGTGTATGAGCGATTTTTGCCTATGGACTACTCCGTATGAAGCATGTTTCTGAAAGATTTGACCGAATCTTGCTTCAAAGATTTCCTACATATCCTGGGCTAAACAGGAATCAGGTCAATGTAGTTCGGGAAGTTTTGGTAGCTGGGACTACCATGGGATGGCAATGCTTGCTGCTACTGCTGTTGCTGTTGTCACTGCTACGTCACTGACCGCCTTATTACAACCAAACGAAAATTGGAAACTGAACTAACTACTTATATGCATGTCAACTGCTAGTTACAAGATTCCTATCTATGATTCTTTTACGACTTGATCTTGGGTCTTAGCTGCTCCTGCTTGTAGACTCCGATCTGAATCTTGATGCTTGCGAGTTGCGGCGACTTGTTCCACCTCTGGGATACTGAGTGAGACACGATTGGCAGGGTTTAGGACCTTAGTCAAACGTTGGAGTCGATCTGCTCTCCATTCACTCTGATATCTCTGGATGTCTTCTCTTTTTTTTTTTTTTTTTATTTTGAGTTGAGACTCATCTCGTGGGTCATTTCGGTCCGTGTAGCTCGAGGTTGGACCTGCGGGAAAAAAAACAAACGAACGAACGAAATTTTCTGCCCCAGTTTCACTAGGAAAATTCGTTAATTATTCACCAGGAAGTTCATAAAATTGATGAAAGAGGATATGCATGCTCAGTTTAGGGCTGGAGTCCTAACACCGGCTAGTTGGGGAGAGGTTCGGTTTGGGGTTTAAAACCCTAACGCCGATCAAAGGAAGAACTCAGTTTAGGGTTTAAAACCCTAATGCTGACTGCATGGAAAAGCTCAGTTTAGAGTTTAAAACTCTAATGCTGGCTGAAAGGAAAATTCAGTTTAGGGTTTAAAACCCTAATGCTGATTGCATGAAAAAGCTCAGTTTAGAGTTTAAAACTCTAATGCTGGCTGAAAGGAAAATTCAGTTTAGGGTTTAAAACCCTAATGCTGATTGCATGAAAAAGCTCAGTTTAGAGTTTAAAACTCTAATGTTGGCTGAAAGAAAAAAGTTCAGTTTAGGGTTTAAAACCCTAATGCTGACTAAAAGGAAAATTCAGTTTAGGGTTTAAAACCCTAATGCTGATTGCATGGAAAAGCTCAGTTTAGAGTTTAAAACTCTAATGCTGGCTGAAAGGGAAAAGTTCAGTTTAGGGTTTAAAACCCTAATGCTGACTAAAAGGAAAATTCAGTTTAGGGTTTAAAACCCTAATGCTGATTGCATGGAAAAGCTCAGTTTAGAGTTTAAAACTCTAATGCTGGCTGAAAGGGAAAAGTTCAGTTTAGGGTTTAAAACCCTAATGCTGACTAAAAGGAAAATTCAGTTTAGGGTTTAAAACCCTAATGCTGATTGCATGGAAAAGCTCAGTTTAGGGTTTAAAACCCTAATACTGATTGGCTGGGGACAAAGTTAAGCGACCTCTTTTTTTGAATTTTCTTGTTTTAGTAGAAGATAAAAGGGAGTTTCGTGGAAACCTACCTTTCGAGTGAATTCCTTATTGCCAAAATGTTTCTTGTACCCGTGTACCTTCTTCTTTGGGCGACACCTGCTTCTTGCACGGCTGTCTTGGATTAACACCTGTTTCAATTTCTCAGACAAAGAACAATTGTTAGTTTGAAAATGACGGTCGGTTTGGTGACCTTGATCGTTCCCAATTGCTTCGTTGCGTCTTTACTTCTGTTGCGAAAATCCCACCATTGATTCGAATTGAACGGCGAAACCTCTAGACTGCTCAGGCTTGTATTTCCGGATTCTGTGATGATTTGCCTCGTAAGGCCCTTTTTTCTTTTTGTCCCGTTTTGATTGAAGGTTCTCAACGGGGATTTTATTGGAGGTGTTCTGTGGGAACTTGTACAAGAGGAAGCTATGTGGGGGAAATATTTACAAAGTGGATTCTTTGTGCGGATTCTGTACAATGGGGTATGCTGGGTTTTGGTTTCAAAACGGGTTTCCCAGGGTTTGTTGGGGTAAGCTTGTTGGGGAATATTTACAAAAGAACTCGCTGGGGATGTGCTGATGAAATTCCAACAGGGATACTTTGTGTGAGATTGTACAAAAAGGGAGACTCTGTGGGGTTTTGTACAGGGGGAGACTCTGTGGGGATTTGTCCGAAGGTGGACTTGCTGGGGAAGATTTCAAGATTTCTCTCTTTTTCCTCTACTCCGGGACGTCATGATTCATCATGCTTGGGTAATCATATCAACGAGATGAGGTGCTTTCCTTCATGAGACGGGATTCCGTGCAAACAAACCTGCCACCTGCTCTTTCCGGTGTGTCCTGAACTCGGGGTTAAAATGCAAAAGGGATTCGAAAAGAAACAAAGCAGGGGAAAACAAATCAGAAAAGGAATACCCTTTTCGGGACGAGAAAGACTTATCTGAGGAAGATAACGCTGGCTTTAAATGACATGACATGCTCTTTGGACTGGACGTCCGACCTTCCATGAACTTGCGTTTTCCTGAACCAGAACAGATCTGTGATTCCAAAACCGGTGGAACTTTGCCGAGACCTTCTTGGGGTGGCGTCATTCCTTTTCGGCCAACAGCGCCCTTTGCGGGTTTTCGCTGGCTGACCTCTCTCATTTCTCTTCCTGTCATCGCTTGATAGCACTCTTTGCGAGTTTTTACTAAACAAGCTCTCTCATTTTGGTTTCTCTACTCCCGTCGCCTCGTGGTGCCCGAAGGTTTTCACCGCCGAGACTCTCTCATTTTATCTCTCTCCATTCAGAGTGTGACGGTCTTCGTTTGTGATGCTTATTGATTCCCCACTATATTTGGTAATTGATTTGAAGGCTCGTGCTTGGTAAAGAGGGGTAGTGATACTAACTTCTCAACTACTCGATGTGCCCCGGTTTTCAATTTCAGGGTGGATGGGATTTTATTGTTGGTGTGACTGAACCTCAGGGAGAGGCTGCCTACGTATCCTTTCGGAATCAAGTCAAACGTAGTTCAGGCCTCAATCAATGTTTGTTTTGTTTTTCTTCTCTTTCTTTTTTTGTTTTGTAAGCGGCTCAAAAGTTGGTAGAGAGAATTGGGTAGTTTTTTTTTTTTTTTTTTTTTTTTTTTTTTGGGAGTAGTGGGGAATAAACATCTTCGCCATTTTCAACGTGTCAGGACTATTGGAGTATGATTTAGACGTAGTACCTCTTGACCGCATCTGCATTTACTGCTGTGTCGGGGTCATTTCCTTCGAGATCACCTAAATACAATGCTCCTCTTGGCAATATTTTCCTTACGATGTATGGGCCTTTCCAATTTGGGGCAAACTTTCCTTTTGCTTCTTCATGATGCGGCAGAATACGCCTCAGTACCAGCTGACCTACTTCGAAATTCCGGGGTCGGACTTTCTTGTTGTAAGCACGGGCCATCCTTCGTTGGTATAACTGTCCGTGACAAACTGCAGCCATCCGCTTTTCATCAATCAACGTCAATTGCTCTAACCGAGTCTTAACCCACTCGCTGTCCTCGATTTCTGCTTCGACAATGATTCGAAGCGAAGGAATTTCTACCTCTGCCGGTATTACGGCCTCGGTCCCATAAACCAAAAGATAAGGAGTCGCTCCCACCGATGTGCGTACCGTAGTGCGGTACCCCAATAATGCAAAAGGTAACTGCTCATGCCACTGTCGGGAACTTTGTATTGTTTTCCTCAAAATCTTCTTGATGTTTTTATTTGCAGCTTCCACAGCACCATTGGCTTTTGGCCGATAAGGAGTGGAATTCCTGTGTGTTATCTTGAATTGCTCGCACACATCTCCCATCAAGTGACTGTTCAAGTTTGCTGCATTATCTGTAATGATAGTCGCAGGAATACCGAAGCGACAGATAAGATTTGAGTGTACAAAATCCACCACAGCTTTCTTGGTGACCGACTTGAGAGTGACAGCCTCTACCCATTTTGTGAAGTAATCGATGGCAACCAGTATAAACCTGTGTCCATTCGAAGCCTTTGGTTCAATTGGTCCAATGACGTCCATGCCCCAAGCGACAAATGGCCAAGGTGCGGACATGGGATGCAGTTCCGTGGGAGGTGCATGAATCAAATTACCGTGCACCTGACACTGATGACACTTCCGGACAAAGCTAAAGCAATCCTTTTCCATGGTCATCCAGTAATAACCCGCTCTAAGGATCTTCTTCGCTAAGACATACCCGTTCATGTGAGGTCCGCACACACCTGCGTGTACTTCGTGCATGATCTTTCTCGCTTCCTCGATATCGACACATCTTAGGAGATTGAGGTCCGGAGTCCTCTTATATAACAATTCACCGCTCAAAAAGAAACCACTTGCATGTCGCCTAATGGTCCTCTTTTGATCTCCAGTTGCGTGCTCGGGGTATTCTTGTGTCTTCAGGAATTTCTTGATGTCATGGTACCAAGGCTGCGTATTTGATCCCGCCTCGATTACACTGCAGTAACCGTGTCTTTCCTTGATTTGGATTTCCAAAGGATCGACGTGGGCGTTGCCCGGGTAGGGTAGCATAGAAGCCAGAGTAGCAAGTGCATCTGCCAGTTCATTGTGACACCTCGGAATATACCTGAACTCTATTGAGGTAAAGCGCTTGCTGAGGTCCTCTACATGTTGTCGGTATGGGATAAGCTTGACATCCCGAGTTTCCCACTCGCCTTGAACTTGCCGGATGATCAGGTCAGAATCTCCCATAATCAGTAAGTCTTTGACATCCTGATCGATTGCCATATGTATGCCCATAATGCAGGCTTCATATTCAGCTGTATTATTTGTGCAGAAGAAACGAAGTCTAGCTGTGGCGGGATAATGCTGACCGGCAGGTGAGATCAAAATTGCCCCAATACCTATACCCTTGGCGTTCACGGCTCCGTCAAAGAACATCTTCCAAACATGAGCTTCCTCTGAGATCACTTCTACGGTGTTTACCTCTTCATCTGGAAAGTAGGTATCCAATGGCTGGTATTCCTCATCGACCGGGTTTTCGGCCAAATGATCTGCTAACGCCTGGGCTTTCATTGCCGTGCGAGTGACATAAACTATGTCGAATTCCGTAAGCAAGATTTGCCATTTAGCCAGTCTCCCAGTAGGCATTGGTTTCTGAAATATATATTTCAAGGGATCCAACCTGCTTATGAGGAATGTAGTGTGGGCTTGGAGATAATGCCTCAGCTTTTGAGCAACCCATGTGAGAGCGCAGCATGTCTTTTCCAACAGAGTGTATTTGGCCTCGTAGCTGGTGAATTTCTTGCTCAGGTAGTAGATCGCCTGCTCCCTTTTCCCGGTTACGTCGTGTTGCCCGAGGACGCAGCCAAAAGAGTTCTCCAAGACTGTCAGATACAAGAAAAGTGGCCTCCCTGGTTCTGGAGGGACCAAGACTGGGGGATTCGAAAGGTACTCTTTGACTTTATCAAAGGCTTCTTGACACTCCGTTGTCCACTTAATCGCCGCATCTTTTCTTAACAACTTGAATATGGGCTCACACGTGCTTGTCAGCTGGGCAATAAATCGACTGATGTAGTTCAGCCTGCCCAAAAGACTCATCACGTCTTTCTTCGTTCTCGGGGGAGGTAGATCTTTGATAGATTTTATCTTAGTCGGGTCTAGCTCGATACCTCTCCTGCTTACGATGAAGCCCAAAAGTTTACCTGACGGAACTCCGAAAGCGCATTTGGCTGGATTTAGCTTCAAGTCATACTTCCTTAGCCTCTCGAAGAATTTCCTCAAGTCTTGGATGTGATTATCCTGCGTCCTGGACTTGACTATTACATCGTCCACGTACACCTCTATTTCCTGATGCATCATGTCATGGAAAATGGCGGTCATGGCCCTCATGTAAGTAGCCCCAGCATTCTTTAGACCAAATGGCATGACCCGATAACAGTAGGTGCCCCAAGGCGTGGTGAAAGCGGTTTTCTCGGCGTCCTCTTCATCCATCAGTACCTGATGATACCCAGCATAACAATCTACAAAAGACTGTATCTCGTGTTTGGCACAATTATCAACGAGGATGTGGATGTTGGGCAGCGGGAAATTATCTTTGGGACTTGCTCTGTTCAGATCTCGGTAATCTACACATACCCGAGTTTTCCCGTCCTTTTTCGGTACTGGAACCACATTCGCCAACCATGTTGTATATTGGACTACCCGGATCACTCCTGTTTTCAGTTGCTTGGTGATCTCCTCTTTAATTTTGTCACTGACCTCGGTTTTGAACTTTCGTTGCTTTTGTTGAACCGGAGGACAATCAGGATGAATCGGCAATTTGTGAACCACTAGATCGACACCTAGTCCCGGCATGTCATCATATGACCAAGCAAACACGTCTTTGAATTCGAAAAGAAGTTGAATTATCGCCTCTCTCGTTTTCTTGTCCGTGTGAATGCTTATCTTGGTCTCCCGGATTTCTTCCGGGGTTCCTAAATTTACCGGTTCAGTGTCATTTAGATTCGGCTTAGGTTTATTCTCAAAATATTCCAACTCTCGGTTTATCTCCCTAAAAGCCTCTTCCGCATCATATTCTGGTTCTGGGTTCATTAATTCGCAGTTAAATAGCTCATTGTGATCTGGGCGTGAAGTCCGCAAGCATGTCATATTTAAAGCCGCATTATTAGGACTGAAAAGGAAGATGAAAGGAAAACTAATAAAAATCAGAACAAAGAAAGAATAGGAAAGCAATGATGATTTTTTTTGTATATTTTCTTGGAAAATTGGAAGACAACAACGTTTACAACTAGGAACAACAATTGAAAAGAAGAAAACGTTCAAGTCATGTCCCGGAGATAACTTGTGATACAGGAAAGGTGGCAGGACAGGTCTACCCGGACTTCCGTCTAGTTGGGAATGGCGTGATCTCCCAGTTTTGGAGTTTGGCGTTTGGCCCCATGTACATCATCTCAGCAGTGCTCGTGCCTTCGCCTGGTTGAACCATGTGGACCTCGTAGAGCATTTCCCTCATTGCCCCACATATTTCCTCGATTTCCTCAGCTGTGAAGACCTCATCATCTTCTTCTTCAGCGTACCTTGGCCTGACGAAAGTCGTATGTAAATCCGGCAGTGGTTGAGGCAACTTCCAGCCCTCATTTCTCCTTTTCTTTGCCCATTTTTCGTCTGTTGGAGTAGGTTTGAAACCTAGCCCAAAAGGTTTCTTGATGACTGGCAAAGTAACGGGTTCTGTTATTCCCTGAAGGGTTCGTCCAAGTCCCTTCCCTGGCCTAAATCCGTGCCGGATCATCTCTTTGGCCACCATGACCGAGGCGTTAGACAAGAAAGGCTGGGGGCAAGGTACTCCCTCTTCGTGCTGCTCTGCCAGTACCACCTCGAAAGCTTGATAGACCGTATGTTCGCTCCCTTCTCTCGGTTCAAGATACGGGATGGATGGGTCCCGATAAATGGCATGTTCGTCTTCCCCATGGACCACGATCTCTTGGTCTTCGTACTCGAACTTCACCATTTGGTGAAGAGTGGAAGGCACGGCTCCTGCCGCATGGATCCAAGGCCTGCCAAGGAGGAAATTGTAGGACGTGTCCATGTCGATCACTTGGAAAGTGACTCGAAATTCGACTGGTCCTATGACCAGCAGCAGGTCTATTTCTCCCATGGTGTCTCTCTTGATGCCGTCGAAAGCTCTTACGCAGACGTTGTTGGGTCGGATTCTTCCAGCCTCAATCTCCATTCTTTGCAGCGTGGAGAGCGGGCAAATGTCAACACCTGATCCCCCATCCAGCATTACCCGCTTGACATAGTAGTCCTCACATTTGACTGTTAAATGCAATGCCTTGTTGTGTGCTGCTCCTTCCGGGGGTAGATCGTTCTTGCTGAAGGAGATTTGGTTGACGGCGAAGAATCTTTCTGTCATCCGCTCTAATTGCTCCACCGAGGTTTCAACCGGCACATATGCCTCATTCAGGGTCTTCAGTAAGATCTTTTGATGCTCGGCCGACCTTGTCAATAATGATAGCATGGACACCTGCTCAGGGTGCTTGCGCAACTGATCTATCACTTCGTAATCCGGCATCTTCATTTGTTGGAAGAACACTTCCGCTTCTTCAACACTCACGGGCTCCTTTGGAGGGAAGCGCCTTTGTGTGGCGTTGTTCAGTTCTTGGGTATTTGAGTACCCTCCAACGAAAGTATTTTCTGGAAGTTCTTCCATGACCTCCTTACCTTTGTACATCACTAAAGTCTTTTTATAATTCCACGGCACTGTGGTCGGGTTGGTCATTGGCTTTTGTGGCACGCGTCCGATAACCACTGGCTCATTCAGCCGAGGTGGTTGAATCGTCCCCCGGACCACATAGGCCCCTTTTGGCACGTACATAGGTTTTGTCTTTTTGATCCCGGATTTCTGCGTCTTCTCAGCTTGACCTCGTGGTACGTAAAGAACTCCGCCCTTTGCTGGTACTACTTTCTTTTCCACCTTCTTTTCAGACTTGCTCTCTGCGACCTTGGCCTCCTCCTCTTTTTCTGATTTTTGGTCTATTTCAGGCCTCTTCCCCGTGTCGACAATGGCAATTATGGCTTTCAAAGCAGGGTCGAACTCTTTGTCTTTACAAATCATGCCGATCAATGGCCCATTATTGTGAGCGGGCAATGGGTTGTTTGTTACATTCGGGATCTCCTCGTCCCTTAGCACTATTTTCCCCTGCTCTATCAAATTTTCGACCACTCTTTTCAATGACCAGCAGTCGTTTGTATCATGCCCCTCGGCCCCTGAATGATAGGCGCATCTGACTCCGGCTTTGTAAGAAGGAGATGTCGGGTTTTGCCTTGTTTGAGGGATGGGTTGCAAGAAACCCAACTGAACCAACTTTGGGAACAAAGTTGAGTATGGCTCACCGATGGGCGTGAAAGTCCGCCGTCGAGGTGGCTCTTGGGGGCGGTAGTTATTTTGCGGGGGTTGTGGGTTATAGTGGTTGCGGTAGTGAGGCTGATTTCTGGGAGGTGGAGCTGGGCCTCGGTTGGCTTGTTGTGGTGGATGGTTATAAGGTTGGGCATTCATGACCATATAAGGTTGATGAGCATATGCCGAATTTGAATGGGGGTAGTAGTGTTGTGGGGCTCTTCCCGGAAAATGGGGCCTGGGATGACGATACTCCCTTGCTTCAGAGGCTGCCATAGTCGTTTCTTCTTTCTTCTTCCCCCTTGTTGTTCCTCCAGACCCACTTTGGACGGCCTGGGAGGTCGCCCTTATGGCTGCTTGACTCAAAATCCTTCCCGTTTTCAAACCGTTCTCCACCATCTCTCCAATCTTGATCGCTTCCGCGAATGGCTTACCCATGGCCGACATCATGTTCTGGAAATAGTCAGACTCTTGAGCCTGGAGAAAGGTAGTGACCATTTCCACTTCATCCATGGGAGGCTTCACTCTCGATGCCTGTTCACGCCACTTAATAGCATACTCTCTAAAGCTTTCTGAAGGCTTCTTCTTCAAATTTGAAAGAGAGTTTCGGTCTGGCGCAATGTCGATGTTATACTGGAATTGTTTTACAAAATCTCTGGCGAGATCATCCCATATATGCCATCGGGACATTTCCTGATCCATATACCATTCCGAGGCTATCCCTACTAAACTTTCCCCAAAGTATGCCATTAGCAATTCTTCCTTTCCGCCGGCTCCCCGCAATTGGTTGCAGTATTTCTTAAGATGTGCAATGGGGTCACCGTGCCCATCGTACTTCTCAAACTTGGGGGTCTTGAAACCCGTTGGCAGGTGTATGTGAGGAAACATGCATAGGTCGGCGTAAGAGACGCTCTTTTGCCCGCTCAATCCTTGCATATTCTTCAGACTTTGCTCAAGGCTTCTCATCCTTTTGGCCATTTCGTTTTGTTCTACAACTCTGGGGTTCTGATCCTGCCCTGGTACAAGCTCGCACTGAGGTGGTAGAGGATTAGTACTGGTAGCGAACCTATTTGGTTCCATTGAGAACGACGGTGCTTGGAATGTAAAAGAGGATGAGTCAAGGCTTGGCTTGTACGTGGCAGGCTGTGCCGTAGCTGGGCAAGGCGATGCAGTAAAGATGTTCATGCTTGCATCATTGGCCGACATTCGGGGATGAGGCTCAGAAGGTGATCCTGCAGAGAAGGCGGAGGTGGCTGGGTACCCAAATGGGGTAGCAGGGGTAATTTATGGGAACATTAGAAGTCCCACTTGACCTGGAGAATAGTTCAGGGAATCCGGGGACGACACTTGGCGGCTCTTTCCCATTGTTCCAGTCATCCAGCATTTCCAACATGCGGAGCCGTAGGATCCTATTTTCCTCCGCAGTTGCGGATTCAGGTGTGAGGACGGCTGAGATTGAGCTCTCCTCAGAGACGGGGACTGTTTGCAATGGAATTTCCGAAGACATTTCCACACTTCCTTTTGACCTGGTGAAGTAAGTGTGAGTACTGCTTCTGGTCCCAACAATAGGTAGTTGAACACCTCTCCTTGACCTTGTGAAGTATGAGTGCGAGGCCAGACTTTCACCAAACCAACCGTCTTTTCAAAAACCCTGAAAATATTGCTCAATGACAAACGCACGGTTAATTCTGCAGCAAATAATAGATAGTTAATCTCACGTTGGGCATGATGCACCTATACAGTTAAGTGGATTATTATATGTTTGCTACGAGAGCATGCGTCATTCCGGCATTTTCTCTTATTAGTTTTTCCCCCTTTTTTCTTTTTTTTTTCTTTTCTTTTCTCTTTTCTTTTCCTTTTATTTTATTTATTATGTATATATATATATATATATATATATATATATATATATATATATATATATATATTTTTTAGTAATGCGACCGGATCCGATGAGGATTGCCTACGTATCACGATGCCTACGTGAATCAGATCATTACGTAGTTCGAAAAACACAAATGGACGTGAAAGAAACAACCTCTTCATTGTTGAAATGTTCTATTACAAGCTACATTCTGCAAAAGGAAAAGCAAACTTGGAAAATGAACCTAGACTCGAAATAGACTGAAAATCACCTTGATAAAAAAAACGAGCAGAAGATGCTAAAAATACAGATTTGACCTATGAATGCATTATGGTTTTAAAAATTGGTTTCCGCGGGGCATCGTTCGGCCTCGCCGCGGTCCTAGGCGCGAGATCCCTCTCAAGTTGTTCCAGCTCGTACATAGTCTGCTTGACATAACCCATTACTGCCGAGAGGACGGTAGTGCTGGACATGTTCTCACATCGTAGACATCGTCTGGTGATGGCATGGGCAATGGCCTTGATCCTATCTCTGGTTTGCTTCTTCTTTATGAGTAGGTGCCTTATCTGATCACTGCTCGTCTTGAACACCTGTGAGTCCTGTATGTGCTGATCCCTCAACTGCCGCACTTCTTCCTTCATTTGGGCCAACAAGTCGTAACAATATCTAACTTCCGTTTGGAAATCCCTGGCTTGCTTAACTGCTTTAAACTCAAGTGTAGCCATCTCCCTTTTTATTTTGGCAACAGCCTTCTCGTGATCACGTTTCAATTGGCTCAAACATCGGCGATGCTTATCTACTCTTGTTTTCCCACCGTGCCTTGAATTCTGTCATGACCTTTTCGGATTCTTCTAACCTGTCTCGCCATTCCGTGATCTCTCTTTTCAAACCCTTTATCAACCGCTGGTCTGATTGACTTCTGGGTTGCTCATCAAGAGACAATCTCACTTTTTGGACTTTGGCCTTAAGTTCTTCATTCTCTTGGATCAACCTATTCTTTTCGCTTCGATTCGCTGCGGTTTGTATGCTGTTATCGAATTTCAAACTATCTATTTGTAGCTTCAAATCGCCAATTTCTGCTCGATAACCCTTCTCTTTTGCTAACCAGTTCCATTGCCCTTGGGATGATTCTACGAAATCTTTGAGATGCGGCCTCTTAGCCGGTCTTTCGTAAGACAGGCTGCCTCTAAACCAAGCGTGATATCCTGGGGCGACCTCCCCTTTCGCCGTATCGATCACACAAGTGTTTGCTGTCAGATGTTGGCATTCACTCCAGATTTGGCGAACTTCTTCTTCAGGGAAATGACCGTGCGGACTGATTTCAATCACTTGGGTACTCAAATCTTCGTCTTTCGGTACCACTTGGTACCTCCCAAGTTGCCTCAAAACCCGATACGGTGCGTAGGGTTGGATACTTTTCAGTCCCATCAACAGAAAATGAGGCCGGGTTGCCGGCATGTATATGATTTCCTCGATAGGTGACCATCCGAGCGTCCATTGGATTTGGCTGGCGGTGAGAGTTCGGAGAAATGAGGTCCATGATGTGACTCCCTCAGGTAAATTGAGCCCTTTGATTCTCATGTAGAATTCTCCAATACAAGTTTTCTCTGGCGAACCATAACCCAAAAGTGAGGAGCGATGACATAAATGATCGGTCATCCACACTTGCAACAGTAGGTTACATCCTTCGAAAAAGTCACTTCGGGCTCGACAAACAGTGAGAGCCCGGAAAATGTCAGCCATAATCATATGCGCCAGAGTACTTTTATCTTGGGTAAGCAAAGTACTGACAACCCCAGTCATTCTTAGATCGATGTGGCCGTCCTTCCTTGGGAACACTATAAGACCTAAGAAGGCCGTCATGAAAGCCAACTGCCTGTGTTCGTCCCATTTTTGTCGGTTGCCTTTACTACATAGTTTGAAATCCGGCTTATTGAACCCGCCCTCATGACCGTATCTAGCATACATGAGATGGAGACTGCAGAAACCTTTGGCCAGATCTGGATGGTGAAATGTTCGGGGTATTTTCAGAAAATCCAAAAATCGGTGTACCGTGACGGCCCTAGGTGCAATCAAGTACTTGAACCTTAACGGAGCTTCATCACTCCCAATGTATCCTGCTATTTCCTCCAAGCGTCGGGGTGAGTTCGAAGTCTGAAAAATGGAATACATTGTGCGCCGAGTCCCAGTAAGTGACCAATGATCTGATAATATCACCCCGAGGCTGAATGTCTAGTAAATCCGGGAGATTTTTCAGATATTTCCTCACTTTGCCTTGCCCCTCTTTGCCTAAGTCGTTCCACCATAATCGCAACTCAAAAGGGATCTTGGTCATTATTGAAAACGATTCATTTTGTATCGTGCTCATCCTGCACATTTATTTAAGGCGATAAACTTATTAGACTCAAAAAATTACAATTATCTAGATTTTTTGAAAACGGGAGGTTGGACCCGCCGAGGGTTGCCTACGTATCTCACCCCGTGCGAGAATCAAACCGGCGTAGTTCGGTCATAGAGAAAATTAAATAAACCTAGTAATCAAGAATAAGCATTTTTATTGTTTTTTTTTTGAGAAAGATAAATACTAAAAAATATTATTATTATTATTTTTTTTTGCAATATTTGGATTATTAGTCCGAATTTATAAAAGGGTATTACAAAAGAAACAACACATTTTTGAATTATGAGTTTTCCATTTTTTTTTTGAAATAAATACCCTCTTTTTTCTTAAAAGAAAAGAAATAATTTTTTATATGTTTTTTTTTCAGACTAAAAGGCAACTTTTGGTTTTATTTTTCCAAAATAAGTAATTATCTCCCCTATGCTGCTATTTCCCCTTTTTTTTAAGAACCGGTCGACATGCGGAACCGAAGCAAATAAATGCATAACACTGATAGGAATGCAGCATGATGGTCTTTCCATTTCAGGTTGCCTGTCCTAGACGGACCCAACCCCTGTGTTGAGTCCCCTAAGTCAAATGCAACATGATGCAAATAAGCGTTCCTACTAGGGATCTGGCATGAAGTCGAGTTATACTAGGTTTAAACCTTGGTATTTGTTCTAGACTGTGTACCCGAGCGGACAACTCGAGTTGAGGAGGGGCAACTTACCGGAAACCAAAAGGCCGTCCGGCTTCGTAACTTATCCGTCCTCTTTCTTATTTCGGGTATTGACACTAACAGAATAGGGAGTCTCGACCAGCGAGCTTCTCCCCGGAGGTGAAGAGAGAAAGGTTTCGGCACAGTTTATATACAGTTCAGATAATATCAAAGCAGTAAAAAAAAACATTGCAGCACGTTATGTCAAAACATGTAATAAATATCAGATAATAAAGCCAAATATAACAATTATTCTAAGCTCGAATTCTTGAACCCTGAACCGGAGGTTCTGGGTAGAAATTTTCCCCAGCAGAGTCGCCAGAGCTGTCACACCTCCTTTTTGCGCGCCCGCCCCCGAAGGGGTTAAATGCGCGGGTGGAGTTTTTCCAATTTAAGTGACAATATTCGAAATGGGATTATTTATTTAATTCAGAGTCGCCACTTGGGAAAGGTTTAGCTTTTGGTGTCCCAAGTCACCGGTTTATCTTGAATCCCAAATCGAGGAAATTTTCGACTTTTCCAAATGAAGTCTGCGAACCAGAAATTCTAAGTAAGGAATTCTGTTGACCCGAGGGAAGGTGTTAGGCACCCTCGAATCCCGTGGTTCTAGCACGGTCGCTTAAATTGTTATAATGGCTAAATATCTGATTTAAATACATGTTGTGACTTATGTGCTTTTATTAAGTTTTAACCGCTTTTATTATTATCATTTATTTTACAGAATTGCAACGTCGTGAAAATGCATCTCGAACCACGTCACAATCAATGCACCCGTGATTGTCGATACATTTGGACTTCGTTGAGATTTGGATTTGGGTCACATCAATGTGCACCCGAATTTAAGAATGTGATTTAATTAAGCCGCGCCAACAAAGTCTAACGCGTTATTATCTTTGTAGAAGGCCATGAAATTTATTAAATGGCCTATCTTGAATTCTAAATAATTATCATCAGTTGTTGAGGGCCCCGCAATTGTGTTTTTTTTTTATTTGGCGAGGCTTGTCTTATTATTTTTAGAAGGGTATCCTACAGTGACTACATTTCTATTATTTTTATTTCCAGAGATAGAAGAAAGGAAAGTGTGTGTGCTAATTGAAGTATATACTTCAGCTTAAACCAAACTCCTGTCAATTTTGATTGATTACCTTTAAAGTAAAAGAAACGTCATGCCTTTTACGAAAAATGATTTGGTCGAATAAAAGATTACATATGAGATAGATGAAATGCAATACTTAATCCGAACATTTCTTAATTTGAACTTAACTGAACTTATTTGAACTAGGTTAAAGGATAACTGGCGAAGTAAAATGCTTTAATTTGACAAGGAATCATATACGAGTTAGCGAAATACAACATTTAATCTGAGCATTTCTTGTATTGAACTTAACCAAACTTATATGGACTAGTCTTACTAAAAAAAAACTAAATGAAACAGAAAATAGTATTGTGTAAAGTCGAAATATGCATACTTATACTAACAGACAATTGTCGAGCTCAAATACAAAGGGGTGAAACTCAGTCGGCTATCAGTATACTCTTTGAACTATTGAAACATAAGCTAAATCAATTTCCACAAGGCCTGTTAATGTACTATGAATATTACAGCAAATGTTTGAACTTCTTCAACTTTTTTCATTTCATGCTTTCAAACTGTTCCAATTACATCAATATGGGACTTGAAATGTGTACCTGAAAATGCTGAAATTGCAAAGGAGAAGAAGAAGAAGGTGGGAATCAGCAGCAGCAAAAGGGCAGAATTAACAGTAGCAGCAGGACAAAAATGCAGCAGCAATAGCGAGCAAGACAGCAGCAGTAATCAGAAAAGCACAACAGAAAGGATTCTGTTGCGAGATGGAACTAGAGTTGAAGGAGAAACAACTCGATGAAACAAGCACACAGTGTGATGGCAACAACGCTCCAGACAATCCAATTCCGGAATATACCAAATGCCACAAAACACTAACAATAATCTCGATTGAATTTTAGGAGGAGCAACACTGCCTAATGTATTGACAATAGATGAAGTTCAGACAAACGAAACCAAATTTCTGATTTCCTAATCTGTTTTATCTCTTTCTTGCTCTCTTTCTATTTCTGTCAACTCTCCCTTTTTCTTTTCTATTCTCACAGTGTATGTGTATCCTCTAATCCCTCTGCCTCTAATTCTCCCTCTGTGTTTGTGTTTTTTCCTTTTCAGCTCTCCAGGTTCTCCTCCTTCTGTATGTCTATCCCCTCTTTTATAAGTCTCTATCCTACTCTTTTTAACAGCCTGTTTTCAGAAATCACAGTACCCTTCCCATGTGCCTTCTATTTTCAATTCCAAACTTAGCTAATTAAGTATTAAACCCCATCAACATTCCCTGGCAGATTTCACTTTTCATTTTATTATCTAAAAGCAAGTATGGGCAGTAGAATATATTGACAGCATATGCTGTCAAACCATTTTAAAATTAAACAAGGACCTTTATGCAGGCCCCAGGCTGTGCACAATGCACATGCGGTGCACCAATGCACATGAGGTGCACCAATGCAAATGCTGTGCAAGAGTGCACATGCCCTCCAATTCAGCATTTAAACCAAACATCCCTTTTACATTACTAATCCAAATCAACAGCTATAAGTAAACAAAATTGGTTCTTAATTGATTTAACAAATGTTCAACAGAAGCCAATCGATTTACTATGCTCGGACAGTTGAAACTAATTGACGACTCATGTCGACTCGACTACATTAGCATTATCGTACACAATCGTAGCCAAAAATCAGACATTCAGAAGTATGGGACACATGACTCGACTTATACTGATTAAAATAGAATGGTACTTCGAGGAATCAGTTAGTCAGTACAAATTTGGAATACCATCAATACGCATGCCGTATCAGAATAGGAAGAGAGGGATTCAGACAAACACAGATGTTCAAACAAAGTGGACAAACAAAAGTTGATAAAAAAAAATTAAAACAAATATGAACAGTCTTTTAAAACAAATCATACGGACTAAAAACAAATAAAGGAAAAGAAAGCAGACTTACCTTAAAACTTGAAAAGTTTAACAGTTTGAACTTGGATTTGGACAAACTTTCTTAAGGCTGAATGGACTTTAATCGAAGTGTTTCTCAGATGAGAAACACTTTGATTGAAGTCCATTAGACCTTAATCTCTTCGGTTGAACCGGTATGAACCAGTGACGAAGGACACAAAACCTTTCAAACTTAGATCTGGGATTCAGGCTTCCCTGATCAGATTCGGACCAAACCAAGTATGGTTTGGTCACGAGGGGGGTCTGAGGAGTGTCTGGTGTGAAGCTTGGGTTGATTGGTGTAGATTAGGTTCCGACTCGAATCTTCAAATGAAGATTCGAGCAGGTGGGGTAGGATTCGAAGGGTGTGGTTGGTAGATTTAGGTTCAGGATGGCATGGGGGTTCTATGGTGTTCAGGTGGAGGTCACCGGCGTTCAGGCCGCCGGGTTTCTGGTGAAGGTGTGCAGGGGCGGCTAGGGTTTGAAGGGGATGGGTTTGGTGAAGACGAAGGCGGGGGTGTTGGCTAGGGGGCAGGGTATGGTGAATGGTTTATATAGTTAGTGGGTGGGTGAACCTCGACCGTTAGATCAATCTAGATCTACGGTCTGGATCTGAAGGCTTAAATGGAACGGTGTCGTTTTGAGGGTTGAGGGTTGGGGTCAGTCCGGGTGAGACGGGTCGGGTTTATTGGTGGGTTATGGGGAATTGATCTTGGCCGTTGATCAATCTGAGATCAACGGCCCAGATCAGGCATGACTCAAACGACGTCGTTTGGACATCCTGGGCATCAGGTGGCCTGGACCGGGCAGGCTTGGTTTGAACGTTGTTTGTTTGGGCCAATTTATTAAAATTGGCCCAATCCGGAATAATTGCTGATTTTTTCTTCTTCTTTTTTTTTTATTTTAAAAACAAAACTAAGCAAAAAATCAAAATTAAAAATTAAATACACACTCAATACAATTATTTGCACACACACTAAAATATTTCAAAACAGGTAAAATCAAACAAACAAAAATCACGTGCTCACAACCAGCAGTACTCTATCTCGTTGACTTCTAGGCTTCCAACACTCTATCTTGTCGACTTGCCGTCTCCCTCTCGCTGTCTCGCCTATCCTTCTCGCCATAGCCAGAACAACAGTCAGCAGATGATAAGTTTCTTTTCTTGTTGAGGTCTTTAAAATCAAAGAGCATCTCAATTCTCATTAGAATTCTTAGTGCCCTAGTTTGAAGAGAAAGTTCATATTTTTGCTTTTTAAAATTGCTTTTAAAAACTTTTATTTTTTCGTAGTTAATTCCTGATAAAGCCACCGCTGATGTCTGGTTCTTGCATTTGCTCTTGTCACAATAGAACTGATCAATTACAATTGGTATTTGGACTTCAGAAACTTGAAGGTTTGAGAACAATAGTCCTTGCACGGACCCTGATGACCTGATCCACCCTGCACAGCGAAAATGATTTGGCATACAAAATTGTTGTTACAATCCACTTGTATTAGGATGATAAACCGTTCGATAAGAACTAAACCAATACCAATCCGTCCGATATCTTATCGGGTGGCTAGCGGATTAATACATTTAAAAACCGATAACCGATAAGCCAAATCGTTAAGAATAAACTACTGCCCAATCCGCTCGATAAATAGCCCTACCTAGTACCATCGATAGGCGCCATCACGATAGGGCGGAGTTTTGGGTCGTGACATAAAGCTTTTTTGCGCTTTTCGCCTTTGGTAACCTTGCTGCTAGATATATAATGTCAGCCATAATCAAAGAACATTGACAGAAACCTATGTTCTGTAATCCAATTTTTTTTTTCTTTCTAATCAATATCAAATTTGAACCAGACGCCCAATTTGGATTTTTTAATCTTATCCAAATATATAGGGTCCATTTCTTAGATAACTACTCAATTATTCGAAATTATCTACCAAAGTCATCTATCTTTCGTTTGTAACAGCAACGTTCCTTTACTATACCTATAACACTCAAAAAATCATTCAACAAGATTTATCAAGCCTTTGATCGTCAAATACCTATTTTACCCTCTAAATTATCAACTTTTATCTTCTGTTTTTTTTGTTTTTGCTTTTTTAATATTATGATTTTTTTCTCTTTTTAATCAACATTATGGACTTACCTATAGAACAAAAATATTTTATCTAAAAAATATAAAATAAAAAATTTCTAGCATATATAATATTAAAATAATAGTATAATTGAGCATAATATTCAAGAATATGTAATGTAGATTATAAGAATACCTTTATTTTAAATAATTATTTTTTATAGTACGTGCATGGAATATATATTTTAAAACTTTTATTTTCTTTCATGCTCAATTGTGTAAACAAATTTTTGAGTTTTTTTGTTAATATCGAAATTATTATTACGAACAAATTGTTCTAATTAACTTTCTACTATGCTCAATATTTTATTATTCCAACATTATATATGCTTAAATACTCTTTTAATTTTTTTAATATATGACTAAGATTTATTTATTCTAAGGTAAGTCCATAATATAAATTAAAAAGAGAAAACAATTATTATATTAAAAAGCTAAAAAATAAATAAAAAGAAGATAAAAGTTGATAATGTAGAGGATAAAATAGGTATTTGGTGATCAAAAATTTAAGAAATATAGTTGAGTGACCTTCTAAGTGCTATAACATAGTTAAGTGATTTTGTTATTACAGCCGAAAGAAAGATGACTTTGGTAGAGAATTTCGGATAGTTGAATGACCATTTGAGTAATGGACTATATATATATATACACGATAAACATGTCCCGAAATCATATAGGATCAGTAAAGAAAACAGCATGACAACACAGATACAACAATAGTAGTAAAAATTAGGCCTCAAGTCCAAGCAAAGTTGGGGTTGGCTATACGAAAACACATATAAAAAGAAAAAGAACAAGTTTCTCGGTATTACTATTAGATTAAAAAAGGTATCATACCCAAGCATAAGGAGGATACCCGATCAGGGGTAGCATAAAGAATATTGGACAAGAATTGGGTGAGGCGTTCTTCAAGAATGATGTCGTGGGTCACCGCCATTCGGTGTTTGGGTTACTGTTGCACAGTTTCAACATAGTTTATTATAGTGTAATTACACTATGAAAAACAAACGGATCATCGTAATTACATACTGTGTAATTATTAGGCTGTGTAATTACGACCCTAATAACTACACCAATTTCAACTACCTGGTGACTTTTCAAACAGACCCTTAAAGTTTTCTTGGGCTATGGGCTATGCACCAATGATTATGTGATTTTCATTATCTTACCCACAAAATTGAGAACTTCTTGATTAGTGTTATAGTTTTAAGAACTCATTTTTCAATTTGACTATAATAATATAGTCAGATGGAAGCCCCGGGCTAATGATAAGTTTGTTTCCTTGTAACCTATAGGCCAGGATTCGTGCTGTGGAAACAACCACTAATACTTGCATTAGGATAGACTATCTACATCACACCTCTTAGATGCGGCCATTTCCCGGACCTTGCATAAATCAATTCATTGTTATCTCTTGCAAAAGATTCTCAATTTCATATTACTTAATTCATCTTATTAGAGCATGCTACTGTTTTTCTTTGTAATGAACAAACATTTCAAGTGGTAATGCATAGGCTAACAAAACAAGTTTACTTTGATGGATAATGCTTTCTGAAAATCAATATTTGCCTTACCAGGCAATGCTTGTACAATACTATCACTGCATATCTAGTAGATCTAAGGAGAAAGATATTGTTTCTATATGCTTTAATTAGCTTCTTGATCAAACAGAATCAAATCTTTGAAGGTAAAAAAGGGAAGAAAATTACAGTAGCTACTTCAGGATATCATACATGAGCTGGTATTTGGTATTTAATTGTTGAGGAAACTGAAGCTACTGCTTCTCCAACTGTTAAAAACAGACAATCTGTTCCCATCATATCTTTTGTATCATCAGCTCTCTGTAACTTTTCCAGTACTTCTCCAATTGGATTCACCAACACAAGCTATGATTTGCAAAATAAGAACAGTTTATAATAACAAAAATTGAATAAAATAAGATAAATGAAAAGAAGCAAAAAAGATAAGGTAAACTAGGCAATGGTGAAATAAGCTTAGCTAAAGTGTACTTGCCTCAAGACTCTTCTTTTCAAGTACCATACTTAGATCCTTAAACAATGAGATTCCACTTGTATCAATAGCACTCACAGCTGAATATTGAAAAACAATTATGACCAATTTTCAATATTTAATTTTCAGATAATGATGATGATATGAGTTAAGTTTAAAGAAAAAAATGAGGATTCATATTGTTAATCCCAACTTGTCTAGTACTAAGACCTAGTTGTTGTTGTTGGTCAATTTTCAGATAATATAACAGAAAAAATAGATAATAATGATAAAAAAAAGAATTGTTGCCCCCCCCCACAAAAAAAAAAAATAGTAAAATATCAAAACTACTATACCAGATGGCCACTCTAAAGAACTACTATTTAGAAATTATTCAGTGTATCCTGAATTTCAGTTTTTCGGTTCAAACTTTCGGGACAAAAAAGTCTAGAAATGTGTGGAAGGTGAACTTTTTAGTTTAAAATTTCAGGACAAAATAAGTAGTGACTAATTTCTAAATAGCATCCGAAAAGGACAATAGCTATCTGTGCACTTGGCCCTCTTTTACGACTGTATGGAGGAATCATGTTTCAGTCAACTTACCAGACAAATCAAGGACCACATATTTTAGCTCTGACTGCTTTTTTGTTTCTCCTGACTCATACTCTTCCATCCATCTTGAAATCCTATTGCAATTAAAAGTAACAGATAATATTAAAACATCCAAAATAAACATGGCAAAACAAAAGGAAATTAAAAAAGAAAGCAAAAAATGACTTTTTGTACCTTTCTTTGAGATAAGTTGTATTGGCAAAGTTAATTGGAGCTTCAATACTTAAAATGAGGAAACCAGGTACACTCAAAGCTTCCTTATAATGATCTAAATTCCTATAAATTCTTGTACCAGGTATATTTCCTAACATCACTGTTTTTGGCCTTGTAATTTGCAGTAACACCTTGAATATTGATATTCCAACCTGAAATTCAATATTATAGAAAGCAAAAAATGTCAAAAACCATAGGAATACTATACAAGAAAAAAAGGAAAACAGTGGAATTTTGAGCTTACTGCAATGGCAAGACCATCCTGGACAGAAATGAAAATGACTCCAAAGAATGCACATAACAAGACAACGAAATCGAATTTATCGATCTTCCAGATTTGATAAGCGGCTGAGATGTCGATTAGGCCAATGACAGCAGTAACGATGATCGCCCCGAGTATAACATTTGGTGTGTATTGGAATAATGGCATGAGGAACAGGAGTGTTACCATTATTGTCACTGCCATTACTATGTTTGAAACTGCTGTTTTGCTGCCTGCATTATGATTCACTGCTGACCGCGAAAACGCTCCTGATATGAGACAGTTTACATACATTTACTTTGAATTTAATTTCTTTTTGTCAAATTTAATGGATTACAAGTGGTAAAGGGAAGATTATAATACCTGTTGTGACATAGCAGGAGGTAGAGGAACCAACAATATTCATTAATCCAATTGCAATCATCTCTTTGTTTCCATCCACTTGATAGTTTTTTAAAGCAGCAAAAGTCCTTCCAACTGCAATTCCTTCCTGTTTGAACACAATATATGCATAATTACGACATCATATTTATGTCAAAATAGCACGGGCTAGACATTCTTTGGATTGGTAATCAAAAAATAGTCAGCGTTTGTAAAGTCATTGAAAAATAGCCACTGTTTTGCAGGAGTTTATGGAGCTCCTGCATATAAACTTCCAGCATATTATGATCCAACACATTATAAAATTCAAGCATATTATGCTGGAAGCTCATATGTAAAAAATTCGAACTCCAACATGTTATGCTAAAATATTTTCGGATTTTTAACATTTTTTTAATTCAGATTTATCTTTATATGAAAAGTGGCTAAATTGCGATTACTTTTGAAACTTTTGAGTATTTTTCAATTAAAAGTTGTAAATCTGGCTATTTTTTAATTTCACCCCATATTTATTTCTATTTAATTACATTTTGGGTATTTAGGGGACAAATAGTGTTGAGTTTTTGTTTAAGATGAAATAGTCTTAAAATTAGAGTGAATGAGAAATGAGATTTGGATTTGGATTTGGATTTGGATTTGGTCAAATGATCGATCGATTGATTAATTTTTTGGACCAAATTTATTTGTTAATAGTGAATATTAACGTGATATAATCCGTGTTTGTAACGGATGTTTTCCAATCCATGTAATGTGTTGCAACACTAAGCAATAAGCAGCCTAGTGCACCTCCCACAATGGTGCAAGTGCTCCTCCCACCAATCAAGTGTACATTCCACCATGTAAGTGCTTCCTCCATGATAGCCTAGTGCTTGTTGCACCATGGAGGGGCCGGATTTCTCTCAAATAACTGCTATAAATAGAGCATAAGTTGGAGAGAAAGAATAACACATCGGAAAAAACACTCGAAACACTCTGTATACACTGGATATACACTCTGTATATACTGGATATACACTCTGTATACACTGCGTATACATTGGAAAAACGAATTGCAATATGATATTCTCTTCAGTAAGAATTCAACATTGGCTATACTTTGCATTCCTTCCTCTCAGAATTTCCATTCGACTTCTGAGTTGTCCTCCTTATTCTGCATTGTTTTTAACTACAAACAAAGCATCCATAAGTGTGATTTGCTGCCGAACTTTGTGTTCGCTGAAACACTGGGGTTTGAAGTACCGCTATACCAATGCGTAATTCGTTCTATCCTGGGAGGAAATAATCTATAACCTTGGGTACTAGGAGGGGATTAAATTCCTTAAGGAAACACTGTGAATTCAGTGGGCTCGAATTAATTACTGTCGCATTTAAATTTACGTTTATAAGCTAACGTTTTATTTTTTTCCAGAATTATTATTTACAAGTACAGAAGGAACAACAAGCTTAAGGAATTTAATAATTTTAATTTCTGTATTTGTGTTACTTTTATTATTCTGGAAACTTAAAACCTTTGTGGTTTTGTGTACTCCCATTTGGAGAGTAAAGCCTTCGTGACGTTTTGTTGGAGATTAAAATCTACGTGATTTTTCACTCCAGTTTTAAACGTTTATTAAACGTTTGTTTGTGTCATTTTTACAGTAAAAATGGCGAATGACGGAAATCAAGTTGTTCCGATGATGACTGCCAACGCATCGACAAGTCGAACTCCGGCGTTGGCACCGGCAGAGAAACCCGGAAAATTTTCCGGGATGGATTTCAAGCGCTGGCAGCAAAAGATGTTCTTCTACTTGACTACGTTATGTCTACAGAAGTTCATCAAGGAAGATGTTCCTGATCTTCCAGATGAAACTCCAGAGAATGATAGCTTTCTCGTGATTGAGGCGTGGAAGCATTCTGACTTCTTGTGCAGGAATTATATTCTTAGCGGACTGGAGGATAATCTGTATAATGTATACAGTGGCGTGGAGACGTCTAAGGAACTGTGGACTGCGCTTGAAAAGAAGTACAAAACTGAAGATGCCGGGATGAAGAAATTCGTCGCCGCAAAATTTTTGGACGACAAAATGGTAGATAGCAAGTCTGTTATTACCCAAGTCCAGGAATTGCGAGTGATTATTCATGATCTACTTGCTGAAGGTATGTTTCAAATAAATACTGATATTGAAAGTAAAATTTTTAGTAATTTTACTAACGGAATTTTCATTGAAGGTCTTGTCATCAATGAAGCATTCCAAGTAGCAGCAATAATTGAGAAGTTGCCTCCATTGTGGAAGGACTTCAAAAATTATTTGAAACACAAACGAAAGGAGATGTCCCTTGAAGATCTCATTGTTCGATTGAGAATCGAAGAGGACAACAAAGCTGCTGAGAGAAGAGGCCGTGGAAATTCAACAATAATGGGAGCAAATATTGTTGAAGATAACAAAAAGAGAAAGAAGGCTTCTGGTCCGAAATACAACCCAAGCAAGAAGCGGTTCAGTGGAAACTGCTACAACTGTGGGAAAACCGGACACAAATCTACGGAGTGTCGTGCTCGGAAGAAAGACAAGCAAAGGGGTCAAGCAAACATGGTAGAAAAGCATGATGATGTTGATGACTTGTGCGCCATGCTTTCTGAATGCAACCTGGTAGGAAACCCAAAGGAGTGGTGGATTGATTCTGGAGCCACTCGCCATGTTTGTGCTGTGAGGGAAGCATTTTCTACATATGCTTCTGCTGGACCCGAAGAGACGCTCTCTATGGGAAATGCTGCTACAGCAAAAATTGAAGGATACGGTAAGATATTTCTCAAGATGACTTCTGGCAAGGTCATGACTTTGAACAACGTCCTTCATGTTCCCGAGATTAGGAAGAACTTAGTCTCTACTGGACTTCTTGTAAAGCACGGTTTCAAGTGCGTTTTTGTATCTGACAAGGTAGTGATTAGTAAGAATGAAATGTTTGTAGGAAAAGGTTACCTTACTGAGGGCCTTTTCAAGCTGAATGTAATAGTTGTTGAAACTAATAATAAAACTTCAGCTTCTTCTTACTTACTTGAGTCAAATGATTTATGGCATGTACGTTTAGGTCATGTCAATTATAAAACCTTGCGAAAAATGATAAACTTGGAAGTATTGCCTAAGTTTGAATGCGAAAAATCAAAATGTCAAATATGTGTGGAATCTAAGTATGTTAAACATCCTTATAAGTCGGTTGAAAGGAATTCAAATCCTTTAGACTTAATTCACACAGATATTTGTGACATGAAGTCAATACCATCTCGCGGTGGAAAGAAGTATTTCATAACTTTTATTGACGATAGTACTTGATATTGCTATGTTTACTTACTTAATAGTAAAGATGAAGCAATAGACGCATTCAAGCAATACAAAAATGAAGTTGAAACGCAACTTAACAAGAAAATCAAAATGATAAGAAGTGATAGGGGTGGTGAATATGAATCTCCTTTTGAACAAATATGTTTAGAATATGGAATTATTCATCAAACAACAGCCCCTTACACTCCCCAATCCAATGGGATTGCGGAAAGAAAGAATCGTTCATTAAAGGAGATGATGAACGCATTGTTGATAAGTTCTGGTTTGCCACAGAACTTGTGGGGGGAAGCCATTCTTACGGCCAGCCGAATACTAAATCGAGTACCCCATAGTAAAACACAATCCATTCCATATGAAAAATGGAAAGGAAGGAAGCCCAACTTGAATTATTTTAAAGTGTGGGGGTGTTTGGCAAAAGTGCAAGTTCCTAAACCCAAAAGGGTAAAAATAGGACCGAAAACAGTTGATTGTGTTTTCATAGGATATGCAACTAATAGTAAAGCATATCGATTTCTGGTTCATAAATCAGAAAATCCCGACATTCATAATAATACGGTTATAGAATCAGATAATGCTGAGTTCTTTGAAAATATATATCCGTATAAAAAGGAATGCGAGTCGATTGGTGAAGTATCTAAACGACCTCGGGAAGAAACAAAAGAAAGTACATTTAATCAGGGGGATCCAAGACGTAGTAAACGTCAAAGAACGTCTACTTCGTTTGGACCAGATTTTGTGACTTTCTTATTGGAAAATGAGCCTCGAACATTTAAAGAAGCTATGTCTTCTTCGGAATCATTGTTCTGGAAAGAGGCAGTCAATAGTGAAATAGAATCCATATTGAACAACCATACATGGGAATTGGTTGATCTTCCTCCTGGAAATAAACCTTTGGGTTCTAAATGGATTTTTAAGAGAAAAATGAAAGATGATGGCACTATTGATAAATTCAAGGCAAGACTTGTTGTCAAAGGGTATAGACAACGAGAAGGTCTTGACTACTTTGATACATACTCCCCAGTTACAAGGATTACGTCCATACGGATGTTAGTAGCATTAGCTGCAGTGTATGGTCTTGAAATTCATCAAATGGATGTTAAAACGGCCTTCTTAAATGGAGAGTTGGAGGAAGAAATTTACATGGAACAACCTGAAGGGTTTGTGGTTCCAGGTAAAGAAAATAAGGTATGTAGACTTGTTAAGTCCCTTTACGGACTAAAACAAGCACCCAAACAATGGCATGCGAAATTTGACCAAACAATGTTGTCAAATGGTTTTAAGATAAATGAATGTGATAAATGTGTGTACATTAAAAATGTTCCAAATCACATAGTCATTGTTTGCCTATATGTGGATGATATGCTGATAATGAGTAATAACATTGCCAACATAAATGCTACTAAGCGTATGCTAACTAGCAAGTTTGATATGAAGGACTTGGGAATTGCGGATTTAATTCTGGGGATTAAGATCCAAAAGACTCCTCAAGGTCTGGCATTGTCACAATCTCATTATATTAAGACAATACTTGAAAAATTCAAGCACTTGAGCTTTAAAGTTGCAAAGACTCTAATTGACGTAAATCTTGCACTAGCAAAGAATAAAGGCCAAAGCATATCACAATTGGATTATGCTCGTGTGTTGGGATGCTTAATGTACATCATGAATTGTACACGACCAGATATAGCTTGTGCTATAAGTAAACTAAGTCGATACACGAGCAATCCAGGTCAATCTCATTGGATGGCAATGAAACGAGTTTTGGGATACTTAGAACATACCCAAAACTTTGATTTGCACTACAGTAAATATCCTGCGGTGATTGAAGGATATTGTGATGCAAATTGGATCACCGGTTCAACTGATTCGAAGTCCACAAGTGGATATGTATTCACTATTGGTGGAGGAGCGGTATCTTGGAAGTCGTCCAAACAAACATGTATTGCCCGCTCTACAATGGAGGCTGAGTTCATAGCCTTAGATAAAGCCGGTGAAGAAGCTGAATGGCTCCGGAATTTCTTGGAAGATATTCCATTTTGGCCCAAACCATTGGCACCAATATGCATATACTGTGATAGCCAAGCGGCAATTGGAAGGGCTGGGAGCGTTATGTATAACGGTAAATCTCGTCATATACGACGAAGACATAAAACCGTTAGACAACTTCTCTCTAGAGGAATTATCACGATTGACTATGTAAAGTCAAGTGATAATGTGTCGGATCCACTTACAAAAGGCCTAACTAGAGAGGTAGTTGAGAAATCATCAAGGGGAATGGGACTATGGCCGAGAACAAGTCATTGTGGCGGTAACTCTACCTAGAAGACTGGAGATCCCAAGATCTAGGTTCAAGGAGATCAAACAAAGTCATTAATGACGGTTCAACATTGTCAACAAAAAATTTAGTCCATTCTCGTGATGAGATAATGTTCAGTACCAAGGATAAAGCATTAAGGCTTTTTAATGATTTCTAAATTTGATACAGGGTATATCAAATAGTGTATCTACGGGATGACACGTTTAGGAATCACCTATGTAAGTGTGAAGTGTTAGCCGCTTCAAGGAGAATTTTGCAAGGCCAATTCTCTACGCACTTATGAAACCAGGCAGTGTTCATGGCTGAAACGAACACAACAATGAGAACCAAAGACGGTTAAGGGATTGATTGTGTGACTTATGGTTGTCTAGGTATACACTAAAGTTCGACGGTTCAAAGATATCAAATCTACCGATTGACCGAGTATATCCGACATAAGTTCACTACGGAAAGTTCAAAGGGAAACCTACTTATCCAGATGCAATTAATCCTTGCTTGCAAATCACACAAGTTTTTCATGCATACTTCCGTGATATAGCCATTCCCCATTCATGTGGGGGATTGTTGAGTTTTTGTTTAAGATGAAATAGTCTTAAAATTAGAGTGAATGGGAAATGGGATTTGGATTCGGATTTGGTCAAATGATCGATCGATTGATTAATTTTTTGGACCAAATTTATTTGTTAATAGTGAATATTAACGTGATATAATCCGTGTTTGTAACGGATGTTTTCCAATCCGTGTATTGTGTTGCAACACTAAGCAATAAGCAGCCTAGTGCATCTCCCACAATGGTGCAAGTGCTTCTCCCACCAAGCAAGTGTACATTCCACCATGTAAGTGCTTCCTCCATGATAGCCTAGTGCTTGTTGCACCATGGAGGGGGAGGATTTCTCTCAAATAACTGCTATAAATAGAGCATAAGTTGGAGAGAAAGAATAACACATCGGAAAAAATACTCGAAACACTCTGTATACACTGGATATACACTTTGTATATACTGGATATACACTCTGTATACACTGCGTATACACTGGAAAAACGAATTGCAATCTGATATTCTCTTCAGTAAGAATTCAACATTGGCTATACTTTGCATTCCTTCCTCTCAGAATTTTCATTCGACTTCTGAGTTGTCCTCCTTATTCTGCATTGTTTTTAACTACAAACAAAGCATCCATAAGTGTGATTTGCTGCCGAACTTTGTGTTCGCTGAAATACTGGGGTTTGAAGTACCGCTATACCAATGTGTAATTCGTTCTATCCTGAGAGGAAATAATCTATAACCTTGGGTACTAGGAGGGGATTAAATTCCTTAAGGAAATACTGTGAATTCAGTGGGCTCGAATTAATTACTGTCGCATTTAAATTTACGTTTATAAGCTAACGTTTTATTTTTTTTTCCAGAATTATTATTTACAAATACAGGATAACCACGGATCCAACAAAGAGTGTGTGTGACAACGTGGAGTTAAAAGCACAAAAAGAGAGTTGTTGGAATAAACTTACAGTGAGTGAAAGGATGCCAGTGACAATGCCTGTTTTAATTATAAGCCCCAAGTATCTTCCATGGAAGTGTAACATGTTCCATGAGACAGGGTTTAATCCTTTTTGTAGTTCTCCAATCTACCATAAGTAACAAAAATTTAATAATCGTCAAGGATAAAGAGTGTAGATACTATAGTAACAAAAATAAAGAAAAATATATATTTTTAGCCGCTCCTAAAAATAATAACCGACAAAATATGTATTCTTTTTGTATATATATGTATTATATACATATAATATACATATTTTATACACTTTTTGGCTAGAAAATGCGATTAGCTCTGGTCTACTGGCCATTTTGTATTTTACACAAAAATAAAGAGAAATATATATATATATATCGCCGCTCCTACAAATAATAGCCGACAAAATGTATATTTCTTGTATATATACGTATCATATACATATAACATATATAGTTTATACACGTTTTGGCTAGCAAATGCAATTAGCTCCCGCCGACTGGCCATTTTTTTATTTTGCCCAAAAATAAATTATTTTAGTTATATTGACCACCATTATTGACATAATGAATTTATTCTTTAGAGAAACTTACAACACTGATGCCATGTTTCTGAGCTTTTAGTGCAAATACCAGCAGCGTAGAAATAATCACTGAAAGAAGAGGAGCTCCAGCTGAAATCCAAAATAATTTTGGCTTTCTTATGCTCTGCATTACAAAAGTATGGGATGTTCGATAAGTTATCAATAGAAGAATTAACCTAAATAGCCGTCCATCCAACTGCCTAAATAAAATTATATAGCCGACAGATGTATAATATGTGTATAATTTGTGTATAATCAGTGTGTAATCTATGACCGACTAGAAAAAATAAACAATGTATCTGACCAACTATTTGTGTAAAGATCCTTTATCAATATTAGAATTACAAGATATACGTTATATATGTGTGTGTTCCCTAAACCACGACGAGACAAAAATATTATAAAAAATTCAAGAAAATACATATAGGTCACGAGTTCGAGCCGAAAACAAAAGGATAAAAATACTTACTATGTGTCTAGTGAATAAGAGGAAAACCAAGAAGCAAACTCCCATTAATATTGTTTGCCAAGACCACTGCACAAATACCACATAAACACAAATTAATTCATTGAGATTAACTTATATACACTGACGAATTAAATATTTTTACACTATTAGATCATTTAAATTAAAGAATGAAAAAGGATTACACTAACCTCATTTGTCCTGTGGAAAACGGAACTTAGAACAGGGATTATTCCCATTTGTTTGGTAAAATTTGTAATACCAAGAAGACTCTTGAGTTGCTGTAATGACACTATAATGGCAGCTCCAGCCATGAATCCAATCAGTGTTGCTTTTGAAAGAAAATCAATTATAAACCCAAGTCTGCATTTAAAGAAAATGAAAGCAAAAACTCATATATCAAATTAAACATTATTCCCCTGTTCATAATAAGTGACCATTTTACCTTTTGCCCACCCATTAAGAAAATACAAACTCCTAGAGGAAAAAATATATTTACTAAATTAACCTTAATTAATTATTACCTTGACACATTAAAATATATAAATAAGGGTAAATTTTGTAAAAATATAATTAATTCCTTCTTGATTATGTAAATAGACACTTATTTTGGACCACAACAAAAAGATAAAATTGTCATTTATTGTGGTCCGAGGAAGTAGTTCATAACCGATTATCTGTCACTCAACCATTTTCTATTTTAGTTTTGCTAGTAGAGTGACAAATAACGAGTAAAGAGGTCTTAAGAAGAAAACTAATTGACTTTCTTTTTTAAAAAAAAAAAAATACAGTCATTTATTAGATATTTTTCTTTTCAAATCAACCCTTATTAATTCAATTAAATATAGTATTAATCTACGTTGAGTGGACTCTCCAAAACATTTGCCACACTCGTGTCGGATCCTCCAAAAGTACATTATTTTTGGAGGATCCGACACACTCATCGATATTTTTGGAGAGTTCGAGCAACATCAATATTAATAAAGTAAATATTTAAGAGAGATAAATGGTAGTTTAAACAATATATTTACGATTAAGGGTAGTAATTTTACTTTTAAGGAATGTGAAAAAACTTTAAAAGATAAATAATATATGACCAAAGGTATAACATATATACTTATGCCTCAATTTTGCTTTTTCAAGCGTCTACCTCCCTACTTAATGATATTTTTCTTTTTTTGAAACAGAATAGGAAAGAGAGATTTTTCCAAACTTCTTGTTTCCCCCTTTAATCATGTTTGGATATATTAACAGTGTAAGATTATATAAGCAAACAGTGTATCTTAATAGTATGTTATAATTATTTACTCATTTCAACTTATTATATCAGATTTGCTATAAATAATCACTTATAGTCGGGGGTAACTTAATCTAATGGTATTAAATAATAATATTATGTCGTCGATCGGTACAAAGAAGTTAAAGGATGTTTGGTATGAAAGAAAATATTTTTCTTGAAAAATAAGTGATTTTCTTTCTTATTTTCTGGTGTTTGGTTAGGTAGCAAAATTTTTTTTTTAAAAGAATATATAATTTAGGCAAATATTATGGGAGACAAAATTGATAAGGGGCGAGAAAGGATGGTAGGTCGGGGTTTAGGGGCCGGATCGCGAGGGTAGGGGATGGGAGTCGGTGGATGGCGGGGGTGGTGTGAAGAGAGAGGGGTTGGGGGTAGGGGTGACGGGGGTGAGAGTAGGAGTGACAAAATGGTTAAAAGAAAAGTGTTAACCAACCATATTATCCACTAGAAAATGGGTTGGATAATGAACTTTTTAAAAATGGGTCAAATATGGATAAGAATAATATTATCCATTTAGAAAATGGATAACTAATGGAAACGGGTTTAACTTTTATATTTGTAAAACCTCAAATTGGGGGTTTCTCAAGTTTGTGAGACTAGGAATTCTCCCAAAAGTGATCATATTCATGAAGCCATGGATAATATGATTACTCATATTATTCGCTGGTTAATCCGTTTTTTATCCGTATTAAATATGGGGCGGGTCGTATAATTTATCTGTTTTTTATTACCCATTTTGCCCCGCCCCGCCCGTTCTCCATCCCTAGGTGAGGGTGAAGTGATGAGGGTGGGGGTTAGGGTAGAGAAGGTTTAAAAAGAGTTTGAAAAATATTTTATTCTAGTAGAGAAGAGTTTATGAGAAAAATATTTTTCAAAATATATAAACCACCAAAAATGAAAAAATTAGAACATATTACTTCTTGCCAAATACACCCAAAATCATTATCTTTTCTAGGTGTGAGGGTGCGGGGGGGTTATAAAATAGAATAGGAAAGAGAGTGAGATTACCTTAAAAAGCCTAAAGAAGCTTGGAAAAGGCCAGCAAAGAAAGTAGAAGAGAAGGCAAGTTGAAGAAACAAGATTGGATCTTTTGTAGGAGAAACCACTTCTCTAAGCATTGATCCAAGAACAAGTGATGCAATTGAAACTGGACCTACTGCTAGATCCCTTGAACTTCCTAGTACAGCATACACTAGGGGTGGAACAAAACTTGAATCTGCATGGCAAAAATTAAATAAAAATATTAAATAAAAGTGGAAATAATTGATTCATCCATGCTAAATTACTCATCTTAAATAACTCGTCTTAACTTATATGACATATTTTCCTTTTTGGTATATTTCAAAAAGAATATCACCTTTTCATATTTAGAAATAATTTAATTTTTAAAATCTTATTCTACCGTTAATGAGATAATTTATAGTCATACAAATATTTAAGGTTTGTCAGATCACAAATTTTAATTTTTTTTATTTAATTTCTTTTTAAAACTTTTTTCTTGGTTCCCATCCAGTGTAAGGTACCGCATTGGAGCCCGACTATATCCGGATTCGCGCCGCGTAGGATCCTTTCGGGGGAAGCACTCCCTATCAAGGATTTTTCCATAACCAAGGCTCGAACCCGAGACCTCTGGTTAAGGGAAGAACAGCCACATCCACTGAACTCCATTCTTTTTAAAACTTTATGTCAAGTCAAACAGTGCAATATAAATTGGGATAGAAAGAATACTAAAGAAAAAGAAATACTTACATAGACCAACAATGGGAGGTAAATTAGCTAGCTTTGCATAGCTAATTCCCTGCACAATAATAAATAAAAAGAAAAGAAATTAAAAGCTTAACAAATTTACCATGTATAACAAAAAATCTTACAAACTTAGAAACTTATATAGAAAAGGATATTTATTAAGGAAAAAATATTTACCTGAGGAATGGCTAAACTGGCAATGGTGAGACCAGAAACAATATCAGATTTGAGCAATTTGAAACTGTAATTAGGACCCCATTCTAATATGGGAAAAACATACTGAGCTCCAAGAATTAGTTTCTTTTTCAATGGCTGTCCTTTGAATTGTCTCAAAGGGTCATCAGGAAAAAAAGTTTCTTTAAGCCTAGTTTTCAGTTTTTGCAAAGTGGTTTTATGTGGGGGAGGAGCAACTTTGTGAATTTCCATGGCTGACATCTCTATAGTAGTAGTGTCATTTTGTTCCATTATTTTGGCTAAAAATGCAAATGTTTCTGGTTTGTTTGTTTCAATGGAATTGTAATAACTCCTACTACTATTTATGTTTCTGTTCTATTTGAAAAAAAAGAGACACGTTCAATCAACTTTCAAAAAGACAACTACAAAACAAACAAGTACTTGTCAATTGTCAACTTGGTTTCTATACCATCTCAAGAAAAGATTTAAAAGAAAAAAAAGAAGGGTGAAAATTTTCTTGTGAAATATAACAATGAAAATGTTATAGCTATGTTGAATGAATTTTTCTTGTTTAACTTTGACTAGCCCTTATATAAATGTATTTTGGGACATAAAATCTAAGAGTAATAATGGTCTATAGCAAACTAAGAGATATATTGAAAGATTGTAAAAATTTGAAGTGTGTTGACCAGAATTTGATTTACTATCCGAATAAGGAGAAAAAGAATTAAAGTTTGGTCAAAATTGGACAATTGGGTGAGATTATGGGATAGGAAAGTAGTAGGAGAAAAAAAAAGATGGGTCAACGGATAAAACTAAAAATTCATGAAATAATTGGAGATTTTTGTAGAATATCATTAAATGGTGGGAGGGTGCACTTCTCCAAAAAGGTTATGAAATTTATGCAAAAATATAGAGAAGGGTTAAAATCATAAATGAAGTATCAGAGTTGCAGAGAAATGGATTTCAGATAGAGAAAAAGATTGCCGGTTATAAGATACTAATTGATTGTCGACAAAAGCAATTACTTGAATAATTATCAGTCAAATATTATTATCTAATTGTTTATCTTATTTGGAATTTTTAAGTGTAAAAATATATTATTGATTGTAACTTCAATTTGCCAAATCAAAACGGTGTTCATACTAAAGGTGTTAATCGGGCCGGACTGACCCGCTAATAATCCGGTCCAGCCCGGTCCAGCCCGTTACTGTGCATATGTGTGCGGGTTGGGACGGGTTGGACGGGGGCGGTCTAGTAACGTTAAGTTTTCGTCAAACGGGTACCCGAACCCGCCACAACCCGTTAAGGGCTTAACGGACCTCAGCCCACAACAGCCCGCAAACCCGCCTAATTTTTATTTTTTTTTAAATTAAATCTGACCGTTGCCAACGGTCAAATTTCAAAAATGACCGTTGGCCAACGGCCAAATCTGTCAAAAACAGCCAAAATTTGGTATTTTATTTATATTTTAGCCCCCCTTTATAATTTGTAAATTGCAATTGAATCCTTTTAAAAAACTATAAATACCCCCTTCCTTTATTATTCCTCACAATTATCTCTCAATTCTCTCTAATTATCTCTCACTTCTCTCTTGATAATATTCTCAATTGCTCATTATTTCAAGCTTTCAAGTTTCAACTTACAAGTTTCATACTTTCATTACAAAAGTATTATTATCATAAATTTCTAATTCAATTATTCAAGTGAAGTGTGACAACAATTATCAAGTTATCAAATATCAATTGAAGATTTGAAGTTTGAGTTTCTACTTTCTCGTTTCTATATCAAATTTAGTGCGGCATTCGGAATCCCGGTACACTCGTTCCATCCCTTTCTCTTTATTATTTAGAATTATTATTTGAATTTTTTGTTTTAAATTAGATAATGGATTTACTTAGAGCGGCCAAAAAAGTTTGCACTAGTAAAGGTGGTAGTAAGAAAAATTCCAAAAGAGTAAGTGGTGGTTCTTCTAGTAGTGCAACACATATTTCTGAAAGTTCACCCGAAAACGTAAATGTAGATTATGAGCTACTTCAAGAAAATTTGGGTATTGATGATGATTTAGATGATATTTTAGATGATATTCAATCACCCGATAATCTTAAAATACCACCACCTACACCCGGTAATGCTAGTCAAAATATTAGCGGTGGAAGTGTAAGTAAGCCTCCTTTGCCTATTAAGAAGAATAGAAGATTAAGAAGTAAGTGTTGGAATTTTTTTGATAGACTAGAAAATGAGAAAAATTATGTAAAATGTAAAATATGTAATGAAGTTTATAAACACGAGCCCGGTAAGAATGGGGGAACGGGTCAACTTCGTAGGCACATGGAAGAAATTCATCCTATTGATTGGGGAGTAGGCGATGAAGCTGGGCAACAAAAACTTAACCCGGTCACTGGGGGGTTAATGGGTAAATACGATATTAAAAAAGATCGAGAAGAATTAGCTAAAATGATTGTTTTAGGTTGTTTACCTTTTAGTTTTGCTTCTTCACCATATCTTGTTACTTATATTCAAAGAATTTATAACCCTATGTTTAAAGGTATTCCTAGAAGTACTTGTAGATCTGATATCTTTAGGCTTTATGGACAATATCAGACATACATAAGTTATTTGTTCGCTAGTCTTTCTTATAAAGTTTCTCTTACTTCTGATATTGGTCGTGCTGTAAATAGAAATGATTATTTAACTGTTACATATCATTGTATAGATGATAATTTTTGTATGCAAAAACGTATTATTGCTTTTAAATATGATGAAGATCAAAGTCATACCGGTGCATTTATAAGTGCTACTATCCATGAAGTTGCTTTATTTTATAATCTTTCTGAAAAAGTTTTGTGTACGTCATTTGATAATGCTTCTAATAACACTTCTGATATTACATTACTAAAATTGCATCTACGCCCACCACTTCCTGAAATATTTCATATTAGATGTGCATATCATATTTATAACTTAATTGTGAAGAGTGACCTTGACTTATTTCACAATGACATCACTTTAGTTAGAAGAGCTGTTGGTGTAATTTAAGGAAATAATAGAAGTGCTAGATTAAATGCATTTAAGGAAAAATGTGTACACTATGGACTAAAACCAAGACTCATGCCTGAAGAAATAGTTACTAGGTGGAATTATACTTATTTGTTCCTAAGATGTTGTTATAAATATAGAATGCCTATAACTGAAGTTGCTAATTCTCATTGTACCGATCCTAACCGTCTGTTAACATCTAAAAATTGGGATGTCATTCATGATGTTGTACAATTTTTACAAAATTTTTATGTGGCTACACTTGAGTTTTCTGGAGCTTATTATCCTACTATTGTAAATGGTTTAGTTCACATTGCTGAAATTTCTCTTTTACTACATAAGTTGAAGGCGAAAGAGGGATATACCAATGTTGTTGAAACCATGCTAGATAAGTTTAAAAAATATTTCTTTCCAATTCCCCCTATTTACCAAATTGGTGCTATTTTAAACCCTACTATCAAAATGATAAAGTGTCGCCAATTAATCAGTGCTTTATATACTTATATGGATATTGGACCAACTGAAACTCCTGATACTGAGACTTGTATTTCTGATCTGCACAAACATTTACAAATTTTGTATAATTATTATGCTAACATTGTTGATGCTTCTTCGGTTGTAGATGCAAATATTCCTTCAAGTAATACTTCAACATCTGGAACAAATTTGGAAGATGATGATAATGTTCAAGATTATTTGATTTGGTCTACACTAGGAGAGCATCAACAAACCAGTAGCCGGAATATTGATGAACTCCAATTCTACTTGCAAAAGTTACCGGAGCCCCTCACAAAGGATTTTTTACCTCTGAGTTGGTGGAGGAGCAACACAAATCAGTTTCCTGTTCTTTCGGCCATGGCTCGAGACGTTCTAAATGTGCCTATTTCAACAGTCGCATCAGAGAGCGCATTTAGCCAAGCAAGACAGCAGCTAGGAGATACCCGTTATTCATTGGGTAGCAACGCTTTGAAAGTTCTAGTGTGCTTCAGAGATTGGATTAGATCAGAACGGCGAAATCAAGGGCACGACGAGGTAGATGAAGAGGAAGACCAAGAAATTGGAGATATAATGGTTTATGGTACCGACTATAATACCGGAAACCAAGCACCTCACATTGACATGGAAGAGTTTACAAAGATGATGCAAAACATTTGATTTACTATTACTTTTTTTTTTAACAATTGTTGTAAACTTTTAATTTGCAAGTTCAAATATTTAAAAAATCAAAAAAGAACTTGCAAATTAATTAGAAGTACTATATATTACTCAATAAAAATATCAAAGTTACTTAAATATTGTGAATATTTTATATTGCATAATGTCTTATAATCTTATTCAATATTTTTTATATAGACTTATGCATTTATGTTAATATGTTTTATGTTTTAGACTTTTAGTTTGCAAATTTTAGACTTTTAGTTTGTTCTTTTAATTCTAACCCTTAAAAGTTCAATTCTAATCTTTAATTTTAACCCTTAAAAGTTTGAAAACACTTAAGTACTTAACTATCAATAACATTGAAAAAGAAAAATATAAGATAGTTAAAAAAAAACGAAATCCCGACCCGCCCGAACCCTCTAGGCCCGAACCCGTACGGGCCCTATAGGACCCGAAAAATCCCAGCCCGCCACCAGCCCGTTAACTCCAGCCCGCTAACAACCCGCCCGTAACCCTAACAGGCTGACCATTTTTGTGTCCAGCCCGCCCGATAAACACCTTTAGTTCATACTATAGAAGCAGAAGCAAACCTAGGATTTTAACACAACAGAGGCATCAATATTCTGTTCAACTAATGCCCTCAAACAACTTGTTTGAATGGTTTTTCCGCATCGTTTCGTAATGTATCGTATCGTATCGTATCGTACCATATCGTTTGATAAAAATAATATTTGGATAGATTATGTCGTTTGTCATCGTTTGATGATATCACGCACCATCAATATGAAGAATAAATTTGTAATATTTTTAAAAAAAACTATGATACATGGTAAAATTACTATATAAAAAGGTAGGGTAAATGATAAAATAAAATTATTTAATAATAACAAAGGGTGAGATTGAGAAAAAAGATAAGGTAACGACGCGACCACACCAAATCGGTCGTTACATAAAGTGGCACATTTCGTCGTTACATGACAACAAATTTAATGATACGATACAATAAAATTTAAGTAACAATCAAAACAAACATCATATTTAAAGTAACAATACAATATAATACAATAGGTAACAACCATCCAAATAAGCTGTAAATGCTTTTAGTGTCCGGAACGCCAAGTTATTTAAATTAAATTGTTTTCAAGTACACAGTTCTGTCTCTATATACAAGTACTCCGACAGATATTTATTAAAGCATATTCAGTATTTATATAATTAAAGTATACCTGTTAATCGGGTCGGGCTGGCCCGTTCACAGCCCGGTTCGACCCAGTTCAGCCTTGTACTGTAGTGGCTGGGACAGGCTGGGGAGGGTTGGGGGCGGGGACCTGGGCTTGAACGAATAAAATTTGGTAACCGGTGCCCCGTAACCCGTTTATCCCAGTTACCCGTTACTAGGGTTTTCCCGGGCTACAACCCAGTCCAGCCCTATTACCATTACAATTTTTTTTATTTTAAATTTCTGGACCGTTGCCAATGGTCAAATTCAAAAATGGCCATTTCGGCCCACCCCCCGAAGAAAATAGTCCCCCCGCCCCTAATAATTGATAAAATATAATTTTAACCTTTTAAAAACTTTAAATAGCCCTCTTCTCACAATTTACTCTATTACTACTCTAATTCTCTCTTAATATTATTAATTATTGCTCTTAAATTCTCAACTACTTATTATTTCAAGTACTTTAGTCACTACAAAATTATAATTATCAAATATTAAGTATTCAAATGAAGTGTGGTATCAAGTATCAATATATCAACTGAAGTTTGATATCAAATTTAGTACGGAAACGCTTTGGAAATTCTAGTGTGTTTTAGAGATTGGATAAGATCATAACGGCGAAATCAAGGGCGTGAAGAGGTAGATGAAGCGGAGGACCAAGAAATTGAAGATATAATGGTTTATGGTTCCGATTCAAGTAATGCCGGAAATCAAGAACCTCATGTTGGCATGGATGAACTTACAAAAATGGTGCAAAGCATGTGATGTACTCTTTCTTATTTTTTATAATTGTTATAAACTTTTAATTCGCAAGTTCAAAAATAAAAAATAAAAATAGAACTTGCAAATTAATTTGAAGTATTATTTATTGTTCAATGAAAATGTAAAAGGAAAGCCTTCGAAGTTTGATCCTTACATATTGCCTATTGGTCTTATTAAATAATTTTTTGTAGCCACTTACTTTCAAATTTCAAATTTAAAACTTTAAACTTCAAAGTTTAAAGTTTAATTCTAAGCCTTAATTCTAAACCTTAAAAATTTGCAAATACTTAAGTATCAATAACATTGAATAAGAAAAATAAAATATAATTTAAAAAAATAAGAAGTAACCCGGCCCGGTCCAGCCCCGTTAAGCCCGAACTCGGACGGCCCCCAAAACCCGGAAAATCCTAGCCCACTACCAGCCCGGAACCTCAGCCCACTAACAGCCTGAAACAATAACCGAACGTGCTGTTTTTTTTCCGTGTCCAGCCCGAAACAGCCCGCCCGTTAACAGGTATAAATTTTATTAAAGTGTATGCAGGTTGCAACAAAGGTTTTTGTTCTAACAATCTCAATATTTGTTGCTTTAAGATGTAGCAGACAGAATTCCAGCTCAAACTTTCATAGGAATGAGATTGGTTAGGGCCTAGAGGAGGGAAGTTGTACTACTACCTAGTAAAAAGGTTGAATGAGGTTATTTTTGTTTTCATGTTTTGTCTTGCCAAATATATATATAAATTTATTTATGTTTTTTTTTCTTTTTTCAAGTTTCAATCTAACATTTTAACCAAGTCCAACTCAAATTTTCATTAAATTCTCTAAAAATTGAGATATAAACTCCTCTCAATCATTTGCAACAACATCCAATCCAAACAAGTGCAACTTTACTAAATCCGATATTCGAATTCAAAGTTTCCAACCATTTTTAATGGTGTTAATGACGAAATTGTTAGTTGTTTTGAACTGACAATAAAATTTTCATCTTAAAAATCATGGCTATCATAGAATTTGTGGGCAGAATAGAAGATCGAGTTAAAGCCATCGGAGATAATCTGAGAACTCCAGAAGACAAAGTGGATATTTGCTTGAGTTTCAACGTAATTTCATGTAAAATTACGGATTTGAGTAGCAATATTAGGGGTTGAAGAAGACGAAGGTTTAGCAGTGAATTTTGCAAAATATAATTGGAAATTTGATCATTCTTTTAGTGGGGAGAAAAAATGCGGAAGAGGAAGAGAGAAAAAATAAAAATAAAATTCGAGTCTAATATATTACTTTGTATATAAATGATAAATATATAAAAGATATATTTAATTAATAACCTCTCTAAGAGTGATAAATTTATAACGTAGCATAAATAGATAGGTGGTTTCAAAATAAATATTTTATCGATATAGGATACTCAAATTCTTCTTTTATATGGAGCACTAATAGTAGATGCAAATTTGTAAAACCTATTTATCGAACAATATTTGTTTTCATCGCTATTGCATTATTCGATCTTTTTTAGTTTTTCATTTTTCTGCTGCCGTCGTGAAACTCTCACGAGTAAAGGTCAAAAGGCCTCAATGGTAAAATCCAGGCTATCATAGTGTAACCCCAAACAGATTTAACGATAGTAAAACGATACTATATATATATATCGGTCCGTATCGGATGTTTAAACCCGGTTTAGTAAACTAAGGGTATTAGAAGTCCTATTTCTAATAAATAAAAAAAACTAAAAAAAGGAATTAAAGTCATACTTAACATAGAAAGTCTAGTTTGACATCTTTTTTATTTAATTTCTTGCCGCTCTTATTTTGTATTTTGACTCAATGCGAATTTCTCCATCTCACTCCTAAACTACGACTGGTTGGACTCAGAAATTGCACATAATAAGCTGGTTCATACTTCTGTACGCACGAACATATGCATATTGAAAGAATTAAATTAAGGAATTTTTTTTGTGCATGTTGCAAAGGAATTTTCATGACGAAAATGAATTGCTTATGGAGTTAGTAAGAGTGATTGGACTTTAAGCCATTGGGCTAAGCCATTGAGCTTTAAAGATTAGAAGTGTGAATTGAGAAATGGTGGAAAATAAAATGGAGGGTTGAATCAAGTGAGCTTTGTCAAATGAACTCTGTCCCTCGTTGGTGAGGGACAACTACACTTGTGTGTATAAATATATGATCACTTCTTAGAGCTCTTAAAAGAAGTTGAAGAGAATTAAGCCTCGCGCCGTCGTCGTCGCTCGGCTCGACTTTAGATTTGTCAAATGATCGATGAGATTAATTTTTTGACAAAGTTTATTTAATTAATTATTTAAGAATTAATTAAGTGCCAGTCAGTTCATTAACGGAATTAACTGAAATCCAAACGCTGAACTGGTTTTCCCTTTTGTACATATTATGAAAAGACACCTCTTCCTTTCAAATATCTATTCACATTATGAACAGATATCACACCTCTTCCGACAATTGCCTATAAATTCCAAGGTATGGCTTCATTTTCACAGACTAGAAAAAATATAGAACTTCCTTCTGAAAAACCTGCATTCTACTTCGCAATTTCTCTTTCAAATTCGTAAGTGTGATTTTGCTCCATTTTTTGAGTTCGTTGGTATCCTGCAGTTTGTATTGTCACTGTTGTAGGAAGGTTTATTCCTTTTCATCCTGGGAGGAATTAATCCATTACCTTAGCAACTTGTGAGGGGGTTAAAATTCCTTAAGGGCGCAAGGAAATTGTGGACTCGGAATATTTCTTATAGTTTACCGTTTTTCCAGTTTCTTCTAACAGTTTTTTCTAATTTCTGTTTTAACACAGTAGCGCCAACAAGCTTAAGGAATTTACATTAACGTTTCTGTGTTGAAATTTATATTGAACTGTGATATATATTTTGCATACTGGTTTGGAGACTAAAGCCTTGGTGCTTTCTACTTCGATATATTTTGTATACGGTTTGAAGAATATAATAAACTTCACCGTTTATGTTTTGAATGTTTGGTTTGGTATTCAGTTTGAAGATATAAAACCTTCATTGATTTTGAAAAGTTCTGTTTGTTGCCAACTTTACAGAAAAATGGCAAATGAGGACCAAGCTAATGCTAATGGAACGGGTGCTACTGTTACGAGTGTTGCTGCCTCGTCGAGCCGTTCAACTCCTACTCATGCTATGGCACCAGCAGAAAAACCCGGAAAGTTTTCCGGTATTGACTTCAAATGTTGGCAAATGAAGATGTTCTTCTATCTTACTACGTTGAGTTTGCAGCGATTCATCAAGGAGGATCCTCCGGTCGTGGCTGAAGGCACTCCGGATGATGAACGATTTGTTGTAACTGAAGCATGGAAACATTCTAATTTCTTGTGAAAAAACTACATTTTGAGTTGTTTGAAAGATAGCTTGTACAATGTCTATAGTGTCATGTAAACTTCAAAAGCGTTATGGAATGCGCTTGAGAAGAAGTACAAGACTGAGGATGCTGGACTTAAGAAGTTCGTGGCTGCAAGGTTTTTGGATTTCAAGATGGTTGACACTAGGTCGGTCATAACTCAAGTCCAAGAATTACAAGTCATTGTGCATGACCTCCTTGCTGAAGGTATGCCCCAAATCAATAATTTTACTAATAAGATTTATCTTGTTATTAATTATGAATTTATTATTGAAGGTATGGTCATAAATGAGGCCTTTCAAGTCGCCTCTTTCATTGAGAAGTTACCTCCGTTGTGGAAGGACTTTAAGAACTATCTAAAACGCAAGCGTAAGGAAATGACACTTGAAGATTTGATTGTTCGTTTGAGGATAAAGAAGACAACAAAAATGCTGAAAAGAAGTCACGTGGCAACTCGACAATGACACTTGAAGATTTGATTGTTCGTTTGAGGATAAAGAAGACAACAAAAATGCTGAAAAGAAGTCACGTGGCAACTCGACAATGACACTTGAAGATTTGATTGTTCGTTTGAGGATAAAGAAGACAACAAAAATGCTGAAAAGAAGTCACGTGGCAACTCGACAATAATAAGGGCTAACATTGTTGAGGAGGCGCCACAAAATAAGAAGAGAAAGAAGACTTCTGGACCAAACAATTACCCAAGCAAGAAAAAGTTCAAGGGTAATTGCCACAACTGTGGAAAGTCTGGGCATAAGGCCGTGGACTGTCGTGCACCAAAGACTGATGTACAAAAGAAGAAGAATAAGAAGAATCAAGCTAACATGGTTGAAAATGTTGAAGAAATGGAGGACTTGTGTGACATGTTGTCTGAATGCAACTTGGTAGGAAATCCTAAAGAATGGTGGATTGATTCTGGAGTCACGCCCATGTTTGTGCTAACAAGGAGTTATTTTCTTCTTATGCCCCCGCAGGACCCGACGAGTCAATTTTCATGGGAAATTTGTCTACAGCCAAAATTGAAAGAGTTGGCAAGATTGCGTTGAAGATGACGTCGGGAAAAATTGTGACTCTAAACCAAGTTCTCCATGTTCCAGAAATTTGCAAGAATCTTGTGTCTACCTCACCTCTTATCAAGAATGGATTCAAATATATTTTTGTTTCTAATAGTGTTGTACTAAGTAAGAATGATGTGTATTTAGGAAAAAGGTTACCTGAATGAGGGCCTTTTTAAGCTAAATATAATAGCAGTTCCTATCAATAAAGTTAATGCTTCTTCTTACTTACTTGAGTCAAACACTTTATGGCATGCACGCCTAGGTCACATCAACTTCAAAACATTGCGAAAAATGATAAATTTGGAAGTATTGCCAAAATTTGATTGCATTAATTCCAAATGTCAAATATGTGTGGAATCAAAGTATGCTAAGCATCCTTATAAGTCCGTTGAAAGGAATTCAAGTCCTTTAGACTTAATTCACATAGATATTTGCGACATAAAATCAACACCATCTCGCGGTGGGAAAAAATATTTCATTACTTTTATTAATGATAGTAAGATATATTGCTATGTTTATTTACTTAATAGTAAAGATAAAGCAATTGATGCTTTCAAGCAATACAAGAATGAAGTTGAAACACAACTAAACAAAAAGATCAAAATGATAAGAAGTAATAGGGGTGGCGAATATGAATCTCCTTTTGAAGAAATATGTTTGGAAAATGGCATTATTCACCAAACAACTGCCCCTTACTCTCCACAATCTAATGGAATTGCGGAGAGAAAGAATCGAATGTTGAAAGAGATGATGAATGCGTTGTTGATAAGTTCTGGTTTACCACAGAACTTGTGGGGGGAAGCTATACTTACAGCTAATCGAATAATCAATCGTGTACCTCATAGTAAAACACAGTCCATTCCTTATGAAAAATGGAAAGGAAGGAAGCCCAGTTTGAAATACTTCAAAGTATGGGGGTGTTTAGCTAAGGTACAAGTTCCTAAACCTAAAAGGGTTAAGATAGGTCCACAAACGGTTGATTGTGTATTTATTGGATATGTGACCAATAGCAATGCATATTGTTTTATGGTTCATAAATTAGAAAATCCTGAGATCTATGTTAATACGATAATAGAATCAGATAATGCTGAATTCTTTGAAACTATTTATCCATATAAAAAGGAAAGTGAATTGTCCTACCAAAAGTCAAAACGACCTCGGGAGGAAACAACAGATGGTATGCCTAATGAGGAAAATCCGCGAAGAAGTAAACGTCAAAGAACATCTACTTCATTCGGTCCAGATTTTCTGACTTTCCTGCTAGAAAATGAGCCTCGAACATTCAAGGAAGCAATGTCTTCATCAGAAGCACAATATTGGAAAGAGGCTGTCAATAGTGAAATATAATCTATATTGAGCAACCACACCTGGGAATTGGTTGAACTTCTTTCAAGTAACAAAACTTTGGGTTCTAAATGAATTTTCAAGAAGAAAATGAAAGACGAAGGTACTATTGACAAATACAAGGCACGACTTGTTGTCAAAGGATTTAGACAGCGAGAAGGTCTTGACTATTTCGACACATACTCGCCGGTAACAAGAATTACATCCATTCGGATGCTAATAGCGTTAGCCGCCTTGTATGGTCTTCAAATCCATCAAATGGATGTAAAAACAACCTTCTTTAATGGTGATCTAGAGGAAGAAATTTACATGAACCAACCTGAAGGGTTTGTGGTTCCGGTAAAAGAAAAGAAGGTGTGTCGACTTGTTAAGTCCCTTTATGGACTAAAACAAGCACCCAAGCAATGACATGCGAAATTTGACCAAACAATGTTGTCAAATGGCTTTAAGATTAATGAATGTGATAAATGTGTTTACATTAAGAATGTTCCAAATTATATAGTCATTGTTTGCTTATATGTTGATGATATACTAATAATGAGCAAAGATATTGGCGGCATTCAAGCTACTAAGTGTATGCTTGCTAGTAAGTTTGATATGAAAGACTTAGGAGTTGCCGATGTAATTCTAGGAATTAAAATCCAGAGGACTCCTCAGGGCCTGGCTTTGTCTCAATCACATTACATGAAAATGGTACGTGAAAAATTCAAACACTTGGAATTTAGAAGTGCAAGAACTCCAATTGACTTAAACCATCATCTTGTAAAGAATAAAGGTGAAAACACGTCTCAATTGGATTATGCTCGTGTGTTGGGAAGCTTAATGTATATCATGAACTGTACACGTTCATATATAGCTTGTGCAATAAGTAAACTTAGTCGATTCACAAGTAATCCCAACAAACATTACTAGGTGGCAATGAAACGAGTTCTCGGATATTTGAAATATACCCAAGACTACGCTTTGCACTACAATAAATATCATGCGGTTATTGAAGGATATAGTGATGCAAATTGGATAACCGGCTCAACAAAAACAAAGTCCACAAGTGGATATGTTTTTACTGTTGATGGAGGAGCAGTATCTTGGAAGTCTTCCAAACAGACGTGCATCGATCGCTCTACAATGGAATCAAAGTTTATAGCTTTGGATAAGGCCAACGAAGAAACTGAATGGCTTCGAAATTTCTTAGAAGACATTCCGTTCTGGCCAAAACCTTTGGCTCTTATATGCATACATTGCGATAGTGAGGCTACAATAGGACGGGCAGGGAGCGTTATATATAACGGAAAGTCTCTTCATATACGACGAAGACATAAAACCGTTAGACAACTACTCTCTAGTGGAATTATCACTATTGATTATGTAAGATCAAAGGATAATGTGACGGATCCGCTTACAAAAGGCCTAACTAAAAAGGGAGTTGAGAAATCACCTAAGGGAATGGGACTATGGCTGAGGATAAGTCATCATGGCGGTAACTTTACCTAGAATTTTGGATATTCCGAGATCTAGGTTCAAGGAGCTCAAACAAAGTTGTGATTGACCTGTTCAACTTTGTCAAAGTAAAATATTTGGTCCCTTCTCGTGATGAAGACAATGTTCAGTAACAAGGATAGAACTTTATATGTTCTTTAATGATTACCTGAGTTTGATGTGGTATTTATCAAATAGTGTCAATCTAAAGGATTACACGTTTAGGAATCACCTATGTAAGTGTGAAATGAAAGCCGCTTCAATGAGAATTCTGTAAGGCCAATTCTCTACACACTTATGAAACTAGGCGGTGTTCATGGCTGAAACGAACACAACAATGAGAACCAAAAGACGGTTAAGGGTTGATTGTGTGACATATGGTTGTCTAGGTATACACTAAAGTTCTACGATTCAAAGATATCAAATCTACCGATTGACCGAGTATATCCGACATATGCTCACTACGGAAAGTTCAAAGGGAAACCTACTTATCCAAATGCAATTAATCCTTACTTGAAAATCACACAGCTTTCATCTATGTTCATTCTTGTTACATTCATTCCCATTCATGTGGGGAATTGTTGGACTTTAAGCCATTGGGCTTTAAAGACTAGAAGTGTGAATTGGAAAATGGTGGGAAACAAAATGGAGGGAAATGAAAATTTTAGAAAATTTGAATCAAGTGAGCTTTGTCAAATGAACTTTGTCCCTCATTGATGAGGGACAACTACACTTGTGTGTATAAAATATAGGATCACTTCTTAGAGCTCTTAAAAGAAGTTGAAGAATTAAGCCTCACGCCGTTATCGTCGCTCGACTTTGGCTTCGGATTTGGATTTGTCAAATGATCGATCGATGAGATTAATTTTTTGACAAAGTTTATTTAATTAATTATTTAAGAATAAATTAAGTGCTAGTCAGTTCATTAACGGAATTAACTGGAATCCAAAATGCTGAATTGGTTTTCCCTTTTGTATACATTATGAACAGATACCTCTTCTTTTCAAATATCTATTCACATTATGAACAGATATCACACATCTTCCGACAATTGCCTATAACTTCCGAGGCATGACTTAATTTTCACAGACTGGAAAAAATATAGAACTTCCTTCTGAAAAACCTGCATTCTATTTCACAGGCTTTCTTTCAAATTTGGAAGTGTGATTTTGCTCCATTTTTTGAGTTCGTTGGTATCCTGCAATTTGTATTGCCACTGTTGTAGGAAGGTTTATTCTGTTTCATCCTGGGAGGATTTAATCTATTACTTTGGCAACTTGTGAGGGGGTTAAAATTCCTTAAGGACGTACAAAGAAATTGTGGACTCGGAATATTTTTTATAGTTTACTGTTTTTTCAGTTTCTTCTAACAGTTTTTTCTAATTTCTGTTTAACACAGTAGCGACAACAGAGTGGTCATGTTGTAAATAAATTTCATGACATGAAATGTGATTATCTTAAGATTCGGTTCAGTTACCTTTGTTTCTTTAATAAAAAGCAATTAAAATATAAGTTGAAATTTTCTTTTCCAAATTAAGTATTTTTCTTATATAATCTTTTCATGATTAGTAACAGTATAACGAGGCAAAGCCAAGTACAATTTTGTGAGGGCTTTTTTGCACGAGTACTCTATTAATCTTTTAATATGTTAAATGCTATAAAATTATGTTATATGGATGTCCATGCAAATGGACAAATGGGTATTAAGGGTTAACAAGTGTCATATAGGTATCATCCCTTGATAGAGACGGAGCCAGAGTTTAAAACTTATGTATTCAAAATTTGTCACAGAACTCATAGTTCATCTTAGATACTGAATTTGCAATTAAGTTTATATATATATATTTAATGAATTTACTAATACTAATATTATATTTAAGAAAAATTGACTGGATTCGATCGAACCCACACCTAATAAGCTACTTCTCCATCTGCCCCTTAAACAATACAATGGCAAAGTGGCATGTACCTTAGACAAGTGTAAGACCAATTAGAATAATACATTTTTTTTAAGCGAATTAAGGACAGATTTTTCAGGTTGAGCTAAAGTCATTTTTTTCTGTTCGAATTATAAGTGTATACAAATTCAAAAGATTTAAAAGATATACATATAAAATAAGATCACTTTCATTTTAAATCCAACCACTAATTTTAAATCATTGATTTGCCTCTTTTTCTCCTTTTTTTCTTTTTGGTGCCTTTGAGCTTTGATTGGAAAGGTTTTAGAGTCATTGAGTTTTGAACTATATCCAATTCTTATCCATTTACTAAGATGAAGATAATAAAAAAAAATGAAGTAGTTTTTCTGAGAGACAAAGGTTTAATCAATTAGTAGTCTCAATATGAGCGCGACATATACTTTATTAGAAAGGAGTGAAGTACACATAAAGTAGATTATAATTCTAGAGAAGCAACCTAAGACAAAGAAGCGTAGTATAAAGGAGAAAGGGAATTATTTGGGAATGACTAAGGATCCGTTTGTCCATTAAAAAAAAATCTTTTTTAAAAAAATGTGTTTGCCATGAAATTTTGCAAGTTTTTAAAAAAATCGAAAATTAATTTTTTTAAAACAAAAAGTGGTTTTTATCACTTTTTCAAAATTTTTAGAAAAGATTTTTTCCCCACTAACAAAACTGCAACATTTTTTTCCAATGAAATGCATGTTCAAACTGTTAGATCTCAGTAAATTTCAATGATGCAAAATAACCAATTACTCCATATGTGCAGAAATAGATTTTGAGCAATAAAATGGAGGCATATGGAGGTAAAAATGAATCAAACGAAAAAAGAAAAGAGAAGCGGAAAAATCAAACCAAGGGAGCGGGCAAAATCTATTAAAAAGAATATTAAAGGAAGGATCTCAATCAAAGGAGATCAAGGGCACGAAATCATCCGCTAAAGATTCTCCCACATAAAGATGTCAATCGAAGCATTTAATCAAGGGACTTGGCAACAGAAATATTCTCTCATTTGAGGAAGAAATAATTCAAGCGCGCGAGTCAAAGCAAGTTAGCAGAAGAATCAATCTTGGAAAGAATCAAATTACGATTCCTTCTGAATACAACTCCCTTGGGTTTGCAATCTCTCAAAAAGACATACAAGACTTGAAAGCCTCGAGAAGTATAAAACCTACTGCACCAGCCTTGGAAATTCAGACTTTAATCAAACCAACTTCATTCTCTTTGTTCTACTTCAAAAAAACACTATAGTCTGCTTTAGATTTCATATGTAACAAAGAAGAGAAGAGAAAGAGAGAAAAGAATACTGGTGAGACATTGTATCAATTATAGAGAGAAGAACAAAGTGACAAAAGTTGTTGGTATATAACAACATCAACTCATCTGTACTAAGCTACTTCATACTTGAAAGAGATCACCCTTGCAATCTAAGGAGACTGGACGTAAGATTCACTCTAAATCCGAACTAGTATAAAAACATACTGTGTCATTTACTTTCTGCAATTTATCTTTATATTTTGTTCCTGAAAAGTCCAGTCGACTAGAACGCAAATTAGTCGACTACCTCGAAAAAGAATAAAAATTACAATTCACCCCCTCTTGCACTTTCAATTGGTACCAGAGCATGCCTTACACCTTTTGCTTAACAGTTTGTGAGAAAAGATCATGGCAAATCAAATAACTGTTGGGATACTCTTTCAAGAAGGAACGTCACAACTAAGGCCACCATATTTCAATGGACAACACTTTTCTAACTAGGAAGTGCGGATTGAAATTTATGCAAAATATTATGATGTGAAAGTACGTCGCGTTACCAAAAAGAGAAACTATCCACTACCAGCGGCAGCTCAACTAGCCATTGATACTGAAGATATAGATGAATACATAAACGAATAAATGACAATCGTTCATGTTAATGATAAGGCACGAAACCTGTTGTATAACACTGTAAGTGGAGAAGAGCATGAGAAGATTTCAAGTTGTGATACGACTAAAGAAATGTGACACAAACTGAAAGTCACCTATGAAGGAACCAGCAAAGTGAAAGAAACTAGGATAAACATGTTGGTTCATGATTATGAACTCTTCTAGATGAAATATGGAGAATCCATTGAGGAAATATTCACAAGATTCAGCAAATTATTAGCGATCTGAAAGCTTTTGGTAAACCCTACTCAAATGATGATCAAGTTCGAAAAATCCTAAGGAGTTTACCTACCACTTGGAAGACAAAAGTAGTTGCACTCAAATCTCAAGATCTAAACAAACTTTCATATAATGAACTACAAGGAGATCTTATAGCATTCGAGAAAACCCATCTCAAGAAAACAAGTCAGGAAGAAAATAAGAAAACAGTTGCCTTCAAATCTACAACTGAAGGTCATGAGAATGACATTGATGATGATCCAAAAGCTCTTGAAGAAGAAATTGCTATGGTATCAAGAAACATGGATGGATTAATGAGAAGGTATAGAAATACAAAAAGGGGAAGGATGCCATCTAGGCGCACCATGCAATACAATGAACAAGACAAGAATGACGGAAAGTGTTATGAGTGTGGAAGGTATGGGCATGTTCAAGTTAAATGCCCAGATCTTAAAAGAAAATTCTCCAGAGGGTTCAACAAAAATAAATCTTTCGGAAGTTGGAGTGATGAAGATAATTCAGAACACGAAGAAATAGCAAATCTGTGCTTCATGACTATCATGGAAAATGACATGAACAAATACTCTAGTTGCTGAACTGATAAAGATACATCAACCGATGAATGCAAGGAAGATACTGAAAACTGTTTCATGGCACGAGGTGAAACAAGCGAGGTAAGATCCTATAACTGTGATGGATGTAATGAGTTATATTCATGACCTACCCTAAAAGAGTCTCAAAAAATGTTGAATGAACTAAGAAGACTCAATAGGGAAAAGAAATACTGGGAAATTAAACTTGAAGTCTGTGAAATTGAAAGAGACGTACTTCAAGATGAAGTTCAGGAATTGCAAATGCAACTTAATGGCATACGAAAATCCATCTGTCACAGTTCAGTCAAGTCTGACTCGGTGACTTACAATTCAACTAGAAAAGGACTAGCTAGAACTGAGTCCACAAGTATTAACATAAGTGGTAGATCGAAAACTGGATCAACCTATATATGTCATTACTGTAACAAGGTTGGACACAATTTTTTTTTTTGTTGATTTCATAAATCTAATGTGTCAAGATGGATTTGGAAACCCAAAAATAATCCTGATTCCAGTAGAACTAACCAACAAGGACCCAAACAAGCTTGGGTACCTAAAAGAATGTGACAATTCTATTTTGTAGGAACACTACAGAAAGAGCTGCTAAGGAAAATGGTATTTAGACAGTGCGTGTCCCAGTCACATGACGGGTGATAAAAATTTCTTCAAAGAAGTTACAAAAATAAATGGTGGAAATATCAAATTTGGTTATGATTCAAAAGGAAAGATAGTTGGTACCGGTACAGTTTCATTCAACAATTATTGTGATATTATAGAGGTATATCTTGTAGATGAACTCAACTACAATCTTTTGAGCATAAGTCAGCTATGTGATTCTGGATATGAAGCAAAATTCAAGAAAACAGGATGCGCCATTGAAGATGAAACATGTAAAATCATTCTTCCAGAAAAAATATATGGAAATGTGTATATTCTTGATGGCATTGAAAATCTAGATAGTCATATTTGTCTAGCATCCATTTCTGACGATCCATGGCTTTGACATAAAAAATTTGGTCATGCAAGCATGCATCTTATTGAAAAACTCTCCAAGCATGATTTAGTTATTAGTCTTCCCAAACTCAACTTTTCTAGAAATAATGTATATGATGCATGTCAGATTGGTAAACAAACTAGAAACTCTTTTAAACCCAAGGACATTGTGTCAACTACCAAGCACTTGTAATTGCTTCATATGGACTTGTTTGGACTCGCTAGAACTACCAACATTGGAGGTAAATGTTATGCTTTTGTTATTGTCGATGACCACTCACGTTTTACATGTGTAATTTTCTTATCCCATCAAGATGAAGCATTGAAAAGTTTTGAGATTTTCTGTAAAAGAACTGAAAGAGAAAAAGGGTATCTTATCACAACCATCCAAAGCGTCCATGGAGGAGAGTTTGAAGACAGATCATTTGAAGAATTTTTTAATGATAAAGGGTATACCCATAACTTCTCAGCCCCAAGATCACCCCAACAGAATAGGGTAGGTGAGCACAAAAATAAAACTCTACAAGATATAGCAAGAACAGTGATATTAGAACATTCATTGACAAATCACTTCTGGCAGAAGAAGTTAGTACATCATGTTATATTCTCAATAGGTGCCTCATAAGACCTATTTTGAAGAAGACTCCATATGAATTATGGAAAGGTAAGAGGCCTAATATTGGCTACTTTCACCTGTTCGGAAGTAAGTGTTTCATTCACAATAATGGTAAGGATAACCTTAGAAAATTTGATCCAAGGAGTGATGAAGGTATTTTTCTTGGTTATTCAATTAATAGTAGATCATTTAGAGTTTACAATAAATATATTATCTGTAGAAAAATCAGTGCATGTTATATTCGATGAAAATAACTCTATGGCCGAGAAATGAATCATTGCAGGTGATGAAGATACCAGCCAAGAAGTATCACATATAATCCACAAAAGTCGACTGATACCCCAGTCATAGTTACAGAGTCAACTAATGAACATGTGATCAATCCTGCTAAACCATAAAAAGAGTCCACTACTTCTGCAGGTGAACCCGACCGAATGATGGAGAAGCGAACCTGAATATCCTCAAAAGTTCATCATAAGGTATCCAAATGAAGGGATGAAAACTAGATGGTCTCTCAAAAAGAAAGCAAATATTACACTCATCTCTCAAGTAGAACCAAAGAAAGTTGATGAAGCCCTAAAGGACTCCAGCTGGATACAAGCTATGCAGGACGAACTTGATCAATTCGACAAAAACCAAGTTTGGGAATTGGTACCTAAGCCAGCAAATGCTACTATAGCCGGAACAAAGTGGGTATTCCGAAATAAGCTAAATGAAGAAGGAAAAGTAGTGAGAAATAAAGACAGACTAGTAGCTCAAGCTACTCACAGCAGGAAGGAGTTGACTATGATAAAACCGTTACACAGGTAGCACGGTTAGAATCAATTCGTATATTTCTTGCATATTCATCTTTTAAAGGTTTTAAACTATTTCAAATGGATATCAGAAGTGCTTTTCTAAGCAATTTCATTGATGAGGAGGTATATATAAAACAACCTCATGGCTTTGAAAACTCACAATTTCCTTATCATGTGTATAAGTTAGCTAAAGCTCTCTATTGACTCAAACAAGCTCCTCGAGCTTGGTATGAAAGATTGAGTTCCTTTTTAACTAATCATGGGTTCACCAGAGGTAAGGTGGATACTATTTTATTTATCAAGAGATCTGCTGAAGGAAATCTCATTATTCAAATCTATGTAGATGATATCATATTTGGTAGTACTAATCTTTTTCTGTGCAATGATTTCTTGAATCTCATGCAAAATGAGTTCGAAATGAGTATGATGGGAGAGCTGATATTTTTTCTTGGACTACAAATCCATCAACAGAAAGTGGAATATTCATCTGCCAAACCAAGTATACAGAGGAGTTGATTCAAAAATTGGGAATGAGCAATGCCAAATCAATTAGAACTCCTATGAGTCCCTCTACAAGTTTAGACAGGGATGAACAAAGAAAATCTGTAGACAAAATAAAGTATTGTGGAATGATTGGATCTCTATTATATCTAACAGCTAGTCGACCAGATATCATATTCAGTGTTTGTAAATGTACCAAGTTTCAGTCAGTTCCTAAGGAGTCTCACTTAACAGCAATAAAACGAATTATTCGCTATCTTATTAGAACCACTTCTTACAGACTTGGTATCCTCGATCTAACAATTTTAAACTTGAGGGATTTTCATATGCTGATCTTGCAGGAGACAAGGAAGATAGAAAAATCACAAGTGGGACTCATCGGTTACTAGGAAAAGCACTAATCTCCTGGAACAGTAAGAAATAAGGATCAATAGCTCTTTCAACAATTGAAGTAGAGTACATTGCAATTGGACAATGCTGTGCTCAATTACTATGGATGTATCATCAACTCGGTGACTATGAATTATTTTTTAAGCCTGTTCAGATATTCTGTGATAATTCTAGTGCTATTTTTCTATCAAAGAATCTTGTGCATCATTCTAGAGCTAAGCATATAGATATTAAGCACTATTTTATTAGAGACCGTGTTCTTAAAGGCAACATAGAAGTATTGTTTGTAAGTTCCACCGATCAATTAGTAGACATATTTATAAAACCCTTGCTAGAAGACAAATTTTGTGCATTACGAGACTCTCTTGGCATTGTTTCTATAAACTCATAATTTTAGGGCCTTTGTGGTATTTTTAATTATTACCGTATCTTAGTCTAAATATTTCCTTAAGTATGTAAGGTGCATTAATTGTGTGTCTGTTACTTTTCCTTTTTCACATCTTTTCACACCCTTTCAGAGACCGGTCAATCATTGCGTCAAATCTCTGATGCCTTTTCGTCTATACTCAACCGCCGTTTATCATCCTTTTAGATCAAGGTCTCTTCAGTCCTTCTCACATTGTTTGTATCTCCACTCTCCTGTTCCAAACCCTACCATGGCGAAGCACTCCAAAAACCCCTCTGCTTCAACCCACAAAAGCACTCACTCTAGGACAAAACCCTCTTCTGAACCTCCTAAACCAGTTGATCTAGGATCAGAAAGCTCTAAGGATTTTGCCTTCTTTCAAGATCTCTCAGATGATGCTCACAGTGTCAATGAAAATGCCCTAGGAAAATGACCCATGGTAGACCCCCCTGAAACCATCACTCTCAAAAATCCCAAAACTGATCTCTCTAGTTAACTTGAGTCTAACCTAAATTTTTGGAACACTCCAAACAGGGATGCTTTCATTGCCTTCAAAGACAAGCATGTCGCTCATGGCAGAGTTGTTGATTTAAATGTCTTGGACAGTCTCAACTGCAAAGTGAAGGAACTCTTCGACTTTCAGAGTTGGAAAATTTTTCTCTCCTTGCCTCCCCCAAAGGTATATGAACCCCTTGTTAGAATGTTCTATGCTAATCTTCGCTCTACAAAACTGATAAGTTAGAAACCTTGGTTCTTGGCAAACATATTATTTTGGACTATGCTATATTTGATACTATTTTTCAATGTAGTTGTTCTGGTTTTTCTATGCTCTTTAAGAAAATCTGGCCTGAGGACGTTGAAATCCCTTTTGATTAAGCTAAAAGGTGTATAGCTGAATCACGCTCTGACTCTCTTCCTAGTCAACTAGGATCCAATTATGTCTACTATGAAACTTGTGTGTTAGCACATATTGTAGCAACTACTCTTCTTCCAAGAACATGATCCTTCTCTACCTTCTCCCAGCGTGATGCCTCCTAGTTTACTGTTTTCTGACTAAACACAAGGTCAAGTTGTCTTCTAGGGTCATCAATTTGATAGAAAGTGTCGATGATCCGACAAGTCTTCCTTATGGTATGGTTATCGCCCATCTGCTAGAAGCCAACAACGTATCCCTTGTTGACCATCCCTACATCATTGTTACCAAGTCTTACAATTCCAGGAGATTTGCTAGCATGGGTTATATTTTTGTAAAGGGAGTCTAGGTCAAGAAACAAGAAGGTAAAACCAAGAATGTCCCCTCCAGCTCCAAGGCAAAATCTCATGTGTCTCACCCCAGTACAAGTGATTCTAAGCTCTTAGAAAAGCTTGTCTCCATCAATAAAACATTATCTGTCATCAAGGATTCCCTAACCTTTATGCAAATCAAGATTGAAGATATCTATAGAATGGCAAAGGAGACAGGGTTCGACGTGTCCAAGATTCGAGTGGAGATTCTCAAGAGTGTAGAAAAAGCAGTAAGGGCCTTCAAAGAGATGCACGACAGAATTGATGGGGTCTCTGTCACAGTGAATGCCAGTGTCACGATCCAAATCTCCTTACGTAGGAGGTCGTGATGGCACCTGGTCTTGGAGACTAGGTAAGCCTAACAATTATTGAAATAAAAACAATAATAAATAACGATTTACAAATGCGGAGAAGAAATCTTGGTACAAAGTTTACAATCCCTAAACTGGTAATACAAGTCATAAGCTCTACAGAGTTTGCTAGAAACCTCTAAATACAATTGTTTCGAAATAAGGGTAAATATTGTAAAAACACGACATCAAAAGGTGCCTCCGAAGCATGCGAACGCAGTAGCAGGTTTACCTTAAGTCTCTACAGCAAAAATCCGCACAACTAGCTAACGATCGACTGACTTCGAAATACCTAGATCTGCACAAAAATTATGCAGAATCATAGTATGAGTACACCACAACAGTACCCAGTAAGTATCATGACTAACCTCAGTAGAGTAGTGACAAGGGACAGTCAAGACACCTACTGGACTAGATAAAATGAACAAGTATAAGTAGAGAACTAATAGAGTATGGTGTCTCTACAAAACTATGCATAATGACAATAATGATACAGTGCTTACAATGAGAAAATAGAAGTAACAATTAGCAGCAGAGCACAACAAGTAATAACACAGTAGAGTAAGTTGATCACAGTCTAAATCCGATTAAAATAGATAAAAGAAGGATAAGTAGCAACTCAACAAGAATAACCGTCTTCACACCACATTTTTCCATTAACCTCCACAAGGTACCAAACCTCAAATATTCACAAATCACGAGTCTCACTTTATAAACCCTAAACACTTGGCATCTTCTGCCCTCATCTCAATTGATAACTGCATGGACGACTCACGTGCCAATAGAACCGTTCTCATATAGAAGGCATGTAGAAAAGGGTGGGCATCAATACTCAATAATATCAGGATCCATCCTCTTAAACCGATAGGAGTGATTGACTACGTGTATGCTTGTGCAAGTGTTCTAACACAATTCATGCCAGCTAGTAAGTGTTTAGAAAATGGATAGCACGTAAGAATATTTTCCCATAATTTTCCACAAGATAAAACTCACACAGGTAGGTGTGCCACTACACAAGTATCAATAACAAGAATGCCCCCAGGCTATCAAAAGTCATCACAAATCAATCCCTAACATAGCCCACCTTGTCTCGCCACATGCGCAATAACAAAGTAAATGCCCGCCTTGTCTCGCCACACGTGCATAATAATATTCCTACCTTATCTTGCCATATACGCAACCCACATATATATAGCTTGCCTTGTCACGCCACATGTGCACATATCAATAATAACAATAGCAAAGCAGAAACCTCGTGCAACACAACTACAACCGCACGACAGAAACCTCGTGCATCACAATAACAACCGCGCGCCAGAAACCTCGTGCATCACAATAACAACCGCACGACAGAAACCTCGTGCATAACAACACTGAGTACAACATCAACAATAACAATTACACAAGAGCATGGAAAGTAAATCAATTCAAGAGCTTTCTATCACAAAGAAACAGTAGAACTAGTTCACAAAGAATAAACGCAATAGAGGATACTAGTCATAATAAGAAGAGCTCAACAAGGGAGAAATAATATGTAACAACGATCCCACAAAGTACAGTTCAACAACAAGGGAGATAAGACGAGTCAATAATTCCAAATAAGGATAAGTCAACTAAGATATAGGATATCCAAACTTCTTTTAAGGTTGAGAAATTATGAAAGAGATACAACAAATTCAATTAAGGGTAAGCAGCGAAAAGATAATCATAACCTCAATTAAGGATGAACAATTACAAAAGAGATAATTATAATTTCAATTAAGGAGAAGCAATTAGGCAGGGATAGCATGGCAATAGAAGAGATAACAACTTCAGTTAAGGCACATAAGAGTCAAATAGGCAATAAGGGCGGATCATGAAGCAATTAATTCCAATTAAAACACGTAGAGGTTAAACTAGTAAATAGGGAACTCAATCATAGCAAAACAACTTTATATATAGTGAACATAAAGACCTGAGAGCCCTAAAAGGTCAAACTTCCACAAATAAGCTCGAGCACGCACTCGTCACCTTCCGTATACGGACTTTACATCATACAATTAGCATAGAAGACTCAAGTCCTAAGGGGTAGTTCCCCCACACGAAGTTAGGCAAGATACTTACCTCAAAGAGACAGAACGTCACTCTAAAAGGAACCTCTCGAGTGAAATAACCTCCGGACGGTTCAAATCTAGCCAAAATAACTTCAAAGCACAAATAAAATTCATAAGAAACTATTCTGGATAATAAAGCTTCAATATTTATCAAATACTAAAAATCAACCCAAAAGTCAACCCTCGGGCCCGCACCTCGTGACACGATAAATTTCAGAAAATCCGAACACACATTCTGATATGAGTTCAGCCATACCAAAATTGATACCAATTCGTCCCTCAAATCATCATTTACATTTTGAAAGGTTGCTTCAAAATCCCCATTTTTCCTCAACTCAAAATACCAATTTAATGATAAAAATAAAGATTGAATCATGGAATATAATAAATTATAGGCGAAGAACACTTACCCAATTGATTTTCTTGAAAAACCCACAAATCGCTCAAAACCGAGCTCTAGAACTCCAAAAATATTGAAAATGGCTAACCTCAGAATATAGTACTTTATATTCTGCCCAGGTCTTTATGTATCACGATCATGGAACATTCCTCGCGATCGCGAAGAAGAAGAATGAAGACTGCCCAAAATGACCATACGCGAACGCGATGAATTAGGGAAGCAACCTACGCAAATGCACAAGGAGACACGCAGACGCGAAGAGTAAATGGTCATCAGCGCCCAATGCCTAGTTCTACTACACGAACGCGAAGAGGCTGCAACGAACATGAAGAAGAGAAGTGCAAAATTATGTGACAGCGTACATAAGCATGCAAACGCGAAGAGTAAATATTTCATCCTCCAAAAATTACACTACGCAAACGCGAAGGAATTGATGCGAACGATATTAAGGAAACCGGATATCAGAAGAACAACAGTCTAAAAATAGAAGGAAATGGCCCGTAGCCCATCCGAAACACGCCTGAGGCCCCCGGGACCGCATCTAAACACACCAACAAGTTCCATAACCTAACACAGACTAGCTCGAGGTCTCAAATCACATCAAACAATGTCTAAACTACGAATCACACCATGCATCGAACTCATGATCTTTCAAATCTTCCAACTTCCAAAACTTGCGCTGAAACGTATCAAATCAATCCGGAATGACGTCGAATTTTGCAGGCAAGTCCCAAATAACATAAAAGTATTGTTATAACTCTCATAAATGCATTCCGACCCCGATATCATTAAAGTCAACTCTTGGTCAAACCTCTCAACCTTCCAAAACTTCAATTTTTCCAACTTTCGTCGAAATGCTTCAATTACCCTATGGATCTCCAGATGCAAATCCGGACAAACGACTAAATCCAAAATCACCATACGAAGCTGTTGCAATCATCAAAACCCTATTCTAAAGTCGTTTACACAAAAGTCAAATTTCGGTCAACTCTTACCGTTTAAGCTTTTGAAACAAAAATTCTTCTTCTAAATGGACTCTGCATCATCCGATAACTGAACTCGGCCATGTACGCAAGTCATAACACATAATACGAAGCATCTTATGACCTTATTCCATAGAACAGGTCTTTAATTCTCAAAACGATCGGCCGGTTCGTTACAACCAGCTTTGATCGCCTCAAGGAGGCAGTTTGCAATACCCTTACCGACTTTCTACTTCGCTGATGTTTAGTTGTTTAAGACATTTTTTTGCTTTATTTTTGACTGATGATTCAGTCATAAGTTGTACTCTTAGGACAAGTACTTCTTACTTTCCTGCTTGCTTTTATTTTGTTTTTATTTATGGCAAATGGGGAGAAATAGTAAGCAAGCTCAAGGTCTGTGTTTCTATCTATTCCCTGCTTCTGTGCTCTGTTTTCAACTTGCAGGTACATTATATGGTATACAACTGAGAGGGAGTCAACTAAAATTGAGGCATAACAGAATATCCAACTGAGGGGGAGTCGACTAGACACATCTACCAAGAAATGCAGATTGAAGAGTTGACTACAATACACTCAACGCAACTGATCAACAGGGAAGTATTTTCATTGTTATTTTGTCATCATAAAAATGAGAGAGATTGTTAGATCTTAGTAAATTCAATGATGGAAAATAACTAATTACTCCTTGTGTGCAGGAACAGATTCTAAGCAATAAAATGGAGGCAAAAATGAATCAAACGAAAAAAGGAAAGAGAAGCGAAAAAATTAAATCAAAGGAGCTGGCAAAGTCAATTAAAAGGGATATTATAGGAAGGATCTCAATCAAAGGAGATCAAGGGCACGAAATCATCCGCTAAAAATTCTCCCACATAAAGACGTAAATCGAAGCATCAATCAAGGGATTTGGCAACGGGAATATTCTCTCATTTAAGGAAGAAATAATTCAAGCCCGCGAGTCAAGGCAAGTCAGTAGAAGAATCAATCTTGGAAAGAATCAAATTACGATTCCTTCTGAATACAACTCCCTTGGCTTTGCAATCTATCAAAAAGACGTACAAGACTTGAAGGCCTCGAGAAGTATAAATACCTACTGCACCAGCCTTGGAAATTCATATTTTGATCAAACCAACTTCATTCTCTTTGTTCTACTTCAAACAAAACACTATAGTCTGCTTTAGATTTCTTGTGTAACAAAGAAAAGAAGAGAGAGAGAGAAAAGAACACTGGTGAGGCATTGTATCAATTATAAAGAAAAGAACAAAGTGACAAAAGCTGTTGGTGTATAACAACATCAATTCATCTGTACTAAGCTACTTCATACTTAAAAGAGATCACCTTTGCAACCCAAGGGGACTGCATTTATGATTCACTTTGAATCCGAACCAGTATAAAAACATAATGTGTCATTTACTTTATGCAATTTATCTTTTATATTATGTTCCTGAAAAGTCCAATCGACTAGATCGCAAATTTGTCGACTACCTCGAAAAAGAAAAGAAAAATTACAATTTACCCCTGCACTTTCACAAACATAATTTCAAATTCTAAATACCATTTTTCAACTTAACTCCAAATACTACCTTTTAAAAAAAGTTATAATTTTTATGTCCAAACGCGTGCTAAAGATGAGTATACAAGGTTCTTATCTTGAAACCACGTTATTTGCTTTTGGAAATAGGCCCATTTTTCCTGGATTTTGATATTAAACTTTTGTGACCACATATATACTTGATTGTGAATTGAGCACTTCCGATTTCAGTATAATTTTTCCTGTTGATCAATAGCAGCTGTCTCCTCCTTTTGTCTGTTATTGGTTTCGGGAAAGGATAAAAAAGAAGAAGAAGATTGTACTTGGCATAGTGCATAATTAAAATGTGTTATTCGATTTCTATCAATGAAAGCCATAATTAATTTAATAAATTATAAAATTGAAAAGAGTTCCTTAATAACAGAATCTTCATTTATTTGGACTTGGTATATCCGTATATGCTAATGAAATATTTTCCGTTTTCCACATTAAAATATAAATCTGGACAAATCCATCCCCCATTTTAAAGTCAATAAAAAGGGACCATTTTATTTCCTTAGTCTTGTAGATAACGTAGAAGTTTGTTACTGAACATAAAAACCATAATACATACTAGGACCATGCAGTATTCAAGTTTTCGTATGGATTCTAATTATATGAAAGCATAAGAAAAGAGTTTTCGTATAGATTCTACGGAAAAGGTCTATATATGTCCCTGTATTAGTAAATATTAGTTATATGAACCCTCCGTTATACTGTTCGACGCTTTTTTCCCTTACCGCTACCCATTTAAACATATTTACCCTCTAATTTAACGGACCTATTCCTCCATACACGTGGCTGCATTTTAAAACCCCAACCCATATTTTAATCCCTATTACCTATACCCACCCGAACCAGTTCACCCGAAATAGACTAGTATACCAATAAGGATTTAGAGATGCCATGGCAACCCTTCAAGCTTCAAGTCACTTGAGCTTATTTTGTTCTGCTTCCTCATCGTCATCTTTCCAAACAGGAAACATTACAGCAAAGATCATTGACGAGAACCCACAAGCAGAGAACAACACGAATAAACACCTCATTTGGTTTTGATGAGAATGGATCGGAGAAGTACATCAGAGAATTTGGAATTGTATTTTTATCTTTTATTATGTCTTATGGAGTGATTGAGAATATATGGTGATGATGAGCTTACAGGATATTGTATCACCAAAAAGTATATTACTCTTTGTTAAACTAATTAAAAGATAACTGAGGTGAAAGGTGAATCCTAGTCACGCATAATAATTCTTAGATCTAGCTAAGAATTTAAATGATGCCATTTACGTAGTGCCCAGAGTCGTGTATTCAATCATTAAATGCGCACTTTGGGGAATAAATAAAGAATGAATGATGAGCAATAAATATGAGAAGTGACAAAAAATATAAATAGGAAGAACAATTCACCCAAATATCAAATGATGTGGAAGATTCGTCCTTCTGACAACGAAATATGACAGTAGATAAGAAAACACACAATGCTTTCTAGGATCATGTGAGTGGAAGGGAAGAATAATCGATAAAATCAATCACTATGGAAAGGTGAACTTTGTATTTTTTCTCTCAAGGGTCAACCTTTTCCAATAATTTTTTGGGAGTGAATCTCACGTGCCTCTTGCCTCTCTCTCTCTTTTTCTATTTCTATGAGATGTTCTCTAAAAACCCTAAAAAAGTATAACAAAGGGAATATTCAAGAGAATATTCCCATCTCTAGTCCCGAGACTACACTAGCCGTTATTCCTACTCCTCGCTATTCGACCTCAGCTTCAACTGCTTGCTCAGCGACTCCTCGTTGTTGGGTTTTGGTCGACCTCGGCTTTGCCGCCCAAATCGAAACAGTCTTCTCACTTAATGACCTCCTCACGTCCGTTTCCTAAGTTCGATTTTGACCAATACAGTTAGTCCCTTCACTTGTCGAGGTCGTCTTCTGGTCGGCCCCGATGAGCGAACTTTATCAGTTGGCAACTTAGGAAAAGGTTTTTAGCGTGGTGACCGAGTAGGGGTGTTCGCAGCTGAAGCGATGATGTGTCATTCTGAGAGTCGTTGGTCATGAGGCTAGTGCAGGGTAATGTCACGATGCATGCATCATCATTGCGTATCGTTCCGATGCATTGCCTCATTCTTCGAGCTCATGTCCTTTCGATTCTAGTGCCGTTGGCGGTTGCTTGCATCAATTCGAATGCCTCTGATGTCTATAAATATAGAGGGGAAAACTTCTTAAAGGAACTTTTGCATTCTTCTAATTTCTTTAGCCCAACACTTGCTTCCCTTTCTCCTTCTTGTGTTCTTGCTCCCTGCAATCGCTGCCGTTGCCACCCTTTCTTCTTTTTCTGTCCCCTCGTATACACATCATCGGAAAATTGCTACCTTGACCCCCAATGTTGAGATAATCTCTGACCCTACTCCATTATCGGTGGCCATGACTTTTGGTGGCAGAGAATCAGTGGTGATAGAGGATGAGAGCTTTCCCACTATGGAGAAGATCATTCCTTGTAACCCTACTTCTAGGTCTGACTTCTCTAAGGAGCCCACCCTTGAACCGGAGTCTGCGAAGTATGAGATAGAGGCGAAACACCTTGCCACCCTTAGGACCAAATACGACATTCCGGCCAACGTTGACCTGGTTCCAGCAGGAGATGATGTGGTTCAAGTTCACAGGCCGGGGTATTGTGCGTTCTACGCCTACCCGTTCCAGATAGGCTATTCTCTTCCTCTGCCTCCGCTGGCGGAGGAGTTCTGCTGCTACTACCACATTTGCCCGACACAACTCTCTCCTACCTTTACAACAGCTTCCTTATGTTGGCAAAGTTTGTGGAGCTCGCCGGCTGCGAAGTCTCTATCTGCCATTTACTGCATCTCTTCGTGTTGAGCTTCTATAGGGGTACGATGATTTACCTCTGCCATTGAGGAACTAAAGCAATGGTGGCGGGGATAAATGATAGGACGAACCGCCGATTTTAGGCCTATTATTTCTTCATTAAAATCGAGCACGTGGTGGCAAACCCTAGCAACTTTCCTGAACAATGGAATTTTGCTCGTAAGTATCATTATTTGGAGTACATTCTTTCCCTCTCTTCGTGATTCGTGACTTGTTACGTCGATTTTTCTTTTGCAGCTGAGAGGCATCTCCCATCTTTGGTCGCCGATATTAGTGATTGGGCGGCCCGCGTCTTGCCTCACACCGTAGGGATCCGTGACTGGGCATCCTTCAATAAGAGATTCAGGCTCAAGCCCTCGACCGGTAAGTTGGGTTTTACCCTTATAACTATCTCGCTTTTGCTGTGGTGCATTTCTTTTTGCCATTTATAGTTTTCCTTTGATGCTAGGTCGGATAACTTCTAAGAGGGTGAAGGCTCCCATCCCCGCATTTTGCCAGGCGGTTGCTTCGGCTGGGTTACAGTTTTTGTTGCCCGAGTCTGTGTGAAATACTTCTTCCTAGACTCCGGTATTAAGCGGGCCTGGTCGTTAGATGGCCACTCCATCAGTGGAGATCCTGGCCTACTCGATGGTTTATTTAGTGGACGAATCTTCCCCTAGCGAGGAGGAAGTGACACCATTGAAGAGGCGATGATTAGAGGTCGTGGTCGCATCTAAACAGGACATGATCGTGGATGTGGAGGTGACATACACTTCAGCTGTGGGGACTTCTCCCCCACCGGAGATTGCCACGAAAGCTAGGCCGTTGGAGACGGCGGAGGATTTTGCAGAAATGGAAACACCGGGGTAAGACAAGGTTGGCTCATCATCTGCTGCTGGTAGAGGAAAATGGTCGTTATGGAGGATGACGGGTCCGGTTCTAATATCGACCCCGAAGAGGTATGAACTTTCGAGGATAGATTTACTCGAGTGGAGGTAAGGATGGAGGGGTCCACTCGAAATATTGTCATCCCCATGGATTTCAACTTGTTGGTCAACTCAGAAAGTGTGGTTCTAGCTTTGGCCCCCTATGTGCGGAGTCCAAGAATAGGACCTTGCAGACGTTGAAGGATGCAGACCTGTCGTTAGGCATTTCTGGCATGGCCCTGCGACTAAGTCTTCTCTTAGCATTTTAGTTTCTTCTTCCCTTTATATTATTTGTCTTTGCTGGCCTTTATTCATCTCTTTATCAGACCCTTATCTTGGAGATTGAGAGCGCCCGCCGGGAGGAGAAGAGGAAGAGACTCTATAGGAAGATGGAGTCAAAATACAGAGAGTGTCGTACCAAGCACAAAGCCTTGGTCCGCATGCTTGGTGAGGACGTTTTGTTCCCAATTCTCCGTGATGATTCGAGACAGAAGAGTGAGGAGTTGAATGCGAAGCATGACGAGTTGAAGGAGAAGGATGATGAGCCCTTGAGGATTATTGGCAGGTGCAACGAGCTCGAAGAAACGTTAAGGACCAAGAACGATGAGCTCGAGGTGAGCAGGGGTATCATGGCTGAGTGCTTCGACCTCCAAGCTCAAGTGACGAGTAAAGGCTTAAGGGACGAGCTAGCTGCTAGAGTTATGGAGTTGGAGCGAGTTGAGAAGGCTAGAACAACTGTTGTGGCGGAGTAGGCGACATTAGCAGGCACTATCCACGTCCTCAGATCAGAGCGAACTAGTGAAGCAGAGATTTCTGCTCTTAAAGAGGGAAGGCTCGAAGAGCGTATAGGCGGGTTGGAAGGGGAAGTCCTGGATTTGAACGAGTAGATAACCGTCCTCAAGGCCGAGAAAACGCAACAGCAGGCTTAGTTGTCTACCTCTCATGCTTCAACTTATCCCGACGTTCCACAAGATTTGTATGAGAAGTGAGTCCATATTGAGGCTTATCTTGACATATACAGGGGTTTGATGGCGTCTAGAAAAGCTTCTGAGGTGGAGTTTAAGGATGAACGTGTTAAGGAATGTGCAGCTCGTGCCACTTGTAGCTATGACCCCGGCACGCTCGGGATGGATAATGACGAAGAAGATTTGGACGAGATTGAGCTAGATGCTTGGTATGATGATGAGTATTCAAATGGTGGGGGCGTCGGTGGTGATGGCGATGAGGGAGTTGCGGTTGAGTAGTGTGCTTTTCTCTATACTTTTGTTCCCTTTTTTTGTGTTTTGTGAGCACTTGTTTGGCCCTTGTAAGATGATATTTTGTAATGATAACACTTTGGTTTTCTGTTCTTGGACTTCTCATTTTTCTTCGCATGCTTTTTCCTTCGTAAGAGTTCCTGACTTAGTTGAATCGAACGAGGTCGAATGCTAATTAATTTGAACGAGGTCGAACACTGGTTTATTCGAACATGGTCGAATATTAATGAATTTGACCAAAGTCGAATGTTAAATAATTCGAACGAAGTTGAATGTTAACAAATTCGAACGAAGTCGAATGTAAATAAATTCGAGCGAGGTCGAATGTGAGTTTATTCGAGTGAGGTCAAATATTTGACTTTTAAGTGATTCGAACGAGATCGAATGTAAATAAATTTGAGCAAAGTCGAATGTGAGTCGATTTGAGCGAGGTTGAATGTTTGATTCTTAAGTGATTCGAACGAGGTCAAATGTAAATAAATTCGAGCGAAGTCGAATGTGAGTCGATTCGAGCGAGGTCGAATGTTTGACTCTTAAGTGATTCGAGCGAGGTAGTGTAAATAGATCTGAGGAAGTCGAATGTGAGTCGATTCAAGCGAGATTGAATGTTTGAATCTTGGCGTAATGTATGAACTTGGTAGAGATGAAAAACTCATGTATTTGTGCATTTTGCTCTGTTTATACATTCATTGGAGAAGTTTACATGTCTTTGCTATTTTCATGCATACACTGGGGAAGTCCCAGTTTATCTAGTCCCTTCATTGATCGACCTGGAAAAGCAATTTGAGAGGTCGAGCGATGAACTTATACTCAAACTTCGAGATGCTCTCTTCTTCGCCTCATTAAAAACCTCCTCGAGAAAACCCAATTGGGACAAAACTCAGGTAAGGGAAAAAAGAGCAGGACTCGGGAGACGTCTATCCTCAGAAGTTGAAGTATTTGAGGTGGGGCGACGTTTTAATTGTTTGGTAGTAATTTTCCTTCCATTGTTTCCAGCTAAAATGACCCTTTGCTTACTGCCACCATGATTTTGTATGGGCCGTCCCAATTGGTTCCCAGTTTGCCCTCTCGTGGGTCTTTGCTCGTTTGTGTTTTGGCTTTGACCACGTAATCCCCGACTTTGAGTGGCTTGGTTTTGGAATTTTTGTTGTAGTACCGCTCTGCCTGTTGTTTTTGAGCTATCATTCTTATGTAGGCCATGTCTCTCCGCTCTTTGGCTTCGTCAAGGTCTTTCCTTCTGTTCTCATCGTTGCTCGGCCCGCTTTTATTTTAGTATCTTAGGCTTGTTTCCCCGACCTTAACTGGTATCATTGCATCAATCCCATAGACTAGTGAGTACGGCATTTCCCCTATGCTCGTCTTTGGCATGGTGCAATATGCCCATAACACTTCTGGCAGCACTTCTGGCCACAGTCCCTTGGTGTTTTCGAGTTTCTTTTTCATGATATTCAATTTTGTTTTGTTGTAGGATTTCGCCTAACCTTTGACTTCGGGATGATATGGCATGAAGAGTATTCTTTTGATGTGCCATTTTTCGAAGAACTCAACGGTCTTTTTTCCAGTGAACTGGGGACCATTGTTGCAGCTGATTTCTTTGGGGATGTTGAAGCGACATATGATGTTTCTCCATATTAATGTGATTACTTCTTCCTCGTGTATTTAGGCGAATGCACCTGCTTCTACTCACTTGGAGAAATAGTCAGTTAAAACCAAAAGAAATCGTACATTACCTCGTCCCACCGGGAGGGGTCCGAAGATGTCCATTCCCCATTTGATGAAAGTCCAGGGTGAGGTGACTGAATAAAGGTGTTCGACCTCTTAGTGAATCATGAGGGGCGTATCTTTGGCATTGCTCGCACCTTTTGATGAAGTCGGCGACTTCCTTTTTCATCGCGGGCCAATAGTAGCCTACTCGTATGAGGCATCTGATGAGAGCTTAGTTGCTCGTGTGAGCTCCGCAGTGGCCCTCGTGTACTTCTTCGAGGATGCGCCATGTTTGATTCGGTCCTAAGCACTTTGCTAGAGGACAACCAAATGTTCTTTTGCACAGGTCGTTATTGATGACGTTGTACCTGGCCGCCTATATCCGAGGCTTCTTAGCTTCTTTTTTGTCGGGCGGGAACACTCCGTCCTGCAAGTATGAGGTAATACGATTGCGCCAGTCCCAAGTTAAGTTTATAGATCGTACCTGGATTTAGTCTAGTGATGAATGGAGGAGATTGACCACGTCCCTCTCTCCGGTTATGCTTTTGGTGGACGCTGCCAATTTGGGACCATCTGCTTTGATGTTTTGCGCTCGGGGTATTTGATCGAGCTGGCATTCATCAAACTCGGGTAATAGTTTGCAAATTGAGGCATGATATTTCTATAACCGCTGCTCCTTAATTTGGAAAGTCCCTGTGACCTGATTGATGATGAGTTGCGAGTTGCATCGAAGGATGACTCGTCGTGCTCCGTACTTGAGTGCTAATTTTAACCCTGCAATCACGACCTCATACTCATCCTCATTGTTAGTCATATAAGGGCATCATATGGATTGCGAACCATTTCGCCTGCTGGGACCTCAAGCACGAGTCTTAGTCTAAATATTGATGCGTTAGAAGCGCCAGCGGTGTACAAAACCCATTGGTCGTGTACTTTGGTGGAGGTAACGACTTTTTCCCTTTCAAACTTGGACATTATCTTCGCATTGAAGTCGGCAACGAAGTCAGAAAGAACTTGCGACTTTATCGCCATTCGCGGCTGATAGGTTATATCATGCTCACTCAGCTCTATGGCCCACTTGGCCAATCTGCCCGACAATTCGGATTTGTGCAAGATACTCCTTAAAGGAAAAGTCGTGACCACCAAGATGGGGTGGCATTGGAAATAAGGTCTAAGCTTCTGCGAAGCTACGACCAAGACTAGAGCTAACTTTCGAGGTGGGGGTACCTCATTTCTGCGTCGACCAAAGTTTTGCTAATGTAATAGATCGGAGATTGCGTACCTTTATTTTCTCGTACCAGGACAACACTTACTGCGACGTTGGATATGGCTAGGTAGACGAGGAGGCGCTCTTCGGGTTCTGCCTTAGCAAGCAATGGTGGCGAAGGCTTGTAGGCTTTTAATTCTTTTAGGATGTTGACACACTCAAAATTCCATTGGAGTCCGTTATCCTTTTTGAGTACACCAAAAAATTTGTGGCATCTATCGGAGGATCACGAGATGAATCTCGACAGGGAGGTTATACGGTCGGTCAGCTTTTGCACTTGTTTTTTGCTGGTTAGTGTTTTTGGGATTCCTTCTACAGCCTTGATTTGGTCGGGATTGACCTCGATGCCTCGTTGTGATACCAAGAAGAGGAGGAATTTTCCCGATGTCATGCCGAAAGCACATTTTTGGGGGCTTAATTTCATGTCGTACCTTCTGAGTATGTCGAAGGCTTTCCTCAGGTGGTCGATATGATCTTCCTTTCTCTTTGACTTGACCAATATGTCATCTATATATACTTTCATGGTCTTACTAAGTTGATCTTTGAACATTTTGGTCACCAGCCTCTGATACGTTGCCCCCCACATTTTTTAACCCGAACGGCATCATTGTGTAGCAGTACGTCCCCTGATGGGTGATGAAGGTGGTTTTTTCCTGGTCTTCCTCCTCCATAAGGATTTGGTTGTAGCCCGGATAGGCATCCAAGAAACTTAGCAGTTCATGCCCGGTTGTGGCGTCGATGAGTTAGTCATTGTAGGGTAGCGGGAACGAGTCTTTTGTTCAGGCTTTGTTCAGGTCTGTGCAGTCTACACACATCCTCCACTTATCGTTCTTTTTTTTCACCATGACTACATTGGCGACCCACTGGGGGTACTTTGATTCTCTGATAGAGACGTTCACTAATAATTTCTTGACCTCTTTACGAACTACGTCGTTTATTACAGAGTTGAACTTTCATTTCATTTACCTTAATAAGGGGGTAAAATGGGTTGACGTTCAACTTGTGAGTTGCTATCTCCTTTGGGATACCTGGCATGTCTGCATGGGAAAAGCAAATAGGTCTACGTTATTTTTTAAGAGTTGATGAAATTTACCTGGATCTTGGAGTTTATGGTTGAGGAAAGCTTTCTTGTTGTGGTCATCGTCATCTAGTTGGACGGGGTCAAGGTCCTCTACGGTTGACCCCATGGCTTCTATGATTTCAGGGTCGCTGATGATGTCTTTCTTTTCATCGCCATCCGACCCCGACTTTGTTAAGTGCTATGCTTCCTCGGGTTTTCCTTTCAACTGTTGGGTGTATGTACAGTCTTGGCGGTGCGTTAGCATTCTCGAGCCGTGTGTTGCTCTCCTCGGATGCAGAATACTCTCTAAGGAGTGGGAAATTCAATGACTTGGTACAAGTGGGAGGGGACGACTTTCATGGCGTGTATCCATGGTCGGTCTATGATGGCGTTGTATGCCATGTCCTGGTCCATGATGTGGAATGTGGTTTCCAAGGTAACGTCGCCGGCCAAGACGGGCAATGGAATTTCTCCAAATGTCCGCTCAACTACATTGTTAAAACCTGTTAGTGTGATACAATGTGGCACTATCCTGTCCTCGAGCTTTATTTGGGTGAGAACTCGACGATGGATGATGCACGCACCGCTTCCATCATCGACCATGATACATCTTACATCAGTATCAAGAACACGTAAAGTAATGATAAGGGTGTCATAGTAAGGAAAGACCAAACCGTTGGTATCTGACTTATCGAAGATGATACTTTCTTCGAGTTCGTCATACCATTCATGGATGATTGACCGCTTGAGCTTTTGAGTGGTGGTGAACTTCACGCTGTTGATTGATGCGTCGTCGCCTCCTCCGATGATCATTTGGATGGTCCGAACCGGGGAAGGTGGTTTGGGTGGCCCTTAATGCTGTTCTCGCCCTTGGGAAGTTGGCCCTCCCTCGATCGCTCATCAAATCTTTTAGGTGCCCTTGGTGAAGCCTGTCTAAGGGTGATGCAGTCCTCAATCTTGTGACCCCGTTCCTGATGAAATTTGCAAAGGGCGTTTAACTTTCTGGTGCTGTGTCGGATTTCATCTTCAGTGGCCACTTTACATTTGGGCCGAGCTTTACTAATGCATAGACTGTTTTTAGGGGAAAACACAAAAATTGTGAGCTGATAATAAGGGGGCATACCTATTTCATTTCGGTGGATTGCCATTCGCGGCCTGGATGTACCTTCGTCGTGAAGTGGATGCGCATGAGAGTGCCTTTGATGTAAGGCTGATGTCTTTCTCGATTAGGTCGTGACCCTGCTAGATCTCTTCTGCTTTCGTTTCTTCGGTCTTTTCTAGATTCCATTTGGATCGAGTTCAGACGTTGAGTAGGTCCGTTGAGATCATCCTCGTCGGCTATTACCTCGGCACAATAGGCATTATGTATCTCGTCCCAAGGGGTTGGAGGGTATTTCATGAGTCGGTTTAGCAACTTTTTGGTCGCCCGCGACCTACTTATACTCAGCCCATTCTGGAAAGCGGCCACTGCCATTCCTTCAGATACATTCGAAAAGGTCATTCTTACGCGGTTGAATCGGGCGAGGAAGTCTCTGCGTCCTTCGCCAGGTGATTGCTTAATGGCGAATATGTTGCTCATCGAGTATACTGTTCAGTGTACTCGTTAGTCATGCTTCTAGTAGCTTATTTACCGCTGGTGGTGCTTCTTCCGTAGTGGACGTAGAGGCTCCCTTTCCATGAGAACCGGTAACGCTGCCATGAAGAGGGGTGAATCACTTCGTCTGGGTGAGGCGCTCGGTATCACGTTCTCCTCGTCTTTTTCGTGAGCTTCATTGATGGTATTTAGGAGATTAGTAGCAAGGGTTGCTACTGCTTTTAGTCTTTCTTCTCCATTTCCTGCCATGTTAGATTATGCAAGTAGGGGAAAGAAAATTTTGTACTTTGCTATTGGTGTGTTTTTGTAGATATAGAAAGACTATGATTTTGACTAGAAAATCCCTACAGACGACGCCAAATTATTTGACCAAAAAGTATAGTACTCTTTGTTAAACTAATTAAAAGATAACTGAGGTGAAAGGTGAATCCTAGTCAAGTATAATAATTCTTAGATCTAGCTAAGAGTTTAATTGATACCGTTTACTTAGTGCCTAGACTCGTGTATTCAATCATTAAATGCGCGCTTTTGTGAATAAATAAAGAATGAATGATGAGCAATAAATGTAAATAGGAAGAACAATTCCCAAATATCAAATGATGTAGAAGATTCTTCCTTCTACAACAAAATATGATAATAGATAAGAAAACGCACAATGCTTTCTTGGATCATATGAGTGGAAGGGAAGAATAATCGATAAAATCAATCACTATAGAAAGGTGAACTTTGTATTTTTTCTCTCAAGGGTCAACTTCTTACAATAGTTTTTTGGAAATGAATCTCACGTGCCTCTTGCCTCTCTCCCTTTTTCTATTTATATGGGATGTTCTCTGTATATTCTAAAAAAGTACAACATTTCATCTCTAGTCCCAAGACTGCACTAGCCGTTATTCCTACTCCTCGCTATTCGACCTTAGCTTCAACCGCTTGCTCAGCGACGGCTCGTTGTTGCATCGACCTCTGATTTGCCGCCAAATCGAAACAGTCTTCGCACTTAACGATCTCCCCACGGCCGATTTCCCAAGTCCGATTTTGATCCATACAGACATCATCCGCGGAGGAACTCTAAATTTGAATAAAGCTCTGTAAACACTACTCCGTTGTGGTTCCAAGGAATAGTGCAAAGAAGAAGAAATTTTGATTAATTTCCAATAGAACCCAAATATAGATACCCATGATTGTGTATATCTGTGCGCGTATCTTCTGTGAGCTATGAATTATTATTTTTTTGGTTTTAAAGTGAGCTGTGATTATTTTTTTCAAGTGACCTGTGAATTGTTAGAGTATGTATTAGTGAAGAAATTGTTAAAAAAAAATTCAACAAATTCCAATCGGCCCTGGATTAGTTCTGACAAGATTTTCTCTGGTTCTTATCAGTTGGAAACCGAGAAGCTTTGCGCAATCAAGGAGGCGATAGAGTGGAGATGCATAGGAATACTGGAGAACAAGAAGCTAATGGAGTAGTATGGTTTTGACATCCATTAATGGCATAACTCTCCAGTTGGTACTCGGTAGGGGAAGAATTGGTTGGGGTGGGTATAGGTATTAGGGATAAAAAAAGAGAAATATGGGTTGGGGTTTTAAAATGCAGCCACGTGTATGGAGGAATGGGTCAGTTAGATTAGAGGATAAATATGTTTAAATGGGCAGAAAGTGTCGAATAGTATAATCGAGGATTCATATAGATAATATTTAATAGTATAGAGACAAATATAGATAGACCTTTTCAGTAGATTCTAATTATTTTTAAAGTGACAAGTTGACTTGATAGTAAGACTGTATTACTAACCCCATATTTATTTCTTTGCATATTACTTATATATGTATTTTACCGATCAAGCGTGCCGGATAAAACCACTTGGAATAAGGTAGGGGCGTGCATTCGATTTATCGATTCGATTTTGACCCTTACCGATAATTACTTATCGATTATCGATTTATACATATGCTTATCGTTATCGTTTCAATAAGGTTTTGATTTTTTCGATTTCGATTTATCGATTTTTGGGGCTTATCGATTACACCAATAAGAAAATTTGCGGGATTCTACGGAAAGTATATTGCTATAAACACGCCTAGCTAATATGGACAAAAATAAGTTAAAATAAGACGAATACCGTTTATAACATAAAAACTGTGTCAACAAGCACATGCAACGAAACTAAAGTAAGGGATCAAATGTATGCCACAAACACTCCAACGGTATAAAAAAATAAAAATACATCATCACGGCTAATTCTATTTTCCATTAATTTGAACTTCATTCCCTTGAGCTTTAAATATGATCATTTCTTAAATGTGGTAGATGAAATAATAGGGTTAGGTACTTAGGGTAAAGGAAGGGTATTATAGAATAATGGTTAAAAAAAAGAATTAAGTATATCTTATCGGTTTATCGATAAACCGATAACCGAAGAGGACAAAATCGAAATCGATTACTCGATAAGAAAAATTTCAAAAGCGAAATCGAAATCGATATATCGATAAACCGATAACAAATAATCGATTTGATTTATCGATAAATCGATTCGAATGCACACCCCTAGAATAAGGTGTTTCCGCCCTTGCTTTTTGGTCAAGAATATTGGTCAATATATCCATCGACGGATATATATGTGTAATCATCTCATACATTTTTTTATTCACAAAAAGAAAAACAAAAAATCAGGTCCTTAATTCTAGAAAGTCCAAAAATAGTGGTGGATGGATCGACCTAAAGGATTCTGGTATATCTTCTTTATATACATAGTATAGTATAGTATAGGATAGGACCAGAGTATCCATTAATGGAAAAATTGGATTCTTCATATATCACCTAAAGGAAGGGAATTGCAGTGAATTCATCCATAAACGCACTATATATGGTGACTTCTCATTATCTCTTGGAATTAGTTATGACTTATGAGTATTTTATTGTACCTTTTAGAACCCTCTTAAGCAAACAAGGAATTTTGCAACAATTGCAATGATTGGGTTCAGTTCAATTAAAGAGATTTTTAATTTTAATATACTAGGGCATTTTGGACCTAGTACATCCGTAAGGACTGCTAGCTTATTGGCCGATCCATTAAGTCTAACCCTAAGACTAAATGCAGTCTATATAAATACCATTACCATTATGGGTGTAGGGAGATTCACTTATTCATACAGAAAACGGCTATAGTTTGTTCTCTGCATCATTAATTAGGGATAATGAGGTTGTGAAAACATCCGTTACGTGAGGACTCCCAACGACCAGTAATTCGAATTGGATTGCTACAGACGAGCCGCTTCCCTTATTAGCATTATTAATAGGGACGGCCCGACGAATTTTGTGGCCTAAAACCAAACTCTATGAGAGACCTTAACTTTTTAATTTTTTTTATTATTTATTTGAAGTCTATTTATTTTTTTATTTTTCTTAGATACAAAGTTATTAATAATTTTCTTATATCAAAAACTCTTAATAAGTATTTCTCAATTGACAATATAGCTAATCCATTTAATCTTTCTTGTGACATTATTGTTCTTAAATAAGATTTTGCCAATTTTAATTTTGAAAACTTCTTTCTGTTGAAGCAACGGTAACATGAGTTATGAACATTATTTCATAAGCTGGGCTACTATAGCTTATACCCTCAGCTGAAGCAATTTTCAATCGTCGGCATTTTCCTTTCCTCCTTAAACTTTTATAGTCTACTTTCTTTGTTACCCTCTTTTAAATAGTTGAGTTTGTAATTTAATATTTTGTTGATTCCTGTATCCTCCTAATTATAGGTAGGCTTGTTTAATCCTGGAGAGACATTTTACACTGCTGAAATAGTTTCTTAGGACAGTGCCCAGCACGATTCAAGCCAATCCGTGTATTTATTTACATTAATATTGCAGTGTTATTATTGATTTTTTTTTGCTCTCATTTCCTACAGTTGAGTTCAGGATTCTAGTTCGTTTATGTTACTGAATTCTAAATTAACAATTTATACATATTCAATATTTTTTGTAAGACAAATACAAATATTGGACTAATATTATTGGATTCGGCCGAATGCGCAACTCCTATGCTAACTTCGTCCTGGAGGCCATGTTCCAAAGGAAAGGTGACAACTTTAATAATTACGTAAAAGATATACCAAATTTATGTGCACCATTCTTATTGCCTTGAGATGGTGACAATCAATTCGTCCTTGAGTCATATATGGTTGGTAAGCATGGCCAAAAGGACATGATTGAAAGGTAAAAAGTGGTCCTAAGATGTTACACATACTTTGGAAAGTAGAGTAACTGAATGTTTCTTTATTTCCTAGCACAAGCCAAATAATTGGTGGAGATAAGAACATATCATTCAATTTATAAACTTATTCTATGCTGTAAGTATTATCATGTTTGAGGAAATAGTGTGAAATTGTCGGGGTACAGAAACAGTGGCGGATCCAAAATTTGGATACTATATCAGTTGAGAAAACTTTTTTTAAAATGTATATTTGAATTTAGGGGAAAGGGTCAAAAGTGTCCCTCAATTATGGAAAATTTGCCATCCGTTTGAATTTGGTCCCAACATGCCCTTACCTTAGCAGAGTGGCTCATAGACAGGGGCGGAGCTAGAAATCCAGTTACGGATTCGGTCAAACCCGGTAGCTTTTGCTGAGATAATGTATATGTTAAAAAATTCATTAAAATACATACAAATATTAAATTTGAAATCTAGTTATTAGCACTTGAAGTTGTCGTCCTAAAATCCAGAACACGTAAAGTTGAAATCCTGGTTCCATCTCTCTGCTCATAAACCCGTAGTTGAATCTGCCACTGTAGCTTACTGTTGTTGCCGCACACTAGATTTAATTTGAATTGATGTTGTATGTGGCAAATTGCTGTAGGCAGTTCAAGCCCAAATGACAGAACAATATAGGCAAAGGTAAGTCAGTAAAATTGCTACATAGAGCTCTTTCTTGATTCTACAGCTATTTGTATGGCCATTCTCAGGTGGTGAAGCAATTTGTCAACACAAGCAGTTCCACAGCAAATTGTGAAACAAACGAGTTCAAGATAATCCCATTTACACATCTTAGATGAACTGCAGATATTCAACAGAATTCACATGAAAAACATTCCATAAAAGTAGCGCTCGACTTCAAGAATACTGGACTTTCAACAACAGAAAAGTTCATAGCAAGACTGCAGATATATCATGTCTTGCAAATAATGTTTACATTGCATAATAAATATAGAGCAACACTAATTGCCATAGTTCTATGGTTGTAAATAACTAACCCGATAAACACTATCAACGAATAGTCAAACAAGGATGGACCATTGAATTACAAGACTAATCCAAGATCTCAATGTGTGCCTTTTACTTCCTTGTTTGAATAAATGGACAATCTTTGCCGGCAACGGCAAGTGGTCTCGACAAATTTGACAGGAAATTTAATTGCAATATCAGCCTACTCAAGAAGCTTATTGCAAGTACTCACACCAACAGCAGCAGCAAGATGCCAACCAGCATGCAAAAAAGGTGTTTCAGGAAAGACATCATCAGCGATGAAAAGAGCGCCACCTAACAATGATGACATTTTATGCACATTGTGGGCCATTCTCAGTTCTGGATCTTGGATTGCTCTTTTTGCAAATGCAACCTACAAAACCAAAAAAAAAAAAAAAAAAAAAAAAAAAAAAGGAGGGAAAAGATGGTTCCTATAAAGCATGTAAACACCAGTAGAAGAGAGTATAGAGGGAAGATATCACGATTAAAATCTTAAACATAGAACAGAATAAAATTGTACTGAAGTTCAGTTCGTTCTGAATATCACATTTGGAACTTCAATGTAAAAGAGAATAAATGGTAGTGAAATTTGGTTCATTCAAGCATCACATTTCGGTCGCAGATATCTACCTCCATAATTCCAGTGTGAACAGCAGAAACCATCAGAGGCTGGATCGGTAGGAGGACAGCAGATGCTGCCATCAGCAATTTTGGATTCTCATTTCTTAGTGCCCTTGATAAACACTGCAAAAAAAAAAAAAAAAAAAAAAAAATCAACACTTAAGTTGGCTTATTTTGAAGCTAAAAAGTTTCAGAGCACCACTTGTTGTAAAGCACCAGCAGAACAAAACTCAAGAGTTTAATTATAAAAACTTAAAAATATTGATTAAATATTGTTGTATAATAATAATAACTGATAATGACGAACTCAAAAACTAACTTGAATATGGAGGGATTTTTTTCTCCTTGAAAACTAATACTCCTACATGAGAGAGAAAGCTTGCTTCCACATGAAAGGTTTACAGAGCAAAATTTAAAGAGAGCTCGAAACATCAAGTAAGATATGCTCTTTGATACAAATGCAAGTAAGATATGCTCTTTGATACAAATGCGGGCAGTTTTATAGGCTCTGACTCAAACTATAAACATATATAGGATAACGGTGGTGTTTAGGCCAACTCGTGTGCACATCAACTATTACCACCAGAGCTACCGGTAATTCTATCCGCTAAGATTCAGATAGATAGGAAGAAATCATCTTAACTTACTAAAAAATAAAAGGGAAGGGGAAAGAGGGAAATGATAATTGAAACCACTCTTATTGTGTTATAGACTCCCATCGATACTACTATAAGTCTCTGCCCCACTTCACATTTTCTTTTGAAGTGGAAAATGGCCAAGCTAATCTCAAGAATGATATGAAAGGAGTGTTGTGGAAATACTTGCTTTATAAAAATGGGCTTGCTTCTTCTGTAGAAAGAAAAATTGTTACTTCTAGAAAAAAGAGTGGTTAATTACTAAAATGGTGGTATCAAAGAAGAAAGAAAAGCGACAGCAGAACAATCAGATATCTTTTCCACCAGAAGCTTTATACTCGGTTATTGATGATTAAATATAGCACCTTTGTTATTTGGTTATTCTTCTCTTGCTGAGCATAGCAACACACTTCGCTCCCCTTAGTCTCGCATATTGGAACCGCCAGTTTTGTGATTTATCTAGTAATAGTTAATGCATTGTAATACAGAAAACAACAACAACAACAACAACAACAACAACAACGACCCAGTATAATCCCACAAGTGGGGTATGGGGAGGGTAATATGTACGCAGACCTTACCCCTACCCCGAAGGGTAGAGAGGCTGTTTCCAAGAGACCCTCGGCTCAATACAGAAAACATACTTGTAATTTACATAGCACATAACATGTTTGTGAAATAATTAATTAAAACTTATTAGCCCACCAAAAATATGCCAGGAATCCCCTTTTAACAAGATACTATAGCTGGAGGTGGGCTGAACCTTACTAATCTACAAATATGGAACAAAGCTGCTATAGCTAAAGTATGCTGGGATTTGGCTCGTAAGGAGGATAAGTTATGGATCAGATGGATCCATACTTACTACATCAAAAATCAGCAATTCAACAATACTCCGGCCCCTCAACAGGCTTGCTGGATGGTTAGGTTGATCTTTGAAGCTCAAGGTTCCTTAGAGAATATTATACTTGCACAGACACCTAAGAAGAGCCTAATCAGACAAATATACTTCCATCTTTTTGGTGACTATGCAAGGGTTGAATGGAAAAGCATCATGTTTAACAATGCTGCACGACCAAAGGCAAAGTTCACAATGTGATTATTGATGCATGGAAGACTACTGACAACTGATAGGTTAAACAAATGGGGTATACATGTGAATACACAGTGTGCCTTATGTAAAGAGAGGGAAGAAACAAAGGAGCACCTGTTTGTGCACTGTACGTATGTAAGAGCTGTATGGACAAAAGTAAGGCATTGGATACAGTTACATGAGCCTGCTACAAGAGACTGGAGTGAATAAAGCCAATGGGTCATCAAGTGTTCAAGAGGGAAATCCCAACAAGCACTGATCTTCAAACTGGTCTATGCAGAGGCTATTCACCATACTTGGATTGAGAGGAACTTACGAATATTTGACCAAAGGAGTAGACAGTATGAAAACATTGCGAAGGAGATAGCTTATATTTGCTGTGTTCTGGCACCCCCTAGAATCAAAGCTCACCTACAGTCCCATGTCTTCTGAGATGATCAAAGTGTGGAGTAGGTAGTTTTGGAGTAGGAGTTTTTTCTTTGTTTGTTTCCTATTGATATAGCTAGCTTTGTTGGCTTAGCTATGGCTTTGTAATTGATTGCTTTGGTGATTAATAAAATTAAGTTAGTTACCAAAAAAAAAAAAAAATACTATAGAAAGAAAAAACAAACAAACTAGTAATGCTGGTACAATAAAAAATGCACATTATGTTTTTCGAAAACATAAGAAAAGAGAACATAGAATATTATCCCTTTCAAAATGTTAGCCAAAGCAAAATGTAGAAAAGTTATTTTCTTTTGATGAATCTTTTTAAATCTGCGCAACGTTGTGATTCGTGAACTTACTAAACATAATGGAATTTGTATGTGCTTCATAAAATCATTGAGAAAACAAACTCATAAGTCTAATATAGCATTGCTAGTAAAACTAATCACATTTAAACATGTATTAGTCCAGGGAATAAAACACAAAAAAATAAAAATGGTCATTAGGGGAATGGTGTAGCTTTAGTATTTTCTTTGAGGTACTTGAGACTTAAATGTCGAAGATTGCATCATCTTTTTTGGAGAAGTACTATCTGATAGAAAGTTCATAATGAATAAAATTTCTCAAAACACAAAAAGATGCTTTTCTCAAGGTAGTACACCAAAATTCCAGCATAGCTCTATCTAATTGGCATCCAAAAATAAGCATTTCTAGGAATTTGAGCACTCTAATGGAAAGGATCATCACTTCCATGTGTCGTAGATACCTCTCACATAATTTAGCAAATGGAGACCAAGTAGTCTATTCGAGCACACCCTCCTGCTATTTCAATGTCGATGGCACAGACCTTTCCTAATTCTTTGCACTTTTTTATTTCTGGTGTTGAAGAATTATGTAGTTATCAATAATATAATTTTCAGAAAGACTTCTTGTGTGATTAAAGATCCAAACAAAATTGCATGTTGTAATATCTAGGCAACATAAAGATCCTGAAAAGATTTAAAAATGAATGAACTGCTTAAGACTTACCACTGTTGCTGTTGCTATCATCGTGTAGTCAGCCCATCTCAGATACCGTCTTATTTTCCCTCTTGAAGAATGGTACAAAGTGGAGGCAATTCCAACTCCAATCAAAGAATTTGCATAAAGTTTGCAATGGAGATTCTTCCTGCAGCAACAAACAAAGAAATTAAAGATTATGCGAGTAATCAAATGTGGTCATCTTAAAGCAGCTCTAGAAAATTAAATTTCTGACCTTGGAGCCTGAAGTCCAAGTGCAATAAAAGGAAGAGAAGTGATCACATTAGCAATAGTTTCAGCAACAGTACTATCACCTAAAAGAAAAACAACTGATCGATTAGAAATATGTTGGAGGCAGTATGATACACCTAAGTAATAATAAAAGAGATTGCTCTTTGTATCTTTACCGTGGAGACAGCAACGGATGGGCCTCAGGCAACCAGGCCTTTGCTGCCAAACTCTCCTGGTGAACAAGATAACATGACGAGTCAAATTCTTATTCAACAAGAATCCTAACTTTGGATCTGAGTTGACAATTCAATCATCTACGTTACTTCAAGAAGATAGAAAAGCACCTCCGCACAAATGATTAGAGGTCAAGTGAGAGAACCTCATTTTTTTTCACTTACTGAACTATTAGCTGATGTCTTGTTCCAACAGAAAAACTTTCATGACGAGGTTGATGCAAGTCCCCACGTTGTTTTATCTCTTCCAATGCAAATGGTGAATGAGGCACCACTTGCACACCATGCACACCCGCTAAGGCTGTATTAGGCTTCAGTGAACTCTGGGTACCCATCTGCTAATTGGCAATCAGTCAAATGAATATGACTGATTGCCAGCATTAACACGCTGATACCAATATTTACCAGTTAACGTGCAATAATCCAACCACTTCTGTGCTTTTCTGTAACAAGGAAAGGAATCAGTCGAATTCTCATGTTTTCGAGTGATCAAGAATATATACTAAAATTCTTTTAAGCAAAGAAAATCCTCCAGAGAACACCAGGGATTCACCACAAAAGATCTTAATAAACTATAGAATTATTGCTTCACACAGCATTGTTTACAAAACCATAGGGTTCTTTACATTTTACACCCTAAATGTATGCCACCTTTTTATTTGCACTATATCATCTTCTTTTTTAGATCTACTCGCTAACCTGTTCATTTCTTTGCAAAACTTCATTTGGTGAGGGGAGAAATAAGGAGCTCAATTGTTTCTAGGTTTATGACTATCTGTTCTCAACGGTTATCTTTTAGGTATCCTCAGATGCATGGAATTTTTGTTTCTGCATTGAGGAGTAGGTACCAGAAGGTAAAGAAACTATCTCAGATTGAAATTTTAGAAGTTGCCACAATTTCTTGAATACTTTCATTATTGAACCACATCCGATTTTCTAGAAGCTTGAGCTTTGAATACTCCGGGAGTTAGATTACACTTCACTAGCTCAACTAATATACTTTTTAGTAGAGGCGGATCCAAGATTTAAACATTATAGGTTCCTACATAGATTTCAAGTGTAGTAACTGGGCTCACAGTAAAAGATTTATAGATAGTTAGTGGGCTTCTTAATAGAAATACACGGTCTGCACAAAAGTTACTGGGTTCTTTGGAACCCATAAACTATGCACTAGAGCCGCTACTGCTTTTTAGCCATTTTTTTTGTCTCAATAGGAACCATTACACAGTACAACTTGCATATATAGCAGCAGAATCTTATCATGTCAATGGTGAATCAGAGTCGTAACTTGTAACCTAGTAAAGTGACATAATGATTCAGAAATTGATCTAAGATCAAAATTTTCTATAAGAAGACATCAACTTCAAGTCATTAATTTCTTGCTAATGTCATCTAGAAACCTTCCCAAACAGTTTTTTAATAAAGACCAAATAACAACAATAAACTCAATTTAATACCACAAGTGGGGTCTGGGGAGGGTAGTGTGTTCGCACACCTTACCCCACCATGAAGGTAGAGAGGTTGTTTCTGATAGACCTCGGCTCTCGAAAGACAAAAAGAAAAGTAGTAGCACCAAGCAGTAATAACAACAAGACAGTAAGAAAACGAACCGAAAGGAACAAGTAATACTAAAACATCTAAGAATAATAGAACACAAGACTAGAACTAATACTCTCGACTACCTACTAGCCGTCTAACTTGTTTCTTGACCTCCGCACCTTCCTATCAAGGGGTTCCGAATAATGTACCTACTAGCCGTCTACCTTGATTCTTGACCTCCGCACCTTCCTATCAAGGGGTACCGAATAATGTACCGTAAAAAACTCTATTATGAACCTTTCATGGTGATTCATATCCCTTGTTTATCTCATGGTTTTATATGTCAATAAAAAGATTCCATTTTTCCTTCTTACATTAATTTAAGTTAATCTCATAAGCTTGCATTTTTTTATCAATTCACATATCTTAAAATGAATTTGAAAAATCTTGACTTTGGCATCAGTAGTCAGTTGCAAAGCTAAAAATTGACTTAATAGAATATCAAACAAGAGTTAATTATACGTATGTATAATTCCCTTCTTCACCCATAACCAGAATGACAATTAAAACTATATTGCTGAATCCTCAAATTCCTAGCAAAACCCATTTCCTTTTGGGTCAATTCCCCAATAATTGAAGCTTAATCAGTACTAATGCATATTCTGAATCTCAACATTAGGGTCATAAAGGTGGTACGGGAAACATGAAACTTGGGGGGGGGGGGGGGAAGGAAATCAAAATCCATAAAGTCATTATTATAAAATTACAGGGATCAATCTTGAAATTCCAAAAGAAAAAAGGATCTTGAAATTCGAGTGAGCAAGATAGGGAAAGAGAAAAGAACCTGTGAAATAGGTATGTGGCAATGCGCTAAATAGGGCGTTGAGGGGGCAGAGAGAGAGAAGGGTATTTAGGGAGAGAGATGAAGAAGCGTGTCCCAGCGGAGAACAAAATAATTATGGGAATATGCGAATGTACGCATCTTTTGTCTGGGGAACCTTGCGCATATTCGGGTGTTCCTTTGGCATATAGGCTGCTCAAAGGTCCGAATCTTGCTGCCTCTACTGCATAATTAGCCCAAATAGTCATCCACGCAACCTCTTAAATTAAAAATAACCGATATAGGTGTAAATATATATATATATATATATGTATAATTCATATATTATATATATAAATTGGTATATAATTAATGTATAATCTATGTATATAACTAAAAAAAATAAAATATAACCAGCTATTTACGTAAAATCCCATTATTGAATCAAAATCTAATGACTCTTATAGCATGTTTGGCCAAGCTTCTTCAATCCTAGAAGCATTTTTTTTTTCAAAAAAATAATTTTTTTTAAGTTGAAGTGTTTGGCCAAGCTTTTGGAAGAAAAAAAGGTGATTTTAAGGAGAAGCAGAAAAAAGTAGTTTCTCTCCAAAAACAATTTTTTAAAAGCATTTATGAGATAAATACACTTAAAATCAGTTTTTAAAAGCTTGGCCAAACACTAATTGCTACTCAAAAGTATTTTTCAAATTAATTAGTCAAACACAAATTGCTTCTCACCATAAGTACTTTTGAGAAAAAATACTTCTCAAAATAAACTGATTTTCGCAACTTGGCCAAACATGCTATTATAGCATGTTTGGCAAAACTTCTAAAATCGGCTTATTTTGAGAAGTGTTTTTCTCAGAAGTACTTTTGGTGAGAAGCAACTTGTGTTTGACTAATTAATTTGAAAAGCACTTTTAAGCAGTAATTAGTGTTTGACCAAACTTTTGAAAACTGCTTCTAAGTATTTTTCTCAAAAGTGCTTCTCAGAAAAAAGTGATTTTGGAGAGAACATACTTTTTTCTGCTTCTCACAAACTACTTTTGCTTCTCCTCAAAAGTACTTTTTTTTCTTTCTAAAAGCTTGGCCAAACCCCTCAATTTTTTGCCAAAAAATACTTTTAGCCCAAAAAAAACTTGGTCAAACATGCTATTAATGTTTGGGCCCCTTTTGTACTTTGGCTAACTACTTTAGGTTAGGGTGATTGGGCTCTTTGATATTGAAATCTTATATGGAGTCTTAATAAAATTAAGATGTTATTCCAGATTCTATTTATTTAATTTTAAGATTAAGATATATAAATATGAATATACATTTGAATATTAAAATGTTTATTACAATTAAGACTTATAAACAAACATTTGAAAGTTAAGATGTTATTTTAAGATTGGAACACAAAATATTAAGATTGTTATTTTTTTTATCATCTAAATATATAAAGTTTATTTTTACTTAAAATTAATAAATAAAAAATTGAATAAAAGATCAATAATTAATCTTAATACTATATCAAAAATATTTAAAAGTTAAATTGATATGATAATTTGTAGTGGTGATGACTAACAATGACAGCTATGGATGCTGACTGGAGGCGGTGGCTGGTAGCAGTAGCAGCTAATGATCGTGGTTGTGGTAATAGTGGTTGACAATGATATTTAATAGTGGTATTTGGTTGTGTCAATTGATAACTGTGGTAGATGATGATAATAGCTAATAGTAATAACAACTGATAGTGGTAGTTGGCAATATATTAGTGGCTAATGATGGTGAGTATTGGTGGTGGTTGATCGTGGTTGTGGTAATAATAATTGGCAGTATGATTGTAAATTGTCAAGACTCTAAACCCGGACCCGGTCATGATGGCGCCTCTCGTGAAGACAAGGCCAGCCAACTATTCCCAATTCGACGTTAAATAGTTAAACAGCAAGAAAACAGTCTAAAACATGATTTAATAATACTAAGTAGCAGGTAATATCAATAAAACGTGGAAGTACAACCCAACACAGCCTTAACCGGAGTGTCACAAGTCACGAGCATCTAACAACACTGAATACCCAAAAGTAACTACAGAGTTTAGTACTAATCTAAGGACATAAAGGAAAAGAGATAGGGAGGAGCTCCGGGCTGCGAACGCCAACAACTACCTAAAGACTCCTCGAATTCGCCTGAAGCTGGAATGATCAGCACTCGGGAGCGGGATCAGCTACGCCTGAATCTGCACACAGGGTGCAGGGAGTAAAGTGAGTACTCCAACTCGGTGAGTAACAAATGTAAATAAAGACTGAAAGCAAGAAAATACGTAAGGCACAAGGTATTCTATAATGAAGCAGTAAAACCACTTAAAACAGTAAACCAGTTAGAAAGATAAGTAAAATCCTTTTTCAACAAGTAAACATATAATTGACACGCAATTAAGGAAAAATAAATACGTAAAGGTTCGCCCCTCGGGCAATGTATCAACAAAACCGCCCCTCGGGCAACATCTCAGAACAATACCAGTCCATCGGGCTCAATCTCACATCACAATGGGTACCTGCGCTCACTGGGGGTGTGCAGACTCCTGGAGGCGACCCCTACGGCCCAAGCGCAATAACAAGCCATCTTGTGGCATCAAAACTAGGCCCTCGCCTCATATCAATCAAGCCACCTCGTGGCGTACATATCTCAGGCCCTCGGCCTCAAATCAATATCAGTGTTTCCTCACAACATAGGCCCTTGGCCTTACTCAGTCAAAATTCCTCCCAAGCCTCTCGGACAATAGTAAAGCAGTATTTCTTAGCCCAAACATCATTTAAAATATCATTTAAGTATTAAATCTGAGTAAACATGGCTGAGTACGAAAACAGTGGAAAATAACATGATAGAGTTCAAGTATAAAGTCAAAACAGTGAGGAAATATTAATAAAAATCCCCGAAGGATTCAATAGTTGGCATTCAGTCCAAATAATGATGATATCAAATAGATTTCAGTCAAATACGCGGTTGTAACGACCCGGCCAGTCGTCTCATAAGTTACCACTCCGTTTTCCCCATTTCCGCTTCATTATGCTTCGTTATCCGTATTTTATGTGATCAAATTGAGTAGTTTGCGTTTGGAGTTGATTTGGTAAGAAATGAGACACTTAGTCTCTTTTAAGAAGGTTTAAGTTGGAAAAGTCAATCGGATGTTGACTAATGTGTTAGAGGGCTCGGATGTGAGTTCCGATGGTTCGGTTAGCTTCAGGAGGTGATTTATGACTTAGTAATGTGATCAGAATTGGTTTTGGAGGTCCGAAGTAGAATTAGGCCTGAAATGGCGAAGTTAGTATTTTGGCAATTTTCGGTTGGTTGGCGAGATTTTTTATCCGATGGTCAGAATGGAATTCCGAGAGTTGCTATAACTTCGTCATGTCATTTGGGATGTGTGTGCAAAATTTCAGGTCATTCGGACGTGGTTTGGTTGGGTTTTAGATCGAAAACGTATTTCGGAAGTTTTTAGAAAACTTAGGCTTGAATTCGATGTGAATTGATGGATTTGGCGTTGTTTGAGGTGTTTTGATGATTGGAACAAGTTTGAATGAGTTATTGAGTTGTGTTGGTGCTTTTGGTTGAGGTCTCTGGGGCCTTGGGGTGATTTCGGATGGCTAACAGGAAGTTTTGAAACTTAAGTGATTGCAGATTTTTCTGCTGCTTCTGGTGTTTTCGCACCTGCGGTTTGGGGACTGCAGGTGCGGTATCGCAGATGTGTTGATTGGGTCGCAGAAGCGGAGAGGTTAAGGAAAGCCTGGAACCGCAGATGAGGAAGGGGGACCGCACCTGCGGAGCAGCAAAAGCGACGAGTGGACCACAGATGCGGTGTTGGTCCATTAAGTGAACTTCCGCAGATGCGGAGATATGACCACAGAAGCGGCTGTTTGACCGCAGATGCGGTTATGTCTGGGCAGAAGGTATATATGTTTCTTTTTCGCGATTTTTAAAGGGTTTAACCATTTTTAACTTCGGACTTAAAGTTTTTGGGCGATTTTGAAGAGAGATTTCAAGGGAACTTCGATAAGGTAAAGATTTTGGACTTAAAAAACACTTCTATGGTGGTATTTCATGAAATAGGACTGAAATTAAGGAATTAATGGACTAAAAATGGAGATTTAGGGCTTGAGTTTAAGATGGCTTAAATTAAGAATTTGAGGGGTCAATTGAACTCTGATTCTGGTGTTTTTGATATGTATGAACTCGTGGGGAGATAAGGAATCTAATGATGTGAAAATTTTTGAGTTTCAAGAAGTGGGCCCGAGGCTCGGGTTTTGCTAATTTCAGGATTTTGATATTTTTCGATTGTTTTTGCTTGGGCTTTATTCCCTTAGCATATTGTGACGTATTCGTTCTGGTTTTGGTCAGATTCGACACGCGAGGAGGCCGATTTGAGAGGCAAAGGTGTCACGAGCTAGAGATTTAGCCGGTTTGAGGTGAGTAATGAATGTAAATGATGTCTGAGGGTTTAAAACCCCGAATTTGCACATCGTAGTGCTATATTAAGGTGAGACACGCGCTTGATGATGAGCGTGAGGTCGTTTACTATTAGAGGTTGTGACTTGGTCCATCCCGATTGATGATTTTACCGCGTATTTGATTGAAACTTATTAGTTATCATTATTATTTGGACCGATTGTCATATTTGGGCTTCGTGCCAACTATTTTAACCCTCCGGGGATTTTTATCACTATTTCCTCACTGTGTTGACTTACTACTTGAACTCAGTCGTACTATTTTCCACTGTTTTACAACTCAGCCACTTTTTACTTGGTTTTGGAACTAAAATAATATTTTAAATGATGTTTTGGGCTGAGGACTACTGTTTTACTAATGCCCGATGGGCTTATATGATTTCTGGACTGAGTATGGCCGAGGGCCAGATGTGAGGATACAATGATACTAATATGAGGCCGAGGGCCTGAGATACATATATACGCCACGAGGTGGGTGATATTGATATGAGGCCGAGGGTCTAGATTTGATGCCACGAGATGATTTGATATTGCGCTTGGGCCGTAAGGGTCCCCTCCCAGAGTCTGCACACCCCCAGTGAGCGCGGGTACCCAGTTGTGATATGAGAGAGAGAGAGCCCGAGGGGCTGGTACTGTTCTACGTGTTTATTTTTCTTTAACTGTCTGTCACTTAACTGCTTATCTGTTGTAGAATTTTCTCATTCCGCTTTTTATTAGCTTATTGCTTTTATACTACTTGTTTAACTGCCGCATTATAGATTAACCTGTGTATACGTGATTTCTTACTCTCAGTCATTATTTATGCTTATTACTCACTGGATCGGAGTACTCACATTACTCCCTACACCTTGCGTGCAGATCCAGGTGTTCTAGAGGCTGAGTAAGAGCTTTCGAGTCGATCAGCATTATCTGGGAGTATCGAGGTAGCTGCATGGCATCACAGCCTTGATTTCTCCCTTCCTTTCTATTGTATTCCACATTCCTAGACTGTTTGTGCAGTAGGCTGTTGAACTTGTATTAGAGGTTCGAGACTTGTGACACCGGATCGGTGTGTATGTAGTAGTATTATATTTTGACTTCCACATAATTAACTTGCTGTTTCAGAACCTTATTATGTTAATTTGACAATTAAACTATGTTAGCTGATATTGGACTTCATAAGAAAATGGGTTGTGGTTGATAGTTGGTCAGGCTTGCCTAGCATTGTGTTGGGCACCATCACGACCGGGGTTGGGATCGTGACAACGGTAAAATATTAATTGGGACGGACCAAGTCACAATCCCCAATAGTGTACGACCCTACGCTTGTCATCAAGCATGTGCCTCATCTCAATATAGCACTACGATGTGCAATCTGGGGTTTCAAACCCTTAGAACATCATTTACAATCTTTACTCACCTTGAACGGTCAAATCTCTAGCCCGTGACGCCTTTGCCCCTCGAATCGGCCTCCACTCGCGTCGAATCTATCTAAAATCAGAACGAGGACGTCAAAATATGCTAAGGGATAGAAGCTCAAGCGAAAACAATTAATAAACGGCACAAATCCCGAAATTACCAAAACCCGACCCCCAGACCCACGTTTCGGAATTCAATAATTTTTTTACATCAATATATTCCTTATCTCCCCACGAGTTCATACATATCAAAAGTTCTGAAATCCGACCTCAAATGGTCCATCAAATCCTCAATCAAAGGTCTCAAATACTAAGCCCTAGTTTCCCCAATTTTCTCCCTTAATTTCCATAATTTCTAACTTTAATCCATGAAATAATAGCATAGGAACGAGGTTTAGGTCCAAATTCCTTACATCAATGAAGTTCCCTTCAAATCCCTCTTCCAAATCGCTCAAAAAGTTCCAAAGCGGAGAAAAAATGGTGAAATTAGCTAAAATTTGCGAAGGCCACAATTTATACTTTATACCCAGAACATTTCGCATTTGCGGCCCAATACCCGCTTCTGCGGTACCACATTTGCGGTTCATCATCCGCTTCTGCGGAAATCACTTATCCAGCCAAAAATCGCATCTGCAATCACACTTCCTCATCTGCGGCATTGCAGATGCGGTCACCCTAACCGCTTATGTGGTCTCTGCTCGTCTGGCCCTTTTTCGCTTCTGCGATCGATCTCCCACACGTGCTGCGTCGCACCTGCGGTCCCAAATCTGCAGGTGCGAAAATACCAGAAGCATCAATTCAGCAGCTGCAACAACAATCCAAACTTCCCGTTAACCATCCGAAATCACCCCGAGGCCCCTGGGACCTCAACCAAAAGCACAAACATATCCTAATACTTTATTCAAACTTGTTCCAATCATCAAATCACCTCAAATAACATCAAATCACCCAAAACACATCGGATTCAAGCCAAATTTTCTAAAGTCTTCTGAATTCCGCTTTTGATAAAAAACCCAACCAAACCACATCCGAATAACTTGAAAATGTGCACACACATCCCAAATGACCCAACAAACCTACTGCCAAAATATCAACTTCGCCAATTCAAGCCTAAATCTACTCTGAACCTCTAAAACTCATTCTGATCGCACTCCTAAGTCACAAATCACCTCCCGAAGCTAATTGAACCATCAAAACTCACATCCGATCCTTCTAACACATAAGTCAACATCCAGTTGACTTTTTCAACTTAAACTTCCTTAAAAGAGACTAAGTGTCTCACACCTTACCAAAATCATTCCGGATTCGATCCGACCAACCCGATACCACAAAACACGGATAACAAGGCATAAAGAAATAGAAATGGGGGAAACAGAGTGGTAGCTCATCAGACGACTGGCCGGGTCGTCACATCCACCCAAACTTAAACAAACGTTCGTCCTCGAACGAGTCAAGAAACGTACCTGAAGCCTCAAATAGGTGAGGATATCTGCTCTGCATCTCCCGCTTGGTATCCTATGTAGCCTCCTCCACGTTCCGACCTCTCCACTGCACTTTCACTTAAGCTATATCCTTTGACTTCAACTTCCGAACCTGACGACCTAAAATAGCTATTGGCTTCACATCATAGGTCAAATCATCATCCAACTGAACCGTGCTGAAATCCAGAACATGAGACGGATCCCCAATATACTTCTGGAGCTTAGAAACATGAAATACTGGATGCACACTCGACAAGCTGGGTGGAAAAGCAAGCTCATAAGCCGCTTCCCCAATCCTCGGAAGCACCTCAAAAGGTCCAATGAACCGCAAACTCAATTTCCCTTTCTTCCCAAATCTCATAACACCCTTCATGGGCGAAACCATCAACAGAACCTTCTCACCAACCATGTAGGACACATCTCGAACCTTCCTGTCAGCATAACTCTTTTGCCTCAACTTCTATGTACGAAGCATCTCCTGAATCACCTTCACCTTCTCCAAAGCATCCTGCACCAAATCTATCCCCAATAGCCTAGCCACACCGGGCTCGAACAAACCAACTGGAGATCTACACTGCCTCCCATACAGAGCCTCATATGGAGCCATCTGAATACTCGACTAGTAGCTGTTGTTATAAGCAAACTCTACAAGCAGTGGAAACTGATCCCATGACCCTCCGAAATTAATGACACAAGCACGCAACATGTCCTCTAATATCTAAATATTGCACTCGGACTACCTGTCCGTCTAAGGATGAAAAGTTGTGCTCAACTCAACCTGAGTACCCAACTCTCGCTGCACAGACCTCCAAAACTGCGATGTAAACTGAGTGCCCCTATCCGAAATGATGGAAATTGGGACACCATGCAAATGAACAATCTCCTGGATATAGATCTCTGCCAACCTCTCTGAAGAATAAGTAGTACATACAGGAAAGAAGTGCGCGGACTTGGTCAGTCGATCCACAAACACCCAAATAGCATCGAACTTCCTCAAAGTCTGTGGAAGTCCAACAACAAAGTACATAGTGATCCTCTCCTACTTTCACTCGGGAATATCCATCTGCTGTAGCAAGCCACCCGGCCTCTGATGCTCATATTTCACCTGCTGACAATTGAGACACCGAGCTACAAATCCCACAATGTCTTTCTTCATTCTTCTCCACCAATAGTGTTGCCTCAAATCCTGATACATCTTCGCGGCACCCGGATGAATGGAATACTGCGAGCTATGGGCCTCCTCTAGAATCAAATCCCTAAGCCCATCCACATTGGGCACACAAATCCTGCCCTGCATTCTCATCACCCTATCATCACTGTCACACCTCCTTTTTACTACCCTCGAAAGGGTATAAGGGAGTTTTTCCAATTAAAGTGACAATCGAAATGAGATTATTTATTTAAGATTCTGAGTCGCCACTTGGGATAATTTATGGTGTCCCAAGTCACCGGTTTTAAATCCTGAATCGAGGAAAGATTAACTCTGTTTATAGTCCGCGAACACAGAAATCCGGGTAAGGAATTCTGTTAACCTGGGATAAGGTGTTAGGCATTCCCAGGTTCCGTAGTTCTAGCACAGTCGCTCAACTGTTATTATTGGCCTAATTATCTGATTTTAAAACACTTTTAAACCTATGTGCATTTTTAACTTTAAAACCGCTTTTATTTATTATTTTTAGGAAGATTCAACGTTATTTAAAACACGCCTTGAACCACACCATATAAAATGCACCCGTGGTCCATGACACATTTTATTTAACGTTGTTGAGACTTGGAGTTAGGTCACATGAAATGCACACCCGAGTTTAAGGAAATTAATTTAAATAGCGCGCCTAAAGCAACTATGCACTTTCAAGTTTACGAGGGCCATGAAAAATTCAACTAATAACACACCTCGATTTCTAAAGAGTTAAAATTAATTAAGTGAGAGCCATGAGTTTTGGGATTTTATTCGACATGGCGCACCTTGAGTCCAAATTTTAAAGGAGGTTTGAACTAATCTTTTGAAGGCCATAACCTATATCTTACTTAATATGGCACGCCTCAAACCTAATTGTTCAAATGATTTCTTATTCTTTAATCATGAGGGCCATAAGCTATTGGTGTTATTTAATATGGCACACCTCAACTAATTGTCACACCTCCTTTTTGCGCGCCCCGCCCCGAAGGGTTAAATGCGCGAGGGAGTTTTTCCAATTTAAGTGACAATATTCGAAATGGGATTATTTATTTAATTCAGAGTCGCCACTTGGGAAAGGTTTGGCTTTTGGTGTCCCAAGTCACCGGTTTATCTTGAATCCCAAATCGAGGAAAATTTCGACTTTTCCAAATGAAGTCTGCGAACCAGAAATTCTAAGTAAGGAATTCTGTTGACCCGAGGGAAGGTGTTAGGCACCCTCGAATCCCGTGGTTCTAGCACGGTCGCTTAAATTGTTATAAAGGCTAAATATCTGATTTCAATATATGTTATGACTTACGTGCTTTTATTAAGTTTAAACTGCTTTTACAATTATCATTTATTTTTTATAGAATTGCAACGTCGTGAAAATGCATCTCGAACCACGTCACAATCAATGCACCCGTGGTTATTAATACATTTCGACTCCGTTGAGATTTGGATCTGGGTCACATCAATGTGCACCCGAGTTTAAGAATGTAATCTAATTAAGCCGTGCCTAAAGCGACTAGCGTGTTGTTATTTTAGGAAGGCCGCAAAATTCGCTAAACGGCCTGTCCCGAATTCTAAGCATTTTAATGTATACATTTAGAGGGCCCCGCAGCTGGTGCATTTTGTTTGTTGAGGCTCGTCTCATTTTTATTTAAAAGGATAAACCTACAGTGACTACATTTCTATTGTGTTCGTCTCTAATAAAATGAAAGAAGAAGGAATGCGTGATAATTACATGCTTGACCAACTTCAGATTCTTATTTGATTATCTAATTAGTTGTTTATGAGGCATGAATTGTTTTGTGCCTTATTTCATGGATGAACATGTTGTTAAATTGCTAGAGGAAATTAATATACAAGATTAATAAAACTGCTAAAAAGCCTATGTTAAATGTTCTTCAAATCCGAATTTGAAACTCACTTATTTAAACCAGGTCAGTAGAATTAACTTATCGGAAACTGTTACTAATAGGGTTTGAACGTGATCATGTGAACTGCCTAAAAAGATCCAATAAAACTACATTATATCTGGCAAGATTAAGGCATTCTGCTCTATACATGCAGAATATAGCCGAAAAGTTATCTAATTACCTGTGTGCCAAAACACTCATGCATTCCTTATCATACAACCCACTAAACAACTGAAATCACAATTTGAAACAAACTAAACTGCAATTAAGTACAAGGCTACCTAATGTGTTTCTTTATTGAATTACAAACTAAACAAGTTACACAAATCTAATAACATTCGTAAAAACTGTAACTGCAGCAACGAATGATTAAACTCCCGCATATCTTTTATTTCATGCTTTCATTGTTACATCAGATGCAAAGTTCTAGTATGCACCTGGATGTTGGATACAACAGAAGAAGCAAGGGGGTCAGTTAAAGCGATAGAAGCAATACCAAACATCAGTAGTGGCAGCAGGTAACAAATAGAACAAATCCCAGTGCAAGAGACAACTAGAGCCGATGGAAAATGGCAGAATGATAGCAATAACCAGTAGTATAGAAACAGAGATCCAGACAATCCAATTCCAAGAGAAACAACCAATACGAACCAACCAATAAACTTAGCTGATACTTGAAAGAAAACAGAACTGATTGAACAGGTTGAACAAATTGAGAATCGAACAAACAGCAGGAAAAAAACAGTTTCTGATTTTTGTATGTTTTTCTCTCTCGTATGTGTGTCTGTATAAGCCTCTCTGTGATATCCCTCTCACTATCTCTTTTCTTTTCAAAATCCAGTGCCAATTTTCAGTCTTGAAATCTATTTGAGTTATCAAAAAGAATTCTTTTTCAGTGTTTTGTACTTCAAACCTCAGTTCTCCATGTTCAGCCCCTTTTCTAATGGAAGTTCCCCTCTTATAAGCCTAACATCAGGCCATTTAAACAGCCTGTTAATCAATCAGAAAACCCCTCCCATGTGCTGTCTTCTTTTTCAGTTTCCACTCAAACCTTTAAGTATACAACCCTCCCATGATATTCCTGACAGTACCCTTTAACATTTATTAAACTAAAAAGCAGACAGGGGCAGCAAGAATATAATCTGACAACACATGCTGTCAAACTATTTTAATCAAAAGGGCTTTTATGCACATGTTGTGCACCAATGCACATGCCCTCCAATTCAGATTGCAGCTAACAATCCAACCTTTTTATTTTCAGATTCAAATACATCAACTATAAGTAGCCATATTTGATTCTTACTTTGATTCAAACAAAGTTGCAGCAGGCAACAGATTCAATTGTTAACATTCAAACTACTGAAATTAATTGACGACATATGTCGACTCGACTATACTAATCATAACATGTACAATCGTAGCCAAAGATCAGAAATCCAAACAGTATCAACAAGGGGTTCAGATTGCAATGTCAATACAGAAATGACCTTGGGAACTAATTGAATGACCAATTACAAATTCAAACCGAATATGCAGTTTACAAAACACACACATCATCAGTGAATAAAAAGAACTTGACCATGTACAGAGGCCCGGGCAAGGTGGGCAGGACACAATCAACAAAACTTAAAGCAAATCATGCGAACAAACTTTTAACACACATGAATTGAATAATAATAAAACAAACTTACCTTAAAAACCTTAAAAATCAGGAAGCCTTAGCTTGGATTTGAACAGACCCTTCTTGGGGTTGAACGGACTTTAATCGAAGTGTTTCTCAAATGAGAAACACTTCGATTAAGGTCCATTAGACCCTAATCACTTGGCTCAAACAGACACGGACCAGGCTTGGGGTTTCTAGGGTTCATAGATGGTAGATTTGGGATTTGGGTTTCCATGGTTAGATTCGGACCAAACCAAACATGGTTTGGTCACGAGGAGGTCCGGGGACTGTCTGGTACGAGTCTAGGGAAGATCGGTGTAAATCGAGTTTTGATTCGAATCTTCAAATGAAGATTCGAGAAGGTGGGATGGGATTCGAGCTAAGCGGTTAACAGATCCATGTTCAGGGCAGTGAGGTGGTCCTACGGTGTTAAGGTGGGAGTCACCGGCGTCCAGGCCACCGGGATTAATGGTGAAGGAAAAGGGGGCGGCTAGGGTTTCGTGGGGAAGGGGATGAGGACGAAGGCGGGGGTCTTGGATAGGGGGGCAGGGTATGGTAGGAAAGCTTATATATGGAATGGGTGGATTGATCTCAGCCGTTGGATGAGGCGAGATGGAAGGCCAAGATCTTTCAACTGATGGGGAAACGGTGTCGTTTCAAATGCCAGGGTTTGGGTTGGTTCGGGTAAGACGGGTCGGATCTGTTCGTGGGTACGGGGTGTGTGATCTTGGCCGTTGATCATTCTGAGATCAACGACCCAGATCAGACCATAGCAAAACGATGTCGTTTGGAAGCTTTTGAAGTCAGCTGGTCTGGACCCGGGCAAACACACGTTCTGGGCTTGATTTTGGGCCTCAGATTAAAATGAAAACAGGCCCAAACTGATTTCAACCCAATTATGCACTCTCTTTTTTATTATATTTTTTATTTTAAAACAAAACCTAAGTAAACCAAATTAAAATTCATTAATTAAACACTTAATACAAATATTTACACACATATATTAAAATATTTAAAGTAGGTAAAATCAAACAAAGCAAACAATCACGGACAAAGATGCGTATTTATGATTTTCCATTTAATAACCGGATTACGGTTCAAACTACGCATGACACACAGTTTTTGTATTTTGTTTTAATAAAAATAAAAATGGGCCAAAATCATAAATAATTAACAAAGTGCCACGTAAAAATCCAGAAATTGTACGGCAAGACCAATTGCTATTATTTTCGTTTCCTTTTGGAGTGATTGTCGCGACAACAAAAATCACGTGCTCACACTAATTATTGGGCATAGTTAATTGATTAAAAGACTAAGGGAATTTCTACTTTATTTTCAAGCAAATGTTTAAACTAAACTTTAATAAACAATGAACTAGTAGTAAACAAACCAATGTTTGATTGTTGAAGGGGCCCAGGCTGGCTGTAGGCCCAATGGCCAATTGCCAATTACTATATAACCAGCACGAGAAACAACTGGGCTCAACATGAAACCCAGATTGATAATCTAATTGCTGAGGGGGAAATTGAACACAACTGGGCCAACAATGGCAACCCAGTTTCATGATTTAAAACTAATACTTGAAGCAAACTACATTTTTTATGCAAGTCTTGAGTTTGAAAACAAATGCTAGTAAGTCTTGCCACATCTGCACAGATGCACAACGAAAATTCTTAAGCTCAAATCACATTCCGTAATAAAATGCCAACCTTAATGTTATATAGTTCAAACACCATTATTTCGTCTTTTAACATAGTAGAAATCCGTTTTTAGCCAAAACAAAACTAACATGATGTCAAAAGAATGCATCTACTAAAACCTATCTAACTGCCAGGTCTTTTAAAGAATGAAAAAGTGCTGACTGATTTCACCACAAACTAAATAGAATCAAAACTAACTTAAGGTTCAAAACTGATACTTTTCAGCAGAAATCATAGAAATTGACTTAGAACACAACACCATCATACAACTTACAAGTTATTCACTAAGTTATGTCCATATCTTAATAGTACGATATTAAATATAATGACAAAAGTTTAGCTATTAAAACTAAAATCCAGCTATAAGATACTTGACAAGAATTCTGGACCCACATACTAAGTAAAGGCCTAATACAACCCTTAGAAGGAAACTATCATTTAGCAAAAGCAAAATACAAAGAATAAAACATTGTAGTGCAGAAAAATAAGGCTAGAGTATAATCAAATGAGTTGATGTTGTGCTTAAAACCCCACATTTCAATTTCATGCTTCAAATCGAGCTTCACATTCAATGGGATCTAGAAACAAGTACCTGGGAATTAAAAGGGAATCAAGAAGGATGAAGAGTTAGCAACAACAGCAACAGAATCGGCTTAAAATCCCAGCAATACCAAACAAAAACCAACTTCTTCAAACCAGTAGAGAGCCCAAATGAATACCCCTCTTTGAAAACTCAAATAATCTGATCAAACTCGGAAGTTTTAAGGCAGAATTGAACCAATTTTGACCAAAGAACTGCAGGAATTTCAGTGTTCTTTTAAAGCTTTTAAAACTCAGCCGTTTGCAAATTTTTAGTGTTTCTAAGCCTCTAAAATCTCTGACTTGATTAAGAAGTAAGGGCCTTTTATAGTGAAGTTTTAGGGTAGCAGAAACGAGTTCAGACTTTGCTCATTAATCCTTTTTCAATTTTCATTTTTGCTATTGAGTCCTTAGTTTAAAAATCTGTTTGTTAAACCAGCCCCAAACCCACCTTCCTAGCAGCTTTCTAAATCAGTTACCGAAGATTCTCCTACTTAAAATCCTTAGACTACCCCTTAAACCCTCTGTTTTTACTCCTGGAACCAATCGGGTCAAATTGACCCAAGACTTAAACCCAAATGAATGGGTTGTTCTTGAAAATGGGTCAGAAATGGCCCCAAGGCCCAAACCACATCAGCAATCCATTTTGGGTAATTCACAAGAAATAGAAGAAGAAATAACTTTGAATAATTTCAAAACTAAAAATATAAACTAAGTGACTGATTTCCTTTTAAACTAAACAATGATCTATAGTTAAACTAAATGACCAAATTAACACAAAATCTAATTAAGCTGGATATAAGACTAAAATAAAATCAGAAACTTAACATGACCTAAATAAAAGCTAAACAAGCAAAATGCACAAACCAAACAAAATTAACGAAAATTTTAAAAGAAAGCTGGAAAACACACGGAATAAATTTGAACACCAAACAAACAAGGAAAACCTAAATTCAGAAGTTAAAACTTTCACCAATTTCATCAGAATAAACTAAACTAAGGAAAGTAGAAGAAAAAGAGGGGAACAGATGGTGAAACAACAAAAACGGACAGAAAAGATGAAGAAGACTTACCAAATTAAACTCGAAGCCAGCACTGGACGCCTTGATTTAAATGAAACTGATGCTAATCACTTGTTCTTTGTCAAGAACAAATGAACATCATCAATTTGCATTGAATCAAACTTCAAAACTCGAAAGAACTGGAAGCCTATGGTCATGCATGCCAACAGATTCAACGGAAGTTGATTTTGGGCTTTAGGGATTCAACACTAAATTCTAGATTCGAGCAGATGCCAAATGAATCGAGGGAAACTTGTTAGAGATTGGGAAAGGGGAGACCATAGGGGTTTTGTGGTGTTGATTTGGGGCCTTTGAGGCGGCGCTGCCACAGGGGTTTTGTGGTGTTGATTCGGGGCCGATTTGAGGTGGCGCTGCCACCGGAGAAGGTTGGCATTTTGGGGCGGCGCTCTAGGGTTCTTGAAAGAGATAAGAGATATGGACGGGAGGGGGGTGTTGTGTTTGGACTTAGGCTATCTCTGAGGTTTTCAGACAGATTTAATTAAAATGGGGCAAGTGGTTTTAGCCGTTGGATGAGGATAGATGAAGGGCTAGCATTAGTTTGAATAGGGGAAACTCAAGACGATGTTTTTTGGATACTTGAACGGGCGGACCGGGTTAGGACACAGGTTTAGGCTAGTTTTTGAATGGGAAATGGGCAAAATCGTTTGGGCCTGGGGGATTTTAATTGAATTGGCCCAAAAAATCAAACTTCTTTTATTTCTTTTCCTTTTCTTTTCATTTTCCAATTTTTTTTCTTTTTCAAATTAAAATAAAAACCTAAATTAACTCTTAAAAACTAAATTAACCTACCAAATTATATTAAATACTCAACATATTTACAGTAATTAATTAAGTCCTAAATTTAAAGAAGAACTATAAAATTCAAAATTAAATAGTTAAAATGCAAAAATGAACTATTTTTGTGATTTTTTATATTTTATAAAACAACTAAGTTAATAAGTAATCTAAAAATATAAAATAAAATCCTAAATGCAAATGCAATGTATTTTTGTATTTTCATGAATTAAATAAAATTAAACATGCGCAGACAAATGCAAACAATTAACAAAATGCTACAAAAATCTACGAAATTGCGAACAATGAGAAAATTTTGGTTTTCTTGAATTTATGGGGTTAATTCACATAGGGCAAAAATCACGTGCTCACAGCTTCCCCTCTTTGCTCGGAAACACGAAGAGTTTTCGTGCAAAGATAAAGTGAGCGGATACGAGCGAATTTTGCCCATTTGAATACTCTGTGGGAAGCATTTTTGAAAGATTTGACCGCACCCTGCTTCCGAGGTTGCCTACTTATCCTTGGCTATAAAGGAATCAGGTCAGTGTAGTTCGGGAAGTCTCGGTAGCTGGGACTACCAGGAAGCTGTGATTTCACTGTTGCTGTTGCTACTACTACTTACTGAACTCCTTATTACACCAAGACAAAATAAAAGAAGCTAGACAAAACTATGATCTATGAATTACAAGAATCCTATCTATATCTTCAAACTTGATCTTGCAGTTCCTGTTGCTCTGTTGACTCGTACTTTCCAGGTGAAATTCCTTTGTTTCTTACTTGAATTGTAATTTGAGATGCTTTCCCTTTTCTCCTGGTGGGCGCCTGATTGCTGAACTTGAACCGTCTTCCTTTGACCACTGTTGCCTTCTCTTTGTTCTCTAGGTGGGCTCCTAATTTTCAACACTTGAATTATCTTCCTTTCCTCCGAAACTTGCCTTGTTCTCCAGGTGGACTCCTGACTGCCGATCTTCCTTTGAATATTGTTGCTTCCCTTTGTTCTCCAAGTGGGCTCCTGATTGCTGTCTTCCTTTGAACATTGCTGCTTCCCTTTATTCTCCAAGTGGGCTCCTGATTACCAACATTTGCGCGGCTTTTCCTCGAAACTTGAACTGCTTCCCTTTGTTCTTCAGGTGGGCTCCTGATTGCTGAACTCCTTTGAACCTTGCTGCTTTCCCTTTGTTCTTCAAATGGGCTCCTGATTGCTAAACTCTTTTGAACCTTGCTGTTTCCCTTTATTCTTCAGGTGGGCTCCTGATTGCTGAACTCCTTTGAACCTTGCTACTTCCCTTTGTTCTTCAGGTGGGCTCCTGATTGCTGAACTCCTTTGAACCTTGCTGCTTTCCTCTGTTCTTCAGGTGTGCTCCTGATTGCTGACACTTGAATTGCTCTCCTTTTGTTCTCCAGGTGGGCTCCTGATTACCGATAATTGAACTGATTCTCCCTTTGTTCTTCAGGTGGGCTCCTTACTTCCCACACTTGAATCGCTTCTCCCTTTGTTCTTCAGGTTGGCTCCTGATTACCGACACTTGAACTACTTCTCCCTTTGTTCTTCAGGTGGGAACCTGATTACCGACACTTGAACTGCTTCTCCCTTGGAATTTGATTTGTTTTCCCTTTCTTTCTAGGTGGATGCTTGATTACAACAGAATAACCACAACAGAGAAAATTTCTTGCCCCAGTTTGGTAGTTGGGCACATCGGTGAGTGTTAATTGAATCATGTTACCAAATATCTCTAAGAATTTACAAGCTAGATCCCAATGACAATTTTAAAGTTAAATTATATCTTCTAAAGGTACGACTTCCGCTAAATCTTGTTATCTAAGAAAGTATTAAAACTATATCCCATTATCCAGGAGGGTCCTGAAAATCAAAATCAAGCCTTATCTTAAGAGTGACAACTTTAAGGCTAAATTATACTTCCTTACAATAGAACTTACGCTAAACCTTGTTATCTAATGGAAGCCTTAAAGCTAAGTTCCATTATTCAAGAGGGTCCTGGAAATTTTGAATTGAATCATATCCTAAGAATGAAAACATCAAAGCCAACTTATGTTTCTTTAGGGTAAGACTTATGCTAGATCTTGTTACTCATGAATGTTTTGAATTTTAAACTAGGTCCCATTATCCAGGAGGGACCTGAGAATTTACGGTCAAGTCTGTCTGGTGCTTGCTTTTTCTTACGTAGGGTTTCTCCGAAACAAACAAAATTTTCTACCCCTGTTTCAAATCAAAGAAAAATCTTGTTAGTTTAAAAATATATGGTGGTTAGTTTGTGGCATTCTTGTCAAAGATGGCTTTTCCCTTGCCGTGCTTTGCTTTGACTGGCTGCCTTGAACTGGCTGATGGTGGTTTGACTTTTTGACTGATCCTCAATCGTAGGACCCTGGATGACCCGAGTGCTCTATACCTAAACCGTTGTTTTACATTTCTGACCCTTCTATCTGAACCTCTGCATTTGCCCCGAAATTACTAAACCATTCCATCGATGGAACTTTCACTGACACTTTATGTCCCATTTTACATCATACTATCTCTAGCATGCTCTGGCCGCACTGTGCTTTGTGCAATTTTGGAAGTTGGTAGTGAGCTTTGAAATCCTTTCTTGTTTGCTTAAATAAAACTGACATTGGAAACATCTTAGAGAAATAGACCTAAAAGAAATGAAATGCAATGACTTTGAGAGTTAGGAATAAGGAAGAAAAATCCAAAATAGGATGACTATTTGAAGGGGAAAAAGAAAAGAGACTTATCTGAGTGGAACAGCTGGTACCAATGATCATGACATGCATTTTGGATTAATCAGCCCAGTCTATCCAACCCATCAACTTTCAGTTGTCATACTTTATGCCCCGAGATCATCAGAGCCCAATTTCTTCACCAAATCACTGACCCTATTCGGCCTGCGTTGCCCTGAAGGGTTTTCACCAACAAACCTCTCTCATTTGTTCATCTCTCAACTCGCTGTCGCCTTACGGTGCCCGTGAGGGTTTTCACCAAAAAGGCTCTCTCATTTTTCATTTCTCTTGCTCAGAACAGAGTGTTGCCCTTGATATGAGTCACCTCTACTTGCTCGATTCGGCATCTCTTAAAGACTGGTCGGAAGGTCTTTCTTTGGACCGTAATATGGGCTTTTGGATAGGGTTAGAAACAAAGGGTATCATAAGGCTCAAAAATAGCTTTAAAAGGGCTCAAAATTACAGCTTTTGGAATTAGATCTCTTACAACAACCACAACTTCTGCCCCAGTTTTTTTGCTTAGGGACTTTTGAATTTTTATTTTGATGGGACCGAACCGTGAGGCTGCCTACGTATCCTTAAAAGGAATTAGGTCGAACGTAGTTCATGACATAGGAATTACTTTGTTGTTGTGATTTTTTCCTTTCTTTTCTTTTCTTTTCTTCTTTTTTCTTTACTTTTTTTCTTCTTCTTTTTTCACTCTTTTTCATTCTTTTCTTTCTCTTTTTCTCTTATCTTTTTCTCTCCTTTCCTTTACTTATCTTGTGCGTTCATGTTCCTGAATTTTGTTACTAATTCCAAAAGAGGGGTATGAAAGGAAATAAATAAGGCTTAAAGGGGTAACAAAGGATAAAATGTTTAAATAGCAGAACAAAATGTCTTCGTCATTCCAATCTTCAAAACATGTCAAGTACAAACAAACATAATTTAAACCAAAGAAATCATACATAATATCTTTTGACTGCATCAAAATTGATAGCCATATCTACACATTTGCCTTCTATATCTGTTAAATACAAAGCACCATTGGACAACACTCTCGTTAAGATGAACGGCCCCTGCCAATTTGGGGCGAACTTACCTTTTGCTTCAGCCTGATGTGGAAGAATGCGTTTCAATACTTGTTGACCCACTTCAAATTTTTGGGGACGCACCTTCTTGTTGTGCGCTCTTGCTATTCTCTTTTGATACAACTGGCCATGGCATACCGCTGCCAATATTTTCTCATCAATCATTGCTCCAGACGGGTTTTGACCTACTCATTATCATCAATTTCAGCTTTAGCAACGATCCGAATGGATGTAATTTCAACCTCCGCGGGTATTACTGCTTCTGTGCCATATACCAACAAATAAGGAGTTGTACCTACTGAAGTGCGAACAGTAGTGCGATAACCCAACAACTCAAAGGGAAACGTTTCATGCCATTGCCTGGAACCCTGCACCATTTTTCGAAGTATCTTCTTTGTATTCTTGTTGGCTGCCTCGACTTCTCCATTCACCTTGGGGTGATAGGGGGTGGAATTGCGATGCGTAATCTTAAACTGCTGACACACTTCTTTCATTAGATGGTTGTTAATATTAGCACCATTATCTATGATGATCACCTTTGGGATTTCGAACCGACAAATGATATTTGAATGAAAGACTTGAAAGTTTTAGCTTCAACCCACTTAGTAAAATAGTCAATGGCTACCAGAATGAACCTGTGCCCATTGGATGCTGTTGTCTCAATTGGTCCAATGACATCCATGCCGCAAGCAACGAAGGGCCATGGTGCAGACATTGTGTGCAATTCGGATGGCGGAGAATGAATCAAATCTCTGTGTACTTGGCATTGATTACACTTGCGCACAAAACTGATACAATCTTGCTCCATGGTGAGCCAATAATAACCTGCTTGGAGAATTTTCTTCGCCAGAACATACCCACTCATATGCGGCCTGCAAACCCCAAAATGTACTTCGGTCATGATAGTTCATGATTTTCTAGCATCTATGCATCTTAACAAACCAAGATTTGGAGTCATTTTGTACAAAACTCCTCCACTGAAGAAAAACCCACTTGCCACACGTTGAATTGTTCTTTTTTGATCCCCCGTGTCTTGTACCGGATACACCCCCATTCTGATGTACTCCCTGATGTCGTGGAACCACGACTCACCATCAAGTTCTTCTTCTACCATGTTATAGTAAGCATGTTGATCGCGGGCTTGAATATGCAGAGGGTCGACATAAGCTTTGTTCGATGGTGCAACATTGACGACAAGGTAGCCAAAGCATCGGCAACCTCATTATGGATCCTTGGAATATGCCTGAACTCTACTGATCGAAACCGTTGACAAAGATCATGCAAACATTGTCGGTATGGTATGAGCTTTAAATCTCGTGTTTCCCATTCTCCTTGAATCTGGTGCACCAGAAGGTCCAAATCTCCCAAGACCAAGACTTCCTGGACACCCATGTCTACAGCTAACCTCAAACCCAAAATGCATGCCTCGTACTCGGCCATGTTGTTGGTACAATAGAAACGAAGTTGAGCTGTAACAGGGTAGTGATGCCCTATTTCAGAAATGAGTACAACTCCTATCCTGACACCTTTCATGTTTGTAGCTCCATCAAAGAAGAGTTTCCAACCGGGCTTTTCCTCCTTCTCGACCTCTTTAATGTGCATTACCTCTTCATCTGGGAAATAAGTTCTCAATGGTTCATATTCCTCATCGATCGGGTTCTCGGCCAAATTATCGGCCAATGCTTGGGCTTTAATCTCTGTCCGAGTCACATATATAATGTCAAACTCTGTGAGCAAGATCTGCCACTCTGCGAGCCTTCCTATGGGCATAGGCTTCTAAAAGATATACTTTAACAGATCCAAGCGAGAAATGAGGTAAGTAGTTTAGGATGAAAAATAATGCTTCAACTTCTATGCTACCCAAGTTAGGGCGCAACATGTCCTTTCAAGGTGAGTGAACTTAACCTCATAAGATGTGAACTACTTACTGAGATAATAGATGGCTTGCTCCTTTCGGCCAGTGATGTCATGCTAACCCAACACACAACCAAATGAATTATCCAGGACTGTCAAGTAAAGAATCAAAGGTCTCATTGGTTCTGGTGGGACCAGCACAGGTGGGTTTGACAGGTACCCCTTTATCTTATCAAATGCTTCTTGACACTCATCAGTCCATTTGACCACAACATCATTCTTTAACTGCTTGAAGATAGGCTCACAAGTTGTCGTGAGCTGAGCAATAAACTTCTTGATGTAGTTCAGCCTCCCTAATAGACTCATCACCTCGGTCTTATTCCTCGGCAGTGGCAATTCCTGGATAGCTTTGATCTTTGACGGATCCAATTCAATACCTCGATGGCTGACTATGAATCCCAACAGTTTTCTGGATGGAACACCAAATGCGCACTTGGCGGGGTTAAGCTTAAGATTGTACCTGCGAAGCCTCTGGAAAAATTTCCTCAAATCTCCCACGTAGTCGGCCTGCTGCTTTGACTTTACGATCACATCATCCACGTAAACCTCAATCTCCTTGTGTATCATGTTATGGAACACAGTAGTCATTGCCCTCATGTAGGTTGCCCCAATATTTTTTAAACCGAATGACATTACCCGATAGCAATAAGGTCCCCATGGCGTGATGAATGCCGTCTTTTCCGCATCTTCCTCATCCATTAAAATCTGATGATACCCTGCATAGCAATCCACAAAAGATGTTTGGCATAATTATCGATCAAAATATGGATATTTGGCAGTGGGAAGTTATCCTTTGGACTTGCTTTGTTGAGATCGCGGTAATCAACACACACTCTGGTGTTGCCATCCTTCTTTGGCACTGGCACAACATTAGCTAACTAAGTGGGATATCGTGTGACCCGAATGACCTTTGCGTCCAACTGCTTGGTGATTTCTTCCTTAATCTTCACACTCATGTCAGTTTTGAACTTCCTCAACTTCTGCTTGACGGGAGGGAATGCCAGGTCAGTTGGCAATTTGTGAACCACCAAGTCAGTGCTTAGACCCTGCATGTGGTCATATGACCATGCAAAAATATCTTTATATTCAAATAGTTCTTTGATTATTTCTTCCCTGATCTGTGGTTCAAGATGGACACTTATCTTAGTTTCTCTAGCATTATCTGGGTCCCCTAAATTGATTGCTTCCGTATCATTCAGTTTGGGCTTGGGTTTTTTTTTCAAAATGATTTAATTCCTTACTAATCTCTTCAAAGGCCTCATCCTCATCATATTATGATTCATCATCACACTCTATTTCTTGAATTATTATTTCAGAATTAGATTGACTTTTAAGACTGGGCCGAAGATTCATCATGCATGTCATATAATTGAAATCAGCATAAAAAGAACTGTACAGAGAAGAAAAGAAAAAACAAAATAAAACTATCAGGAATGATGGAAAAGGGAAATTACATTTTATTGAAAATAAAGGATAACATGGTTTGTACATCCAAACGGACAAAAAATAAAATCTGAATTACAACCCTGGAATAACCAGATAAACTGAAAGAAAATCAAAGCAAACTACCAAAACTCCTTCCGGGTAAGGACAGGAGTAGCCTTCCAATTGTTAAGCTTTGCATTCGGCCGGACAAACTGCACATTTGCCTTGCTAGAACCTTCTCCAACTTCCACCATGTTCACATCATCTAACAACCTCTGGAACCTTTCAATTAACTCTTCATCAATGTCAACCACAGAACTTGGAACTATTGTCACTGGCGTTTCCTGGCACCGGGCTTGACAAAAGACCTGGAGAGATGCGGGATAGGCTTTGGAAGTGCCCACGCCTTCTGTTTCAACTTTCTAGCCCTTTTCACATCTGCTGCTGTGGGTTTGAATCCCAGACCGAACGTACCCAATTTTTCAGAGAGGGACACTGGCTCTACGATACCCTGCAGAGATGCACCCAGACCTTTACTGGGCACAAAACCATTTTTCAGCATTTCAAAGGCCACCATGACCGATGCGGAGGTTATCTTTGGAGTTGGAACACATTTTCCCTCTCGAACCTTCTCGACCGGCACTGTTTCAAAAACTTGATAGACCCAAGGCCCTTTGTCATCTTCAACTTCAACGAATGGGACAGAGGCATTACTTGAGCACACAAATTATCTTCACCATGTACGACGATCTCTTGTCTATCCCATTCGAACTTGACCATCTGGTGCAGAGTGGACAAGACTGCTTTGGCGGCATGAATCCAAGGTCGACCTAATAGCAAATTGTAAGAGACGGCTACGTCTAGCACCTGAAAGTCCATGGTGACTTCCACCGGTCCTATTGTCAACTCAAGCACTATATCACCAACTGAATCTTTCCCTCCACCATCAAATCCCCGAATGTAGATGATGTTCTTGTGAATCCTCTCATCATCCACTTTCAACTTGTTCAGAGTAGAGAGAGGGCAGATGTTTGCACTGGAACCATTTTCAACTAATTCCCTGGTAACCACAGAATCTTCATATTTTACCGTAAGATAGAGAGCTCTGTTGTGTTTAGTACCTTCCATAGGCAACTCATCATCAAAGAAAGTGACCCTGTTCACCTCAAATATTTTGTTGGCGATCTTTTCCAGATGGTTCACTGAAATTTTGTCGGGAACGTGAGCCTTATTCAAAATTTTCATCAAGGCCCGACGATGCTCGTCTGAGTGGATTAACAATGACAACAATGAAATTTGAGCAGGCGTCTTTCTCAACTGCTCCACGATGGAATAGTCTTGTACCTTTATTTTTCTCAGAAACTCCTCTGCCTCTTCTTCAATCACTGCTTTTTTCACTAGAACTGGGTTATCTCTGGATGTTTTAGCTTTCCTTAACTCTTCCGGAGCAAAGCATCTACCCGAACGAGTTAATCCATGGGCCTCATTGACTTTTTCTTTCACCTCCTTTCCTTTGTAGGTCATTATCACCTGTTCATAGTTCCACAAGATAGCCTTGTTGTTGACTATAGTTCCACAGGATAGCTTGATGATGACAGGATCCGTACGAGCACCCTCTACAATTATGATAGGCTTGTTTTCCACTATTGGCATAACCACTTTTGACTTTTCTTGTTTTGCTGCAACATCACTTGGGGACCCTTTCTTGACTACCGCAGATGGTTCACCTTTTGTCCCACTGAACTTGTTCACTGATCCTTCAATCGTGGGTTTTTTGACTAGCTTGACCTCACTGGACCAAATCATTATGACGGTCTGCGAAGGCTTCTTGGGCTCCCCTCCCTTATGTACTATCTTGATCATGTTCGTTTCCTGATGGGTTGGCAACGAGTTCTGGTTAATGTTGGGTGCCTCTGGAGTTTAGACTTCAATCCGGTTTGTGTCAATGAGCTTCTAGATGTCATTTTTCAAGTGCCAGCACTTCTCCGTATCATGCCCCGGAGTACTAGAACAATATTCACAGCTTACAGAGTAATCAAGATTCTATGGAGGAGGGTTTGGCAATTTCAACTCAATCGGCCTCAGCATATCCAATTGCCTTAATCTGTGGAACAAACTAGTATAGGACTTCCCCAGCGGGGTGAAGGTTTTCTTCCGCTGCAACCTCGCGTTTTTAAATGCTTGATTGGGCCAGAAACCTGGGCCGACAAGGTTTTGGTAGGTTCGTGAGGGTGGGTAAGCATTTTTTGGAGCTGGGTAGGTATTTTGTGGGGCTGGCGCATGCCACTGTGCGTGAGCAGGAGGTTGAGTGTATGTTTGGGCATGATGGACAGAAATATGAGGGTCTGGTGATGGGAAGTAATGCTGGGGTGGATTATACGGGGTTTGGGTATAGGTTTGATGGTGGGGTCGATGCTGAGTATAATGGTGTGACGGGCCCCTGGGTCCAAACCATGATCCTGAATCAATTGTTGCCACATCTTCTTTCTTCTTCTTTCCGATTACTCCCCCAGTACCATTTTGAATGGCTTGGGTAGTTGCCTTAATAGCCGAGTAACTCATGATTTTGTTTGATTTAAGCCCTGTCACACCTCCTTTTCTACCTCCACCCCCGGAAAGGAGTGTATATGGGAGTTTTTCCAATTAAAGGACAATCGAAACGGGATTACTTACATTAAATTCAGAGTCTCCACTTGAGATAATTTATGGTGTCCCGAGTCACTGGTTGGAATCCCGAATCAAGGAAAATATTGACTCTGTATTACAGTCAGCGAGCCAGAAATCCAGGTAAGGAATTCTATTAACCCGGGAGAAGGTGTTAGGCATTCCCGAGTTCCGTGGTTCTAGCACGGTCGCTTAACAATTTATACTTGGCCTAATTATCTGACTTATTACACGTTTTAAACTTATCGTGTATTTTTAGCTTTTATAAATTTCAGAAGTCAGACAAGCTCAATGGAACAGTAGTAACTTTTTTAGTAGTTTCAGTTTTTTCTCACTTCTCCCCTCTCTGTATCCAAATCTCCTCTTTTTAATCTCTCTCAGAATCCCTCCTTTTTATCTCTCCTCCCATTCCTCTTTTTCTCTCCTCCTCTTCTTTCTTTCTAATTTTCAGCTCCCTTAAATGGGCATTCCATTAGTGCATTTTCCACTACAACTTATCTTTTCATTTTTAAATTATCCACTCAATTAGTCCACTCAATTATCCACTCAATTATCTAATCTATTAGTGCAATCCTAACCTTACTATCCACTAGAAACTTCTTAAGTTAGGTGAATATCCCTTTTTATTAAACAATTCTCAAACTATATTCTGAAATCCGAATTATTTGATCAGAACTACTGAAAGTTCTGATTGTTTGCAAACTTGCACAAACAATTCTATAAAAATAAAAATCATCAAGCAGCCAAACCAAACAACATCAATTTTTGAATATATAAGGGAAAAGAAATCAGAAAATACCCCAAACATGAGTGATTTAGAATTGAAACAAACAAGAAATAACCAAAGAAATGAACTCATTTGTGATTCGATCTTTAATTAACACCAAATTAATTAGACTTGTTACTAAACAAATTCTAAAAAAATTTAAATTATAAAAAAAATCTAGTTAAACTGACCAGAGAAGTAAAACAAATACTAAAAAAATAATAATCAAGAAAACTTACCGGCTCAACTGGACAACTTGATACCCAAAATTTCCTTTTAGATTTCATCGCCAAATGATGTTAGTCACTTGTTCTTTGATAAAAGCAAGTGATTAACACCATTTCGTGATGAAACCGGCTCTAAAGTTATCATCACTTCTCGAGTTTAGGTTTGGCTTTAGAACTCGGACCCTTGAATTTATGATTCACGCAGATCGAGCCCCATTCGAAGGAAACTAGTCATGGATTAGGGAAGAGGGAGTTGTGGTGGTTCTACGGTGTGAATATGGGGTCGATCGGGTGAGCTAGGGTTCAGGGTCAAATATTCGATGCAAGATTCGAAGAGTTATGGGATGATTTGAGGAAAAGGGAGTGGGGATTTGGCATGAGGGGAGTGGGGGGGGGTTCTATGGTGTTAATTTGGGGCTGTCTGGGCCACCAGAACCGCCGTGAGGCGATTTCCGATGGGCGGGGGACGGTTGTGTGAGGCGGTGCATTTCTGGGTCTCTGAAGAGACGAGTGTGTGTGTGGGGGGGGGTGTTTGGTATATTAAATTAGTCAGTTAATTTGGGTCGTTGGATGATAGGAATCCAACGACTCCGATTAACTTTCTGATGAAATAGGGTCGTTTTGTGTAGTAACTGGGTGGTCCGAGTATGGGAATGGGTCGGGTTGTGGGGAAGGTTTGGGACCGTCCGATCAGGTTGGTTCAATGGTCCAGATCTAAACAACCGAAACGACGTCGTTTGGTCTAAGCTGTGACGGACCGGACTGTGCTTGTGTTGTGCTGGGTTAATTATTTGGGCCTGAGATTTAATTTAAAATTTGGCCCAAATTTGACTTCCTTCTCTTTCATTAATTCTTTTTCTTTTTTTTTCTTCTTTTTTTTCTTTTAAAAATTAAACTTAAAAATCCTAAATTAAATTATAGAAGATTTAAATTAGCTTAAAATATTAATTAACTTTAAATAACACCTATCACAAATAATTAAACACTTAAATTAAAAGAAAATCACACAATTTGACCAAAATACAAAAATATGTTATTTTTTGTGAATTTTCATTTTTGTAAAACACCTAATTATTAATTAATTCTAAAAAATGTAAAAATCAAATCTTAAATGCAAATGCTATATTTTTTTGTATTTTTGATGCATTAATAAAATTAAACATGCACACAAATACATGCAAACAATCGGGAAAATCACATAATAATTCCTAAAATAACACATAATTAAAGCCAAAACCTAATTTTGGGAATTATTTTGGAGTAATTCGTATGAGGCAAAAATCACGTGCTCACAGCTACCCCTCTTTGTCCGGAAACACGAAGAGTTTTTGTGCAAAAATAAAGTGAACAGATACGAGCGATTTTTGCCTGTTTGAACACTCCGTGGGAAGCATTTTTTGAAAGATTTGACCGAACCTCTGATTCAAAGGTTTCCTACATATCCTTGGCTATAAAGGAATCTGGTCAATGTAGTTTGAGAAGTTTTGGTAGTTGGGACTACCATGAAGCTGATGTTTTACTGTTACTGTTGTTGTTGCTGCTGATACTGCCTACTGACCTCCTTATTGCACCATGACAAAAATGAAGAAGCTAGACTAAGTTATAATCTATGCTTTACAAAGATTTATTTCCAAACTTGATCTTGTGACTGACGTTGCCTCGTTGACTTGTATCTTCCTCATAAGTTCCTTTGTGGCTGACTTGAATGATATTCTTTGAAATGCTTTCCCTTCTTCTCCAGGCGGGCACCTGATTGCTGACCCTTTAAATGTCTTCCTTTGACTATTGTTTCCTTTCCTCTGTTCTCCAGGCGGGCTCCTGATTATTTGAAATTTGAATTGCTTCTTCCCTTCGTTCTCCAGGCGGGCTCCTGACTACTTGAAATTTGAATTGTATTCCTTTGTTCTCCAGGTGGGCTCCTGATTTCTGAGACTCGAAATGTATTTCCCTTGTTCTCCAGGTGGGCTCTTGATTGCTGAAACTTGAATTGTATTCCCTTGTTCTCCATGTGGGCTCCTGATTGCTGGAACTTGAATTGTATTCCCTTGTTCTCCACGTGGGCTCCTGATTTCAAAAAAATAGACAATAGTAAAGAAAAATTTCTGCCCCAGTTTGGTAGTTAGGCATATATGTGAGTGTAAACTAAATCAGTAAGAACTTGAAAGTGGAAACTTGAATTGTACTCCCTTGTTCTCCAGGTGGGCGCCTGATTGCTGAAACTTGAATTGTTGTTCCTTGTTCTCCAGGTGGACGCCTGATTGTTGATACTTCAACTGTTATTCCTTGTTCTCCAGGTGGACGCCTGATTGCTGATACTTCAACTGTTGTTCCTCGTTCTCCAGGTGGACGCCTGATTTAAAAAAAACACACAAAATAAAAGAAAGTTTTCTGCCCCAGTTTGGTAGCTGGGCGCATCTGTGAGTGTTAAACTGAATCATATTACCAAATATTATTAAGAATTTGAAAGCTATGTCCCATTATCCAGGGGGGTCCTGACAACTCCTAACTAAACGACAATTTTAAATCTAAGCTATATCTTTTAAAGGCATGACTTCTGCTAAATCTTGTTATCTAAACCAGTTTTAAACTATGTCTCATTATCCAGGAGGGTCCTGATAACTTACGCGAACTTTGAAGCCAACTTATATTCTTTTTGGTGCACATTTGTCCTATATTTACTACTTATGATTGTTTTAAAGTTTAACCTAGGTCTCATTTTCCAGGAGGGTCCTGAAAACTTTAAATTAAATCATATCCTAGCAATAAAAGCTTTAAATCCAACTTATATTCTTTTGGGGGTACATTTATACTGGATCTTGCTACTCATGATTGTTTTAAATTTTAAACTAAGTCCCATTTTCCAGGAGGGTCCTGGAAATTTATATGATCAAACCTGCATGGTACTTGCTTCCCTCACAGGGTGCTTCCTGAAAAAAATGTCATCTTTACCCCTATTTCAAATCAAAGAAAATCTTGTCAGTTCAAAACGGGGTGGTTAGTTGTGGCATCCTTACTGGGGAGGGTTTTCTCTTTGCCCTGCTTTGCTTCAACAGACTGCCTTGAACTGGTTGAAAGGACTGTTTTGACCTCATGACTGATCCTCAACTACAGGATCCCCAACTATTGTTTTCACTTCTGACCCTTCTGTCTGAACTCATATATATCCCATGACATTACTGAACCATTCCACCGATTCCACTTTTTCTTACGCCCTATGTCTCATTTTTCATCATATTATCTCCAACATATCCTAGCTGTATTTTGCTTTGTGCAATTTTGAGTCTTGGTAGTATACTTTGACATTCCTTCTTATTTGTTGGAACAAGGCTAACCTTGGAAGAGCTTTAAGGGAGTAAAAATTAAAAGCAATGAAATGCGACGATTTTGAGAATTAAGAATAAAGAAGAAAATCCAAATTTGGATGACTGTTGGAGATAGGAAAAAGGAACTTATCTGAGCGTAGTCACTGACACCAATGATCATGGTATGCATTTTGGATTAATCAGCCCAGTCTATTTAACCAATTTCCTTTCCAATTGTTTTACTTTGTTCTCCAAGATTTCCACAACCCAATTTTACTTTCCACCAACTTACGTACCTTGTTCGACTTGCAGTGCCCTAAAGGGTTTTCACCGACAAACCTCTCTCATTCGTTTGTTTCTCAATTCCTTGTCGCCTTATGGTGCCCGCGAAGGTTTTCACTGATAAGACTCTCTCATTTTTACTTTTTCTCAGCTTTCGTCGCCTCATGGTGCCCATGAGGGTTTTCACCGATAAGACTCTCTCATTTTCACTTTCTCTCAGCTTTCGTCGCCTCATGGTGCCCATGAGGGTTTTTACCAATAAGATTTTCTCATTTTCATTACTTTTCCTGCTTGGACCAGAGTATTATCCTGATATGAATCACCTCTATTTGCTCAACTTGGCATCTCTCGAAGACTGGTCGGAAGGTCTTTCTTTGGACCGTAATGTGGCCTTTTGGATGGGGTTAGAAAGAAAGGGTATCAAAGACTCAAAACAATTTGACACGGGTTTAAAATTACAACTCTTGGAATCACATTTCTTATTACAAGTACAATTTCTGCCCCAGTTTCTTGCTTGGGGACCTTTTGCTATTTTATTTTACTATGACCGAGCCGTGAGGCTGCCTACGTATCCTTAACAGGAATCAGGTCAAACGTAGTTCACACCTGAATTTCCTTGTTGTTATACTTTTCACTTCTTTTCTTTTCTCTTTTCTCTTTTTCTTTCTTTTCCTTTTCTTTATGTTATTGATTCCAAAAGAGGGGTATGAAAGAAACAAATGCGGCTCAAAATAGGGAACAAAGGGTAAAGTGTTTAGATAGCAGAACAAATTGCCTTCGTAATTCCAATCTTTGAAACAATGCCAAGTACAAACAATCAACAATTATAACAAAGAAATCATACATAATATCTCTTGACCGCGTCAGAATTGATGGCCATGTCTATGCATTTTCCTTCAATATCTGTTAAACATAAAGCACCATTGGACAATACTCTGGTCATAATGAATGACCTTTGCCAATTCGGGGCGAACTTGCCTTTTGCTTCAACCTGATGTGGAAGAATACGTTTCAGCACTTGCTGACCCACTTCAAACTTTTGGGGACACACCCTTTTGTTGTACGCTTTTGTCATTCTCTTTTGATATAACTGGCCATGATATACTGCTGCCAATCTTTTTTCATCAATCAAGTTCAACTGCTCCAAACGGGTTTTGACCCACTCATCATCATCAATCTTAGCCTCAGCGACAATCCGAAGGGAAGGGATTTCAACTTCTACAGGTATTACTGCTTCAGTTCCATATACCAACAAATAAGGAGTTGCACCTACCGAAGTACGAACAATAGTGCGATATCCTAACAACGCGAATGGTAATTTTTCGTGCCATTGCCTCGAACCTTCTACCATTTTCCGAAGTATCTTCTTTATGTTTTTGTTGGCTGCCTCGACTGCTCCATTCGCCTTGGGAAGATTTGGGTCAGAATTGCGATTTGTAATCTTAAATTGTTGACATACCTCTTCCATCAAGTTACTGTTAAGATTAGCACCATTATCTGTGATGATCACCTTTGGGATTCCGAATCGACAAATGATAGTTGAGTGAACAAAATCGACCACTGCTTTCTTGGTCACTGATTTGAAAGTTTTGGCCTCAACCCACTTGGTGAAATAATCAATGGCTACCAGAATGAACCTGTGCCCGTTGGATGCTGCTGGCTCAATTGGTCCAATGACATCCACGCCCCAAGCAATGAAGGGCCATGGTGCCGACATTGTGTGCAATTCTGATGGTGGATAATGAATCAAATCTCTGTGTATCTGGCACTGATGACATTTGCACACAAAATTTATACAATCTCGCTCCATGGTAAGCCAATAATAGCCTGCTCGGAGAATTTTATTTGCCAACACATATCCGCTCATATGTGGTCTGCAGACTCCTGAATGTACTTCGGACATGACAGTCGTAGCTTGTCTAGCATCTATGCATCTTAATAATCCAAGGTCTGGTGTTCTCTTATACAAAACTCCTCCACTTAAGAAGAATCCATTTGCCAACCGTCGAATTGTTCTCTTTTGATCCCCCATGGCTTGCACTAGATATACCCCCATTCTAATGTATTCCTTGATATCGTGGAACCATAGTTCGCCATCAAGTTCTTCTCCAATCATGTTACAGTAAGTATGATGATCTCGGACTTGAATATGCAGAGGATCGACATAAGCTTTGTCCGGATGGTGCAACATTGATGCCAGGGTAGCCAAAGCATCGGCGACCTCATTATGGACCCTTGGAATATGCCTGAACTCCACTAATCGAAACCATTGACAAAGATCATGTAAACATTGTCGGTACGGTATGAGCTTCAAGTCTCGCGTTTCCCATTCTCCTTGGATTTGGTGTACCAGAAGATCCGAGTCTCCCAAGACCAAGATTTCCTGGATATCCATGTCTGCAGCTAGCCTTAGACCCAAAATACAGGCTTCATACTTAGCCATATTGTTGGTGCAATAAAATCGAAGCTGAGCCGTAACAGGATAGTGATGCCCTGTTTCAGAAATAAGCACAGCTCCTATCCCGACTCCTTTCATATTGGCAGCCCCATCAAAGAAAAGTTTCCAGCCTGGTTTTTCAATTTGCTCCAGTTCATCGATATGCATCACTTCTTCATCGGGAAAATAAGTTCTTAATGGCTCGTAATCTTCATCGATCGGGTTTTCGGCTAAATGATCGGCCAATGCTTGGGCTTTCATCACGGTCCGAGTCACATAGATGATGTCAAACTCTGTGAGCAATATCTACCACTTTGCAAGTCTCCCTGTCAGCATAGGCTTTTGAAAGATATACTTCAACGGATCCAAACGCGAAATGAGGTAAGTAGTGTAGGATGACAAATAATGTTTCAATTTCTGAGCCACCCAAGTTAGGGCACAACATGTCCTTTCCAGATGAGTGTACTTAACCTCATAAGTCGTGAACTTCTTTCTAAGATAGTAGATGGCCTATTCCTTTCTGCCGGTGATGTCATGTTGCCCCAGTACACAGCCAAATGAATTTTCCAAGACTGTCAAGTAAAGAATCAAAGGTCTTCCTGATTCTGGCGGAACCAGCACGGGTGGGTTTGACAAGTATCCTTTTATCTTATCAAATGCTTCTTGACACTCATCAGTCCACTTGACCATAGCATCCTTCTTCAGCAATTTATAAATAGGCTCACAAGTTGTTGTGAGCTGAGCAATAAACCTGCTGATGTAGTTCAACCTCCCTAACAGACTCATCACTTCAGTCTTGTTCCTCGGAGGTGGCAATTCTTGGATGGATTTGATCTTTGATGGGTCCAACTTGATGCCTCGCCGGCTGACTATGAATCCCAACAGCTTTCTGGATGGACCACCAAATGCGCACTTGGCAGGGTTAAGCTTGAGGTTGTACCTGCGAAGTCTCAAGAAGAATTTCCTCAAATCCCCAATATGGTCGGCCTGATGCTTTGATTTTATGATCACATCGTCCACGTATACCTCAATCTCCTTATGTATCATGTCATGAAACACTGTAGTTATTGCTCTCATGTAAGTTGCCCTGACATTCTTCAAACCAAATGGCATTACCCGGTAGCAATAAGTTCCCCACGGCGTGATGAATGCCATCTTTTCTGCATTTTCTTCATCCATTAAAATCTGATGATACCCGGCATAGCAATCCACAAAAGATCCTATCTCATGCTTGGCACAATTATCGATCAAAATATGGATATTGGGTAATAGGAAGTTATCCTTCGGACTTGCTTTGTTAAGATTGCGGTAATCGACGCATACTCTGATCTTGCCGTCTTTCTTTGGCACAGGCACGACATTAGCCAACCAAACAGGATATCGAGTGACCCGAATGACCTTTGCATCCAATTGTTTGGTGATTTCTTCTTTAATTTTCACACTCATATCAGTTTTGAATTTACTCAACTTTTGCTTGACGGGAGGAAACACTGGATCGGTGGGCAATTTGTGGACCACTAAATCAGTGCTCAAGCCCGGTATGCCGTCATATAACCATGCAAAAACATCTTTGAATTTGACGAGTTCTTTGATTAACTCTTCCCGGATCTTTGGCTCGAGGTGGACACTTATTTTAGTCTCTCGGATATTATCTGTGTCTCCTAAATTGACAGCTTCTGTATCATTCAGGTTGGGTTTGGGTTTTTCTTTGAAGTGAATTAAGTCCTTACTAATCTCTTCGAAGGCCTCATCCTCGTCGTATTCTGATTCGTAATCACAACCTACTTCTTGAACTATTATTTCGGAATCAGATTGGTTTTTAAGACTAGGCTGAGGATTCCTTATGCATTCCATATCAATAGAGCCAGCGTAAAAAGAACTATACAGAGAATAAAAACAAAATAAAAACCATCAGGAATGATAAAGAAAGGGAAACTGCATTTCATTGAATGAAACAAGGTTTGCACACTTCAAACAGACTGAAAGATAAAAATCTGGATTACAACCCTGGAATGATCCAGACAAACTGAAGGAAAATCAAAATAAACTACCAAGACTCTCTTCGAATGGGGAGAAGAGTGACTTTCCAATTATTAAGCTTTGTTTCTGGCCCAACGAATTGAATTTATGCGTTGCTAGGACCTTCACCACTTTCCACCATGTTCACACCGTCAAACAACCTTTCAAATCTTTCAACTAACCCCTCGTCAGGATTAATCATAGAACTAGGAATTGTTGTTACCGGGCGACGTCTGGTACCGGACTTGACAAATTATTTGGAAAGACGTGGGACTGGCTTTAGAAGGACCCATGCCTTCTGTTTTATCTTTCTGGCCCTTCTTATGTCTGCAGCAGTGGGCTTGAATCCCAAACCAAATGTTCCCAAGTTTTCGGGAAGAGACACCGGCTGTATGATGCCTTGCAAAAACAAGCCCAAACCTTTACCGAGTACAAAACCATTCTTCAACATCTCATAGGCTACCATGACTGATGAGGCAGTTATCTTTGGATTTGGAATGTATTTCCCCTCCGGAACTTTCTCTACCAACATCGTGTCTGAAACCTGGTAGACCCATGGTCCCTGGTCATCTTCCACTTCAATAACTAGTATAATGACATTGCTGCGAGCACATAAACTGTCTTCCCCATGCACAACTATTTCTTGTCTATCCCATTCAAATTTGACTACCTGGTGTAGTGTTGATGGGACTGCTTTAGAGGCGTGGATCCATGGTCGACCTAACAGTAAGTTATAGGAAACGACTATATCCAGCACCTGAAACTCCATTGTGAACTCAACTGGCCCTATCGTCAGCTCCAGCACTTTGTCCCGAACTAAATCTTTACCTCCGCCATCAAATCCCCGCACGCAAATACTGGTCTTATGGATCCTCTCATCTTTTATTTTCAACTTGCTTAGAGTGGAGAGAGGACAAATGTTTGCGCTTGACCCGTTGTCAACCAATACCCGGGTCACCACAGAGTTTTCACATTTTAATGTAAGGTAAAGAGCTTTGTTGTGCTCAGTACCTTCTACAGGCAATTCATCATCGGAAAATGTGACTTTGTTTACTTCGAAGATTTTGTTGGCTATTTTTTCCAAGTGGTTCACGGAGATCTTATCGGGAACGTGTGCCTCATTCAAGATCTTCATTAAAGCTTGACGTTGCTCATCCAAATGGATCAATAATGACAATAGGAAAATTTGAGCGGGCGTCTTTCTTAATTGTTCCACGATAGAGTAGTCATGCAGCTTCATTTTCCTCAAGAATTCTTCTGCTTCTTCTTCAGTTACAGCTTTCTTTATTAGTGCTGGATTATTTTTAGCTCTTCTTAACTCCTCGGGAGTAAAACACCTTCCCGAGCGAGTCAGACCCTGTACTTCACAGATTTCTTCTTTGACTTCCTTCCCTTTGTACATCACCATTACCCGTTCGTAATTCCATGGAATAGCCTTGCTGTTGATTATTGGTAACTGGTTTACTGGCTTAATAATAACCCGATCTGCGCGGGCTCCTTCCACGATTATGATGGGTTTGCTAGCCGCTCCCGGTACAATCACCTTCACCCCTTTCCTGTTTCGTTGCCACTTTGCTTAAAGACCCCTTCTCAACTGCCACAGATGGCTCAACACTCTTATTGCTCTGCTTGAGCACCAACTTCTCATCTGCTGATTGTTCATCTGTCTTGACTCCACTAGACCGAATCATCATGACGGTCTATGATGGCTTCTTGGGTTCTCCTCATGTATGCACTATTTCGATCATATTTGCCTCCTGATGGGCTGGCATTGGATTCTTGTTGATATTGGGTGCTTCGGGAGCTTGAACTTCAATTCTATTGGTATCAATCAGCTCCTGTATTGCACTTTTTAAGTGCCAACACCTTTCTGTATCATGACCCAGAGTACCAGAACAATACTCACAACTGACAGTATAGTCAAGATTCTTTGGAGGAGGATTTGGCAGTTTGGACTGTATCGGCCTTGGCATATCTAGCTGTTTTAGCCTATGGAACAGACTGGTGTATAATTCTCCCAATGGAGTAAAGGTTTTCTTTTTCTGCAACCTTTCACCCTTGAGTGCTTGACTAGGCCTAAAACTTGGTCCGGGAGTGTTTTGGTAGGCTCGTGGATGTGGATAAGTATTTGGTAGGACAGGAGCACGCTATTGAGCGTGGGCAAGAGGTTGATTGTATGCTTGTGCATGGTGGACGGAAAAATGAGGTTCTGGTGGAGGATAGTAGTGTTGGGGTGGATTGTGGTGATAAGTTTGTTGGTAGGGTCGAGGTTGATTGTAGTGGTAAAGTGAACCTCTGGATCCGGACCAAGTTCCTGAATCAACCATTGCTGCTTCCTCTCTCTTCTTCTTCCCAATCCCTCATATACCGCCCTGAATAGCCTGAGTAGTCGCTTTGATAGCCGAATAGCTCATGATTTTATTCGACTTGAGGCCTTCTTCTACCATGCCCCCCATCTTTACTACTTTGTTGAATTACTTTCCCACAGCTGAGACCAAATGGCCATAGTAAGTAGGTTCCAAAGCCTGTAGGAAGTAATCTACCATCTCACTTTCCTTCATTGGGGGATCTACCCTTGTTGCTTGCTCCCTCAACTGGAAACCATATTCTCTAAAGCTTTCACTGTGCTTCTTCTCAAGTTTAGTCAAGGACAGTCGATCTGGAATGATCTCAAGATTGTACTGGAAGTGACAAGCAAATGCTTGTGCCAGATCATCCCATGTGTACCATCTCCCATGGTCTTGGCAGGTGTACCATTCCAATGCTGATCCACTCAAACTCTGACTGAAGTAAGCCATTAACAATTCATCTTTTCCTCCAGCTCCCCTCATCTTGCTGCAAAAACCCCTCAAGTGGGCTACTAGATCGTCGTGTCCGTTGTATAGACCGAACTTGGGCATCTTGAAACCTGCCGGTAATTGCACAACCGGGAACAAACATAGGTCGTTGTAGGCCATGCTGACTTGCCCTCCTAACCCCCGCATGTCTCTGAATGATTGTTCTAAGCTTTTAAATTTCCTGAACATCTCCTCCTGTTCGGTATTTTTGACCGGTTTATCCGCTTCTATCGGGAGGTCAAAGTAAGGAGTATAGGAATGGGTTTCTGGAGCTTTGAAAGTGGGTTCCGAGGGGTAGTATTGGTTGTCCTAGGCCTGGAACATAGGCTCACTAGGAGATTTGTGGAGTGTAGCTGGTGGAGGTGCTACGAAGACAGGAGTTACTGATGGAGGAGGGTATGGAATTGGTTTAGGGGGTGGAGATTGTGGTGTATGAGAAGTGGTCCCCCGGTAGTTGTCACACCTCCTTTTTCGCCCGCGCCCCCGCAAAGGGGCACGGAAGGGAGTTTTTTCCAATTAAAGGACAATCGAACGGGATTTGTTTACTTATTTTTCAGAGTCGCCACTTGGGAGATTTAGGGTGTCCCAAGTCACCGGTTTAATCCCAAATCGAGGAAAAGAATGACTCTGTATTACAGTCTGCGTACCAGAAATCCGGATAAGGAATTCTGTTAACCCGGGAGAAGGTGTTAGGCATTCCCGAGTTCTGTGGTTCTAGCACGGTCGCTCAACTGTTATATTCGGCTTATTTATCTGATTTTTACAATTATGTACTTAGTGCAAATTATGATTCTTTTACCGCTTTTATTATTATTGTTGTTATTTTTACAAAGAATTGCAACGTCGTGAAAACGTATCTCGAACCTCGTCACAATCAATATACCCGAGGCTATCGACACGTCTCAACTCCGTTGAGATTTGGATTTGGGTCACATAAATGCACACCCGTATTTAAGGAAATAATTTTAATAAAGACGCGCCCTAAGCGACTAGCGTAGTGTTATTTTGGGCGAGGCCATGAAATTTTGCTAAACGGCCCGTCCCAGAGTCTAAGCAACTTCACAAACACGTATAGAGGGCCCCGCAGCTTGTGCATTTTTTTGTTTGGCGAGGCTCGTCTCATTTGTTATTTTGTTTTAAAGAATTGCAACGTCATGGAAACGCATTTCGAACCACGTCACAATCAATGTACTCGTGATTGGTCGACGCATTTCGACTACGTTGGGATTTGGATTTGGGTTACATAAATGCACACCCGTATATAAGAAGGTAAAATTAATTAAGGCGCGTCCTAAAGAGACTAACGTATTGTTATTTTAGGAAGATGCCGTGAAAATTCGCTAAACGGCCAACTCCGAAGTCTAACCAATTATTGTATACGTTTATTGAGGGCCCCACGATTTGTAATTTATTTGGCGAGGCGCGCCTCATTTTATTTTAAAGGTTGTCCTATAATGACTATGTTTCCTATTTCGTTTGTCTCTAAAATAAATGAAGAAAATGTCCTACTTTATTTACATACTTACGAGTTATTATAGTTAAGTTTCGAACATGATTCGTTAAATCTAAATGAACGTAGTAAGAGCAGTCCGTTTGACAGTTATGGGCCCAGGCCCAATGTGCATGGCATGAAACTGGGCATGGGCCATCCTTATTCCAATTGGGCCTAGTTAACTTATTTTATATATGTTTGACATTTACAAGGGGCTGAAATGTGAACCCGTGCTACCTAATTAAACAATGTTCCTATAAGTTTCAAAACAAGCCTTTTGTTCCATGAGGTAACTATTAAGTATTTAGAAATAGTCTAAGAGGCCTAACAGGCTTTTGAGATATACTATTTAACAAATAATACTGAAACAACAGAACATGTTTTCTACAACATCAATCCATTTTAACTAAGCATACAAGGGAGGAAGTTTACAACTAAACTACTACAAAACATTGTTCAGTTATACATAGCCCACACCTACATGATTCTAGTAGAAGACATGAACTATTATATGTATACCGCTTAATGTTCAATATACAACTAAAAGGTATTCAAAACAACTTCAACTCTTCATTTTTCATTCATGCCTCAAAATTTCAGCTTACATTGAACCAGTGGATCAGTTGTGTGCCTGATATTGGAAAGCAAAAGAAGAAGAGGAGTGATCAGTGCAGCAGTAGCATACACAGTAACAACAACAATAACAACCAGCAATCAATAGCAACAAGGACCCAGTGACAGATTTTTAAAGCCAAATAGAAACCCAGGACACTCAATGAAACAGTAACAGGTCACCCAAGTAGCAGACCCAGCAAAACCAGTTTGAAAAACCCAGCAATATCGAACAATCGACAGGCCAATGAAGCTATAACAGTATTGTATTCAGCAGTAAAGAAAAGACCTCTCTTTTTTAGTTTCTATCTCTCAATATGCTGAAAATAACTGTAAGAAAGCAGCCTAGAACCACATATCTCTAACTCTAGACTTTTCGATTCAAATTCCAGCCTATCTCACACTCAATATCCTCTGACTTATGAAGATTCAAAACCAGCACGGTTTTTTTGCTTTTTAAATTCTGAAATCTTAGTGTCCCGTCCCCCTTACTTTGTTCTAAATGAGCCTATTTATAGGCAAAGTAGGCAACCACAAGGCTGCCTTGATCCCTTCAGACCTTAACTCTGCCCATACCCCTTAACTTCCTATGCCTAAGTGTCTTTTCTTGATGCAAACTATTTGGTTCCCCACACTTGTTCCCTTTGTTTTAATCAATAGTCATGGGGCTTATAGTATTCATTTAATTCGCATGCTTGTTGTCTGGTTCCCCACTGACAATTATACTAATGTTATCTATTACCACTTGACATATTCTTAAATTAATTCCAATTAAACTCTGTCAAATGCCAAAATTACCCTTAACCCCCTGAAGATTACTGTTATGCCCTAACTCTTAATAGTCAGTATATAAACCCCTCTAAATTAAACTAATCATTGATTACTAACTATCAGATTATACAGCTGTGACCAATTCAATCCTATCCAAACATACAAACTGATTTCAGGCAGAAGGGATGAGGGAATGATGTTCATGTGGCATTAAAATGAGCGAGCCAGTTTGGTTCAAAGAAGCAATTGGATATGTTCAACAACTTCAACTCAATCACATAAGAACAGAAAAGAGGCAGAAATGACAAACACTGGAATGAACAATTCGTGGTTCCCTAGTTTCTTTCAGTGAATTCAATTGACGACATTCATTTAGTTGACTATATGAGCTACAACAGATATCTAACAATCAATAACCAAAATATCTCAAGCGGGTTACCAAATTAGCTTCAGTGATTTTACCAGGGAACCTTGATATGAACTAAACTATTCTACGACTCTAAACAGGATGGACACACAACTCACAATAACAATGAACAACAAACAAACAGAAGCTAATTTGAACCAAACAAAAGGTCTTATGAAGCCCGAGAAAATTGAAAGAAAAATAACAGAAAAAATCAAACAAATCAACTAGACATGCAGACAAACACAAATAGAACTCTAACAAGGACAGAAGGGAAAGAAAAACTTATCTTGGAAGCTCAAAAACAAAACGACCCAGGCTCGAACCGGACTCGACCATTTGAGGTCGAACGGACTTTAATCGAAGTGTTCTCAACTGAGAACACCTCGATTAAGGTCTATTAGACCCCAACCCTTCGTTTAATTGGACAGACCCCAAGGTTCTGGATTTCTAGGGTTCATACAGTCGATTAGGGTCTTGAAGGTTTCTGGTTAGATTCGAACGGAACCAACGGTATTTATGGCATGAAGGTTGTCAGGGGGTTCCGTGGTATGAGTTTGGGGTAGGTTGGGGTATGTTTAGGTTTTGCTCGAATCTTAGATTGAAGATTCGAGAAGCTAGGGGTTGATTCGAAGCAAACGGTTAACGGATTCGTGATGAGGGTGGTCAGGAGGAGGTGAGGTTTCAGGTCGTTTCTTCGATTGAAGATTCGAAGAGCTCGGTTGAGATTCGAACTAAACAGATAAGGGATTTGGAAAGAGGAAGTCGTGGGGAAGCTATGGTGTAATTTCGGGGTCGTTTGGACTACCGGAACCGCCGTGAGGCGATTTTTGGTGGGCGAAGTACGGTGGTGAGGGACAGAGGTAACATTTGGTCTCTGAAGCTCAGAGACGAAAAGGTGAGGGGGGGTCTGGCTTGGGGGGGCTGGGTAGAGAGATGAGAAGTTATATACGGGGTGGGTGGTTTAATCTTGGCCGTTGGATCTAGTGAGATCAATGGCCAGGATCTTTTCATTAATGGGAATGATGTCGTGTGGTTTGATTGTGAGACTAGGTCGGTCTCAAGCGGGAATGGGTCGGGCTATGAGGCGTGTTTGAGACCTTTGGATCAAGGGAGATGAACGGCTCAGATCAAAGCTCCTGAAACAACGTCGTTTCTTTCGTCTGAGAGGCTGGGTCATGGACTAGGTCAATGTATAGCTTTGGGCCTGATTTTCTTCGGTTTGACATGAGCCCAATCCGAATTTCCCTTAATTTTTCAACCTTTTCTTTTCCTTCTTCTAATTTAACAATTAACAAAATTCCTAAAAATTTGAAACAAAAGATTAAACTATTAACTAACATATAACAACAATTAACACACAATTTAGAACATTAAAATAAAATCACACAATGACAACAAATAGCATAAAAAGTCATATTTTTGTGATTTTCCTTTTAAAACCAAATTAAGGTTTAATTAATTCCTAAATGCAGAATTAAATCGTAAATGCACATGCGACTCATATTTTTGTATTTTTCTTAATTAAATTAGAAATAAACATGCACAGACAAATATGAATAAATCACGGACAACACAAAACTATTTTATTTTGAATTTTTTGGGAGTAGTCCTCGTAGGGCAAAAATCACATGCTCACAGCTGCCCCTCTTTGTCCGGAAACACGAAGGGTTTTCGTGCAAAGATAAAGTGAGCGTATATAAGCGATTTTTTCCCGTTCGGCTACTCCGTGTGAAGCATTTTTGAAATATTTGACCGAACCTCTGCTTCAAAGGTTTTCTACATATCCCTGGCTAAAAGGGAATCAGGTCAATGTAGTTCGGGAAGTTTTGGTAGCTGGGACTACCATGGGGCTGTGGATTTACTGTTACTGTTGTTGCTACTGCTGCCGCTACTTACTGACCTCCTTATTATACCATGCTGAAAGAAAACAAGAAGCTAGACTAAACTATAGTCTATGCATTACAAAATCTTATTTAGATCTTCAGTATTGCTCTTGTGTCTCTCGTTGCCTTGATGTCTCGTTGATTTGTGTTTCCACCGCTGTTTCTCTACTTCGGCTCGACTTGTAGTCTTCCTTCGGATTTCCGCTGGGATTCATGTTAGGGGTATTTTTTGTTGTAACCCTCCGCATTGCTGGCTTCTGACTTGATCTTGAAATGCATTCCTCTGTTATACAGGCGGGCTCCTGACTTTCAACTTGAATGTACTCCTCTATTATATGGGCGGGCTCCCACCTTCAATACTTAAAATGCAAAGACTGAAATGTATTCCTTTGTCCTCCAGGCGAGCTCCTGCAACCAAAGTAAACAAAAACAAACAAAAAAAAATAACAAATTTTTTTGCCCCTATTTGCATTAGGAATATTTGTGAGTTGTTAGCCAAATTGTAAACCGCTTCTACTATTGATGCAATGATGAGATTAAACTAAAGACTAGACTAGGATGTGCGTCTCCTATGAGTAAAACAAAGACTCTGACTAGCAGATGCGTCTGCTATCCTGAAACCTGAATGAGGCAAACTTAAGAAGTGTGTCTCCTAAAGATGAATTTAAATGGTCAAGACTAGGAAGTGCGTTTCCTATGGGTGAAAACTTTAGTGACTAAAACTAGGAAGTGCGTCTCCCATGACTGAACTATTGACTTAAGAAATGCGTCTCATATGGGTAAAAAATAAACTTAGGAGGAAATGCATCTCCTATGGGCAAAATAAACTTAGGAGGAAATGCATCTCCTATCGGTAAAAATAAACTTAGGAGGAAATGCATCTCCTATGGGTAAAAACAAACTTAGGAGGATATGCATCTCCTATGGGTAAAATAAGCTTAGGAGGAAATGCCTCTCCTATGGGTAAAAATAAACTTAGGAGGAAATGCCTCTCCTATGGGTAAAAATAAACTTAGGAGGAAATGACTCTCCTATGGGTAAAAATAAACTTAAGAGGAAATGCGTCTCCTATGGGTAAAAATAAACTTAAGAGGAAATGCCTCTCCAATGGGTAAAAATAAACCTAGGAGGAAATGCCTCTCATATGGGTAAAACAAACTTAGGAGTAAGTGCCTCTCCTATGGGTAAAAATAAACTTAGGAGGAAATGTATCTCCTATACGTAAAAATAAACGTAGGAGGAAATGCCTCTCCCATGGGTAGGAATAAACATAGGAGGAAATGTGTCTCCTATGGGTAAAACAAAACTTAGGATGAAATGCGTCTCCTATGAGTAAAAATAAACTTAGGAGGAAATGCGTTTCCTATGGGTAAAACAAACTTAGGAGGAAATGCATCTCCTATGGGTAAAAACAAAATTAGGAGGAAATGCATCTCCTATGGATAAAATAAGCTTAGAAGGAAATGCCTCTCCTATGAGTAAAAATAAACTTAGGAGGAAATTCCTCTCCTATGGGTAAAAATAAACTTAGGAGGAAATGCCTCTCCTATGGGTAAAAATAAACTTAGGAGGAAATGCATCTCCTATGGGTAAAAATAAACTTAAGAGGAAATGTGTCTCCTATGGGTAAAAATAAACTTAGGAGGAAATGCATCTCCTATGGGTAAAAATAAACTTAAGAGGAAATGCGTCTCCTATGGGTAAAACAAACTTAGGAGTAAATGCCTCTCTTATGGGTAAAAATAAACTTAGGAGGAAATGCGTCTCCTATGGGTAAAAATAAACTTAGGAGGAAATGCGTCTCCTATGGGTAAAACAAACTTAGGAGGAAATGTGTCTCCTATGGGTAAAAATAAACTTAGGAGGAAATGCCTCTCCTATGGGTAAAAATAAACCAAGGGGGAAATGTCTCTCCTATGGGTAAAACAAACTTAGGAGGAAATGCGTCTCCTATGGGTAAAAATAAACTTAGGAGGAAATGCCTCTCCCATGGGTAGGAATAAACTTAGGAGGAAATGCGTCTCATATGGGTAAAACAAAACTTTGGAGGAAAAATAAACTTAGGAGGAAATGTGTCTCCTATGGGTAAAAATAAACTTAGGAGGAAATGTCTCTCCTATGGATAAAAATAAACCTAGGAGGATATGCCTCTCTATGGGTAAAACAAACTTAGGAGGAAATGCCTCTCCTATGGGTAAAAATAAACTTAGGAGGAAATGTGTCTCCTATGGGTAAAAATAAACTTAGGAGGAAATGTCTCTCCCATGGGTAGGAATAAACTTAGGAGGAAATGCGTCTCCTATGGGTAAAACAAAACTTAGGAGGAAATGTGTCTCCTATGGGTAAAAATATACTTAGGAGGAAATGCCTCTCCTATGGGTAAAAATAAACTTAGGAAGAAATGCGTCTCCTATGGGTAAAACAAACTTAGGAGGAAATGCGTCTCCTATGGGTAAAAATAAACTTAGGAGGAAATGCCTCTCCTATGGGTAAAAATAAATCTAGGAGGAAATGTCTCTCCTATGGGTAAAACAAACTTAGGAGGAAATGTCTCTCCTAAGGGTAAAAATAAATTTGGGAGGAAATGCGTCTCCTATGGGTAAAAATAAACTTAGGAGGAAATGCCTCTCCCATGGGTAGGAATAAACTTAGGAGGAAATGTGTCTCCTATGGGTAAAACAAAACTTAGAAGGAAATGCATATCCTATGGGTAAAAATAAACTTAGGATGAAATGTATCTCCTATGGGTAAAAATAAACTTAGGAGGAAATGCGTCTCCTATGGGTATAAATAAACTTAGGAGGAAATGCGTCTCCTATGGGTAAAAATAAACTTAGGAGGAAATGGCTCTCCTATGGGTAAAAATAAACCTAGGAGGAAATAAACCTAGGAGGAAATGCGTCTCCTATGGGTAAAAATAAACTTAGGAGGAAATGTGTCTCCTATGGGTAAAAATAAACTTACGAGGAAATGCCTCTCCTATGGGTAAAAATAAACCTAGGAGGAAATGTCTCTCCTATGGGTAAAACAAACTTAGGAGGAAATGCGTCTCCTATGGGTAAAACAAAACTTAGGAGAAAATGCATCTCCTATGGGTAAAAATAAACTTAGAAGGAAATGCCTCTCCTATGGGTAAAAATAAACTTAGGAGGAAATGCATCTCCTATGGGTATAAATAAACTTAGGAGGAAATGCGTCTCCTATGGGTAAAAATAAACTTAGGAGGAAATGCCTCTCCTATGGGTAAAAATAAACCTAGGATGAAATGCCTCTCCTATGGGTAAAAATAAACTTAGGAGGAAATGCGTCTCCTATGGGTAACAATAAACTTAGGAGGAAATGCCTCTCCCATGGGTAGGAATAAACTTAGGAGGAAATGTGTCTCCTATGGGTAAAACAAAACTTAGGAAGAAATGCATCTCCTATGGGTAAAAATAAACTTAGGAGGAAATGCCTCTCCTATGGGTAAAAATAAACTTAGGAGCAAATGCGTCTCCTATGGGTATAAATAAACTTAGGAGGAAATGCGTCTCCTATGGGTAAAAATAAACTTAGGAGGAAATGCTTCTCCTATGGGTAAAAATAAACCTAGGAGGAAATGCCTCTCCTATGGGTAAAAATAAACTTAGGAGGAAATGCGTCTCCTATGGGTAAAAATATACTTAGGAGGAAATGTGTCTCCTATGGGTAAAAATAAACCTAGGAGGAAATGTCTCTCCTATGGGTAAAACAAACTTAGGAGGAAATGCGTCTCCTATGGGTAAAAATAAACTTAGGAGGAAATGCCTCTCCCATGGGTAGGAATAAACTTAGGAGGAAATGCGTCTCATATGGGTAAAACAAAACTTAGGAGGAAAAATAAACTTAGGAGGAAATGCGTCTCCTATGGGTAAAAATAAACTTAGGAGGAAATGCCTCTCCTATGGGTAAAAATAAACCTAGGAGGAAATGCCTCTCTATGGGTAAAACAAACTTAGGAGGAAATGCCTCTTCTATGGGTAAAAATAAACTTAGGAGGAAATGTGTCTCCTATGGGTAAAAATAAACTTAGGAGGAAATGCCTCTCCCATGGGTAGGAATAAACTTAGGAGGAAATGCGTCTCCTATGGGTAAAACAAAACTTAGGAGGAAATGTGTCTCCTATGGGTAAAAATATACTTAGGAGGAAATGCCTCCCCTATGGGTAAAAATAAACTTAGGAAGAATTGCGTCTCCTATGGGTAAAACAAACTTAGGAGGAAATGCGTCTCCTATGGGTGAAAATAAACTTAGGAGGAAATGCCTCTCTTATGGGTAAAAATCAATCTAGGAGGAAATGCCTCTCCTATGGGTAAAACAAACTTAGGAGGAAATGCCTCTCCTATGGGTAAAAATAAATTTGGGAGGAAATGCGTCTCCTATGGGTAAAAATAAACTTACGAGGAAATGGCTCTCCCATGGGTAGGAATAAACTTAGGAGGAAATGTGTCTCCTATGGGTAAAACAAAACTTAGGAGGAAATGCATCTCCTATGGGTAAAAATAAACTTAGGAGGAAATGCCTCTCCTATGGGTAAAAATAAACTTAGGAGGAAATGCGTTTCCTATGGGTATAAATAAACTTAGGAGGAAATGTGTCTCCTATGGGTAAAAATAAACTTAGGAGGAAATGGCTCTCCTATGGGTAAAAATAAACCTAGGAGGAAATGCCTCTCCTATGGGTAAAACAAACTTAGGAGGAAATGCCTCTCCTATGGGTAAAAATAAACTTAGGAGGAAATGCGACTCCTATGGGTAAAAATAAACTTAGGAGGAAATGCCTCTCCCATGGGTAGGAATAAACTTAGGAGAAAATGCGTCTCCTATGGGTAAAACAAAACTTAGGAGCAAATGCGTCTCCCATGGGTAAAAATAAACTTAGGAGGAAATGCCTCTCCTATGGGTAAAAATAAATTTAGGAGGAAATGCGTCTCCTATGGGTAAAACAAACTTAGGAGGAAATGCGTCTCCTATGGGTAAAAATAAACTTAGGAGGAAATGCCTCTCCTATGGGTAAAAATAAACTTAGGAGGAAATGCATCTCCTATGGGAAAAATAAACTTAGGAGGAAATGCGTCTCCTAGGAGTAAAATAAACTTGAAAGACCTAGCCTAGGAAATGCTTTTCCTAGTGGTGACGTGTGATCGTCTCAAATAGCCTTTTGCGCAAGCAGAATTGGGGCACTACACCTGAAAAATTCACCATTCCTAGCTTTGATATGAACCTAGTTTCCATCCCTATTTTAAACAAAGGAAACTTGTGAGTTTAAACATGGTGGTTGGTTGCGCTACTCCTGCTGGGGATGCTATCAACCCTTTTCCTTCTGTCCTGAATTATCTTTCTTCAAACTACTTCCCTCAAAACTTGTACTGTCTTCTATGCGAACTGCTGGGGATAACATTTCTCAAAAATGTGTTATCTTACTCCTCCAAAGACTACTTTCTTTAAGACTGATGTTTCATTCCTCGGCAAACTGTTTCTCTGTTTATATTCTTCCTTCGAAGACTATCTCTCTTAAAACTCGTGTTACCTTCTTCCTGACATTGCTTTCTTTAAAGCTTGTTTTGCCTTCTCCCGAAAAACTGCTGGGGATATCGCTTTTCCCAAACCTGTGTTAGACTTCTTGAAAAATTTCGAAATGAACGAAAATTTTCTGCCCCAGTTTGATAATCTTCTTTGTGACCCTGTCTTTCTGCTGTCAGTAATATTCCCTTTCCCTGCTTCAAATCAAAGAAAAATTTGTTAGTTTAAAACAGGCCGAGTTGTCGTGCCCTTTCTGCTGGGGATGGTTCTTCTCTTCTCTTCCTTCCCCGCTATGTGTTATCCGACCATTGTGGAGCTTGGTCGAGAATCTGTCGGAGTTGTCCCTGTGTCTTGCAAGTCTGCTGGGGATCCTCAGAACCTTTTAACTGTTGCTTTTCCATTTTCTCCAACTTCCCCTAGAAATTTGGTCCTCTTGGGGTCTAGACCCATTCATCATTTGTTCTTGAGACCAACCTCTTTTCGCTTTGCCGCCTTATCTTTTGGGCCTGTCCTATTTGCATTTTGTTTTGCATTATTTTGGCGACTGGTAGTAAGCTCTGAAATCCTTTTCAAAAACAACTGCCGGGGAAGTAAAGTCTTTAAACCAAGAAATGAAAAAGTGATGATCTCAAAAAATAGAAAAAGAAGAAGTCTTTCTGAACAAATGCTGGGGAAAAGGAAAGAAAGGAAACTTATCTGAATGATATAACCGATCCCAACGATCATGTCGCGCATTCCGGATTAATCAACCCAGTCTATTTGTATCAATCCACCTTTCGGACGACCTCATGTTGCTGGGGATAAATAGGCACTCAGCTCTTTGCCAAATGGGGATCCTTTCCGCCAATCTTGTCTTGTCGCCTCATAATGCCCTTCGAGGGGTTTTCACTTATAAGACTCTCTCATTTCTCTCAACTCTCATTGCCTTACGGTGCCTGTGAAGGTTTTCACCGATAAGACTCTCATATTTTATTTTATTTTTCAACTGGGGATCAGAGTGCTACCGATATGACTCTCTCTGTTGGGGATTCTTTCGGCTATCAATTCATTTCCAGCTTATGATCTTCTTCTTTTGTTGGGGATCAAAGTGTTATTTCCGACTTCCATTTGCATTGATTTAGCACTTCTCGGATACTGATCGGAAGGTCTTTTTTGGACATCAATATGGGTTTTTGTGTATGGTTAAAAGAAAAGGGGTAACAAGAGGTTCAAAATAATTTTTGATGGGTAAAACATTACAACTTTTGGAATCAACTTTCTTTCCCAAAATTATAAACACAAACTTCTGCCCTAGTTTTTCTTGCTTGGGGATTTTTATTTTTTGTTACACTATGACCGAGCCGTAAGGCGCCTACGTATCCTTCTTTGAGGAATCAGGTCAAACGTAGTTCCCAATTCCTTTGTTTTTCTTGTGATTTTTCTTTTGTCTTTATTATCATTGTTTTCTCTTTTTTTCTTTTTCTTTCATTTTAATTACTGATTCCAAAAGAGGGATATGAAAGAATAAATAAGGCTCAAAAGGGGAAGCAAAGTATAAAGTGTTTGGATAAAAGAAAGAATTGCCTCCGTCATTTCATTCTCCGATAAATGCCAACCACAAACAACAATTACAATCAAAAGAAATCATATATAATATCTCTTAACTGTGTCAGAATTGATAGCCATGTCGATGCATTTCCCGTCGATATCTGTTAAACATAAAGCGCCATTGGACAATACTCTGGTTACAATGAATGGCCCTTGCCAATTCGGGGCAAACTTGCCCTTTGCCTCAGCCTGATGTGGGAGGATGCGTTTCAACACTTGCTGGCCCACTTCAAACTTCCGGGGACGTACCTTTTTGTTGTATGATCTTGCCATTCTCTTTTGATATAACTGGCCATGACACACAACTGCCAGTCTCTTTTCATCAATCAAGCTCAACTGCTCCAAACGGGTTTTGACCCACTCGTCATCATCAATCTCAGCTTCAGCGACAATCCGAAGGGATGGAATTTCGATTTCCGCCGATATTACTGCTTCGGTTCCATACACCAACAAATAAGGAGTGGCCCCTACTAAAGTTCGAACAGTAGTGCGATAACCCAACAACGTAAATGGTAATTTCTCATGCCATTTTCTAGATCCTTCTACCATCTTCCTCAGTATCTTCTTGATGTTCTTGTTGGATGCTTCAACTGCTCCATTCGCCTTGGGACGATATGGTGTGGAATTACAGTGTGTAATCTTAAACTGTTGACATACCTCTTTCATCAAATTGCTGTTAAGATTAGCACCATTATCCGTGATGATCACTTTTGGGACCCCAAATCTACAGATAATATGGGAGTGAACAAAATCCACTACTGCCTTCTTGGTTACCGACTTGAAAGTTTTAGCTTCAACCCACTTAGTAAAATAGTCGATGGTCACCAGAATGAACCTATGACCATTGGTAGCTGCCGGCTCAATAGGTCCAATGACATCCATGCCCCATGCAACAAATGGCCTGGGCGCTGACATTGTATGCAATTCTGTCCGCGGAGAATGAATCAAATCTCTGTGTATCTGACATTGATGGCATTTCCGCACAAAATTGATACAATCACTCTCCATAGTGAGCCAATAATACCCTGCTCGAAGAATCTTCTTCGCCAATACATATTCGCTCATATGTGGCCCACAAACTCCGGCATGTACCTCTGTCATAACTGTCGTGGCTTGACTGGCATCTATACATCTCAGCAATCCCAAATTTGGGGTTCTTTTGTACAACACTCCTCCACTGAGGAAGAATCCACTTGACAATTGCCGAATGACTCTTTTTTGATCTCTGGTGGCCTGCTCTGGGTATATCCCCATCCTGAGGTACTCCTTGACGTCATAAAACCATGGCTCGCCATCCACTTCTTCCTCTATCATGTTGCAATAAGCATGTTGATCACGAACCTGGATGTACAACGGGTCAACATGAATTTTGTCTGGGTGGTGCAACATCGATGCTAAAGTGGCCAATGCATCGGCAACCTCATTGTGAACTCTCAGAATGTGTCTGAACTCCACTGATCGAAATTGCTTGCTCAGATCGTGCAAACATTGTCGATATGGTATGAGTTTCAAATCCCGTGTTTCCCGCTCGCCCTGAATCTGATGCACCAGGAGGTCCGAGTCTCCCAAGATCAAAACGTCCTGGACATCCATGTCTGCAGCTAGTCACAAGCCCAAAGTGCATGCCTCATACTCAGCCATGTTGTTGGTACAATAGAAATGTAGATGAGCTGTAACATGATAATGACGTCCTGTTTCAGAAATAAGTACCGCTCCTATTCCAACTCCCTTCGCATTTGCAGCTCCATCAAAGAAAAGCTTCCAACCTGGTTCCTTAGGTAATTCCAACTCATCTATATGCATTACTTCCTCGTCAGGAAAATACGTCCTCAACGGCTCGTACTCTTCATCAACAGGATTCTCAGCCAAGTGATCGTCCAGTGCTTGGGCTTTCATGGCCGTCCTCGTCACATAGACAATGTCAAACTCTGTGAGTAATATTTGCCATTTTGCTAACCTTCTTGTGGGCATAGGCTTTTGGAAAATATACTTTAATGGATCGAGGCGTGAAATGAGATAAGTAGTATATGAGGACAAATAATGCTTCAATTTCTAGGCCACCCAAGTTAGGGCGCAACATGTCTTCTCGAGCTGAGTGTACTTAACCTCATACATCGTAAACTTCTTGCTGAGATAATAGATGACATGCTCCTTCTTTCCTGTAATGTCGTGTTGCCCCAACACGCAGCCAAACGAATTCTCTAGGACCGTTAGATAAAGAATTAACGGTCTCCCCGGCTTAGGTGGAACCAACACAGGTGGGTTTGATAAATATCCTTTGATCTGGTCAAATGCCTCCTGACATTCCGCCGTCCATTCTATCGCAGCATCTTTCTTTAGTAGTCGAAAGATGGGTTCACAAGTTGCTGTGAGTTGAGCAATAAATATGATGATTTAGTTCAACCTTCCCAACAGACTCATTACTTCTGTCTTGTTCTTCGGCGGTGGCAAATTTTGGATAGATTTGATCTTTGACGGGTCCAGTTCAAAACCTCGCCGACTGATGATGAATCCCAATAGCTTTCCAGATGGAACACCAAAGGCACATTTAGCCGGGTTGAGCTTAATATCATACCTTCAAAGTCTTTGGAAAAACTTCCTTAGGTCTGCTGCATGGTCTTCCTGATGCTTAGACTTTATGATGACATCGTCCACGTACACCTCGATTTCTTTGTGGATCATGTCATGAAACACAGTATTCATTGCTCTCATGTACATTGCCCTAGCATTCTTCAAACCAAATGGCATCACCCGGTAGCAATAAGTTCCCCACGGCATAATGAAGGCCGTCTTTTCCGCATCTTCTTCATCCATCAGAATCTGATGATACCCAGCATAGCAATCTACAAAAGATCCGAGCTCATGCCCGGCACAATTGTCGATCAAGATATGGATGTTGGGTAAAGGAAAATTGTCCTTTGGGCTTGCCTTGTTCAGATTGCGGTAATCGACACACACCCTGATTTTCCCATCTTTCTTCGGCACCGGCACCACATTAGCCAACCAATCAGGATATCGAGTGACACGAATAACCTTTGCTTGCAGCTGCTTGGTTACTTCTTCTTTAATCTTCACACTCATATCCGTCTTGAACTTTCTCAATTTCTGCTTGACGGGAGGGCATACCGGGTCAGTGGGCAATTTATGGACCACTAAATCCGTGCTTAACCCCGGCATGTCGTCATATGACCAGGCAAATACATCTTTGAATTCAATAAGTGTTTTGATCAATTCCTCCCTGATATTTGGTGCAATGTGGATGCTTATTTTAGTTTCTCTGATATCGTTGGCATCCCCTAAATTGATGTCTTCTGTGTCATGTAAGTTGGGCCTGGATTTTTCTTCAAACTGGCTTAACTCCCTGTTTATCTCCTCGAAGGCTTCATCCTCATCGTATTCCGATTCATTATCATAATCGACCTCTTGTATGGTTAATTCGGAATCAGATTGATCTTTTAGACTAGGTTGAAGATCCGTTGTGCATGCCATGTCGTGAAGACTAGTATGAAAAGAACTGTTCAGAAAAAGAAAAGAAAGAAACAAAAAATTAAAAATAAAAATAAAATAAGGAATGAAAGAGAAACTTCTCATTTTATTGAATCATGGGATAACAAGGTTTCACACTTTGTTGAGCAATACTAATAATAAAAAGGGAATTCGGATTACAACCCTGGAATAATCCAGAAAACAAAAAGGAAAATCAGAGCCAACTACCAGGACTTCTTCCAAGTAGGAAGAGGAGTAGCTGTCCAATTGTTGACATTGGCCCTAGGCCCAACAAACTGTATTTCTGCATTACTGGATCCCTCTCCAGCCTCTATCATGTTGACATCTGCGAACATTCTCTCAAATCCCTCATTCAAATCTCCATTCAGCCCGATCAAGGGTCCAAGAACTTCCGGGACTGGTAACTTTCTGCACCCTGCTTTAACAAATGATCTGGACAGTCGTGGGACTAGCTTAGAAAGGACCCAGACTCTTTTCTTCATCTTGCAGGTCCGCTTTATATCCGCCACGGTAGGCTTGAACCCCAACCCAAAAGTATCCAGGTTCTTGGGCAAAGAAACTGGCCGGACCATTCCCTGCAGATCAATCCCTAAACATTTTCCTGGTACAAACCCGCTGTTCAACATCTCTGAGGCTATTATGAAGGCTGCAGCTGTGATCCTGGGAAGTGGAAGGCCCCCACCCTCAGGAATCTTGTCTACTGAGACTGCATCAAAAACCTGATAAACCCATGGGCCCTTGTCCTCGTCGGTTTCTATGAAGGGCACAATAGCATCACTGACGGCATGTGTACCGTCATCCCCGTGTACCACAATCTCTTGTCTATCCCATTCAAATTTAACCATTTGATGCAGCGTAGAAGGTACTGCTTTAGCTACGTGGATCCAGGGTCGTCCCAACAAAATATTGTACGACACCGCTACATCTATCACTTAAAATTCCATGGTGAACTCGACTGGACCAATGGTTAATTCCAGTACGATATCACCCACTATGTCAGTACCGCTTCCATCAAAACCTCAGACGCAGACGTATTCTTGTGGATCCTATCATCAGCAACCTTTAGTTTGTTCATAGTGTCCAAAGTATAGATATTTACACTTGATCCATTATCAATTAGTACTCGAGTGATCACCGAGTCTTCGCATTTTACCGTCAAGTAGAGTGCCCTGTTGTGTTCTGTACCCTCTACCGGTAACTCATCGTCAGAGAATGTTACTCGGTTTACTTCGAAGATCTTGTGCACTATTTTCTCCAAATGGTTCACTGAGAGCTTGTCCGGGACATGGGCTTCGTTCAGAATCTTCATTAAGGCCTGACAATGATCGCTTGAATGGATCAACAAGGATAGCAATGAAATCTGGGCTGGGGTTTTTCTCAACTGCTCTATAATTGAGTAGTCCTGGGCCTTCATCTTCTTCAAAAACTCTTCTGCTTCTTCCTCCGTTACTGGCTTTTTTATTGTTACAGGATTGGTCCTTCTCAATTCCGCAGGAGCAAAACACCTTCTTGAACGGGTTAAGCCCTGGGCCTCGCATATTTATTCCACAACTTCCTTCCCCTTATGCATCACTGTCATTTGACTGTAGCTCCATGGCACTGCTTTCTCACTTGTTATTAGCAACTGCATTACTGGCCTAATAACATCTGGTTCTACTTGGGCCCCCTTCACTACCAACACTGATGTGCTTGATACTCCCGGCAGCACTACCCCGATTGACTCTGGCTTCTTCGCAGCAACAGACGAACCTTTCCCCACTACCACAAATGGCTTGTCATCTACCTTTCCCGACTGTACCACTGCCCTTTCACTGGTTGACTTTTCGTTTGGGCTGGCCCGAATCATCATTACCATTTGTGAGGGCTTTTGGGGTTTTCCTCCTTTGTGCACTAGTTCGATTATGTGGGCCTCATGGTGCACCGGTAACGGGTTTTCATTGATGTTGGGTGCCTCTGGTGCCTGAACCTCGATCCTATTTGTGTCAATAAGATCTTGTATGGCAGTCTTCAACTTCCAACACTTCTCGGTATCATACCCGGGAGCCCCCGAACAATATTCGCAGCTCACTAAGTGGTCCAGATTTCTGGGAAGGGGATTTGGCAATTTGGGTTCGACAGGACTTAACAAGCCTATCTGCCTCAACTTGTGGAACAGAGTAGTATAGGTTTCTCCCAATGGAGTGAATGTTCTCGGCCTCTGCGTCCTTTCATTTCTAAAAGCCTGATTTCCGCAGAAGCTTGGTCCTGAAGGATTCCTATAGACCCTTGGTGGTGGATATGTGTTTTGTGGAGGTGGATATGTGTGTTGGGGAGCCGGTGCATGCCATTGCGGGCGAGCCGGAGGCTGGGTGTAAGTTTGAGCGTGATGGACGGCGAAATGTGGCTCTTGTGGTGGATAATAGGGTTGTGGAGGGTTGTATAGAGTGGGTGGATAATTTGGGTAATTGGGTCTGGGTTGGTATCGAGGGGAAGGACCTCTTGATCTGGACCAAGTACCTGCTTCGACTGTTGCGACCTCCTCTCTCTTCTTTTTCCCGAGCGCACCTCCCGAGCCACTTTGGATAGCCTGAGTTGTGGCCTTGATCACCGAATAACTCATTATCTTGTTGGATTTAAGTCCCTCTTCAACCATGACACCCATTTTTACTACTTTATTAAAAGATTTACCAACTGACGTCACCAGGTGACCAAAGTAAGTTGGCTCCAAAGTTTGTAAGAAGTAGTCCACCATTTCACCTTTCCTCATTGGAGGATCGACTCTCGCTGCTTGTTCCCTCCAACGGAATCCGAATTCCCTGAAGCTCTCTCCAGGGTTTTTCTCAAGTTTTAACAGTGTGAGACGGTCTGGGACGATCTCAAGGTTATACTGGAAGTGACCTGAAAATGCTTGTGCTAGATCGTCCCAGGTATACCACCTGCTAGGATCCTGCCTCGTGTACCATTCAAGTGCGGACCCGCTTAAATTTTGACCAAAATAAGCTATCAGGAGCTCATCCTTTCCACCTGCTCCTCTTATCTTACTACAAAAACCTCGTAGATGTGCCATGAGATCACCATGTCCCTCGTATAGATCAAATTTGGGCATCTTAAAACCTGCCGGCAATTGAACATCGGGGAAAGGACACAGATCTTTGTAGGCCACACTAACTTGGCTGCCCAATCTATGCATACTCCTGAAGGATTTCTCCAGGCTTTTCATTTTACGAAGCACTTCATCCTGCTCCGGATTCTTAGCTGGCCTCTCAGTTTCTGCCGGGAGTTGGAGGTGAGGGGTGTAAGTCTATGGCTCAGGTGCTTTAAAGGTTGGTTCAGGGGGATAATACTGGTTATCATGAGCCTAAAACAACGGCTCGCTGGAGGATCTTTACAGTGTGGCTGGTGGAGGCGCCCTGAAGACAGGGACGATTGGCGAAGGAGGGTTTAGTTTGGGTGGTGGAGCTTGGGGATTATAGGAAGTTTCCCCTTGATAGTATTGAGAAATGGGGAAGTTCATTGATGGACCAGTGGGAGGGTGTTCCGGAGTCCGAGCTGGCAAGAGGGTAGGAGTAGGGGGAAGGGTTGCTGATGTTTGTCCCCTAGCCCAGGCTAGGTGCATCCCCGCTATCTCCTGTCTCAACCTGTTTACCTCTTCTTTCATTACTTTCATCTCTATCTTTTCCTCCTCAACACTTTTGTCCGAACCAGACATACTTTTCAGAATGGGCCCTTTAGATCTTGTGTGGTAGTGGTACTCTGCCAGAACGTTCTAACAATCTAACTGTTTCGAAACTTCTTTCTCTAATATTAACAACAAATTTGTTAGCGTTAGAGTTTAACACATAGTGTAATTTCACATTGGGGAATGCAATGTTCCTAGGCAGTTTCACCATTTCTAACATGTTTTTGCTCTGACTGTATGCGTCATTCCGGCTTATGTCCTTTCTTTATTCACTTTGCCCCTTTTTTCTTTCTTTTTAGTGGTGGTCGAATCTTATGTGGATTGCCTACGTATCATGTCCCTGCATGAATCAGACCGGGCGTAGTTCTGTCACAAGTGAAAATAAAGACACAAAAAATTTCTTCGTGTTTTTTTTTCCCATTTCATTACCCAAAATATGCTATTACAAGCTACTCATTTGAAAAAAGACAATCAAAATACAGACTCCACTATTAACATTGTTCGATATGAAAAGAGAACAGAAGGGTAAACAACAGACTCTTAAAAACAACAAGTGCAGACTTGGATTAGGGATACATTAAAGCCTTGAATCTTGGTGCTCGCGAGGCATCGTTCGGCCTTTCCGCGGGCTTTGGGGCCAGACCTCTTTGCAAACTTTTTAATTCTTCCATAATCCGGTGGACATAACCCATGACTGAGGCAAAAAGGGTGTCGCGGGGCATTTCCTCGCATGCTAAGCACTTCGTGATGATGTAGTGCCCAATCTCATTGATCCTACCCCTGATTCTATCCCTTTCCATACACAGCTGTTCTATTCGTTGATTCTTCAGTCCCAATACTTGAGTGTTGTCAACGAGCTGATCTTGGAACCTCTCCATTTGTTCTTCCATTCGGGCTATTGAATCATAGCAGCGCTCCCTGTCCGTTCTAGCATCTCGGGCTTGTTTAAAGACCCGATCTCTGAGAGTGGAATTTGTTTCTCTCAATATTGAAATTCTCCCTTCATAATCCCTTCTCACCTTCTATAGGTGCTTTTTCCGCGCTGTTGCACCTTTTGCCCATCTGGCCCGCATTCTTGCTATGCTAGCCTCAGATCTTTCCAAGTCTTTTCGACTTTCAATGACCTGATTCCTTAACCCTGCTATCAACCTTTTATCGGGCCAGCTTCTCCGCTGGTTGTTGGCATCCATTTTCATCTTCCGGATCTGAGCTTTGAGGATCTCGCTTTCTCTGGCTAATTTGTTTTTTTCCCCCTCATCGGCAGCAACCTGCACTTTGTTCTCAAATTTTAGATCCTTAATCTGTTGTTTCAGCTTGCCTATTTCTGCCATGTAGCTCTCTTCTTTACCCAACCAATCCCACTGTTCTTGTGACGCCTGGACGAACTCTTGGAGATGGGGTCTTTTGGCCGGTCTCCCGAACTCGATTTCTTTCCTAAACCAAGAAAGGTATCCCGGCGAAACTTCACCCTTGGACCGATCACGTACACATGTACTGGTTGTTAGGTATTGACATTCGCTCCAAATTTGTCGGACGGCTGCTTCAGGAAACTGTTCGTCGGGCCCGATCTCGACTACTTGGCCACTAAGATCTTCATCATTCGGAACTATTTGGCATCTCCCCAGCTGTCTCAAAACTCGATAAGGGGCGTAGGGTTGAATACTACGGAGTCCCATCAAAAGGAAATGGGGTCCCATGGCGGGCATATATATGATTTCATTCGTAGGAAACCATCCAAATGTCCATTCTATTCGGCCCGCAGTAATAGAACGGAGGCGGGCTATCCATTTTGTGACCCACTCTGGTAAGTTGATTCCGTCAATCCTTGTGGAAAATTCCTCTATGCACGTTTTCTCTGTCGATCCATAACTCATAAATTGGGGACGACGACATAGGTGTTTGATCATCCACATCTGCAGCAACACACTGCACCCCTCAAAGAAATTTCCCCCGGCTTTGCAAGCCGTAAGAGCGCGGAAGATTTCAGCTACTACCATGGGTACGAGGGTGCTATTGGCCTGAGTGAGTAAAGTACTGACAACCCCGTACACTCGTATGTCAATGTTCCCGTCTTTTCTAGGAAACACCAGGAGTCCCAGAAAGGCTATCATGAACGCAACACACCTATGTTCTTCCCACTTAAGGCGGTTTCCTTTGCTACAGATTTTGTTTTCCGGCTTGTTGAACCCCCCATGTGGCCATACCTGTTGTATATAAACTGCAAAGTACAAAACCCAGCTGCCAAGTCTGGATTATGGACCCCCCTGCTTATTTTCAGAGAGTCTAGGAACCTGTGTACGACTACGACCCTTAGAGCGATCAGGTATTGGTGTCTCAAAGGAATCTTGGGGCTCCCGATGTACCCGGCTATTTCTTCCAATGTTGGGGTAAGTTCAAAATCCGAGAAGCAAAATACGTTGTGAGCCGGATCCCAGAATGCGACCAAGGCCTTTATGATGTCCCCTCTAGGATTAATCTTCAGCAACCCAGGGAGGCCTCCCAGGTATAGATTGATTGTGTCGCGTCCTGACTCGCCTAAGTCATCCCACCACATATGCAACTCCAAAGGGATCTTGTCACAATTGTTACGTGCGAAGTCTGACTTGTGCTCATTCTGCACATTTATTAGGGTGATTAAGCAAAAATGAAATTTATCTGACTCAATCAGTTGGCTATATATATATTATTATTTTGTATTTTCCTTCGAGATTTAAAGGAAGATCCGGTTCCGGACACGACCTTCCAGCACTTCGGAAATAAAGATTTTAAGACTGTGAGGGTCAACCGACCAAAACTCTAAAGGATGGTCAAAAGTGGTAGTTTATGCAAAGTTAGCCTTCCGGCGTCCCCTTCGAGAATATTCGGCTCTTTTTGACAAAACAGCATGACCCAACTTATTTATGACTTATTTTTTCTTCAAATTATAATAAAAGACCTGGTATTTGCAAACACGGCCTTTCAGCGCCTCTGGGACGAAGACTTTTAAGGCTGTGTGGGTCAACTAGGCCAAATCTAAAAAATGACCCAAAGGTGGCTGTTTATGCAAAGTCAGCCTTCCGGCGTCCCTTTTTGGAACATTCGACTACATTTTGACAAAACAGCGTCACCCGACTTCTCTATGATGAAATTAATATTTGACATATATATTTTTTTGGTTATTTTAGCAAAAAGGGGAGGTTGGACCCGACGAGGGTTGCCTACGTATCTCACGCCCTGTGAGAATCAAACCGGCGTAGTTCGCCCGCATAAACTAAACTAGTAGACAGGACTCCTTTCTTTTGTTTTTCAAATAAATCAACTAAAAAAAGACAAATTTTTTTTTCATTTTTAAAAAAAAAAAAATTCGGCAAGGTTTTGACACTACTTGGGCATTGGTTTTATTTTTCTAAAAATAAGTAGTTATCTCCCTACACTGCTATTTTTCTTTTTCTTTTTCTTTTTTTTCCACAATTTTTCAAAAATTCCGGATTTCATAAGCCGGTCAGCATGCAGATCTGAAGCAAATAAATGTGCAAAACAAACAGGATGCAGCAGGATGGTCTTTTTTCATTTCAGGTTGCTTGTCCTAGACGGACCTAACCCCTGTGTTGAGTCCCCTAATCCAAAGGCAACATGATGCAAATAAACGTTCCTACTAGGGATCCGGCATGAAGTCAAGTTATTCTAGGTTCAACCTGGGTATATGTTCTAGACTGTGTACCCGAGTGGACAGCTCGAGTCGAGGAGGGGGCTACGTACCGGGAACCAAAAGGCCATCCGGCTTAGTAAATTGTCCGGCATCTTTCTTATTTCGGGTATTGACACTAACAAAATAGGGAGTCTCGACCAGCAAGCACATCCCCGGAGGTAAGAAGAGAAGGGTTTCGACACAGTTTTATATACAGTTCAGATAATATCAAAGCGGTAAAAGCAGTATTTAGCACATTGGGCCCAAACATGTAACAAAATCAGATAAAACCAAATATAACAATTTATCTAAGCTCGAATTTCTAACCCTGAACCAGAGATTCTGGGTTACGTCCCCAGCAGAGTCGCCAGAGCTGTCACACCTCCTTTTTCGCCCGCGCCCCTACAAAGGAGCGCGGAAGGGAGTTTTTTCCAATTAAAGGACAATCGAATGAGATTTGTTCACTTATTTTTCAGAGTCGCCACTTGGGGGATTTAGGGTGTCCCAAGTCACCGATTTAATCCCGAATCGAGGAAAAGAATGACTCTGTATTACAGTCTGCGTACCAGAAATCCGGATAAAGAATTCTGTTAACCCGAGAGAAGGTGTTAGGCATTCCCGAGTTCCGTGGTTCTAGCACGGTCGCTCAACTGTTATATTCGGCTTATTTATCTGATTTTTACAATTATGTACTTATTGCAAATTATGATTCTTTTACCGCTTTTATTATTATTGTTGTTATTTTTACAAAGAATTGCAACGTCGTGAAAACGTATCTCGAACCTCGTCACAATCAATATACCCGAGGCTATCGACACGTCTCGACTCCGTTGAGATTTGGATTTGGGTCACATAAATGCACACCCGTATTTAAGGAAATAATTTTATTAAAGACGCGCCCTAAGCGACTAGCATAGTGTTATTTTGGGCGAGGCCGTGAAATTTTGCTAAACGGCCCGTCCCAGAGTCTAAGCAACTTCGCAAACACGTATAGAGGGCCCCGTAGCTTGTGCATTTTTTTGTTTGGCGAGGCTCGTCTCATTTGTTATTTTGTTTTAAAGAATTGCAATGTCATGGAAACGCATTTCGAACCATGTCACAATCAATGTACTCGTGATTGGTCGACGCATTTCGACTTTGTTGGGATTTGGATTTGGGTTACATAAATGCACACCCGTATTTAAGAAGGTAAGATTAATTAAGGCGCGTCCTAAAGAGACTAACGTATTGTTATTTTAGGAAGAGGCCGTGAAAATTCGCTAAACGGCCAACTCCGAAGTCTAACCAATTATTGTATACGTTTATTGAGGGCCCCGCGATTTGTAATTTATTTGGCGAGGCGCGCCTCATTTTATTTTAAAGGTTGTCCTATAATGACTATGTTTCCTATTTCGTTTGTCTCTAAAATAAATGAAGAAAAGGTCCTACTTTATTTACATACTTACGAGTTATTATAGTTAAGTTTCGAGCATGATTCGTTAAATCTAAAATGAACGTAGTAAGAGCAGTCCGTTTGACAGTTATGGGCCCAGGCCCAATGTGCATGGCGTGAAACTGGGCCTGGGCCATTCTTATTCCAATTGGGCCTAGTTAACTTATTTTATATGTGTTTGACATTTACAAGGGGCTGAAATGTGAACCCGTGCTACCTAATTAAACAATGTTCCTATAAGTTTCAAAACAAGCCTTTTGTTCCATGAGGTAACTATTAAGTATTTAGAAATAGTCTAACAGGCCTAACAGGCTTTTGAGATATATTATTTAACAAATAATACTGAAACAACAGAACATGTTTTCTACAACATCAATCCATTTTAACTAAGCATACAAGGGAGGAAGTTTACAACTAAACTACTACAAAACATTATTCAGTTATACATAGCCCACACCTACATGATTCTAGTAGAAGACATGAACTATTATATGTATACCGCTTAATGTTCAATATACAACTAAAAGGTATTCAAAACAACTTCAACTCTTCATTTTTCATTCATGCCTCAAAATTTCAGCTTACATTGAACCAGTGGATCAGTTGCGTACCTGATATTGGAAAGCAAAAGAAGAAGAGGAGTGATCAGTGCAGCAGTAGCATACACAGCAACAACAACAATAACAACCAGCAATCAACAGCAACAAGGACCCAGTGATAGATTTTTAAAGCCAAACAGAAACTCAGGACACTTAATGAAACAGTAACAGGTCACCCAAGTAGCAGACCCAGCAAAACCAGTTTGAAAAACCCAGCAATATCGAACAATCGATAGGCCAATGAAGCTATAACAGTATTGTATTCAGCAGTAAAGAAATGACCTCTCCTTTTCAGTTTCTATCTCTCAATATGCTGAAAATAACTATAAGAAAGCAGCCTAGAACCAAAGATCTCTAACTCTGGAACTTTCGATTCAAATTCCATCCTATCTTACACTCAATATCCTCTAACTTATGAAGATTCAAAACCAGCACGGTTTTTTTGATTTTTAAATTCTGAAATCTTAGTGTCCCGTCCCCCTTACTTTGTTCTAAATGAGCCTATTTATAGGCAAAGTAGGCAAGCACAAGGCTGCCTTGATCCCTTCAGACCTTAACTCTGCCCATACCCCTTAACTTCCCATGCCTAAGTGTCTTTTCTTGATGCAAACTATTTGGTTCCCCACACTTGTTCCCTTTGTTATAATCATTAGTTATGGGGCTTCTAGTATTCATTTAATTCCCATGCCTGTTGTCTGGTTCCCCATTGACAATTATACTAATGTTATCTATTACCACTTGACATGTTCTTAAATTAATTCCAATTAAACTCTGTCAAATGCCAAAATTACCCTTAACCCCCTGAAGATTACTGTTATGCCCTAACTCTTAATAGTCAGTATATAAACCCCTATAAATTCAAGTAATAATTGATTACTAACTATTAGATTATACAGCTGTGACCAATTCAATCCTATCCAAACATACAAACTGATTTCAGGCAGAAGGGATGAGGGAATGAGGTTCATGTGGCATTAAAATGAGCGAGCCAGTTTGGTTCAAAGAAGCAATTGGATATGTTCAACAACTTTAACTCAATCACATAAGAACAGAAAAGAGGCAGAAATGACAAACACTGGAATGAACAATTCGTGGTTCCCTAGTTTCTTTCAGTGAATTCAATTGACGACATTCATTTAGTTGACTATATGAGCTACAAGAGATAGCTAACAATCAATAACCAAAATATCTCAAGCGGGTTACCAAATTAGCTTCAGTGATTTTACCAGGGAACCTTGATATGAACTAAACTATTCTACGACTCTAAACAGGATGGACACACAACTCACAATAACAATGAACAACAAACAAACAGAAGCTAATTTGAACCAAACAAAAGGTCTTATGAAGCTGGAGAAAATTGAAAGAAAAATAACAGAAAAAATCAAACAAATCAACTAGACATGCAGACAAACACAAATAGAACTCTAACAAGGACAGAAGGGAAAGAAAAACTTATCTTGGAAGCTCAAAAACAAAACGACCCAGGCTCGAACCGGACTCGACCATTTGAGGTCGAACGGACTTTAATCGAAGTGTTCTCAACTGAGAACACCTAGATTAAGATCTATTAGACCCCAACCCTTCGTTTAATTGGACAGACCCCAAGGTTCTGAATTTCTAGGGTTCATACAGTCGATTAGGGTCTTGAAGGTTTCTGGTTAGATTCGAACGGAACCAACGGTGTTTATGGCATGAGGGATGTTAGGGGGTTCCGTAGTATGAGTTTGGGGTAGGTTGGGGTAGGTTTAGGTTTTACTAGAATCTTAGATTGAAGATTCGAGAAACTAGGGGTTGATTCGAAGCAAACGGTTAACAGATTCGTGATGAGGGTGGTCAGGAGGAGGTGAGGTTTCAGGTCGTTTCTTCGATTGAAGATTCGAAGAGCTCAGTTGAGATTCGAACTAAACAGATAAGGGATTTGGAAAGAGGAAGTCGTGGGGAAGCTATGGTGTAATTTTGGGGTTGTTTGGACCACCGGAACCACCGTGAGGCGATTTCCGGTGGGCGGAGTACAGTGGTGAGGGGCGGAGGTAACATTTGGTATCTAAAGCTCAAAGACGAAGAGGTGAGGGAGGTCTAGCTTGGGGGGGCTGGGTAGAGAGATGAGGAGTTATATACGGGGTGGGTGGCTTGATCCTGGCCGTTGGATCTAGTGAGATCAATGGCCAGGATCTTTTCGTCAATGGGAACGACGTCATGTGGTTTGATTGTGAGACTAGGTCGGTCTCAAGCGGGAATGGGTCAGGCTATGAGGTGTTTTTGAGACCGTTGGATCAAGGGAGATGAACGGCTAAGATCAAAGCTCCTGAAACGACGTCGTTTCTTTTGTCTGAGAGGCTGGGTTATGGACTGGGTCAATGTATAGCTTTGGGCCTGATTTTCTTCGGTTTGACATGAGCCCAATCCGAATTTCCCTTAATTTTTCAACCTTTTCTTTTCCTTCTTCTAATTTAACAATTAACAAAATTCCTAAAAATGTGAAACAAAAGATTAAACTATTAACTAACACATAACAACAATTAACACACAATTTAGAACATTAAAATAAAATAACACAATGACAACAAATAGCATAAAAATGCATATTTTTGTGATTTTCCTTTTAAAACCAAATTTAGGTTTAATTAATTCCTAAATGCACAATTAAATCGTAAATGCACATGCGACACATATTTTTGTATTTTTTTTTAATTAAAGTAGAAATAAACATGCACAGACAAATATGAATAAATCACGGACAACACAAAACTATTTTATTTTGAATTTTTTGGGAGTAGTCCTCGTAGGGCAAAAATCACGTGCTCACAGTAGTGCTGGTAAATGGGAAAGCTCGGGGATAGATCAGTGGCAGGATGATCCTGAGTTTGAGCCGGTGGTGGGGTGGAAGCAGGGTAAGCTGGGGGTGATTGTCCTTTAGACCAGGCCTGATACATCTCGGCCATCTGTTGCTTAAGTTTGAGCATCTTCTCTTTCATTTTACTAACGTCCAACTCCTCTACCTCAACACTTGTGTTGACATCCGGGATAGACATGATTTCTGGTATTGGTCCTTTTGATCTGGTTTGGTAATGATAATGTGCCAGTATACCCTAGATAAACTAACTGCTTGAATTCTCTGGAAAACAACAAACTTGTTAGTTTTAAGAGTTTAACACATATGTAATCGCACGTTGGGATGCAATGCACCTAGGCAATTAACCATTTTTTATCATGTATTTGCTCGGTTGCCTATGTCATCCCAGCTTTTCTTGACCTTTCCCTTTTATTGTCACTCACGCCTATCTTTTATTTCCCTCCCCTTTTCATTTTATTCTTTTCTTTTGGTTGTGGTCGAATCTTATGAAGATTGCCTACGTATCATGACCCTGCATGAATCAGACCGAGCGTAGTTCTAGTGGACACAATTATTTATTATTTTTAACAATAGAAACAGTACAAAGACAGAAATGACATTACATTTGGACAACACTCTAAGAAAATGGTTTAAAAGACTCAACATGGACTAAAACATGACTATTATATGAAAAGTTCCAACAATTATGATTATGCTTCACTCCACAATCTTTTGCTTTTAATTACTGGAACATCTTCTCACGGTGGGGCTTGACTCGGCTGACCTCCTAGTGTATGGTACATCCTCTCTAACTCCATTGCAAGATGACGGGCAAAAGTAGATGCATGCTCTAGAAACCTTCCATAATCCGTCCCTTGGCAGTTTACGTAACTTTGAGAAGTATAAATGGCCAAATCATGAATTTGTGCTCTGAAGTCCTGGAGATTCTGGTCTTGGTTTTGTAACTGCTATTGGCGAGTGGTGGCTATATCTCTTATGTGGTCTTCGCGATCTAAAGCTGACTCCAATTGAGCTCGAAGTCTGGCCTGATCGAGTCTTGCCTGGGCTCTCTGCCTATCAATATCTGCGTGCTGATGTTCTCTATTATATCTTCTCATTTCTTCCAACTGTGCATGGAGTTGAGCTTCTGAATGTATCCAATGATCCTTCTCTCTGTTGAATTGAGCCATTTCTTCTTCACATCTCATTACTTGGCGTTCCTTACTAAATTTGGCCTCCTCATTTAACTGTATGATTTTTCCCTTAGCTTTGTCTAATGCCTTCTCAGTCTTTATCAAGATGGAGTCATAATCTTGCATTTTTTCCATCAGATTGGCAATGATTTTCTGATCTTTCCAACTTCTCACTAGTTCTTCAAAGGCTTTCTTCATTTGTTGAAACTGAGCTCGGAGAGTTTTATTCTCGCTAATCAGACTCTTATTTTCACCTTCTGCTTCTTGTGCCTATAAGTCCTTCTCCAAATTGAGGTTCCTCAAGCTTTCTTCCAAGGCATGAATAATTGCTTTATACCCCTTTTCCTTTTCACCCCAAGCCAACCGTTCTTGGATTTTGTCATCAAAGGCTTGAACATGCGGTCTTTTTATGGACCTTCTAGGATCAGGTTCTGGTGCATCATCCACAAGGGATCTTTTCTCAAACCACCTAGCATAACCCGAATTTATCTCGCCTTTCGCAGGATCTGGAACTTGGGTATCATCTTTCAATTATCGACAACCATTCCAAATCTGTTGGATTAAAGCCTCAGGGAGAGTGGCTTCGGGGTGTAGTTCAATCACTTGCACACTCAAATCTTCATCATCAGGCACCACTTGGTATCTCCCTAGCTGTCTTAGAACTCTTTGTGGTGCATACGGCTGGACGCTTCTTAAACCCAACAACAGCAAATAACTCTTCAAGATTGACATGTGTATCACCTCTCTTACCGGGAGCCATCCCAAAGTCCACTCAATTTGACTCACCATTACAGATCTTAAATGGGATATCCAGGCTTCCACCCCTTCTAGAAATTTATAATCTTTTATTATTTCTTCATAACTCTCGATAAAATTGTCCCTGCTTGGACCATACTGCACGAACTTGGGGTGATGTCGGAGATGATCAGTCAACTACATTTGCAACAAAATATTGCAACCTTCGAAGAATTTTGCCCCGGATTTACACAAAGTCAACGCCCGATAAATGTCTGAGAGAATGATCGGAGCAAGAGTGTGATGTTCTTTGGTAGTGAGGACTTGTACGACTCTGGCTATGCGAATATCAATCGTCCACTCTTTGTTTGGGAAGATCATGATTCCTAGAAAACTACCATAAAAGCGAAGCGTCAGTGAATCTGCGAGGTGTCTTTGTTTTATTTGTTAGTAAGGACCTTTTCATGAATTTCAAATCCATCCGGGTTTCCGAACCTTGAATATAGGAAGTTGAAAGAACAACACCCTTTGACAACGTTGCTTTTTCTAATTTGATTATTGATATTCAGGAGATCAAAGAATCGGTGTACTGAGGGAGCCTTTGGGAATATAAGATTCTGGTTTCTCAAATCTCCGTCAAAACCGGAATATCCAGCTATTTCTTCTAATGTGGGAGTAAGCTCGAAATCAGAGAAGCGAAAGACATTGTGAACAGGGTCCCAAAAAGTCACTAATGCCGTAATCAAATCATTGCGCGGTTTAACTTTCATAATATCTGTGAGTGCTCCCAAATACTTAATGACCCATTTCTGACCATCTTCTCCTAACTCATGCCACCACATCTGAAGCCGAAATAGAAACTCATCTACATTTGTGAATGGTGGGTTTTGGATGGTGCTCAATTTGTACCCTTTGAGTGATTTAAAAAAAAATCAAGACTCATTTTGAAAAAAAAAAAGCATTAAAATAAAATTCATATATATAAAAAACAACACTTCGATGAAGAAGATTTAAAAGCTATGTTTACTAGCCGGCAATTTTTTTTTTTGAAAGAAAAAAAACGACCAAAGGCGGCTGTTCTTGCAAAAACAGCCTTTCGGCGCCCTTTGGGGACATTCGGCACATTTTGGACAAGAATGGCATCACCTTACTTATGACAATACAATGACATTTATGTACCCACATTTTTAACTATTTATTATCTATTTATTTTTTTATATTTTATTTTTTTTATTTTTTTATTTTTTTTATAAGCTGGGTCCGATGTGGGTTGCCTACGTATCTCACATCCGACGAGAATCAAACTTACGTAGTTCGTAATAATAAAACTATTTTTAAAAGAAACACAACATTTCCTTTTCTTTTCAAAATTTGACAGAATTTCAAAATATTTTGGAAATTGTTTTTTTTTCTCGAAAACAACCAATTTTCTTTCTCGGTTCTCACATTGATTTTTCTTTTCTAACTTTTTCCTATAAGCTGGTCAACATGCAAATCCGAAACAAATGAATGCACAAGTAGCAAGTAAGATGCATCAGGATGGTCTTTTCATTTCGGGTACACCTGTCCTAGACAGACCCAACCCCTGTGTTGAGTCTCCGAAGTCAAATGCACATGATGCAAACAAACGTTCCTACTAGGGATCCGGCATGAAGCTGAGTTATTCTAAGTGTAAAACCTGGGGTATACTGTTTTAGACCTGGCTTACCCAAGCGGACAGCTTGAGCCAAAGTGGGGGCAACGTACCGGGAGCACGAAAGTCTACCCGGCCTAGTTACTTGGCCCAACTTCGCTCTATTTGGTATGACTTCTAACAGAAAGGTGGGCCAAGCGCACGTGTGCACCATAAATTTAGAAGACTCAGAAAGAAGAAGGGTTTCGTAACAGTTTATATATACAGTTCAGATAATATCAAAGCGGTAAAAAACAAAATTTCGCATATTAAGCACAAACATATGAATAAAACTAGATAAAAATAAAGCCAAATATAAAAATTATTCTAAGCTCAAATTCTTGAACCCTGAACCAGAGATTCTGGGTTCGGTCCCCAGCGGAGTCGCCAGAGCTGTCACACCTCCTTTTCTACCTCCACCCCCGGGAAGGAGTGTATAAGCGAGTTTTTCCAATTAAAGGACAATTGAAACGGGATTACTTATATTAAATTCAGAGTCGCCATTTGGGATAATTTATGGTGTCCCGAGTCACCGGTTGGAATCCCGATTCGAGGAAAATATTGACTCTGTATTACAGTCAGCGAGCCAGAAATCCAGGTAAGGAATTCTGTTAACCCGGGAGAAGGTGTTAGGCATTCCCGACTTCCGTGGTTCTAGCACGGTCGCTTAACAATTTATACTTGGCCTAATTATCTAACTTATTACACGTTTTAAACTTATCGTATATTTTTAGCTTTTATAACCGCTTTTAGCTTAATTATTTGTAATTATAGAATTGTCTTGAAACGAATCACGCGTACGTATATTCGTTTTATTTTTGTATGTAAGGAATCATATCACGCGTACGTGTATATAATTAATAACACTTCTGGCGCGTCAAAATCATGTCACGCGAACGTGTCCACGATTAATAATGCTTTTGTCAATTTATTAAGAAATATTGGGTTGAAGTTGTGCGAACGCATCCCTCAAGTCACTTTTTAGAATTAAATTTGTCATCATGTTACGCGAAACGTATACATAAACACAACACTAGTCTAAATCGAGCCTAAAGCAAACTACGAGTGTTCATTTTTTAGAAATTGTAATCGTGTCACGTGAACGTGTACACAATTGAATTAATAACATTTTTATTATAAAAATGAATTTGGCCATAGTTGCACGTGCTTAAAACAAACTACGAACATTTGTCATTTTTGTATGATTAAATGGTAGGCGGCGCGCCTCGGACTATATGAGCTAATTTAATTTAATAACCTCCGAAAACCCATTTTTATTGAGAAGATTTGTTCGAAGTTGCGCGAACGCATACTACGAATTATTTTTACAATTGTAATCATGTCACGCGAACGTGTCCACAACCACGACATTATATTAAACGTGCCTAAAGCAACTAACACGTTATTAACTTTGCGAGGGCCCTAAAAATTAGCTAAATGGCACGCCTCGAATTTTAAGTATTTTTAAAAGAAATAATTATATGAGGGCCACACATTTGTCATTTTTATTTGGTGCGGCGCATCCCAACTCTAATCAAAAGGACGTGACTAGTTCATCAAAGAACGTAAGGGGATTCCCACTTATGTTATGCCAAAGCTTAAGCTAATAATTTAATAAAAAATTGAACTGGTAGCAGACCACCCATATTTGATTGTGGAAAGGCCGAGTTAGTCAAAAACCCACGTCTGATTGCCCATTACTGCAGGCTCAGCGTGTGAAATAACTGGGCTCAACTTGAAGCCTAGTTCGGCAGCCTGATTGCGGAAGGGGAAGACAATCGCAATTGGGCCAATGATGGCAGCCCAATACACGACCTAACAAATATGTTTGAAGCAAATTGCATCATTCAAGAAAATCTAGGATTGAACAAATACTGATAATCTTTGAATCAAATGCATTTTTATGCTAACATAGGTTCCAAAATGAAGATACAATCCTAGTTGCAACAACACACCTTTACACAAATTATTCACCAATTAACAAAACTCGAAGGCCCCCCCCCCAAGTTTATATTAAATTCTGATTCAAGCATAACACATTTAAAACATATCACATGTCATAGAAACTTGCCAAAGAAAAACTAAATGTGAAAGATTAATCTGAATCTGAAAGTTTCAAGTCAAAAACCAAGCTCAAACTCCATTCAAAAACCATTTTAAGATAAAAAGTGCTCGTACATTATCAACAACAGAACTGAAGGACAACTCTAAAACCATTGTGATGTATTTCAAGCTATACAGGAACAGATCTAAAATGGACAGTGGGAAATAAATCCAAACCTAGCTTACTAGACCAACAACATAAAGGGCCTAAACTTGTAATTCGAACCACAGCCATGAAACGTACATCCAAATCATCCAATCTTAACTAATTAAATTAAGGATCATAATCTTCAATTAATACATGATTATACGAGGTTTACAACATTCCTGAATCACCTATATTCAAACAAAGTTCACCCAACATTTAAATCAAATATACATCTAGGAATGAAATATCCAAATAAACTAGACTGAAAGCATGAAATAAAATGATAGAATCGAGCAGAAATTACAGCAGGAACTTAGTGTTTTTTATTTAAACTCCAGCTCGGTTCACAGATCTTTACACAAACTTAATCAGGCTTCATTTCCAACATAGTTTCAAGAGAATACCTGGAATTCGAAAGAAACAACACAGTAAATGAGGAGGCAGCAACAGAACAATAGCAAGAAGCAGTGTTTCAGCAACAGAGACAACCAAGAAAATCAGCTTTAACCCAAGAAATGAAATGCAATACTCAACACAGCACGGCCAAAACTTCAAACCAAGATCTTACAAACTAAAATTCCATTTATTCTAAACCCAGATGAATCAGAAAGTGTTTCAGAAATTGAAAATTTCAGAAGTCAAAGACAAGCTCAATGGAACAATAGTAGCTTTTTTAGTAGTTTCAGTTTTTTCTCACTTCTCCCCCTCTCTATATCCAAATCTCCTCTTTTTAATCTCTCTCAAAATCCCTCCTTTTTATCTCTCCTCCCATTCCTCTTTTTCTCTCCTCCTCTTCTTTCTTTCTGATTTTCAGCTCCCTTAAATGGGCATTCCATTAGTGCATTTCCACTACAACTTATCTTTTCATTTTTAAATTATCCACTCAATTAGTCCACTCAATTATCTAATCCATTAGTACTATCCACTAGAAACTTCTTAAGTTAGGTGAATATCCCTTTTTATTAAACAATTCTCAAACTATATTCTGAAATCTTAATTATTTGATCAGAACTACTAAAAGTTCTAGTTGTTTGCAAACTTGCACAAACAATTCTATAAAAACAAAAATCATCAAGCAGCCAAACCAAACAACATCAATTTTTGAATATATAAGGGAAAGGAAATCAGAAAATACCGCATACATGAGTGATTTAGAATTGAAACAAACAAGAAATAAGCAAAGAAATGAACTCATTTGTGATTCGATCTTTAATTAACACCAAATTAACTAGACTTGTTACTAAACAAATTCAAACAAATTTAAATAATAAAAAAAATCTAGTTAAACTGACCAGAGAAGTAAAACAAATGCTAAAAAAAACAATAATCAAGAAAACTTACCGGCTCAACTAGACAACTTGATACCCAAAATTTCCTTTTCGATTTCATCGCCAAATGATGTTAGTAACTTGTTCTTTGTTAAAAGCAAGTGATTAACACCATTTCGTAATGAAACCGGCTCTAAAGTTATCATCACTTCTCGAGTTTAGGTTTGACTTTAGAACTCGGACCCTTGGATTTAAGATTCGAGCAGATCGAGCCCCATTTGAAAGAAACTAGTCATGGATTAGGGAAGAGGGAGTTGTGGTGGTTCTACGGTGTGAATTTGGGGTCGATCGGGTGAGCTAGGGTTTAGGGTCAAATCTTCGATGCAAGATTCGAAGAGTTATGGGGTGATTTGAGGAAAAGGGAGTTGGAATTTGGCATGAGGGGAGTGAGGGGGTTCTATGGTGTTAATTTGGGGCTGTTTGGGCCACCGGAACCGCCGTGAGGCGATTTTCGATGGGCGGGGGACGGTGGTGTGAGGCGGTGCATTTCTGGGTCTCTGAAGAGACGAGTGGGGGGGGTGTTTGGTATATTAAATTAGTCAGTTAATTTGGGCCATTGGATGATGGGAATCCAACGGCTCCGATTAACTTTCTGATGAAACGGGGTCGTTTTGTATTGTAACTGGGTGGTCCGGGTATGGGAATGGGTCGGGTTGTGGGGAAGGTTTGGGACCGTCCGATCAGGCTGATTCAACGGTCCAGATCGAAACAACCGAAACGACGTCGTTTGGTCTAAGCTGTGACGGACCGGACTGGGCTTGTGTTGTGCTGGGTTAATTGTTTGGGCCTGAGATTTAATTTAAAATTTGGCCCAAATTTGACTTCCTTCTCTTTCATTAATTCTTTTTCTTTTCTTTCTTCTTTTTTTTCTTTTAAAAATTAAACTTAAAAATCCTAAATTAAATTATAGAAGATTTAAATTAGCTTAAAATATTAATTAACTTTAAATAACACCTATCACAAATAATTAAACACTTAAATTAAAAGAAAATCACACAATTTGACCAAAATACAAAAATATGTTATTTTTTGTGAATTTTCATTTTTGTAAAACACCTAATTATTAATTAATTCTAAAAAATGTAAAAATCAAATCTTAAATGCAAATGCTATATTTTTTTGTATTTTTGATGCATTAATAAAATTAAACATGCACACAAATACATGCAAACAATCAGGAAAATCACACAATAATTCCTAAAATAACACATAATTAAAGCCAAGACCTAATTCTGGGAATTATTTTGGAGTAATTCGTATGAGGCAAAAATCACGTGCTCACAAGCCCTTCTTCCACCATGCCACCCATTTTCACTACCTCGTTAAAGAACTTGACTATGGCCGATACCAGATGGTCGTAGTAAGTGGGCTCTAAGGCCTGCAACAAATAATCCACCATTTTGCTCTCTTTCATCAGAGGGTCAACTCTTGCCGCTTGTTCTCTCCAACAAAAATCGTACTCCCTGAAACTTTCACTGGGCTTCTTCTTAATCTTAGTCAGAGACAAACGATCTGGAACAATCTCGAGGTTGTATTGGAAATGACAAGCGAATGTTTGGGCCAAATCATCCCATGTATACCATCTGTTGTGATCCTGACGAGTGTACCACTCCAACGCTATGCCACTCAGACTCAGGCTAAAGTATGCCATCAACATCTCCTCTTTCCCATCAGCTCCTCTCATTTTACTGCAGAATCCCCTCAAATGGGCCACCAGGTCTCCATGCCCGTCATATAGATCAAATTTGGGCATCTTGAATCCCGCTGGTAGTTGAACATCAAGAAATAGACACAAATCTTAGTAGGCCACACTCACTTGGCCTCCTAATCCCTGCATGTTTCTGAATGACTGTTCTAGGCTTTTAACCTTCCTAAACATCTCCTCCTGTTTTGGATTTTTAGGTGATTTCTCAGTCTCAACAGGGAGGTCGAAACGAGGAGTGTAGAAGTAAGGTTCTAGGGCCTTGAAAGTAGGCTCCGGGGGATAGTATTGGTTGTCTTGGTCTGGAATAAAGGATCACTGGAGGATCGGTGGAGTGTAGCGGGTGGGGGAGCCACAAAAACAGGGGTAGCTGGTGGAAGAGGGTATGGAACTGGCTTGGGTGGTGGAGCTTGTGGTGTTTGGGAATTGGTGCCTTGGTAGTGGCGGTAAATGGGAAAGCCTGGAGATGAATCCATAGTGGGAGTTCCTGGGATTTAGCCAACGGCGGGACGAAAGCAGGGTTGACGGGGTAGGATGGTGGTGGATGCCCTTTTACCTATGCCTGGTACATCTCTGCCATCTGTTTTTTTAGCTTATACAACTCCTCTTTCAGATTAATATCAAACTCTTCTCCCTCTCTTGATGGATCAATAACACTTGCATCCAGTTCTTGGTTAGCCATGACCAACTTGTTTTTGGACCTGGTGTTGTACGGGTGAGTTGCCAGAATGCCAAACAAACTAACCACTTGTCTGTACTGATTTCAACAACAAACTTGTTAGCGATTAGAGCTTAACAGATAGGCAACTACATGTTGGGGATGCAATGCACCTAAGTAGTTAACCATTTCTATTATGCATTTGATCGATTGCTTGCGTCATCCTGGCTTTCCCTAATTTCCATTTTTCAACTTCTCTCTTTTCACTCCTGCCTTTCTTTGCTTGATTTCTCATTGTTCTTTATTCTCTCATTTTTTCTCTCTTGTTTTGCCATTGTTTCCTTCCCACAGTTTCTTGTTTTCTCTCTTTTTTTCCTTCTTTTTTTTTCTTTTTCCTTTTTCTCTTTTTTTCTTTTCTAGTTATGATCGAATCCTATGAGGATTGCCTACGTATCATGACGCCGCATGAATCAAACCAAGCGTAGTTCTAGGAGATAAGTGTAAAAATAAATAAAATAAAATAATAACAAACGTTTTGAGGTTTTCAAATTTTTCATAAAATAAAAATATTTTGATTACAACGACTCGTCCTACCGAATTTAATCTTAAAAACTAACAGACTCGAAAAGGGGGACTAACAGACTCTAATAGAAAGATTAAAATACAGACTCAAAAACAGACTAACAGACTCCAACAGAAAGATGAAAATACAAACTCGAATAAAAATCATGAATACGTCAATGCCTCCACTGCTCCAGGGGCTCGCGGGACATCAGTCGGTCTCGCCACGGGCCTATGCGCCAAATCCCCTTGAAGGCGCTCCAGGTCACTCATTATTTGACGAAAAAAAGTCTTTACCACAGCGAAGAAGGTGATTCTAGTCATGTCTTCATATTCGTGGCACTTCATGACGATGTAGTCAACAATAGCTCTAATCCTCTCCTTGATGATACCCTTTTCTTGGAGCAAACACCCTATTTGATAAGTCCAAGCTTCTAGCTGGGAATCACAATGGTTTTGACCTTGCAATTGTTGCATATCTTCCTACAGCTGGGACATTAATGCATAGCAATGTTCCCTTTCGGCTTTAAAGTTCTTAGCTTGCTTGGCCATCTCATTTTCGAGGGTAGTTAGCCTTTTCTTCAAATTGGTGGCGGTTCCCTCGTATTTCCTTTTCAACTGCTGGATAAACTCTGCTCGCCCTTCTGCGTTCTTCGCTAACTATGCCCGAGCTCTCGCCAGATTACCCTCGGATTTTTCCAGATCATCCTCGCACTCAGCTACTTTCCTCTTGAGACCCCTTATGAGTCTTTCATCCTTTTGGCTCCTTTCCAGATTCTCGGCAGCTATTTTCATTTTTTGAATCTATGCTCGAAGAGCCTAGTTTTCTTGAGCCAATTTCTTCTTTTCCCCTTCATTGGCAACGGCCTGTACAATTTTGTCAAATTTAAGATCTCAGATCTGTCCCTCCAATTTGCTTATGGTGGCTCTGTAGTTTGCCTCTTTTGCCAACCAATCTCATTGCTCCTGCACTCCATCAATAAATTGTTGGACACTGGGCCTTTTTGCAGGCCGTTCGGGCTCTAGATGTGTTTGGAACCTTTTACCGTACCAAGCTGTGTAACTAGGCTCCAACTTGCCTATGGATAGATCTCGTACCTGAGTATTTGGCTCTAAAAACCTACATTAATGCCAAATTCGACGCACCCTTTCTTCTGGGAAAGCAGCTTTTGGTTCCAATTCAATGACCTGCCGACTCAAATCCTCATCATGTGGGATGGTTTGATACCTGCCTAAGTGATGTATAACTCTGTGCGAGGCATAAGGCTGAATGCTCCGGAGGCCCATCAATAGAAGAAAACACATATCGGCCAACATATAAATGACTTCACTGACCGAGAGCCACCCGAATATCCATTCGATCTTGTTTGCAGTCAGGGAGCTCAAGTGTGCAAACCATGTTTCCGTACCATCTAGGAGCTCATAGCTATCCACCCTTTGTTCATGTTTTTCAATGCATTCAAGACCGTTCATGCCATAGTTCATGTACCCCGGAGGGTGGCAAAGATGTTCCTCCATCCATATGGTTGAAGTATATTGTATCCTTCAAAAAACTTTCCCCCTTCTCGGCAGACGGTTAGAGCTCGGTAAATCTCTGCCAAGATCATTGATACAATGGTGCCATTTGCCTTTTTAGTCATGAAGTCTGCTATCCCCACAAGCCCCAGCTCTATGTTTCCATCTTTTCTGGGACAAATCAAAACACCCAGGAATGCCACTATTAAAGCCAATCCTCGCCGAGTTTCCCACTTATCTTTGTTCCCCGAGTGAGTAAGATCGGTATCTGGCATCTCAAAATCGAGGGGATTCCCGTAACGTCAGTATAAGAAATAGAATGTGCAAAATCCCTTGGCCAAATTTCCATCTTGAACTTTCCGGCTGATGCTTAGCAAGTCCAGAAACTTATGAGGAGTCACTGTTCTAGGTGCCACTGGGTATTGATTCCTGAGATTCTCATTGAAACCAGCGTAGCCCGCTATTTCTTCAAGCGTAGGAATTAGCTCAAAATCAGCAAAATGGAACACATTATATGCTGGGTCCCAGAAGGGTATCAAAGCCTCAATTATATCCTTCCTCGGCTTAATCTTCAGAAGCCCAATAAGACCACCCAAAGCTTTTATCATAATTTTTCTGCTGACCTCTCCCAAATCATGCCACCACATATGTAGTTCTAACGGGATCTTCTCGCGAACTGTGAAAGGTTCATTTTTAATTGTGCTCATCCTGCACATTTATTTAAGGTGATTGATTAAAGGACTGTGGTTTACTTTAACTCAAGAGAAAAATATCCATTTTCACAAAATTTAAAACAAAATATTCTTGCGAATACAACCCTACAGCACCTCAAGATAATAAAAAAATTTTAGGGTTGTTTCTGTTAATCAACCAAAAATTTTGAAAAGGATCCTAGGCGGCTATTCTTGCAAAAACAGCCTTCCGGAACCTTTTGGGGCATTTTTTGGCTATTTTGGACAAGAATGGCGCCACCTAATTTATTTATGACAAAACATCGACACTTCACATTTTTTGGGTTATTTTTGCAAGAGTAGTTGGACCCGATGAGGGTTGCCTACATATCCCACATCCGGTGAGAATCAAACTTGCGTAGTTCGGCCAATTTTGACACAATAGAAAACACAAACTTTTGAAACAGCTTTTTCTCCTAAAAATTTCGGTAGAGTTTCGGGGTATTTTGGACACCAGGTTTTTCACATGCGGATAATTTCCTCTCTCTCACATCAATTTGGGTTTTCTCAATTTTTCCCTTATTCTAGAAGCCGGTCAACATGCAATCCTAGTCAAATAAATGCGCAAGTAGCAAACAAAATGCATCAGGATGGTCTTTTGATCTCAGGTGCACCTGTCCTAGACGGACCCAACCCCTGTGTTGAGTCCCCAAAGTCAAAATGCACATGATGCAAACAAGCGCTCCTACTAGGGATCTGGCATGAGGCTATGTTATACTAGGTTTGAAAACCTGGGTTTATTTGTTCTAGACCTGGCTTACCCGAGCGGACAGCTCGAACCGAGGGGGGCAATGTACCGGGAATACAGAAGCTTCAGCGGCTTTGCAACTTGTCCGAACCTTGTTCTAAAACTAGGATATAACTCTAACAGAAAAGAAGTCACACGACACTTCCCAGATGATTTAGAAGACTTAGAGAGAAGAAGGGTTTCGTAACAATTTATATACAGTTCAACAATATCAAAGCGGTAAAAAGCAACATTTAGCACATTAGGACCAAGCATGTAAATAAAATCAGATAATAAATAAAGACAAATATAACAATTATCCTAAGCTCGAATTCTTGAACCCTGAACCATAGATTCTGGGTTCGTTCCCCAGCAGAGTCGCCAGAGCTGTCACACCTCCTTTTTACTACCCCCGAAAGGGTATAAACTGACAATCAAAATGGGATTATTTATTTAAGATTCAGAGTCACCACTTGGGATAATCTATGGTGTCCCAAGTAACCGGTTTTAAATCCCGAATCGAGGAATAATTGACTCTGTTTATTGGCCGCGAACACAGAAATCCGAGTAAGGAATTCTGTTAACCCGGGAGAAGGTGTTAGGCATTTTCAGGTTCCGTGATTCTAGCACGGTCGCTCAACTGTTATTATTGGCCTAATTATCTAATTTTAAAACACTTTTAAACCTATGTACATTTTTAACTTTAAAACTGCTTTTATTTATTATTTTTAGGAAGATTCAACGTTATTTAAAACACGCCTTGAACCATGCCTCATTAAATGCACCCGTGGTCCATGACACATTTAATTTAACGTTGTTGAGAATTGGAGTTAGGTCACATGAAATGCACACCCGAGTTTAAGGAAATTAATTTAAATAGCACGCCTAAAGCAACTACGCACTTTCAAGTTTGCGAGGGCCATGGAAAATTCAACTAATGGCACACCTCGATTTCTAAAGAGTTAAAATTAATTAAGTGAGGGCCATTAGTTTTGGGATTTTATTCGACATGGCGCACCTCGAGTCCAAATTTTAAAGGAGGTTTGAACTAATCTTTTGAGGGCCATAAACTATATCTTACTTAATATGGCACGCCTCAAACCTAATTGTTCAAATGATTTCTTATTCTTTAATCATGAGGGTCATAAGCTATTGGTGTTATTTAATATGGCACCCCTCAACTAATTAATGGGCATAGTTAATTGATTAAAAGACTAAGGAAATTTCTACTTTATTTTCAGACAAATATTTAAACTAAACTTTAATAACCAATGAACTAGTAGTAAACAAAACCAACATTGATTGTTGAAGAGGCCCAGGCTGGTGTAGGCCGATTGGCCAATTGCCAATTACTATATGACCAGCACGAGAAACAACTGGGCTCAACATGAAATCCAGATTGATAATCTAATTGTTGAAGGGGAAATTGAACACAACTGGGCCAACGATGACAACCCAGTTTCATGATTTAAAACTAATACTTGAAGCAAATTACATTTTTCATGCAAGTCTTGAGTTTGAAAACAAATGCTAGCAAGTCTTGCCACCTCTGCACAGATGCACAACGAAAATTCTTAAGCTCAAATCACATTCCATAATATAATGTCAACCTTAATGTTATATAGTTCAAACACCATTATTCCGTCTTTTAACATAGTAGAAATCCGATTTTTAGCCAAAACAAAACTAACATGATGTCAAAATAATGCATCTACTAAAACCTATCTAACTGCCAGGTCTTTTTAAGAATGAAAGAGTGCTGACTGATTTTACCACAAACCAAATAGAACCCAAAACTAACTTAAGGTTCAAAACTGATACTTTTCAGCAGAAACCTAACATCAAAGGCTTCATACTTTTGCCTCTATTAGTTACAAACAAAACAGTAGACTTTGAAGTCATTTGAGAACCAAATTTATGACAAACGAAATCATAGAAATTGACTTAGAACACAACACCACCATACAACTTACAGGTTATTCACTAAATTATGTCCATATCTTAACAGTCTGATATTAAATATAATGACAAAAGTTCAGCTATTAAAACTAAAATCCAGCTATAAGATACTTGACAAGAATTCTGGACCCACATACTAAGTAAAGGCCTAATACATCCCTTAGGAGGAAACTATCATTCAGCATAAGCAAAATACAAAGAATAAAACAGTGTAGTGCAGAAAAATAAGGCTAGAGTCTAATCAAATGAGTTGATGCTATGCTTAAAACCCCACATTTAAATTTCATGATTCAAATCGAGCTTCACATTTAGTGGGATCCAGAAACAAGCACCTGGGAATTAAAAGGGAATCAAGAAGGATGAAGAGTTAGCAACAGCAGCAGCAGAATTAGCTTAAAATCCCAGCAATACCTAATAAAAACCAACTTCTTCAAACCAGTAGAGAGCCCAAATGAATACCCCCTTTTGAAGACTCAAATACTCTGATCAAACTCGGAAGTTTTAAGGCAGAATTGAACCAATTTTGACCAAAGAACTGCAGGAATTTCAGTGTTCTTTTAAAGCTTTTCAAACTTAGCCGTTTGCAATTTTTAGTGTTTTTCAGCCTCTAAAATCTCTGACTTGATTAAGAAGTAAGGGCCTTTTATAGTGAAGTTTTAGGACAGCAGAAATGAGTTCAGACTTTGCTCATTAATCCTTTAATTTTCATTTTTGCTATTGAGTCCTTAGTTTAAAAATCTGTTTGTTAAAACAACCCCAAACCCACCTTCCTAGCAACTTCCTAAATCAGTAACTGAAGATTCTCCTACTTAAAATCCCTAAACTACCCCTTAAACCCTTTGTTTTTACACCTAGAACCAAACATGTCAAATTGACCCAAGACTTAAACCCAAATGAATGGGCTGTTCTTGAAAATGGGTCAGAAATGGCCCCAAGGCCCAAACCAAATCAGCAATCCATTTTGGGTAATTCATGAGAAACAGAAGAAGAAATAACTTTGAATGATTTTAAAACTAAAATATAAACTAAGTGACTGATTTCCTTTTAAACTAAACAATGAGCTATAGTTAAACTAAATGACCAAAATAACACAAAATCTAATTAAGCTGGATATAAGACTAAAACAAAATCAGAAACTTAACATTACCTAAATAAAAGCTAAACAGGCAAAATGCATAAACTAAACAAAATTAATGAAAATTTTAAAAGAAAGCTGGAAAACACATGGAATAAATACGAACACCAAACAAATAAGGAAAACCTAGATTCAGAAGTTAAAACTTTCACCAATTTCATCAGAAGAAACTAAACTAAAGAAAAGTAGAAGAAAGAGAGGGGAAGAAATGGTGAAACAACAAAAACGGACAGAACAGATGAAGAAGACTTACCAAATTAAACTCGAAGCCAACACTGGACGCCTTGATTTAAACAAAACTGATGCTAATCACTTGTTCTTTGTCAAGAACAAATGAACAACATCAATTTGCATTGAATCAAACTTCAAAACTCAAAAGAACTGGAAGCCTATGGTCATGCATGCCAACAGATTCAATGAAAGTTGATTTTGGGCTTTAGGGCTTCAAAACTAGATTCCAGATTCGAGCAGGTGCCAAAGGAATCGAGGAAAAATTGTTAGAGATTGGGAGAGGTGAGGCCATGGGGGTTTTGTGGTGTTGATTTGGGGCCGATTTGAGGCGGCGCCACCACCGGAGAAGGTTGGCATTTTGGGGCGGCGTTCTAGGGTTCTTGAAAGAGATGAGATAGATGGACGGGAGGGTTATTTTTGGACTTAGGCTGTCTCTGAGGTTTTCAGACAGATTTAATTAAAATGGGGCAAGTGGTTTCAGACGTTAGATGAGGATAGATGAAAGGCTAGGATTAGTTTGATTGGGGGAAACTTAGGACAATGTCGTTTGGATACTTGAACGGGCGGATGCGGGTTAGGACGCGGGTTTGGGCCAATTTTTGAACGGGCAATGGGCAAAATCGTTTGGGCCTGGGGGATTTTAATTGAATTGGCCCAAAAAATCAGACTTCTTTTATTTCTTTTCCTTTTCTTTTCATTTTCCAATTTTCTTTCCTTTTTAAATTAAAATAAAAACATAACTTAACTCTTAAAAACTAAATTAACCTACAAAATTATATTAAATACTCAAAATAATATTTACAGTAATTAATTAAGTCCTAAATTTAAAGAAGAACTATAAAATTCAAAATTAAATAGTTAAAATGCAAAAATAAACTATTTTTGTGATTTTTCATATTTTATAAAACAACTAATTTACTAAGTAATCTAAAAAATATAAAATTAAATCCTAAATGCAAATGCAATGTATTTTTGTATTTTTATGAATTAAATAAAATTAAACATGCGCAGACAAATGCAAACAATTAACAAAATGCTACAAAAATCTAAGAAATTGCGAACAATGGGAAAAATTTATTTTTCTTGAATTTATGGGGGTAATTCACATAGGGAAAAAATCACTTGCTCACAATCATCAATGGTCACATCTTTGGCATCATCATGCTGAACTCTTTCCTTAAAGACAAGCAAATGCGGATTATCATACTGGCGCTCTCTGATGCGATCATATAAGGAAGACCGAGAAACCACACAAGCCAATACCCGACTGGGCTCCAAAATATCTAACCTCACGAACCGATTGGCCAAGGCTTGAACATCAACTGCAAGAGGTCTCTCCCCAACTGGAATGTATGCCAAACTCCCCATACTCACTGCATTTCGGCTCAAAGCATCGGCCACCACATTGGTCTTTCCCGGATGGTAAAATATAGTGATATCATAATCCTTAAGCAACTCCAACCATCTCCGCTGCCTCAAATTGAGATCCTTCTGTTTGAACAAGTGCTGGAGGCTGCGATGATCAGTAAACACCTCACAAGACGCACCATACAAGTAATGCCTCCAACTCTTTAACGCGTGAACTATGACAGCCAACTCCAAATCATGAACGGGGTAGTTCTTCTCATGGGGCTTCAACTGACGAGAAGCATAAGCAATAACTCTACCCTCCTGCATCAATACATAAACCAATCCCAACTCTCAAAGCATCACAATACATAGTATATGAACCTGAAGCTGATGGCAAAACCAACACTGGAGTTGTGGTCAAAGCTGTCTTGAGCTTCTGAAAGCTCTCCTCATACTCGTCCGACCATACAAATGAAGCACCCTTCTGAGTCAACTTGGTCAAGGGCGATGTGATAGATGAGAATCCCTGAACAAACCAGCGATAATAGCCTACCAAACCAAGAAAGCTGCGAATCTCCGTGGCTGAGGACGATCTGGGCCAACTTTGAATTGCCTCTATCTTCTTCGAATCAACCTGAATACCCTCGTTGGACACCACGTGCCCCAAGAAAGCCACTAAACTGAGCCAAAACTCACACTTGGAGAATTTTGCAAAACGTTTCTCCTCCCTCAATCTCTGCAACATAACTCTCAAATGCTTTGTGTGCTCCTCCTGACTACGCGAATACACCAGAATATCATCAATGAAGACTATGACAAACAAGTCGAGATAAGGCCGGAACACGTTGTTCATCAAATGCATGAATGCTACTGAGGCATTGGTTAGCCCAAAAGACATCACCAAGAACTCATAATGACCATATTAGGACCTGAAAGCCATCTTAAGAATATCCGAGTCCCTGATCTTCAACTGGTGATAAGCTAAGCAGAGATCAATCTTGGAGAACACTCTCTCTCCCTAAAGCTGGTCGAATAAATCATCAATGCGAGACAAATGATATTTGTTCTTAATTGTTACCTTGTTCAATTGCCTATAATCGATGCACATCCTCATTGTGCCATCCTTCTTCTTCACAAACAGAACCGGCGCACCCCAAGGTGACACACTAGGCCAAATGAACCCCTTATCAAGGAGTTCCTGAAGCTTCTCCTTTAACTCCTTCAACTCTGTTGGTGTCATACGATACGTCGAAATAGAAATAGACTGAGTGCCCGGCACCAGGTCAATACCAAAATCAATATCCCTGTCCGGTGGCAAGCACGGCAGGTCTGCAGGAAACACATCGGGAAAATCCCTCACAATTGGAATAGAATCAATATTGGGAGCCTCAGCTCCGAAATCCCTCACAAACGCTAGATACGAAAGACAACCCTTCCTAACAATACGCTGGGCCTTCAAGAAAGAGATCACTCTACTAGGAACATAATCTATCACACCTCGCCACTCGATCCGTGGCACACCCGGCATAGCCAATATGACTGTCTTAGCATGACAGTACAGAATAACATGACAGGGAGATAACCAATCCATGCCCAAAATAACATCAAAATCCACCATGATCAATAATAATAGATCCACTTGGGTCTCCAGGCCCCCAATAGTCACCACACACGACCGGTACACACGGTTTACAACAACAGTATCGCCCACCGGGGTAGATACATGAATAGGTAAAGCAAAAAACTCACGGGGCATACCCAAATAACGAGCAAAGTATGATGACACATAAGAAAATGTGGAACTGGGATCAAATAATACAGAGGCATCTCTGTGACAGACTGAAACAATACCTGTAATGACAGTATCTGAAGTAATAGAATCGGGTCTACCCAGAAGTGCATAGAAACGGGCCTGACCACCTCCGGATCAACCTCCCCCTCTAGGAAGGCCTCTAGCTGACAGACTCTCACCCCTAGCTGGCTGGGTGGGTGGTGATGAAGCAACTGGCGCTGAAGCCGATGACTGTCCCCTCTGCTAGGGCGAACTAGCAAAACGATGAGGACACTGCCTCCACATGTGACCCATCTCACCACACTCATAACAACTCCCAGGTGTTGGAGAAGGGGACTAAAGGGAACCCCTCACACCGGAGTGACTAGCAAATGCACTCGGTATGGAAGAGCCCTGAACTGATGGAACACAGGTCAAGCTCTGAGCCGAAAGGGCACTAAGTGATGACTGGCCCTGCTGAGAACTGTGATAACCATGACCCGAAGACGCCCCATGATAACCTGGGCGAGCTGGCAGAGTAGACCTGAATGGACAGCCTCTGCTGTGCTGAAACTGATCCCTCGAAGGAGCACCACTGAAACTACCAGATCCTCGAGGCCCCTTGGCCTCCCTCTCCTCTCGCTCCTGGCGACGAACAGACTCAATCTCACGGGCGATAGCCACAACCTCCTCAAAAGTAGCACCAGTCACCCTCTCCTTGGTCATGAGAATATGGAGCTGATAAGTGAGGCCATCAACAAACCTCCTAATCCTCTCTCTATCTGTTGGAACCAACGAGATGGCATGACGAGCTAACTCGGAGAACCTCAACTCATACTACGACATGGTCATCTCTCCCTGACGCAACTACTCAAACTGCCTACACAGCTCCTCTCTACGAGACTGCAACACATACTTCTCTATGAAGAGAATGGAAAACTGCTGCCAGGTAAGGGGTGCTGCACCAACAGGCCTACACCTCTCAAAATCCTCCCACCAAGTGAAAGCAGCTCCTAAAAACTGATAGGTAGTGAAAGTGACCCCGTTGGTCTCTAGAATACCTGTTGTACGAAGCATCCTCTAACACTTGTCTAAAAAAGCCATGGGCATCCTCGCCCTCTACACCACTGAAGGTCGGAGCCTGAAGCCTACCAAATCTCTCCAACCTACGCTGCTCATCCTCCGGCATGGAAAGAACTACATAGTCTTGAGCAGCTGCAACCGGCTGGGCTGGATGTGCCCCCGACATTTGAAGTCCCTGCACGACCTACTCAGGTGTGCGAGCGGAGGGAGTCTGATTGCCTCCCCCAACCTGAGAAGTAGCTGCGGTTGTAGTGGCTGAAACTGCTTGAGCTAGGCCAGTGCGAACTGATAAGATCTGAGCCAAGGCCTCCTGAAGACCCGGAATCACAATGGGCACAACTGGTGCCTGAACTGGTGCTGCTGGAGCGTCCATAACTGGAAACAAGTCCTAAACTGGGGCAGCTGGTGGATCTGCAGGTGCTTTCCTGGCTGATCTGCCTCTACCAAGACCACGACCGTGTCCTCGGCCTCTGGTGGACATAGCTGGTGGCACTGGTGATCGTCCATCCTATCCGGTAGCGCGTGTCCTCACCATCTGTGAGAGGATAGAATAACAAAAGTTTAGTACTCGGATCAACAAGTTCGCATGATAAGAATTTCAAGAATATGAAGTTTTTACTTAAGGTTTTGCAGCCTCTCGAGGATAAATACAGACATCTCCGTACCGATCCGCGAGACTCTACTAAACCTTCTCATGACTCGTGAGACCTATGTAACCTAGGCTCTGATACCAACTTGTCACGACCCTAAACCTGGACCCGGTCATGATGGTGCCTCTCGAGAAGACAAGGCAACCAACTACTCCCAATTCGACATTAAATAGTTAAACAACAAGAAAACAGTTTAAAATATGATTTAATAATACTAAGTAGCACGTAATATCAATAAAATGCGGAAGTACAACCCAACACAGCCCTAACCGGGGTGTCACAAGTCACGAGCATCTAACAACACTGAATACCCAAAAGTAACTACAGAGTTTAGTACTGAGCTAAGGACATAAAGGAAAAGAGATAGGGAGGAGCTCCGGGCTGCGAACGCCAACAACTACCTAAAGACTCCTCGAATTTGCCTGAAGCTAGAATGATCAGCACTCGGGAGCGAGACCAGCTACGGCTGAATCTGCACATAAGGTGCAGGGAGTAAAGTAAGTACTCCAACTTAGTGAGTAACAAATGTAAATAAAGACTGAAAGCAAGAAAACACGTAGGGCACGAGGCATTCTATAATGAAGCAGTAAAACCACTTAAAAACAGTAAACCAGTTAGAAAGATAAGTAAAATCCTTTTTCAACAAGTAAACATATAATTAACAGGTAATTAAGGAAAAATAAACACGTAAAGGTTCGCCCCTCGGGCACTGTATCAACAAAACAGCCCCTCGTGCAACATCTCAGAACAATACCAGCCCCTCGGGCTCAAGCTCACATCACACTGGGTACCCGCGCTCACTGGGGGTGTGCAGACTCCTGGAGGGGCCCCTTACGGCCCAAGTGCAATAACAAGCCATCTCGTGGCATCAAAACTAGGCCCTCGGCCTCATATAAATCAAGCCACCTCGTGGAGTACATATCTCAGGCCATCGGCCTCAAATCAATATCAGTGTTTCCTCACAACATAGGCCCTCGGCCTTACTCAGTCAAAATTCCTCACAAGCCTCTCGGGCAATAGTATAACAGTGTTTCTCAGCCCAAACATCATTTAAAATATCATTTAAGTATTAAATCTGAGTAAACATGGCTGAGTACGAAAACAACGGAAAATAACATGACTGAGTTCAAGTATAAAGTTAAAACAGTGAGGAAATATCAATAAAAATCCCCGAAGAGTTCAAATAGTTGGCACGAAGCCCAAATATGGCATTCAGCCCAAATAATTATGATGTCAAATAGATTTCAGTAAAATACGCGGTAAAATCATTAATTGGGATGGACCAAGTCACAATCCCCAATAGTGCACGACCCCACACTCGTCATCAAGCGCACTACGATGTGCAATCCGGGGTTTCAAACCCTCAGAACATCATTTACAATCATTACTCATCTCAAACCGGTCAAATCTCTAGACCGCGATGCCTTTGCCCCTCGAATCGGCCTCCACTCGCGTCGAATCTATCCAAAATCAGAATAAGGACGTCAAAATATGCTAAGGGAATGAAGCCCAAGCGAAAACAATCAATAAATAGCACAAATCCTGAAATTACCAAAATTCAACCCCCGGGCCCACGTCTTGGAATTCAATAATTATTTTTACATCAATAGATTCCTTATCTCCCCACGAGTTCATACATATCAAAAGTTCTGAAATCCGACCTCAAATGGTCCATCAAATCCTCAATCAAAGGTCTCTAATACTAAGCCCTAGTTTCCCTAATTTTCACCCTTAATTTCCATAATTTCTAGCTTTAATCCATGAAATTACCTCAATTAAGTTCCCTTGAAATCTCTCTTCTAAATCGCTCAAAAAGCTCCAACGGAGATAAAAATGGTGAAATTAGCTAAAATTCGTGAAGGCCACAATTTATACTTTCTGCCCAGAACTTTTCTCATCTGCGGCTCAATACCCGCTTCTGCGATACCGCATTTGCAATTCATCATCCGCTTCTGCGGAAATCACTTATCCAGCCAAAAGTCACATCTGCGATCACGCTTCCACATCTGCGACATTGCAGATACCGTCACCCTAACCGCTTCTGCGGTCTCTGCTCGCTGGCTCTTTTTCGCTTCTGCGATCGATCTCCCGCACCTGCGGTCCCAAATCTACAGGTGTGAAAATACCAGAAACAGCAATTCAGCAGCTGCAACAACAATCCAAACTTCCTGTTAACCATCCGAAATCACCCCGAGACCCCCAGGACCTCAACCAAAAGCGCAAACATATCCTAATACCTTATTCAAACTTGTTTCAATCATCAAATCACCTCAAACAACATCAAATCACCCAAAACACATCAGATTCAAGCCAAACTTTCTAAAATCTTCCTAATACCGCTTTTGATCAAAAACCCAACCCAACCCAACCACGTCCGAATGACCTGAAAATTTGCACACACATCCAAAATGACCCAACTAAACTTCTGCAACTCTCGGAATTCCATTCTGACCCCTATATCAAAATCTAGCCTACCAACCGGAAATCGCCAAAATATCAACTTCGCCAATTCAAGCCTAAATCTACTCCAAACCTCCAAAACTCATTCCGATCGCACTCCTAAGTCACAAATCACCTCCCGAAGCTAACCGAACCATCAGAACTCACATCCGAGCCCTCTAACACATAAGTCAACATCCGATTGACTTTTCCAACTTAAGCTTCCTTAAAAGAGACTAAGTGTCTCAAATCTTACCAAATTCATTTCGGATTCGATCCGACCAACCCGATATCACATAACACGGATAAACAAGGCATAAAGAAACAGAAATGGGGAAAATAGAGTGGTAACTCATGAGATGACTGGCTGGGTCGTCACACTAAACGAGGCTATATACAAAATTTGAGCAAGATTAGCAAAAACTTAGAGAGAAAAATATATTTTAACTTTATTTTCTTCTCTTTTCATTTTTTTGGTTGGATTGAATGAGTGTGTGTAATTGAAATTTGTTGAAAATACCTAAACGAGGCTATACACAAAATTTGGGCAAGATTAGAAGTGATTTAGACTGGTTTCAGGTAAAAAAATCAGACCTAAAAATTCAACTACGACATGTGTATATCACGTTGTATATCGTGTACATCAGTGTATATCACACACAAGTTTTTAAGGACGTCTATGTATATCACTTTGTATATCGTGTATACAACACAATTTATTTATGGACGCCCGTGTATATCACATTGTATATCGCATATATAACATAAATTTTCATGGATATAAACAAATACATATAATATATATATGAGATATCACTGATGTACATAGAGATATACACGGGTTACAATAGGGGATACACATGTGAAGTCGTCTTGAACTTGAGTTTTCAATCTAAAATGTGTTATACAAAGAAGGAAAATAAAATTTTAATAATTTTTTTGATATACACATTATTATTATGTTATACACTGTGATATACAAATAATATAATTATTAATTATTGATCAAAAAAGGAAAATAAATTTTTGATATAGCATGTTTAAGCAAGTTCTAAAATATAAAAACAATAAATATAATTGTGAGAGTAAATAATATTTTGATATACAAAGAAAATTAATTTTTGGTATACACAAAGAAGAAAAATAAACTTATGATATCTATTTTGGTTTACACATGTCCGATATGCTATATACACTGTGATATACAAATAATACAATATTTTTATTGTGATATACATTAATATAAGAGAGGAAATAACTAAATATATAATTTTATATTATTGATATACAAAGAATAATATTATTTTTATACAACGAATGAAAATAAAATTTTAATATACATGTTGATATAGACAAAGAAAAAAAAGGTTGTGATATACATATTATTATTGTAATATATATATTTATTGGCTATTTGATGCCAATATCTATAACTAGGACTATTTTCTACCAATTATATGGGTATGTTATTATACCATGCCAAAACCCTGAAATTAAATCTCTTTCCATTGAACAAAGTGGGCGTTAGGCCCTTTATTAAGCATTGCCATCATATCCATGAGGCTGCTCTTGATATAGTGATGGTTCTCTTAAAGCCCAACATACTAAGACCATATATCATAATTTTAGAGCTACTTTCATTAATAGCATACTATTAAAAATATAATACAAAAGATTAACATTAATTAATGATTAACAAATATAGCAATATTTATACATATAGCATATTTAATTCAATTCAAATCAGCAAGAATCAAGCTATTTAAAAAGGCAGTCCTAGTATTTAATATATTTCCCTATTTTTTCTCTCCATTCTATACCATGTTTTATATTTTTTTTAGAAACCAATTCATTCCATAACAGATTTTTCTTTTCCATACATGGACCTTTTTATATAATGTAATATAGCAAATTATACATCTTTATATTCTAACAAAATAAAATACATATATTTACGAAAAAATTATAATGTATGTTTGTGGTGTATATACATTATAAATCATATATTTTTTTAGGAAAATTCATATATATATATATATATATATATGCATATGTTGTTTATATATGTCTTTATATTTAATTATATATCATCGATCCATTCCATAGTAACTTTTTTCCTTTTTACACATGGACCTTTTTATTCAACTTAATCCTAGCAAAATTATATATTTGTATATTCCAATGGAATAAAATACATATATTTTGTGAAAAAAATATAATGTATGTTTATGGTATATTATAAATCATGTGTTTTTTTAGGAAAAATTATGTATATATGCATATGTTATTTATACATTTATTTATATTTACAAAGATATTATAAATATGCCATTTATATTTTGTACTAATATAACATACATATTTGTACAAATTATCCGTATATAAATAGTATATGTGACATATTTTTTTTCTTCTATATACATATTAGTGGCATAATAATATTTTAGATTAAATTTTATGTAAGGTATAAGCTAGCAATATACTTTGAATAATATCAATATAATAATGTAGTATGATGTGTGTGTACATATATATATATGTAGTATGATATATATATATAAGTTATATATGTGGTATATATATATATGACATATTGATGGAATATTTACATTATAAATTATCACAATATAATATACTTGAAATATATTAAATGTATATTTTTAGTTAAAATAAAATTGTACAGAAAAAAGTTTAAAATAAAATTGTACAGAAAAAGTTTAAAACTCAAAAAAGAAAGAAATACTAAAATTCTCATTGTGTAAAGAGAATTATTTTTGAGATATTCTTCTTTCCAAATTTTTGATATATTTGGGTAAGTGTTATTTATGAAAGAGAAAAAAGAAGTTATAGAAGAGTGAGAGAAAATGAAATGTAGTAAAAAGTGTATTAATGTAGAGGGATCCCTTAGTTAATGGAATTATCAAAATGAAAGTGCTAAAAAAGTTTTAAAAAAAAAGTGTTGTTTTTGGAATAAACAAAGTCTACTATCATTTATGATAATAATTTTAAAAAAGGACCAAGCATGTAAAAATCTCATAATTTTACTTGACCATAAATCTAAGTAAAACATTGTTGACCAAAGGCGGATCTAGATTGGAGTATGTGGTTTAAGCTGATGCACTGTTTTCAATTCGAATTATATATACAAATGCCAAAAAAAATCTACATATAATAGCATGATATTTCTAAACTTACCGGATATATATTTTGGATTCACTCTGCTATATCCAATATCATCTTTAATTGTAATATGTATGATAAACCACACACAACATGTTCCTAAAATTGAACGGATGATAAAGTTATGATTCTAAAAAAATAGACCTAGTTTGTATTACAGAACAATTCATTATCCTAAATGCTATAGCGTAACACTAATTTTGTGGACTATGTCTGATAAAAATATACTTAATTTCTCTAATCCCCTCCCCCAGGGGCGAAAGCACATGGTAAGAAGCGGTGTCGGATGTTCCGCAAAAAGTAAATCAATTAATGATGCTTCTTGGTACATTGGTCAAGCTTATGTTTTAGCTTGTAAAGGTCATAGGGTTCGAGGTTGGACTTGGACTTTCTATTTTTCGAACATCTTTGAGTGAGCATTTTTGATAAAAATTAAGGTAAAGGAGAATTGAACCTACATTTCTCTTTGTAATAATATTCAACTAAACCACTGAGCACACACATATAAAGGAAACTCCACTAGACACAGCTTCATAGACTCCCTAGGACTCTTGAACTTAGGGCTCTGATACCAAGCTTTGACACGCCCCGAACCTGAGCCTAGATGTAACATAGCACTTGGTGCCTGACTACATGTGACCGAGCGAACCAACTGGCTGGTTGAATTAACATATGATATCATAACATACTAAATGCGGAAGATAAACTAATACATGCTGATATACTGAAAGTCTAAATGATAAAAATCAAAGTGTGGAAACACTAATACAAGTCTGAAACATGTCTGTAGCCAACATTGCTTAACATGAAAAGCTTGTGACTCTGTCTAACTATTACTCTAGCCTATGAAACCTCTAATGAAGTATTGAAAATGCTGACTGTCTGAAAATACTGAAGACTATAAGGTAATCATAATGCATCAAAAGAACTAGGGATCACCAAATAGCTGGTACGAGAATCCTAGCGCTCTGGATCGTCAAAATCATTACCTGCATCGTAAGATGCAGACCCCAGATAAAAGGGATGTCAGTACATTTGAATTGCACTAGTATGTAAAGCAAATGAAAGAAAGAATTATAAATGTTGAAACTGAACTAAGCTGATAACTGAGAATATTTGATAATTGATAACTGAAATGATAACTATTGAAACTGAAACTGAAATGGTAACCGATAACTGATAACTGATAATTGAACTGAATAAAGGAAGTAATGATATGAATACTCCTTTTTCTAAATGATGAACAACCTATTTATCTATATATTAAACTGTGGCCTCATGCCCAATATATTTGTGCACAAATTGCGGCCTCGGGCCCAAGTATACATATACATAACTGCGGCCACATGCCCAAAAATGCATAAAGCATAAACTACGGCCTTAGGCCAAATATAGGTGTTTAATATTTAGAAATTTAAAATCAAGAACTGAGAATCATACTGCTATACATGATACTGAAGTACTAAATCACATTGAGTTACATAATACTGGAATACTAAATATGACTAGATTGAGACATGAATTCTTGAACTGATTATGAACACTAAAACTTCGATTGTTTATGACATACTAAGTAATCAATACTGAGACTCGGGGCATCAAACCAAGTCTATATTAAATACGCACTAAGCTCATAATGTTCAGAATGAAAGTCATGAACGAGTTATGAAGCTAGAGAATAGAAGTTTTGCAACAATTCATGGAACTAAGACATAATTACTTTATGAGGGAACTTGTAACAGCCATAATGGATGGGACGTAGGGAGAATCATAAACATTCCCATACGTAAAGAGGGTTAGCCTCACATACCTCAATTTCGCCCCTTAGTGATACTACAATAATCTACAACACTAAGAACCTTCAATCTTTTTGGAAGAAATCTTGCAAAACCCTTCTTTGAGTTCTTGAAGAAATATCTTGAAGATTGGAAGAGTTGGAGGTCTTGAAAGAGTGGAGGAAAACCCTAAAATTCGTCCAAAAGAAAATAAGGGAAGTGAACCCCCGAATTTGCTTTAAAAGGCCTTAGCTGGGGGGCGCCCGGTCTGGCGAAGAGAGTCTCGCTTCGCTGTCCGCCAAAATAACTAAGTGGTCTAATTTTGGTAATTTGATCATAATTTTGAATAGGAATGTCCAAATGACGAACTGCTTGATGCGTTAGAAACTAGACTCCAAGATCTTTCATTTTATAGGTTGTGCATAAAATAACATCTTATATAAATGTAGATATGCTCGTACAAAGTTTGGTCTTGTGCGTACTCATTTGGAATTTTGTCTATCATGTAATTTTCCAACTTGGCTTAGACTTAGGTCTCTCCTTGGACCCCAAATCAATTATGATATGCCTCGTACACTTATTATCATATTCAATTGATAACCATCACATTAATACTCATTTAATGCATCCACAACTGATTTAAATTTACGGGGTATTACACAAACACTCGAAAGTATAAAATTAATAGTGTATGCAATCACCTTCATGTATCTTATATATCTGGCATGACTTGAAAACTTGATGTAAATCTAAAGTCTATTTATATGGCTTATTTGACTATACTTATATGATAATCCATGAACGATTTAAAATGCTGATAGCATATACAATTCTTGGAGAATTATTTGGTCCTGAATTACCACATCACAAGTAAAATTTGTGCACATATGTACTTGTTATAACTATAGGCATGATAATGTGAGAGCGAGAATATCTCTATGGAGATATTGAAAAGGCCATTCCACGACATTATATGAAGACATTACAACATATCTATCAAGAATGATGATTTCAAGGTGCAATATATTCATTAAAGTTAATAGAATTGTATTTAAGGTGAATGTCTATATTTTAGAGAGATTTTTGGGTTTGTTACTTGGTAGCTAAGTCACTTTTCCTCTATAAATAGAGGGTTCAATTCCTTTGTAATTCATCCCAATTTAATAAGAATTCTCTCTCTTCATTTTTTTCTGCAATACTCTTCTTCTTCTTTATTGTGTTATAACAGAATTGTAGTTTTATACTTTTATTCCAATGATTTAATCATAATTCATAAGCATCAAATTTCATCACTCCAAAGTAAACTGTAATGAACAATGGAAGTGATAGCCTGGGCCACACCCAGTCATTTAAGACTTAAACAAAATCTCTTTGGGCATTTGTATCTATACCCGTTTTTTGGGTCACGTTTTAACTTGTGCCCGCTTTGCAAAAAAAATTGTAAGTGTACCCACTTTTTCACGTAACTTCAGCATACGGGGCTGAAATAGCAAAGACAATCACGCAAAACTTCAATATTTAGTAGAGGGGACTGAAGTAGCAAGTGTGCTGAACCAAGTGTGCTGAAGTTTTTGTTTTGTAACCGGCGAACTTCAGCTCTAGAGCTGAAATTTTTGTTTGTAACTGGCGAACTTCAGCCTTCTTCGAGTTGAAGTTTTTGTTTGTAACTGGCGAACTTCAGCCTTCTTAGAGTTGAAGTTTTAACTGATTTTCCGATAAGCTCTGATTATAGGTTGTTTCAGTCTCATAGCTTCACAAAGTACGTTCCACGAATACTTCATCTTCTGTATATCATCCCAGTTCAAAGACTCCCCTTCTTTTTTCGCTGAAGCTATCTTAATATGCTCTGCTTGTTAGAATCCCAAAAACCCCAAAGATCAGCAAATAAATTACTTAATAAATAAATAGATAAAACGGTTAAAAATATTCGTCCACTATAGGAATAATGAAATGTCTTAACCGTGTGCACAATAGACTAGTAAAAAAACCAAACCGATGAAATACATGATAAATCGAGCCATTATATTGTTACATCAATGTTAAGTTCCGGAGAAATATGGAGATCACTGGAAGAAGGAGGAAGAGAAACGGGGCGGAAGTTGTTTAAAAAGTAGGTACAAGTTAAAACTTTTAAAAAAAATAGGTATAAGTTAAATGGGGGCGCCCTATCAAAGTGGGCTTTTAGTCCATTTATTAAGCAGTGTCATCATATCCATGAGGCAGCTCTTGATATAGTGATGGTTCTCTTAAAGCCCAACATACTAAGACCATATATCATAATTTTACTTGGACCATAAATATAAGTAAAACATTATTGATCAAAGCCGGATATTGGATTATTTGTTTTAAGCCGATGCACTATTTTCAATTCGAATTATATATACAAATGCCCAAAAAAAAAATAATGCATATAATAGCATCATATTCATTTTTAACTTGCCAGATATAGATTTTTGATTCACTCTGCTATCTCCAATATAGCAGAGTGTGTTTCTCCTAGGACATAGAATTAGGAATATTTTTGTAATTTCCTATTTACGGTTCTTTATTACGCATGTTACGGTATTCACACTCGTTACTATGTTACATGATTGCTAATACACTTTGCTACTTGGTGCTTTATTTTTATTGTTTAATTGTTTCTTGAGCCGAGAGTATATCGAAAATAACCTCTCTATCTCTATGAGATAAAGGTAAAATCTGTGTACACACCATCCTCCCCTGGCTCCATTTATGGGATCAAACTGGGTTTTTTGTTGTTATTGTCTGCTATATTCAATATCATCTTTAATTGTAATATGATGATACACCACACACAACATGTTCCTAAAATTGGACGGCATGATATAGTTATGCTTTTCAAAAAATAGGCCTAGTTTGTATTACAGAACAATTCATTATCCTAAATGCTACAGCTTAACACTAATTTTGTGCAGTATGTCTGATAAAAATATACTTACTTTCTCTAATCCCCTCCCCCAGGGACGGAAGCACATGGTAAGAAGCGGTGTCGAATGTTCCGCAAAAAATAAATCAATATATAATTAATGATGCTTCTTGGTCCATTGGTCAAGCTTATGTTTTAGCTTGTAAAGGTCATAGGGTTCGAGGTTGGACTTGTACGTTCTATTTTTCGAACATCTTTGAGCGAGTATTTTTGTTAAGAATTAAGGTAAAGGAGAATTGAACCTACATTTCTCTTTGTAATAATATTCAACTAAATCACCTGGCCAAGACTCTTCAACTTGTGGAAAAATAATATTAAATATTACTTTTATTTATTATATAAATACGACACCGCTTACAAAAAGTTCTGCGTAGTCCCTTCCCGCCTCTCCTCCAACTTCTCTTTCTTTTTTGGGTGTAAATGTGCAAACATGTTAAAGGAATTACTTGTTAAAGAAACATGTTTAGACATTACCAGCATTGTAATAAATATTGAGTACAGTGAGTCATACAGAGATCAGAAAAATGAATTAATTAAATTTTTTTTTTTTAAAAAAAAAGCAGATGACAACATTTGACTGCATTGAATTATCAACGCGTGTTTAGCTGTCATTCTAATTTAAGTCTACCTTGTTTCCTGCTTTTTCATTTAGTGCTTTTGCAGTTACTTGTATGTCGTTTATGCAGCTATGGCATAAAATGCATTAATCTATCTATAATTAAAAGTAGAAGATAAAAGCACCTCATGAAACCAAATGACATAACAATAGAATGACACATGTCATAATTAGTTATTAAATTAGTTATTGATTATTCTTTTTAATTTAAATATATCTAAAAAATAAAAATAATTAAAAAAACTACTATATATATGTATATATTAAAAAAACTACCATATATATATATAATTGGTTATATATATATATTAATTGGTTACTTTAATTTAATTAATAAATATAGATTTCTTATCTATATCTATATTAATAATTAACTATAATAAAAAAAAATAAAAAACAAATATATAAAAAATAACTACCCATTCAAATTGGGTGAGAGTAGTTTCAAGTTGGAATTTTTAAATTATATTAAAATCAAAAAGCAAAAAAAAAAAATTAAAACTATAAAAAACGGAAAAAAAACAGAAGAAAAACTACCTATTCAAATCGGGGAATAGTTTCAAGTTGGAGTTAAATAATTAAAATAAAAAAAAATATCTTATAATTAACTATAATAAAAAAACGAAAATATAAATATATAAGAAAATAACTACCCATTAAAATTGGTAGTTATTTTTAATTAATAATTAGTTATTGGTTATTATTTTTGAATTTAAATATATATAAAAACGAAAATTAAAAAATACAAAACTACCATATATATATATATATATATATATATATATATATATATATATATATATATATATATATATATATTGGTTACTTTAATTGAATTAATAAATATAGATATCTTATAATTAACTATAATAAAAAAATCAAAATATAAATATATGTAAAAATAACTACTCATTCAAATTGGGTGGGATTAGTTTAAAGTTGGAGTTTTTAAATTATTTTAAAATAAAAAAACAAAAAATATATAAGAAAAACAACTCATTCAAATCATGGAGTAGTTTCAAGTTGGTGTTTTAAAATAATTTTAAAATAAAAAAAGATATCTTATAATTAACTATAATAAAAAAAATGAAAATATAAATATATAAGAAAGTAACTACCCATTCAAATTGGTAGTTATTTTTAATTAATAATTAGTTATTGGTTACTTTATTTAAATTAATAAATATAGATATCTTATAATTAACTATAATATAAAAACGAAAATATAAATATAAAAAAAAATAACTACCCATTCAAATTGGGTGGGAGTATTTTCAAGTTGGAGCTTTTAATTTTTTTTTTTAAAAAGCAAAAAAAAAGCTATAAAAAACGAAAAAAGAGAAGAAAAACTACCTATCCAAATCGGGAGTAGTTTCAAATGTGAGATTTAAAATAAAAAATGAAATTAAAAAATAATAAATTATCAATTCAAATTGGGGAGTAGTTTTAAGTTGGAGTTTTAAAATTATTTGAAAATAAAAAAACAAAAATAAAGAAATAAAAAAAACTTCAGAGAAAAATATTAAATAACGTAATATGCTAATGAAACTTTCTATTAACAATGTAGTAGCATTAAATATTTGAAAATATAATAAAGAAAAATACATAACAAAAAAGTTATTCGATGCGCTGCCTGTATAAGTCCCGTTAGTTTAACAAAGATTTTATTCACTAAAATTTAGATAATATTATTAAGAACAACAGAATCTATATATTACTAAAAGGAGATGAAAAAACTCTTTCGTTAATCCAAGTGGCAGCTTAAAAAAAAGCCACATGACATAATTAGTTACTAAATTTATTATTTAGTTAATAATTAATTATTGATTATTCTTTTTGAATTTAAATATATATAAAAACGAAAATAATAAAAAAATATAAAACTACCATATATATGAATATATATATATATATATATATATATATATATATATATATATATATATATATATATATATATATATATATATATTAATTGATTACTTTATTTGAATTAATAAATATAGATATCTTATAATTAACTATATAAAAAACGAAAATATAAATATAAAAAAAAACTACCCATTCAAATTGGGTGGGAGTAGTTTTAAGTTGGAGTTTTTAAATTATTTTAAAATAAAAAAGCAAAAAAAAATCTATAAAAAAACAAAAAAAAAAGAGAAGAAAAACTACCCATTCAAATCGGGGAGTAGTTTCAAGTTGGAGTTTTAAAATAATTTTAAAATAAAAATAGATATCTTATAATTAACTATAATATAAAAACGAAAATATAAATATATAAAAAAATAACTACCCATTCAAATTGGGTGGGAGTATTTTCAAGTTGGAGCTTTTAAATTATTTTTTTTTAAAAAGCAAAAAAAAAAAAAAGCTATAAAAAACGAAAAAAGAGAAGAAAAACTACTCATCCAAATCGGGAGTAGTTTCAAATGTGAGATTTAAAATAAAAAACGAAATTAAAAAATAATAAATTATCAATTCAAATTGGGGAGTAATTTTAAGTTGGAGTTTTAAAATTATTTGAAAATAAAAAAACAAAAATAAAGAAATAAAAAAACTTCAGAGAAAAATATTAAATAACGTAATATGCTAATGAAACTTTCTATTAACAATGTAGTAGCATTAAATATTTGAAAATAAGTGTCCATTTATATTATTAATGTAGTAGCATTAACAACGTAATTTGAGGTGAGCATATACTTTAATTATTTCTTCTGGTCCACAATAAGTGACCAATTTACTTTTTTATTTTGGTCCAAAATAAGTGTCCATTTATATTATTAAGAAAAAATTCAATTTGTTTTTACAAAATTACCCTTATGTACATATCACTAAAAAGTTTTCTTACTCCTTACATTAAATATTTAATTAAGGGTAATTTAGTCATACTAGGTATTTTTATATAAAATTTAATATTTTCTTAATGGGCGTGCCAAAAGTAAATTGATCACTTAATTGGTCACTGACAACTTAAATGTACGTCATGCATTTTAATGAAAACATCGGACGCACATAAATTTTTATTTGTGTTTGAATGGCGATGATCAACCTACCTTGGAATAGTTGAAAAGATTGTCTATGATACACCATTAGTGTAAAAAGTATTTACACTATCATGTCATTCAAAGTATTTATAGGTAAACTTTATTAAAATGTGAGATATGTAATCTTAAGAAAAATTACCTATAGGTAAAAGCAAATTGATGGTGTAAAAATTCCTTATATGCACAAAACGTAACCTCTAAAAGGTACTCCCTCCTGAGGTAGTTTAGAAGACTTTTGAAACTTGTGGTCTTAAAAGTTTAAGGGATAAAAAGTTTGTGGGGCCATGACATTTGTGTGACTATAAAAGCTTCTCATTAAGGGTAAATGGGTAAAATGAAAGAGTTTAAAGTTGAATTATTTCTAAATTTAGAAATGTGTCATTTGTTTTGGAACAGACTAAAAAGGAAAGTACATCATTTAATATGAAACGGATCGAGTATATAACTTGAAAGAATGCGGAAAATACAACTCTGAATCTGAAATGTCCAAAGCATCCTCCCAAACAATCCTTACCCCTCCCCATCCAAAGCCCTCCAAATTTTACCATTTCAAAAAATTGAAAAATATCCCGAAGACATCGGCTATTAATACTGGACAGTCCCCACTCCCTCCACCCTACTTCAATGCGCTATATTTTTATAAATTGTAATATTATATTAGTAAAAGAATCCACCTACTCAGATATGCATAAACTATAGTCTATATATAAAGCAGAAGCCAAATGCCAACATGCAAATCTTAAGCATAGATGTTTGTTTAGTTAGAAGCGAAAAGGTTCAGAGTTCGAAGTTAGAGAAATCAGAAAAATAAGAAGGTTCCCTGGATTCAAGGGTCAAGATATCCATGTGACTTAGACCATAAGATAAGGATCAAGAATGATACTCCACTCTCTCTCTCTCTCTCTCTCAGAATATTTCAAGTCTATTCTTTGGCAGAAGATAAAACAAAGCTAAGTCTAAGTCCAAGAATAAGAGATCTTATAGTCAAGCTTCTTTTCAGATGGTCAACTTCTCTGAATTCTACTCAACGCATTTCTATTTCTAGCTATACCATTTTTGTAATAGTAGTCCAAATGACGGTTCCAATTCAAGAAGAAAGTACAACAAGGAGCCATATAAGAAGCATAAACAGAGGACAGAGGATCGCAAATTTCTGGTTTCTCTTGATATTTTCCCTGTTGTGTATATCATCAACTGGGCATCCTACTAAAGCAATACCAAGAAAAGTTACAGCTTCTCATGCAGCAACAGCAGCAGCAAGTATAAGTAATTTGAATCAAAGTTCAAGTTCAGCTCATGATTATGTTGAAAGAGAGCGTAAACGGAATAATCAGACGAATGGTGCAAACAAATTGTACGAAGAAGACAAGAGACTAGTTCATACAGGTCCAAATCCTCTCCACAACTAATTCATGAACAACAAAGTAACCATCTATGTTGCTCGGACTCTTCAAATATATTGCTGCATACGTGTCAATTCCTCCAAAACTAGTACATGTTTAAAAAATCCGACATGAGTGCGATTGCATTCAGCTTGGAGAGTACGAACAACATAGCATAATACTAGTTTTGCTACTGGTATTGACTATTCTAAATGGTAATTAGTTTATGAATTGGAAGTGAAAAAGACTTTGCAACTTGTCAAGTTCTTTCTGTTATCAACTTTTTTCTATTTCTTTCCTCTTTTTTTTTTTTTTTTTGGAACTTTTTTCTGTATTAGAATTACTAGTTTTTATTAGAATTTTCAGTCATTGTTTAATGAGAGGTAATGGAGCATAGGGCAGGGAGCTAGGACCAGTAAAGTCAAGAGAAAAAAACAGAAATATTGAATAAGGGGTATTCTGCTTGGTGGTTTTAATGCTCTGCTTTTGCTCTTATTATTATTGCGTAAATTATTATTTTTTTTTTTTTCAGACTCTTGTTTCTTCTTCTCTGTACCTTCTGATAAAAGTCACTGTTGTTTGTATTAAATGTAGTAGTTACTAATACTGATCTTTTACTGCCAACTTTTTGATTCTTTTCTTTGGCCAGCCATTTGGTCACACCACTATACAGTAAATACAATTCGCTTTTCAGTGTTTAAGCACTGCCATCTTTTTGATAATAGAAGTAATACGTCTGATGTAACATGGAGTTGAACAAATTCCCTCATTCTCCTCCTTCTATTTGCTTCTTTGTTTTGTTTTATATCTTTTTGCTTTTTTTGGTTCTTTCTATCAGTGGCTAAGTAAGAATTTTATTAAGGAAATTTTAAAAATAAAAAAATAAACATACCGAAAAGTTAAAGGAATTCAATATCTAATATATATATATATATACATAAAAGAAATTGACCTATATATTTGATTAAACACCTTTCGCCCACCTAGTTCCGCCCCTGCTTTTTATATGTGAAGGATGAGCTTAATCAATGAGATAAGTGAAAAATCATAAATTACCGGGATTTCAATCTATAGAAAAAATTTACATATTATTTTTTGTCTTTCATTTGAAATGGAGAAGAAAGACAAAAAATATTATGTAAATTTTGTCTATCCGGCTAAACTTTGGTGGAATAGGGTTTTATATATTGATCATGTGTGGAACGTAACATGTACCTAAGCCGAGCTGTGCCAAATTGGCTTGAGCACCATAGTTAACAATATATTTTGGTTTCACACAAAGTTGACTTAATTAACTTTGATATGAAAATTACATGCTAGTAATTAAAACAGTCTTAATAGGAAACTTTATTGGAATTTTTTTAATAAAATAATCGTAAGATTGAGTGAAGAAACAAACGACGACTATCTTCAATATCTACGTTTCTTTTCAAGTGATTGGACTTCTATAAGTTTCAGAATAGAAGGTTGCCTTGGTTTCTTGTATGTAATAATTAATTTCCAAGATTTTGAGTTAGGTTTAACACCCAAAAAAGGCAAACAAAAGTATGGTAAGATATGGAAAACCTAAAAAGGCACTGATTTCATGGAGGCTAGGGTTTCTCCTCTCAATTTTTTTTTTCTGTTCTGGTGTGAACCATGTTATTATCTCTGATCCGAAATATTAATTAATCATTTTAGCAATTGAATTTATTTTTAAAATATTTGATAAATCAAAAAGTAAAGTTATTTATCCTTTTTTTTTCCAATTTTTTCCTTACGGTTTTAACTAGTGGAATGTTTATTAAGTGGGATGTTTAATTAATGAGAGATAAATTGTTGTGTAGACAAACACTCTTATGTCCAAAGCTATTAAGTGCTCCCTTCCATTTGTTACTCCATTGTTTATGTGACATTATTTGTTTATTAGTCTATTATAAAGAAGGACTCATATACTCCCTCCGATCCATTTTAATTGTCCATTTAGCTTTCCAAATTTAATCCAAAATAAGTGTCATATTAACAAACCGAGAAGACAATAATTGTTTTTTCCAAATTTGTTTACACTTGCTCTAGTAAATGATCATGAAATTTTCTAAAAAACAAAAATCATGTTTAACGAGAGATGAAGGATATATAGTCAAATGATTTATATGGTTAATGTAATTAACCAAATTTCTTTATGGGTGTGTCGTCACACCCGAGAAAGTCATATAAAAAGGACCAGAAGGAATATTTGGAAACATCTAATGGTAAGCTTCCTATTTTACTTTTAATGAGAATATTTTATTATCCATAAATATTAAGATCATAAATTTCAAGATTAAAGTCTTATATTTATATAAATATTATCATCACGCGTTTTAAAAGTTTCTATTTTTTATTTAAATTTCGTGCATGGTCAAACTATATCATATATGCAAAAACACCGACAGATAATACAGACCATTCAAAAATTAATCAAGCAATAGAAAATAATTTCTCTTTACTTCTATAAGAAAAGAAAATGTTTTTTTAAAAAAATAAATGAAAGTGGGGGTTGTTAGTAAGAATTGTGGAAACTTTAATTATTGCATGGGGAAATGAATACTTGATTGACTATTCCTAGAAGTAGCCATGTGTTGTTCGTAATTTGTAACTCAAATGTCTCCTCCATTTTTCTCCATTGAAGTATGCATGTCTAGCTAGGCCAACACGCATTGCCAAGGCTTAGGACACTGCAACTCCAACACCTATTAATTACTCAATTACTATTATATGTTCTACTAGTACTATTCCGATTGACAAGTCATTTGCTCCATAAGATTCCTTTCAACTGAATATTTTTTATGTAACAACCTCTATTAATTATATATTTCAATATAGATTTAATCAGCAGATTAGATGCGAGTTTATTTGAACCCATATTTTTTAGCCTAAATCCGAGTTTATTAGTGTAAAAGCTACTGAAATTGTTGAAAATATTAAACTCTGAACCTATAACTCAAAACAATATGGTGGGTTTAATAATCGAACTCAATCCTGAACCCATAGAATTAATATACTGGATCCGCCTCTGGTCGACTCAGTAGTGTTAAGAGCTCCATATTCTCGTAGAATTATGGCTCAGTTAAGGGTTAAAAGATAGTATATTTTATTATGGATTCAACTTTGATAACATGACGTAAAGTTTTTTTTATTTTATTTTTTAGAATAGTATCGGGAATTTATATTCTCGATTTTGTACCTTTTTCTAGGACTTGTTATATATAAACTACGCTTGATTAATCATAAAATACCAATTTAATTACAAATCTATTAACGTTAAGACTCTAGAATAAGAATTAACAGCAATGAGGCTAAATAGTAACTAATCCCTCGATACACAATAAGTGACCAATTTGCTTTGGGCACACCTATTAAAGAAATACTAAATTCTAGACTAAAATAGTTAGTGTGACTAAACTACCCTTAATTAAATGTTGCACCAAAGTTATAGTAGCACTTACTTCTCTTCTCAAATGTGAGTAGTAAATGACTTTTTAGGGATACGTACATAAGGGTATTTTTGGAAAACAAATTGATTTTTTTCTTGATTATATAACTGGACACTTAGTTTGGACCAAAATAAAAAAATAAATTGGTCACTTATTGTGGATCGGAGGGAGTAGTTATCTGACGTGAAACTGGAGTATAATCGGATTAATAGATCTGAAATACAACAACAACAACCCCTACTCCGAAGGCATAAGGAGGTTGTTTCCGAGAGACCCTCGGCTCAGAGACAAAAAATTTGTAACAATAACAGAAACCAGAAAAATAGTATCAGCATCCCCAAAGACAACAAATAAATGAAAAGGCTAAAAAAAACAATAAAAATTGTTAGCAGTCCTAGACAAAACACTATCAGACCTCAAATACAGCATAACTGAAAAAAAAAATAAAAAAAATACATGACCTTAGTAGAGAGTGTAGACATCAAATGAAAAAGAGACACACACAAATAATCAAATCAAAGAGGAGTGGAAGAGGAAACAAATGGTAATTTTTGAGTTTATATGTAACCAAGAAAAGCTATCCCAGGTAAAGTTACTCTTTAGTAAAAAATCAATCGGACAAGACTGGAAAGGTAAATAGGGGACCTAGTTTGGCTAGGAAATAGGAAGATCCAATTCTTGTTCTAATTTAATATACTATGCAACTTTTACAAGTTGTCCCAAGAAAGTGAAGCATATTTTTCAAATTAAACTTTTGTTGTTTCAATGTATGTTACCTTTCCGTTGGACAATGTCCATGTTCTCAAGGTGAGATCTAAAAAGAAGATACAGAAACTTCTTTGAATAATGAGTTTCAACAAAACCCCATATAATATTCCCAAAAATTAGTTGGAGAAAATCAAAGCCTCATTTCTCAAAAAACAAAAAACTTTTGCATAGTCCAAAAGGCTCTCGAATAAAGAGAGGAGAGAAATTAAAAGGCCAATCTCTTTTCTTGTAAAGGTATATTGTCCCTATGAAATGAATGTTTGCCTCAAGATATTAGTTAGCAACTATAAATGTGACTTCAAGACTCAAGATTGGGGGATTTAATTCCACTCTAATTACTACCTTCTCTCTCCCTCTGCCGAATTACCTGGAACTAATATCTCTTGCCTCAACTACCTAACGAAGTCTTGCCTGAATTTCTTTTCTTTTATTATTTTTCTATTAAATAGAATATTGGGGAAGGTAAAATGTAATTAACCTCAATTGATAAAATCACTTTTGAATCTCAAACCTTTTATTAATGATAAGTATAAAATTAAAAAATAATAATTAATCTCTTGATTTGCTAGAGTGAGACAAGATATGGAAAATATTATATTTAAAATACCGAACAAGTAAAAAGAAATAAAAAGAGTATCAAATATAATGAGACGGGTAGGGACATGGATGCTATATGTAGCGTGCAACAGTAGAGAATTGGCCTTCGCTAGCAGGTGAAAATCATAAGAGATGAAGGTTCAATTCTTAATAGAAACAAAGAAAATGCTAGATGATTCTTTTCATATACCTAAATAGTGGTAAACAGTTATAAGATACTTATGCTAGCAAGAATAGCAAATACCTGGTAGCTAGAACATTTGAGGTATATGTTAACTGGTCGAATATGATTTTTATGCATCACCTCTGTTTAGGTTCCGGCGCCGGTGGGTATTCCGGCGCAATGACGGACCCAGGATTTTTATCAAGCGGGTTCAAAAAACAAAAATAGAGGTCATATGTGACTAGCTGGTTTCGAAATCAGGACCATATGGAAAACTTGAACCCTCTTTATCAACAGGCTAAGCAACTTACTTGTTTGAAGTGAGTTCAAAATTATATTTATACCTTTACTTATTTGAAGACTGAAAAAATATACCTATATATACAGTGCTATTTTTCGATGAAGCGGATTCATATGAACCCTCTTGACGCCATGTGGGTCCGCCCCTGTTCCGGCGTCCGTGCTTTCTCTCATTTTCTCTCTTCTTCTTCTTCTTCCACCCCTCGATTTCTCTTCCCCCCATTCTTTCTCTCCTTTTTCCCCTTCTTCTGGTCGGATTCCTGCGAGGCTGCTTGCCTCTGTCACCGACACATCCACTCCTACTTTTCCCTCTTCTTTATGTGCTGCAATGAGGGTGTTTTCGGCAGTCGTGCCGACGTGGGTTTTGACGTACTTACCGGCAATCTCTCCGACATTTGTTCGACAAGACATTCATCATTCCAACCATTGTTCCAGTACCGGGCGTCCCTCTCACAGGTTCTCAATATATAGGGGCAGCACCTCGATATCTCCGGCGTGGTCTAGGTTCCACCTTTCCTGTCTTTGGTATTTGATACATTTAGTATTTGCCTGCCGTCCTTTAATTTTTAGTTTTTTAGTTCGATTTGCCTCTCCTTGTGTTATGTTTTTATTTATCACATTCACTTGCATCACTTAATTACTTCCGTGTATTTGTATTCAATTAGTGTGTTGAACTGTAGACTACTTGCTATTCCTATTGTATCTAGCTGCGCTTTGTAGTGGTACTAGCATAGTATTTCCTCAGTTTAGAGTGGCTGGTGTGAGTGATGATGGAGTGAGGTCATTAGCTCGGGCAGGGTCTAGGGTGGGGAGGGGGGCAAGGGGAGTAAGGTTTCCTCTAGGCTAAGAGTAGGGTCCTAGAATATAGGGACATTGACGGGAAAGTCTATAGAGCTAGGGAAGATTCTCCAAAAGAGGAAGATCAATATCGCGTGTGTCCAGGAGATTAAGTGGGTGGGTAATAATGCACGTGATGTTAACCGGTATAAGCTATGGTATTCGGGAAGGGCTAGGGGCAAGAGCGGGGTATGAACTTTAGTAGATAAGGATCTTAGGGAGCTCATGGTAAATATTAAGAGGGTGAACGATAGGTTGATATATATTAAGCCAGTGGTTGGTGGACACACTTTAAGTATGATTAGCTCTTACGCTCTGCAAGCAAGCTTGGACAAGGAGGTTAAAAATCACTTTTGGGAAGATTTGGATGAGGTGGTGAGAGGTATTTCGCACACTGGGAAGCTATTCATAGGAGGTGATTTTAATTGCTACATTGGAGAGTCAGCTGAGGGATATGGAAATGTGCACGACGGGTTCAATTTTGGAGTTAGGAACGAGGGTGGTCCCTCTTGTGTCTCAGATTGATTGCCTTCTTTGCAGGAAGAGTGATAGAGGCTTATGCATTGACTGCAAGATTATACTGAGTGAGTGGATTTTGACCCAGCATAGGCTTTTGGTACTGGAGTTGGAGATTATGAGAGAAAGGAAGAGGAGTGCAGTGTACTGGAAACCTAAGATCAAGTGTGGAACCTTGACTAAGGACAAAGCTCAGTATCAGGGGAGAAGTTGTTGGCTATGAGGGCTTGGAGTAGTAGTAGGGATGCCAGTTGTATGTGGACCACGACTGCGGGCTGCATTAGGAAAGCTGCTAGAGAGGTGCTAGGGGCCACGAAGAGCTACCCGGGGGGTCGCAAAGGGGACTGGTGATGAAATGGAGAGGTGCAAGAAAAAGTACAAGCCAAGAAAGCAGCATATGTGAAACTAATGGAGAGCGCCGATGAGGAGGAGATGATGACGAATATGGAGTTTTATAAAAAGTCTAATAAAGAGGCAAAGTTAGCTGTCACGACTGCCAAAAATACAACATTTAAACACTTGTATGAGGAGCTAGGAGGTGGAGGCGGTGACAAGAAACTGTTCCGATTAGCCAAGGCTAGAGAGAGAAAGGCACTTGCCTTGGACCAAGAGAGGTGCATTAAAAACGAAGAAGGTAAGGTCTTGGTAGAGGAGGTATGTATTAGGAGAAAATGGCAAATGTACTTCCATAGACTCTTGAACGAAGATGAGGATATGACCATTGAGCTTGGGAAGTTGGAAGACTCGGAAAGCTAGTGTGATTTCGGATTTTGTAGACGTATTAATGTTAGGGGTTGCGGAGGTTATGCGAAAGATGAGGAAGGGTAGGGCGACCGGACCAGGCGAGATTCCGGTTGAATTTTGACAAAATGTAAGCCGGGCAGGCTTGAAGTGGCTTACTATTTTTTTAATGTTATTTTTAGGACGAAGAGGATGCCCGAAGAGTGGAGGCGGAGTTTGATAGTCCCGTTGTACAAGAAGAAGGGACATATCCAGAATTGTAATAGCTATAGAGGTATCAAGTTGCTGAGTCATACCATGAAAGTTTGAGAGAGGATGGTAGAGAGGAGGGTGGGAAGGAGTGTATTTATTTTGGAGAACCAGTTTGGTTTCATGCCAGGGCAGTCGGCTACAGAAGCCATTCATCTAGCAAGGAGGTTGATGGAACAGTATATGTAGGGAAGAATGACTTGCATATGGTGTTTATTGACTTAGAAAAAGCCACGATAAAGTCCTTAGGGAGGTTTTATGGAGATGTTTGGAGATTAGCGGTATCCCGGTAGAGTATATTAGGGGTGATTAAGGACATGTATGATGGAGCTAAGACTCGGGTGAGGGCTGTGGGAGATGACTCGGACTATTTCCTAGTAGAGATAGGGTTGCATCAAGGATCAGCTCTTAGACCATTTTTATTTGTCCTGGCGATGGATGTGTTGACGCAACACATTCAAGGAGAGGTGCCATAGTGTATGTTATTTGCAGATGACATAGTGTTGATTGATGAGACACGTTATGGGGTTAATGCTAGGCTAGAGGTGTGGAAATAAACCCTGAGTCTAAAGGTTTCAAGTTGAGCAGGACAAAGACAGAGTACTTGGAGTGTAAGTTTAGTATTGGGGCTCATGAAGTAGAAGTGGACGTGAAGCTGGATGCACATGTCATCCCCAGGAGAGATAGTTTCAAATATCTTGGGTCTGTGATACAGGGTAACGGAAAAATCGATGAGGATGTTGCAACCGTATTGGAGCGGGATTGATGAAATGAAGGCTCACTTCTGGTGTGTTTTATGTGACAAGAATGTGCCACCTAGACTTAAGGGCAAGTTCTTTAAAGCGGTAGTTAGACCGATCATGTTGCATAGAGCCGAGTGTTGGTCAGTCAAGAAATCACATGTTCAACAATTGAAAACAGCTGAAATAAGGATGTTGAGATGGATGTGTGGGCATACCAGGAGATATAGATTATGTATGAGTATATCAGGGACAAGGTGGGCGTGACTCTTTTAGAAGATAAGTTGTGGGAATCTAGGCTGAGATGGTTCGGGCATGTGAAGAGGAGAATGCCTCGGTTAGAAGGTGTGGGAGGTTGACCATGGTGGGTCAGAGGAGGGGTAGAGGGATACCTTAGAAGTACTAGGTGAGGTGATTAGGCAGGACATGATGCTACTTCAGCTTACCAAGGACATGGCCCTCGATAGGAGGGTGTGGAGGTCGAAGATTAGGATTGCGGGTTGACATGCAGTCTAGAGTTTCATCTAGGCATCCCAGTAGTATTAATCCTAGTCTTGTATTTTTCTATGCCTAGCCCCTTGCTATTTTATATTATGTCATTATTTCCATCAAAACTGAATTTATTTTTATAGATCATATTCTTAGATATTTGTTGTTGCACGTATCTTCATTTGTTCCCATGTCTACTTACCTGGTTGTTGCTACTGTCTATTTATTGCTTCATTTTCACTTCTTTTGAGTTGAGGGTCTTTCGGAAACAACCTATCTACCTTCATTAGGTAGGGGTAAGGTCTGCGTACACTTCACTCTCCCCAAATCCCATTTGTGAGATTTCGCTGGGCTTGTTGTTGTTGGTGTTAACTGGTCGAATATATACCATTGTTATTGAGGAAAAAAAATGCACTTTGTGATTATGTAATTGCACCTTTGAATCGGTAGGATTGGCTTTGGCAAATAGATCTACGTACCAGGCAGGTCATTTGCTTTCTGGGGAATATTCAAAGTTGTCATAACATAGGTTTTAGGCTTTTACTTGCAGATGTTAACTAGACTGTATTACTCAAGAGGTAAACCAGATTATGATCGAAAACAAATTATTATACCATTATCCCTCCCATAGTTCCATTCCAGGCATATATGAGCACTTTGATGGGAAACTCATCACATGGCAACCTCATGCATCTTTGTACCACAACGTTAAATTAGGAGGCTGGAAAATAAAGGGGCCAAAATTCATCTCAATATCAGCCACCCAAATGAAGAAGCATTCCATTAATGTTGATAAAATGGAGATTCCATTCTGTAAAATTGGTTGTTTGTTTCTACTATACTTGATATTAAAAATCAGTATGCTTTATGTTTGGGTATATAAACAGATTTGGATAGAGAATGTCCTGTTCTCGCAGTGAATTGTTAGTAGGGAATGTCTTGGTTCTATGTATGAAATATGAATGAATCTTTCATTTTTTTGGGACCTCAGATTTTGAATTCTATAAGTGGAACATCAGCTTAATGCAAGGACCACATATCCAGATAGCATAAGCTCAGCATACACAACAATATAATCAAATGTTGCCAAGAATATTGTGGAAGAAAACACCCAAATTCAGGACTGATGTGACTCGTGTAATCATCCAATAGTGCAGCTGTTTTATAATGATTACATCGAATATCCTTCCATGCAGCTGTGTACCTAGTTAATTATGTTAAATTATCACACAGCCCAAATTATAAAAAATATATATATTGTCTGCGATGGTCCAAAAGATCTCACACATTAATTTCTTGGACAATGCCATATCGTTTAAAAGTGCTTGTACTATGTGGAATTATATTTTATTTTATATAACGTAACGCTTTATTATTCCCACCCTTTCTAACGTGGAATTTACCTAAGATGTTATACGTGCCCATTTTTCTAAAACTTGCTAGCTCATAAGCATGTCAGTTTTTTTTTTTTAACCTGCAGTCATCAGCACACCTTCCATCATGAGCGAGTCACATGATGTTTGGGTGAACTCTTCAACTATCTAAAAATTCTGGCTAGGATAGGTATCAATTGTTACACGCTGCATGAAGCAATATTGTTTTTCATGTGAGCACAAGTGCATAATTTTGTCCCTGATATTATATACCATGCTTTCTCTAGCATCCTGCTCGGTCGAAAAATTGTAATACTATTTACCAAGTATATACTTTATACAAAAAATATACATCGGCTATTATTTTTGAAGCGGCTATACTGTGTAGTTTTTCCTACTATTATTTTTAGAAGAATAACCCAAATAGCCGCCCACCTAAACTATTAAACTAAAAATGACCGAGGATGTAATATATATATATATATATATATATATATATATATATATATATATAAATTATGTATAATTTACATATACCGGCTAGAAAAATTAAACAATAAATCTCATCGGCTATTTGTATAACCCTTCTTTTTTAGTCTCCAAGACTAAAAAGCCCATCATGGGGAATTGGGCCCAACACTGAGTTTAGAGCGTTCAAATTCTTCAACAAATTTGGGGATATGTATTTCGTTTTACCTTGTATCTGTTATAAATATATATTATATTATGGATATTCATTTAGTACTCCATTGTAAATAAGTTTCCTGATGAAACTAATCCATATGAGACTTCGCCGTAAATATGTTTATCTATTTAGTACTCTATTGGAAATAAGCCTCCTGAAGAAGCTTATCATTTCGATACTCCGTTATGAATAAATATTATCCTCGGTAGAAGATTATCTATATCTAGTACAGTAGCAACTTACAGGCAGCTTACACAGCAGCTTGCGGTAGCAACTTAGACAGCAGCTTGCAGTAGCAGCTTACACGCAACTTACAAGCAGCTTACACAGCAGCTTGCAGTAGCACTTACACAACAACTTTCTTTCTTCTATAAATAGAGGAGATTTCAATTCATTATGTATATCAGTTTGAAAGTTGAATAATATATCAGTTTCTCCCTATACTTGTCTTTTGTTTATTTACACTACAGTCGTTATTTTATATCACGTTATCAGCACGAGAATCTGCCATCACGAGCAAATACTTAGAAAGTATAAGAGGTACGAACTTTTTTTTTCTAAATAATGTCAAATCTTTCTAAACTTGAATTTGTAGCCTTGGATATATCGGGCAAAAGCTACATATCTTGGGTGCTTGATGCTGAAATTCATCATGATGCGATGGTTTGACAAACACTATCAAGGACAAAAATCAAGCATCAAACCAAGACCGTGCCAAAGCAATGATATTCCTACGTCATCACTTTGATGAGGGCCTGAAAATGGAATATCTTACTGTTAAAGATCCAGTCATATTGTGGAATAATTTAAAAGATAGATATGACCACCTGAAGATGGTCATTCTTCCACATGCACGTTATGACTGGACTCATTTAAGGCTACAAGATTTTAAATCTATCTGTGAGTATAATTCTGCTATGATCAGAATTATTTCCCAATTAAAATTATGTGGTGATAATATTACTAATCATGATATGTTGGAGAAAACTTTCACCACTTTTCATGCCTCGAATATTCTCCTGCAACAGCAATATCGAGAGATGAGATTCAAAAAGTATTCTGAACTTATCTCACATCTTCCTGTAGCGGAGCAACATAATGGGCTATTAATAAAAAATCATGAAAGTCGACCAACTGGTTCTTGTCCATTCCCTGAAGTGAATGAGACAAACTTCTACCAAACTAAGCGTGGAAAAGGTTGTGGCCCTAGTCGTGGTCATGGCCATGGCTGGGGAAGAAAATCTAATCATGGTAATAATAATTCACCAAAGAACCCTCCTAACCACCAACAGTGGAAAAGGAAGGAATAAAAGCATGAAGCGGTGCAAGCAAAAAATGCAGAAAATGCATGCTATAGATATGAAAGAAAAGAGCACTGGTCACGTACCTATCGTATGCCAAAGCACCTGCTTGAGCTTTATCAAGCCTCCCTAAAGATGACAGAGAAAAATGCTAGAGCAAATTTTATTTCTGAAGAAAATGTTGACTTCATGTATTTGGATGTAGTTGATTACTTTGTACTCCCAGAAGGAGAAACAAGTCATGTGATCGCGGATGCATCTGTAGAAATTTAAATTTATGTTATTTGTATTAGTTAGTATGGTTATGTAAAAGTTATGCTTTGATAATGATATTTACTATAATATTTATTTTTATGCCATTTTGAAGAATATGGATAATCTTCAAATTATGTTTGGATCAATGACCAATTATGAAGATATTTGTGTAATTGATAGTGGAACAACTCATGCCATATTCAAGAATCAGAAATACTCTTCTTAGTTTCATAAGGAAAAAGTAAATGTTTAATAATTTCTGGTAATATAAGTTTGATTGAACGCTCCGGAAGAGCCATTATATTTCTCTATAAGGGAACAAAACTTATTATAGATAGTGCATTGTTCTCCTCCAAGTCCCGAAGAAATTTGTTGAGTTTTATAGATATCCGCCGAAATGGGTATCATGTTGAGCCAATAGATGAAATGAACGTGGAATATTTTTGGCTAGAAATGCATTGTAAAAAAGTTACCAACTTTATCTTCTGGCTTATACTATTCAAAGATCAGTACAGTTGAAGCATACTCTATCGTAAAGCAGAAGTTTACTGATTTAAATACTTTTGTACTTTGGCATGACCGTTTGGGTCATCCTGGATCAATAATGATGAGACGAATTATTGAAAATTCGAGTGGGCATCCACTAAAGAACCTGGAAATTCTTACAAATGATGAATTTTCTTGTGATGATTATTATCAAGGAAAAATGATCATTAGACCATTACCAATGAAGGTTGGCATGAAATTCCTTGCCTTTTTAGAGCGTATACATAAGGATTTATGTGGATCTATTCATCCACCAAGTGGATTGTTTAGATATTTTATGATCCTAATAGATGCATCTTCAAGATGGTCTCATGTGTGCCTACTATCATCTCGCAACCTGACGTTTGCAAAGCTATTAACCCAAATAATTCGATTAAGGACACAATTTCAAGATTATCCTATAAAGGCAATTCGCCTTGATAATGCTAGAGAATTCTCATCTCAAGCTTTTGATGATTATTGTCTATCATTTGGAATAAAAGTTGAACATCCTGTAGCTTATGTTCATACTCAAAATGGCCTTGTAGAGTCATTTATTAAACGCCTGCAATTGATAGCAAGACCACTACTTATGAAAATAATATTGCCATTACTGTTTGGGGCCATGATATCTTGCATGTAGCATCACTTATTCGTCTCAGACCAACACATTATAATAAATATTCTCCGTCACAATTAGTCTTTGGTCATGAACGATGGGAGATTTATTTACTGCTCGATTTGCAGATTGTCGATTTGAAGAAACAAAATTCCCACAATTAGGGGTGATAAAAAGGAAATAAAAAAAATTGTGTGGAAAGTTTTATCATTATCTCATTTTGATCCACGTACCTCTATATGTAATCAGGAGGTCCAGAAGATCACCCATTTAGAGAATATAACAAATCAAATGTCAGACGTATTTACTGATTTGAAAAGGATAACTAAATCACATATCCCTGCTATAACGACCCGGCCGGTCGTTTTGAGAGTTTATGCCCCGATCCCCTATTTTTTTTTGGCAATCCGCTAGGCAAGCGCCCAGGGCTAGTTTTTATTTATAACAAAAAGATAATACAACAATTAGGAAAAGTAAAATAAGGGGGACAATAGCACCGGTCTTGTTACCCATATAGCACAAACCGGGCTAACCTTACCTTACTATTGCCCCGATCCCCTATTAACTACTTCCCCCGTGTCTTTTTCTGCTATTGTGATTTGCGGGAGGGTTCATTTTGAGTTTCGGAGTGTTTTGGGATACTTAGTCCCTAAATGAGAGTTTAAGTCTTAGAATTTGGACCGTAGTTGGAGCAGTGTGAAGACGACTCCAGAATGGAATTCGTCAACTTTGCTAGGTCCGTTGGGTGATTTCGGTCTTAGGGGCATGTCCAGATTGTGTTTTGAAGGTCCGTAGCTTGTTTAGGCTTGAAATGACAAAAGTTAAATTTTTGGAGTTTTAGGCTGATAGTGGATTTTTTGATATCGGGGTTGAAATAATATTCCGGAAGTTGGACTAGGCCCGTAGTAGTGAATATGACTTGTGTGCAAAATATGGGGTCAATCGGACATGGTTTGGTTGGTTTCGGCAGCGGTTATAGAATTTTTGAATTTCAACTTTATTAAGTTTGAATTGGAGGGTGATTCGTAGTTTTAGCGTTGCTTGATGTGATTTAAGAGCTCGACTAAGTTTGTATGATGTTTTATGATTGGTTGGTATGTTTGGTTGAGGTCCTGGAGGCCTCGGGTGAGTTTCAGATGCTTAACAAATTTGAGTTGGACTTAGGCATTTTCTGAAGTTTGCTGAACCTGATATAATCGCACCTGCGGATGTGGGACTGCAGGTGTGGAGCCGCAGAAATGGCAAGGAAGCTGCAGATACGGAATTGGTCTTGGGCATCAGGAACCATAGGTGCGGTTGGGGGATTGCAGATGTGGCCCAGTGACCGCAGATGCAGCCCCGACCTAAATAAGTGACTTCCGCACCTGCGATGCTTTTTCTGCAGGTGCGGGACCGTAGATGTGGCCCCATAGGCGCAGATGCAGTAATCGCTGGGCAGAAAAGATGATTTTGAGCGTTTGAAATTTCATAACACCAAATTCGATTTTAGCTCGGGAGAAGGTGATTTTGTGACGATTTTGAAGAGGAAGTTAGTGGGTAACAATTCCTAACCCTATTTCGTTTATATTTCATCAATATATAGTAATTTCCTCCATCTAATCAAGGAAATTGAGTGGAAAAATGGGAATTTGGGGGAAAAGTTCCCCAATTGAATTTTTGGGGTTTGATCGGGTTTTAGGCGTCAGAATTGAATAATTTTTGGACGAGTGATATCGTGAGTGAATGAGTGTTCTAATTGGTAACTTTTACCCTATTCCGAGACATAGGCCCGGGGAGGAGTTTTGGGCGTTATTCTATTTTCTTGTCGTAGCTTCGATTTCATTAGTTAAATTTGTTGTTTGTAGTTATATTTACGTTATGTAATTGATTTGATTAGATTTGGGCCACTCAGAGTTGGATACTCGTGGCAAGAGTGTGATTTCAGATTGATTTGAGCTTGGTTCGAGGTAAGTGGCCTGCCTAACCTTGTGTGGGGGAACTCCCCTTAGGATTTTGGTATTGTTTGATATATGACGGCTGTGTACGTGAGGTGAAGAGTGCGTACACGAGCTATTTATTGTAAAACTCCGTGTTTCACTAAGTCTTAACTTGTCTTTCTTTATTGAACTACATTAGCATATGATATTACCTTAATTAGGATAGAAAAGCATGTTTACGTGTTAAATTGCCTAATTCAACTCTGTGCAGCATGTTTTAATGAAATGTTACTATTTTTCTTAAACGCAAACTTAGTTTAAACTGCAAATTCCTTGATATAACTGTTGTTTGTATTGACTATGCTGCATATTTATTTTGGGACTACAAAACGGTATTTCGGGAGATCCCCCTATACTGCATATTTACTTTGGAACTACGGATCAGTATTCCAGGAGATCCCCCAACACTGTATATTTACCTTGGGACTACGGAACGGTATTCCGGGAGATCCCCCCTGCATATTTATGTTTGGGACTACGGGACGGTATCCCGGGAGATCCCCTATTGCTATTGCTGTGTTTTGAGTTGTTGTTCTTCTGTGCTTATTTCCTGGTTAAAACTTCAGTATTTATTTCTTACTGCAATATTTCTTCTATTAAATTTTATCATAATAAAACCAGTAGGGCCTGACCTGATCTCGTCACTACTAGACCAAGGTTAGGCTTGGCACTTACTGGGTACCGCTGTGGTGTACTCATGCCCTTTCCTGCACATATTCTTCGTGTGCAGATCCAGGTACCTCTTCTCAGCCATACTTCCAATGAGGCGAGGCGATCTCAGAGACTTCGAGGTATATCTTCCGTGTTTGCAGACCTAGAAGTTCCTCTCTATTCCTCCTTCAGTTATAGACTTCCTGTATTTTCTTTGTTGATAGATTTCTTAAGTTAGAAACACTATGTACTTTTGTAGCTTGTGATTCATGAGATTCCGGGTCTTGAGAGTGCTTATGTTTAGTTCGTGTGTGTTTTATTGTATATGCCGAGCGGCATTTTTAAACTTCTTTATTATATTTACCTGTTAAATTGTTAGTTTTCGTATTTTTGTTTCATTTCCACAAATTGTTAGGCTTACCTAGTCGTAAAGAATAGGTGCCATCACAACCGTTCACGGAGTGAGAACTTGGGTCGTGACAAGTTGGTATTAGAGCTCTAGGTTCATAGGAGTCATGAGTCACAAGTCGATTTATTAGAGTCTCGTAGATCGGTATGGAGACGTCTATACTTATCTTCGAGAGGCTATGAAGCTGTTAGAAAAATTCCAATTCATTTGATTCCTTAACGTGCGAGATTATTGACTTCGAGGTTCTAAACTTTTGTCTTCTATTCTCTCACAGATGGTGAGGACAAGTGCTACCAGATGTAAGCACGTGATTTTTGCCCTATGAAAGAATTACTCCCCCAAAAAAATTCAAAATAAAACGATTTTCCTTTGTGTGCAATTTTGATAATTTTTGTGACATTTTGGATAATTATTTGTATTTGTCTGTGCATGTTTATTTGTTAAATTAATAAAAAATACAAAAATATATCGCATTTGCATTTAGGATTTAATTCTACAATTAGGAATAATTAAGTTTGTTTTACAAGAATGAAAATTATAAAAAATATGCATCGTTTGCATTTTTAACATTTAATGTCCAATTGTACAATTTTATGCTTAATTATTACTTAATTATGTGTTAGTTGTTATTGGGAGTTAATTTGCGCTTTTATAATTTAATTTAGTTCTATTTGATAATTTAAGGATTTTAGAATTTAGTTTCAGTTTAAGGAAAATAAAAGAAGAAAAGAGAGCAAAAATATAAAGAAAATCGGAATTGGGCTTTTCTTCAAATTCAAACCACGGGCCCAAAAAATACCCAACCTTCCCCATGACCCGGTCCATCTCAACACGGGTCGATCCGGTCCGCCCCATAAACCCAAATGACCTAACCCCTCTTTATTTTTGATTTTTTCCCAAAAAAAATAAATAAAACAAAACAAAAAAAACCCAAACCCTAAAACTAAACTATCCTCCCCCCAACCTTTCTTCTTCTTCTCCAAGACAACACCCCAAAACCCCAAGCAGCCATGGCTGCTGCCCTTTCCCCCTCACGCCTCACCCTCAACACACACACACACACGTCGTTATTCATCGCCTCACGACCCCAGCTCGAACAAATAACCGACACCATCTCCATCGTCGTCCTCAAGATATGAACGACCAAACGACCACCTTTGAGTTCCGTCTCGACATCCATGGCAGATATGAACCAGCTACTGCTTCACCACTGTTGCTTCAGCTTCGTCTTCTTCGTTGTCGAGCTTGAGCTCGACACCCATGGGTGCTGTTGCGTCTTCTTCTCCACCGCCATTTTTCTCCTCCATTGAGCTCGTTTCTGTTGCTGCTGCTGCGTCTTCATCGTCGTCCGCTGCTTCATCTTCTTCAGTCGGCCACCAGCGTCCATCGTCAAACGACCACCCTTAGCTGTTGTCTCGTCGTTCGACAGCAGCAACCATCGACCCCAGCAAACGCAACTGCTGTCTCGCCGTTCTTCAGCTCACCCAGTCGCCACCCTCACGTCCAAACGACCGCCTGCAACGTCCAGCCATGAACGACCCTCCCTCATCACCATAACTGACCAGAAAACACACACAAACACACACGCTGAAGCCCAACTGAAAACGTTCAAAAATCGCCCAGAAGTTCTGTCCGGGGTGAGGTTCGTTCAAGTTCATCGTCGTTCCGATCCGATCAGTTGGTTTAACTAATTCGTGTTTATCGTTCTTCTTATTTTTCTTCAGTTTGTTTCATTTTTCTTGTTTATTTTTAGGTAGAAATTGTTAGTAATTTCAATGTTTTTAGATTTAAGGTGAAGTTCAATTAATTATGTCTTTAGTTTGTTTTATTAATTTTAAAAGGATTTAGTATAGAAGAATGTTAGTTTAAATCATTTGAATCCGTCATGTTTGTTGTTTAATATAGATTAATTCATGTTCATTTTTGTTTGAAATTCATTTTCAATCCAGTGATTTAATGTGAGTTTATGTTTTGGTTTTTAATTTTTTGATTTAGTTTGAATCATGTGTCTTTGTTGTTAATATTGTTGTCTCCTTGCTCATTTATTTTTGTATAAATTAACCAGGATTGGTTCCCAATATGGTTAACTTATTCCCATTAATTTGATGTTGTTCAATCTGTGTTCATGTGATTTGTTGTTTGAATTTGTTTAGAAATTGGTTATATTTGCTATATTTTGGTTGGAATTGATTAGGTGAATTGGTTATAGCTGATGGGGGTAGATTGGTAAATTGTAGTACGTTCAGGGGTAAAATGGTAATCAGTAAGGTCGGAGGGGTATTTTTGGAATTGAACATTTGAACAATTATTTAATCTGAGTGCTCTGTCCACTAGGCATTAACAATATTAAAATAATACATTGTGGGGGACAAGACATAAATTAGTGGGGAGATGATATAATTGTTTAATATAGTGGGGGGCAAGACATAATGTGGTGGGGGGAATAATGTAATTATATAAGTTAAGCATGAGGGATAAAATATAATGGGGTGGGGTTGATATATTTATTTAATGTAGTGGGGGACAAAACATGTAGGCATGGGGGACAACGAGTTTAAAATAAAGAAGACATAGGGTAATGGGGAACAAAGCATGCAATTAGGGGAATATTTCGGGGAGTGGTTCAAGACAAGAGTCTTGCTATAAATAAGAGTCATTTGACACATTTTAAAAAAAGAGGATTTGGAGAACATTTTGGAGAAGATTATTAGGAGGATTGGGAGAGAACATTTTTAGGAGGACTGGAAGGACTTGGACTTAGAAATAAAGGGAGAGACAAGGAAGAGGAAAAGAAAGTTGAGAGAGTTGACTGAATTTTGAGAAATTATAATTTGAGAGCAAAAGACAAAAACAAGTTGAACTTTTACTTGAATAAATTCCGTTTGTCTTTCCTTGAGTGTTATTCAAATCAGTAAACTACTGCATCTTGTATTCGTCTCTCTTCTGCTTTGACTGCGATTGTATTTTGGTATTGCTGATTTTTCAATATGTTACTGGGTTATTCTACTGGTCGCTACTGGTTTTGCTGTGTTGCTGAACCTGCTGTTGCTGCGTATTTACACTACTGCTGCTTCTACTGATCTTTATCTTCTTTCCTTGCTTTCCAAATACCAGGTACACAAACTGATACACTGGTTCATCTTGTAAGCTACTCGAAACATGAATGCAAAGAATGAAAAAGATTTGAAGTTGTAGTTTAATGTAGTCTTTTCTTTCTTTTACTGTCTGTATGTAGAACATTCTATGCGCTGCCCATGTAAACTCTTTAAACGACTCACTTTCGAAACTTAACTAATAACTCGAAAGTATGTAAATAAAGTAGGACCTTTTCTTCATTTATTTTAGAGAAAACGAAAAATAAAAAATGTAGTCATACTAAGATTATCTTTTTTTTAAAAAAAATAATGAGACGAGCCTCGCCAAATAAGAATGCAAATTGCGGGGCCCTCAATAATTGGTCATAATAAATACTTAGAATTTGGGATAGACTGTTTAGTGAATTTCACTGCCTTCCCCAAAGATAATAACGCGTTAGACTCTTTAGGCACGATTTAATTAATCTTACCTTCTTAAAACTCGGGTGCACATTTATGTAACCCAAATCCAAATCTCAACGGAGTCGAAATGTGTCTCTAATCATGGGTACATTGATTGTGACGTGGTCCGAGATGCATGTCCATGACGTTGCAAATTCCTTTAAAAAATAAGACTGAGAAGAGCCTCGCCGAATAAAAATACAAAATTGCGGGGCCCTCGGTAAATATTTGCTTTAAAATTGCTTAGACTTCGGGATGGACCGTTTAGTAAAATTCTACGGCCTTACCCATAAATAATAATACGCTAATCGCTTTAGGAACGCATTTTAATAATCTTACCTTCTTAAACTCGGGTGTGCATTTCATGCGACCCAAATCCAAATCCCAAAACATTGAATAAAAAATATGTTCCGGATTGCGGGTGCATTTCATGTGACGTAATCCAAAGACATGTTTTTTAAACGATGTTCACATTTCTTTAAAAATATAATAAAAGCGGTAAAGAGTTAAAATTTGCACATGAGTTCATAATTATATAAAATCAGATAAACAAGCCGAGTATGACAGTTGAGCGACCGTGCTAGAACCACGGAACTCGGGAATGCCTAACACCTTCTCCCGGGTTAACAGAATTCCTTATCCGGATTTCTGGTTCGCGGAATGTAATACAGAGTCATTCTTTTCCTCGATTCGGGATTAAATTGGTGACTTGGGACACCCTAAATCTCCCAAGTGGCGACTATGAAATAAACAAACATATCCCGTTTCGATTTTCCTTTAATTGGAAAAAACTCCTTCACCCCTCGCGGGGGCGGAAAAAGGAGGTGTGACAGCTCTGGCGACTCTGCTGGGGAATTAACCCAGAACCACTGGTTCAGGGTTAGAAATTCGAGCTTAGATAAATTGTTATATTTGGTTTTATCTGATTTTGTTACATGTTTGGGCTCAATGTGCTAAATGATGATTTTACCGCTTTTATATTATGTGAACTGTATATAAACTGTGCCGAAACCCTTCTCTTCTTACCTCCGGGGAGAAGCTCGCTGGCCGAGACTCCCTATTCTGTTAGTGTCAATACCTGAAATAAGAAAGAGGCCGGATAAGTTACAAAGCCGGACGACCCCGCGGGTCCCCGGTATGTAGCCCCCTCCTCGACTCGAGTTGTCCGCTCGGATACACAGTCTAGAACAAATGCCCAGGTTATGAACTTAGAATAACTCAGCTTCATGCTGGATCCCTAGTAGGAACGTTTGTTTGCATCACGTGCATCTGACTTTGGAGGCTCAACACAGGGGTTGGGTCTGTCTAGGACAGGTGCACAAAAAATGAAAATGACTATCCTGATGCATCTTACTTGCTGCTACTTGCGCATTTATTTAATTCGGACTTGTGTGTTGACCGACTTTTGAATATCAGGAATATTGTGAAATTGAGGAAAAAGAAGAAGAAGAAATAGCGGTTAGGGAGTTAATTGTTTATTTTTGAAAAAAAACAATGCCCAAATACTATCGAAATTCTGCCGAAAATCTTGAAAGAATGAAGAAAAGAAAAATGTTTTATTTTATTTCACTCAAAAAATAATAAATAAAAAAAAAGAGTCTTTTATTTTAAGTTTGGAAGAATAGGTCGGTCATTTTGGTGAAACGAAAAAGAAAAAAAATAGTTTGTCTTGCCATGAAAAATGAAAATGAAAAAGAGTCTTGTTTTTAAAATGGTTTTTTATTATTTATTTATTTGTTTATGAAAATGTCAAAAAAGAAAATAAAAAGAGTCGTGCGTTAAACGTGTTTTTATTATTTGTTGCAATATATATATAAATCCAAAAATTATTTTTCTTTATTTCCTTTCTAGAAAAGTTTTTTTTACCCCCAATTTTCAAAAAACAAAATCCAAAATATTTTCCATTATTTATTTCTTTAGAAAGTCTTTTTAATGATTTTTTTTAAGAAAAAAAAAATAAAAATAAAAATAAAAATAAAAATATTTTCTTTTAATTTCTTCCAAAAAAATCCGAAAATATTTTCATTCTTCTTTCAAAATTGAAAAGAGAATTCAAAATTCAAAAATATTTTTTAGAAGCGTTTCTTTCATTGGAAGTAAAATTCGAAAAATATTTTCTTTCTTCTTTAGAAGTTTTTCTTTCAAAATTCAAAAAAAAAATTTAAAATCTTTTTTCTTTAGAAATATTTCTTTGCAAAAATGCTCCTTTTCTTCTTTATAAGTCTTTCCTTCAAAAAATAAAAAAAAATAAAAAAAAGTTAGTTTATTTACTTTATTCATGATCTCCCGAACTACGCGGGTTTGATTCTCACCGGATATGAGATACGTAGGCAACCCTCATCGGGTCCAACCTCCCCTTTTGCTAAAATAACCAAAAACAAACAAATAAACAAAAAATATGTCAAAATTTTAATTTTGTCATAAATAAGTCGGGTGATATCCAACCTCCCCTTTTGCAAAAAAATAGCAAAAATATATATATATATATATATATATATATATATATATATATATATATATATATATGTCAAATTTTAATTTCATCATAAAGAAGTTGTGTGATATATATGTCAAATTTTAATCCCGAAAGGGACGCCGGAGGGCTGACTTTGTATAAACAGCCACCTTGGGTCATTTTTTTAGGATGTTGGTCCAGTTGACCCACACAGCCTTAAGAATCTTCGTCTCCGAGGCGCTGAGGGGCCGTGTTTGCAACACCAGGGTTTTATTGTAATTTGAAAAAAAAAACAAAGAGTCAGCGGTCAGGTGAATACCGTTTGGATTTTTAGTAAAAAATAAGCCGAGCCAGCTTCGGCCGCTTCTTAAACCATTCTTGCCGAAATAGCCTTAGAGTATCTTTCAGTTGTCGAAAGGCTATTTTCGTAAAAGAACGGACAAGTTTGTAAAGTATCATAAAATAATCCTCTCTGGCCTCAAAATTCATGTGAAATTTGGAAGGGGCAACATTTGAAAAATAACTGTTTGGTTGCATTTGTCAAACGGAGAAAGGGAGCTAGCCTTTTGTTTTTGAGTTTGTAAATCTTTTGATTAGAATATGTGGGTTGTTTGATTTTCGAGTTTGTAGGTCATCTTTAAACCTTTGAAACCCAGTTTGTTTTATTAGGAAAATTGATAATTCCAAAAAAATGTTTCATTGTTGTTACCAGTCTATTTGTCCGAACTACGCAAGGTCTGATTCATGCGGGTTCATGATACGTAGGCAATTTCCATAAGATTCGACCACAAAAAAAAAAGAAAAAAATGGAAAAAAATCGAAAAAAAAGAAAAATGAAAAAAATGAAAAAAGGGAAAAAAATGTTGTTAATAATAAGGACCGACTGAGTCCATTCTAACCTGTTTTGTTTTGAATCACAAAGAAAGTTAAGGTGATTGGTTTGTGGTAAGCCGGAAATACAAGATCCAGAAACACACTTTGCGGGGATCAGGCCTGATGACAGAAGCACTCGAGTCTTATTGGGAACTTGTTGACTAAGGTTGATGATATTGAAGTTGGCAATGGTCTTGGCAATACTGATGCGAGGCTCAGTGGCTAAGATGCCAGTTTTGATAAAGTGGGAGGACGCTCCATTCCTTGGTTAGCAAGAGAGAAGCTTTTGGTGGCTTATTTTGTTGTCATTTCTGTTGTCCGGATTATTCTTAGGGTTGTAATACGGATGTTGTCTTGTGTCAGACTTTCTTATCTTTCCATTTTGTCATAGTAAAGTTTTGTCCAGATTGTTTTAGGATTTTATTCTGGTTTGTTTTTGTTTGTTTTGTTATTCAAACCATTTCGCCGGTAGTCTAATGCAAAATCTGGTCTTTTATTATTTCCAGTCATCTTTTTGTTTAGTCCTTTTATCATTTTTGTTCAGCGCCGATTCTAGTGACATGACATGCGCACACAGTTTGGGCCTAATCTTAAAAGTTAAATCATAAAACCCCGGAAAGGTGATCAGAACATTTAAAGGAAATAAGGACGGTTTGAGATTATTCGGAGCTCGAGTCATGTGGAACTAGGGCAAGTAAAACACAAAGAAAACCGTTAAAAGCAAGATTCGCCAAATTGGCATGAGGGTCGTTCATGATAATGAGAGTGAGAGTGTCGCCCAACGGTGCTTTAGAAACGACAAATGAAAAAGCAAATGTGCGAATATAATTGTCAAGTCCAGCACCATCAGAAGAGACTACAAATCTTTGTTTAATTGTGTTGTTTGCACTTGGCATGTTTTGAAGACTGGAATGACGAAGACATTTTGTTCTGCTACCTAAACACTTTATCCTTCGTTACCCCTTTTGAGCCTCATTTATTTTTCTTTCATACCCCTCGTTCGGAATCAGTAGCAACGACTAGAAAACACAAGCATGGCAGGTAAAGAAAAAAAAGAGAGAAAGAAAAGAAAACAACAAAACGACAAAAAAAAAAGAGAAAAGAAAAAAAAAAGAGAAAAGAAAAGAAAAATGATAACAAAAAAAAAACAAAAAAAAAAGTCAGAAGAAAACGGAGGAATTGGGAACTACGTTTGACCTGATTCCTCAAAGAGGATACGTAGGCGCCTCACGGCTCTGTCATAGGGTGCATAATGTGCATAGTGTGCATAGTATGCATAATGTGCGTAATGTGCATAGTGTACATAGTGTAAAATAATATAACAAAAATAAAAATCCCCAAGCTAGAAACTGGGGCAAGAGTTGCGCTTGTTGTAAGCAAATATGGTTCCGAAGGTTGTAATTGTGAACCCCCAAATTTATTTTGTTTTGGAGCCTTTAATACCCTTTCTTTCTAGCCCTATCCAAACCCCACATTACGGTCCAAAGAAAGACCTTTTGACCAGTCTTCGAAAGATGCCAAGTCATACAAATGGAAGTCGGGGATAGCACCCCGATTCCCAACAGAGAAAATGATCATGGATTAGACATGAATTGATAGCCGAAAAGAATCTCCAGCAGAAAGAGTCATATCGACTACACTCCAAATCCCCAGCTGGAAAGTGATACAAATGAGAGAGTCTTATCGGTGAAAATCTTTACGGACACCATAAGACGATGAAAGCTGAGAGAAAACCAAAATGAGAGAGGCTTGATAGTGAAAACCCTTTGGGCACTACAAGTCGAATAAGATTAAGAATTAGATGGGGAATCGCCAAGGGAAGATCTTGAAAGACGATTGACGGCAGAGGATAGGCCACACGTGCATGTCATGATTATTAGAGTCGGTATCTGTGTTTGATAGGCTTTTATTTATAGTTTCTCTTGTTAAAGAGTCATCTTTTTTCTTTGTCTTTTATTCGGTTCCCTTTTTGTTTATCTTTCTCCTTCCGTAGAAAAACTCCCCAGTAGAGTCTGTTTGGTCAGAACAAGTGAGAAATGACTCCAAAATCTGCCATCAGCTTTCCAATTATGCAAGACCAGATCCGATTAGAACATCCAAATGGTCTAAATCAAGAAAGATCAACGCAGAGAGAAATGTGCATGATTTGGGAAATTCATAAGAGACTAACAGGTCGGGGGAAATGCCAAGTTTCACTTGCTATGCCGTAAAAAAAGAGGGATATCCCCAACAGAAAAAGGTTGCTTTCAGTGACACGAATAAACAGAGATTTGGAGTGTTATCCCCAGTAGATCATCTCAATGAACATGCACGATCTTCAAGTTACATTAGCTGTCATGAAAATACGTGAGGTCAGATAAAGAGACTGGGGAAATGGTCAAGAGGTTTGGGGAATAACGAATCGTCAAGAAGGGCGGAAGGTATCAGCCCAAGCTTTGAGATGGACAGACAATGCATAGATGGAGAATGGTTGATGGCATCCCCAACAGGAGTATCGCAACCAACCACCACGTTTCAAACTGACCAGATTTTCTTTGATTTGAAGCAGGGACAGGGAATGCTACCGATGACAGAAAGATGCGCCGCAAGAAAGATTGTCAAACTGGGGCAGAAAATTTTCGTTCATTTTGAAAATTATCGAGAAGTCTAACATAATCTTGGTGAAAAATCGGTATCCTCAGCATTTTTTCGGGGAAAGGCAAAACGAGTTTTAAGCGAGGTAGTCTTCGAAGGAAGAAGCTAGCAAAACAAAGATAAAAAACAAAAAACCAGTTTTGCAAAAGGAAACAGTTTGCAGAGGAATGAAAACATCCTACTTAAAAGGAAGTAGTTTTGGAAGGAGTAAGATAACATATTTTACTTTGCAGAGTTATCCTTAGCAGTGTTATCCCCAGCAGATCATCGAGATGTAGAAGCATCCTCGATAGATTTTCGACCAAGTTTCAAGAGGGTCGGATAACCCAGAGTGGGGAAGGAAGAAAAGGAAAATTCATCCCCAACAAAATAATCCCCAGCAAGTTTTGAGGTAAGACATTGTCAAGTTTTGAGGATATGTTGGGTTCATCCGCCCTCAAATAGGATATGTTGGGTTCATCCGCCCTCAAATAGGATATGTTGGGTTCATCTGCCCTCAAATAGGATATGTTGGGTTCATCCGCCCTTAAATAGGATATGTTGGGTTCATCCGCCCTCAAATAGGATATTTTGGGTTCATCCGCCCTCAAATAGGATATGTTGGGTTCATCCGCCCTCAAATAGGATATGTTGGGTTCATCCGCCCTCAAATAGGATATGTTGGGTTCATCCGCCCTCAAATAGGATATGTTGGGTTCATCCGCCCTCAAATAGGATATGTTAGGTTCATCCGCCCTCAAATAGTATATGTTGGGTTCATCCGCTCTCAAATAGGATATGTTGGGTTCATCCGCCCTCAAATAGGATTTTATTTTCAAAGTTGTTGTTGAAATCAGGAGCCCGCCCTTTAGAGAGGAAAGGCATTTTTATTTTTAAAGTTATTTAAATCTCGCTAACCTAAAGAAAGGAATGACATTTTATTTTCAAAGTTGTTGTTGAAGTCAGGAGCCCGCCTGAAGAGAGGAAAGGCGTTTTATTTTTAAAAGTTGTTTAAATCTCGCCAACCTAAAGAAAGGAATGACATTTTATTTTTCAAAGTTGTTGTTGAGGTCAGGAGCCCGCCTGAAGAGAGGAAAGGCGTTTTATTTTTAAAAGTTGTTGTTGAGGTCAGGAGCCCGCCTGAAGAGAGGAAAGGCGTTTTATTTTTAAAGTTGTTTAAATCTCGCCAAACTAAAGAAAGGAATGACATTTTATTTTCAAAGTTATTATTGAAGTTAGGAGCCCACCTGAATAGAGGAAAGGTGGTTTATTTTTCAAAGTTGTTGTTGAGGTTAGGAGCCCGCTTGTAGAGAGGAAAGACGTTTTATTTTTAAAAGTTGTTGAAATCTCGCCAGCCTAAAGAAAGGAATGACATTTTATTTTCATAGTTATTGTTGAAGTCAGGAGCCCGCCTGAAGAGAGGAAAGGCGTCTTTACATTTCATGTCCTAGGTCGCCCACCAGTATAATGAGGGAATACATTTCTGTTTTTCATTTCCTGTCCTAGGTCGCCCATCAGTATAATGAGGGAATACATTTATGTTTTTTCATTTCATGTCCTAGGTTGCCCACCAGTATAATGCGGACATACATTTCTGTTTTCATTTCATGTCCTAGGCGCCCACCAGTATAATGCGGGAATACATTTCTGTTTTTTCATTTCATGTCCTAGGTCGCCCACCAGTATAATGCGGGAATACATTTCTGTTTTTCATTTCATGTCCTAGGTCGCCCACCAGTATAATGAGGGCATACACTTCTGTTTTTCATTTCATGTCCTAGGCGCCCACCAGTATAATGCGAGAATACATTTCTGTTTTTCATTTCATGTCCTAGGTCGCCCGCCAGTATAATGAGGGCATACATTTCTGTTTTTCATTTCATGTCCTAGGTCGCCCACCAGTATAATGAGGGAATACATTTCTGTTTTTCATTTTCATATCCTAGGCGCTCACCAGTATAACGAGGGAATACATTTATGTTTTTCATTTCATGTCCTAGGTCGCCCACCAGTATAATGAGGGAATACATCTCTGTTTTTCATTTTCATGTCCTAGGCGCCCACCAGTATAATGCGGGAATACATTTCTGTTTTTTCATTTCATGTCCTAGGTCACCCACCAATATAATGCGGGCATACATTTCTGTTTTCATTTCATGTCCTAGGCGCCCACCAGTATAATGAGGGAATACATTTCTGTCTTTACATTTCATGTCCTAGGCGCCCACCAGTATAACGAGGGAATACATTTATGTTTTTTCATTTCATGTCCTAGGCGCCCACCAGTATAACGAGGGAACACATTTCTGTCTTTACATTTCATGTCCTAGGCGCCTACCAGTATAACGAGGGAATACATTTCTGTCTTTACATTTCATGTCCTAGGCGCCCACCAGTATAACGAGGGAATACATTTCTGTTTTTTTTTCATTTCATGTCCTAGGCGCCCACCAGTATAACGAGGGAATACATTTCATATTTTTTGCTTTCAGGCACCCACCTGTATAACGAGAGGAATACTTTTCAGTCTTATACTTCAGGTCTTGATCAGTAACCCACCGGAAGGCAGAAGGTTACAACAAAAAATCCCCGGCATAACAAATTTTGATGAAGAAAGCCGTATCCCCAGTGGAATCACCAAAAGTTTGATGAAGGAAGCCATATCCCCAGCGGACCGAACAAAATGACGAAAACTGTCATTCAAAAAAGCAAAAGACCAGTGTCATCCCCAAGTTCTCGGAAGAAAAGCACCGGAAGAAACACAAGCCGACAAGAAAGCAAGGCAACAAGAACAAGTTGAAGATAGATGAGATCTTATGATCCGTAGTCTAGCCTAGCTTCTTGTTTTCTTTTTAGCACGGTGTAATAAAGAGATCGGTAAAGCAGTGGTAATAGCGTACAGCAGCAGTAACAACAAAATCACAGTCCCATGGTAGTCCCAGCTACCAAAACTTCCCGAACTACATTAACCTGATTCCCTTCTAGCCGGGGATATGTAGGAAACCTTTGAAGCGAAAATTCGGTTAAATCTTTTTCAAAAAAAAAATGCTTCACACGGAGTACTCGGATGGACAAACATCGCTCACTTTTTCTTTGTACGAAAACTCTTCGTGTCTTCGGGCAAAGAGGGGCAGCTGTAAGCACGTGATTTTTGCCCTATGAAATAATTACTCCCAAAAAAATATTCAAAATAAAACGATTTTCCTTTGTGTGCAATTTTGATAATTTTTGTGACATTTTGGATAATTATTTGTATTTGTCTGTGCATGTTTATTTGTTAAATTAATAAAAAATACAAAAATATGTTGCATTTGCATTTAGGATTTAATTCTACAATTAAGAATAATTAAGTTTGTTTTACAAGAATGAAAATTACAAAAAATATGCATCGTTTGCATTTTTAGCATTTAATATCCAATTGTACAATTTTATGCTTAATTTTTACTTAATTATGTGTTAGTTGTTATTGGGAGTTAATTTGCGCTTTTATAATTTAATTTAGTTCTATTTGATAATTTAAGGATTTTAGAATTTAGTTTCAGTTTAAGGAAAATAAAAGAAGGAAAGAGAGCAAAAATATAAAGAAAATCGAAATTGGGCTCTTCTTCAAATTCAAACCATGGGCCCAAAAAATACCCAACCTTCCCCATGACCCGGTCCATATCAACACGGGTCGACCCGGTCCGCCCCAGAACCCCAAATGACCTAACCCCTCTTCATTTTTGATTTTTTCCCAAAAAAAAAAAAAACCAAAACCCTAAAACTAAACTATCCGCCCCCACCCTTTCTTCTTCTTCTCCAAGACAATACCCCAAAACCCCAAGCAGCCATGGCTGCTGCCCTTTCCCCCTCATGCCTCACCCTCAACACACACACACACACACACACACACACGTCGTTCTTCATCGCCTCACGACCCCAGCTCGAACAAACAACCAACACCATCTCCATCGTCGTCCTCAAGATATGAACGACCAAACGACCACCTTCGAGTTCTGTCTCGACATCCATGGCAGATATGAACCAGCTACTGCTTCACCACTGTTGCTTCCGCTTCGTCTTCTTCGTTGTCGAGCTTTAGCTCGACACCCATGGCTGCTGCTGCGTCTTCTTCTCCACCGCCATTTTTCTCCTCCATTGAGCTCGTTTCTGTTGCTGCTGCTGCGTCTTCATCGTCGTCCGCTGCTTCATCTTCTTCAGTCGATCACCAGCGTCCATCGTCAAACGACCACCCTCGGCTGTTGTCTCATCGTTCGACAGCAGCAACCAGCGACCCCAGCAAACGCAACTGCTGTCTCGCCAATCTTCAGCTTACCCAGTTGCCACCCTCACGTCCAAACGACCGCCTGCAACGTCCAACCATGAACGACCCTCCCTCATCACCATAACTGACCAGAAAACACACACAAACACACACGCTGAAGCCCAACTGAAAACGTTCAAAAATTGCCCAGAAGTTCTGTCCGGGGTGAGGTTCGTTCAAGTTCATCGTCGTTCCGATCCGGTCAGTTGGTTTAACCAATTCGTGTTTATCGTTCTTCTTATTTGTCTTCAGTTTGTTTCATTTTTCTTGTTTATTTTTAGGTAGAAATTGTTGGTAAATTCAGTGTTTTTAGATTTAAGGTGAAGTTCAATTAATTATGTCTTTAGTTTGTTTTATTAATTTTAAAAGGATTTAGTATAGAAGAATGTTAGTTTAAATCATTTGAATCCGTCATGTTTGTTTTTTAATATGGATTTAATTCATGTTCATTTTTGTTTGAAGTTCGTTTTTAATCCAGTGATTTAATGTGAGTTTATGTTTTGGTTTTTAATTTTTTGATTTAGTTTGAATCATGCGTCTTTGTTGTTAATATTGTTATCTCCTTGCTCATTCATTTTTGTATAAATTAACCAGGATTGGTTCCCAATATGGTTAACTTATTCCCATTAATTTGATTTTGTTCAATCTGTGTTCATGTGATTTGTTGTTTGAATTTGTTCAGAAATTGGTTATATTTGCTATATTTTGGTTGGAATTGATTAAGTGAATTGGTTATAGCTGATGGAGGTAGATTGGTAAATTGCAGTACGTTCAGGGGTAAAATGGTAATTTCAGTAAGGTCGGAGGGGTATTTTTGGAATTGAACATTTGAACAATTATTTAATTTGAGTGCTCTGTCCACTAGGCATTAACAATATTAAAATAATACATTGTGGGGGACAAGACATAAATTAGTGGGGAGATGATATAATTGTTTAATATAGTGGGGGACAAGACATAATGTGGTGGGGGAATAATGTAATTATTTAAGTTAAGCATGGGGGACAAGATATAATGGGGTGGTTTGATATATTTATTTAATGTAGTGGGGGACAAAACATGTAGGCATGAGGGACAAAGGTTTAAAATAAAGAAGACATAGGATAATGGGGAACAAAGCATGCAATTAGGGGAATATTTCGGGGGAGTGGTTCAAGACAAGAGTCTTGCTATAAATAAGAGTCATTTGGCACATTTTAAAAAGAGAGGATTTGGAGAACATTTTGGAGAAGATTATTAGGAGGATTGGGAGAGAACATTTTTGGGAGGACTGGAAGGACTTGGACTTAGAAAAAAAGGGAGAGACTTGGAAGAGGAAAAGAAAGTTGAGAGAGTTGACTGAATTTTGAGAAATCATAATTTGAGAGCAAAAGAGAAAAACAAGTTGAACTTTTA